>NC_059500.1:54404579-55004579 GCF_018139145.2 Gymnogyps californianus
TTGCTGAGAGAGGCTGTAAATACAGCCAGGCTCAGCCAGGGTCTTCATCTGTGAATAGAGATCCTCCTTTCACCACCTGTATTGCCATTAATTGATGTGATCTCAACATAAAAAGCACTTAAATACACCTATTAACTGTGGGGTTTTTCAGCACTGACGTGACTTATCTTTCAATATAAATATTGTTTGAAGTAAAGGCATGATTGATGTAGATGTCTCAGTTCAATACACATTTCTCAGTTCAGTATGTCTTGATGGTATCTTCATGGAAATTGAGTGCCTGCTCAGGGTAATTAACTGGAAAAAGTATGAAACATTTTTTCTCTTAGTCATTTATAGCCTCAGAATTCCAAGTGCTGCCTGAAATTTTTGCATTTCACAACCATGAGGCACACGGTACTTGCCAGTGCAGCATTTCTGTTCTGAGAATCTAGACTTAGGAACTGCATCGGTATGGCTTTTTGTTGGTTTGTGCTAAACAGCAGCAAATGCAAAAATTCAGTGTTGAGTTTCTTGGCATGATCTTATGTAGAAGCCATTTCAAAGAACCACAAGTGGCTGAAGCTGCTCAGCACCTCTGGAGATCACCCTGTCCACCCCCATGGTCAACTACAGCAAGTTACTCACAGCCTTGTACAGGCAGACTCCACAACCTCTTTGCTCCAGAGTGTTTGACCACATTCACGGTGAAAAACATTTTAATTATTTCTAGTCTGAACTTTCCATGCTCCAGCTTGTGTCTCTTGCTTTTCATCTATTGATGTGCACTTCTGAAAAGAGTTTGGCTCTGCCTTCTCTGTATCCTCCTATGAGGAAGTTGAAGGTCAAAGAAAGCATAGCTCCCCTGATGAACATGACTGGCAAACTGGTAACAATGGATGAGGAGAAGGCTGAGGTACTCAACAACTTTTTTGCCTCAGTCTTCACTAGCCACCTCTCTTCCCACACCTCTCAAGTGGATGGACCGCAAAATCGCTCCCACTGTAAGAGAAGCTCAAGTTTGAGACCACCTGAGGAGCCTGAACATACATAAGTTATGGGACCTGATGAGATGCATCCCAGAGTCCTGAGGGAATTGGCTGATGTAGTTGCCAAAACACTCTCCATCATATTTGAAAAGTCATGGCAGCCAGCTGAAGTCCCCGGTGACTGGAAAAAGGGAAACATTGCACCCACTTTTAAAAAAGGTAGAAAGGAGGCCCCTGGGAACTACCAACCTGTCAGCCTCACCTCTGTGCCTAGGAAGATCATGGAACAGATCCTCTTAGAAGCTATGTTAAGGCACATGGAGGACAGGGAGGTGATTCGAGACAGCCAGCATGGCTTCACCAAAGGCAAGTCCTGCCTGACCAACCTAGTGGCCTTCTGTGATGGAGTGACTACATCAGTGGACAAGGGAAGAGCTATGGATATCATCTGTCTGGACTTCTGTAAGGCCTTTGACACAGTTCCCCCCAATATCCTTCTCTCTAAACGGGAGAGAGATGGATTTGACGGATGGACCGTTCAGTCGATAAGGAATTGGGTGGACGGTTGCATCCAGAGAGTAGTGGTCAACAGCTCGATGTCCAGGTGGAGATCAGTGACAAATGGTGTCCCTCAGGGGTCTGTATTGGCACCAGTACTGTTTAATATCTTCATCAATGACAGACAGTGGAATCGAGTGCACCCTCAGCAAGTTCGCAGACGACACCAAGCTGAGTGGTATGGTTGACACACCTGAGGGACAGGATGCCATTCAGAGGGACCTGGACAAGCTTGAGAAGTGGGCCTGTGTGAACCTCATGAGGTTCAACAAGGCCAAGTGCAAGGTCCTGCACCGGGGTTGGGGCAACCGTTGGTATCAATACAGGCTGGGGGATGAAAGGATTGAGAGCACCCCTGTGGAGAAGGACTTGGGGGTATTGCTGGATGAAAAGCTGGACATGAGCCAGTGATGTGCGCTTGCAGCCCAGAAGGCCAACGGTATCCTGGGCTGCATCAAAAGAAGCATGGCCAGCAGCTCAAGGGAGGTGATTCTGCCCCTCTGCTCTGCTCTGGTGAGACCCCATCTGGAGTGCTGCGTCCAGCTCTGGAGTCCTCAGCACAGGAGAGACATGGACCTGTTGGAGCGGGTCTGGAGGAGGGCCACAAAAGTGGTCAGAGGTCAGCACACCTCTGCTATGAGGAAAGGCTGAGAGAGTTGAGGTTGTTCCACCTGGAGAGGAGAAGGCTCCAGAGAGATCTTATTGCAGCCTTTCAATACTTGAAGGGGGCTCATAAGAAAGATGGGGACAAACTTTTTAGTAGGGCCTGTGGCGATAGGACAAAGGGTAATGGTTTTAAACCAAAAGAAGGTAGATTTAGACTAGCTGTAAGGGAGAAATTTTTTACAATGAGGGTGGTGAAACACTGGAACAGGTTGCCCAGAGAAGTAGTAGATGCCCCATTGCTGGAAACATTCAAGGTCAGGCTGGACGGGGCTCTGAGTAACCTGACCTAGTTGAAGATGTCCCTGCTCATTGCAAGGGGGTTGGACTAGATGACCTTTAAAGGTCCCTTCCAACCCAAACTATTCTATGATTCTATGAAGTTGAAGAAGCAACAGATCTCCCCAAATCTCCCATCCCTTTTCCAGGTTGACAGAGGGCTGGGGGCCTCTGCTGAACTTGCTCCAGTGTATCCATGTCTTCCTTATGTTGTTGGGGATCCAAAACTGGACCCAGCAATCCAGAGCTGCCTCACAAGTGCTGAGTGAATAGCAGGGCAGGATAACTTCCCTCGATCTGCTGTCTGCGCCCTTGCCAGTACAGCCAAGGATGTGGCTGGGCTTGTTTGCTGCAATCTGCAAAACATCCCAGATGATCAGCCCTGAGGCTGTACTGCTGCATAGGGTAGTCATGAAAAATAATAATTTACCGCAGTTTGTCTGGATCAGTGAGGAGCGCAAATTCTGAACTAGTCAAAGAGATTTTACCTAAGAACACACATTGGAATTAATTTTGTCTCTTTGCTTTAGAAACTGGGACTGGGATTGGAAGTCTGTGGAGTCATAACTCAATGTTTTCACCTTTGTCTTCTCCCCATTGACTTTTACATGAAGGATCAGGTAGACACTGTTGCTCTGTTAAAAATGATCAAGAGGCCAGAGATCAAAATATTCTTTATCCTGCACAAACCGCCCCTGTCTTGCAGCACAGTTACTAAAGAAATAAACCCAATAGGCAGACTGAATTGATTGTTGTGTGGTTGGTGGTTGTATCTCCCAGTGATAGCTGAGCCAGAGCCTGGTTATCAGGGGATCTCTGCATGCTGTAAACCTTGAAACCTAGCAAAACAGGTAGTTTCACAGAAAACAAAACAGGTAGTTTTAGAAACCTTAGTGTAGTCACAACTGGTACTTACATGTCTAAAGGCTCCAGGGACCAGTGGGGAGGTCTCTACCACACTGCCATTAGCGGAGTTGTCAGGCACTTGGAGTATCATGGGCTGAAGGTCAGCGGTTTCTTACCCTGGTATGAGTAGGCAGATCTGCACCGTGATTAGGCTGGAGAAGCTGCAGCTGTGTCTAACATGATTATGACTTCCCAAAAGTGAGCCTGGAGCATGAATGGACCCTGTGTCAGGTCTGTCCTACAGAGGTCACTGCAAACCCACTTCTGAGACAACTGCAATGCTGTTTCGCAATACCATCACACAGAACACTGAATGCAGGCTTAAGGCTCTTTGTCTATAAACAGTATTTATACCTCGTGCCTGTTTGCACAGTGACAAATAAAACTGTCATGTATTCTTCATAGACAGATTCCGTGTAACTGTGAGAGCCAGACATTAGCAAACATTGTGTTTTGACTTAACTTCTCTGAGCCAGGAAAAAAAAAATGAGGACTCCAGGTCATTCTGCTTTTTAAAGATGGATCCTGAACTCTAAGTTAGAATAAAACTCGCACATTCTTGAATTTCTGATTTTCTCCTGCCTTAAGCTGATCTGCAGTTTCAAAGATGTCTCTGTGACATTTTTTCTATGATTTTTGGTGAAAGATTTTTATTGTTTGGTAATACTTAAGAGTGGTGAAATAAGGTGTTTCAAATTAGAAAAAATGCTAATAGTACCTTTGAAAAGCCAGTTTCAACATTTGGATTGAACCTAAGATTGCATTTTAGCAAAAAGTTCTGTCAAATGTTAGCCCTCACTTAACAGCAATGTGATTATATTTAATAATGGGTTTATTTTTCAGATGAGTGTTTAAGTGTTTATCTGCAGTGTTGGAGTGCAAGGGGTGAAGGGAGAAATGGTGTTTCTTTTCCCATTACACTGTTTTAGGAACAGTGTTTCTAAACTACTGAAATAAGCTTTAGGAGAAAAGCCCAATTCATGCTTCTGTCTACATCCTACATATTAGTCTTTTTAAAATTTACACTAAAAGACCACTTACAGGGTCAAAGCCAGATTAGGGCCTCATGGTGTTTGATTTAGCACCTTCTTGATTCATGAGCGGATGAAGTTCCAGCTTTGGCCCTGGTGGGGCATTGCAGCCAATGCTTGGAGAGACTGTGTGAACTCTGTTTTCCCATGCATGAGTCCTGGGATTAGAGCTTCACCACCTCTCAGAGTGACCCTAGTCAAACTCTAGACATGTGGTAAGACGTATTCCTGCCTTAAAGAGCCTACAGTCTAGATAGATAGACAAATTGAGCCATAGCAATGTGATTTCCCTGTGGGGACATGAAGCATATAAATTTCAGAGGCCTGCTGAAGAATAGTCAGAAAACGTATAGCTGACCCCTTGGACATTTGTGCTTCCTTCTAGATGTGACTTTTTTGGATTCTGGTCCTCTAAAACTGCCACCGACCTCAGTCTGGGATGAAATTGAAGCCTTCTATGACATAAGGTAGAGCTGAGTTGTGCAGTTGATGCACTTGAGGGAATGGATGCCATCCAGAGGAACCTTGACAGGCTTGAGGAGTGGGCCTGTGTGAACCTCATGAGGTTCAACAAGGCCAGGTGCAAGGCCCTGCATCAGGGTTGGGGCAATCCCCAATATCAGTACAGTCTGGGGGATGATGAATTGAGAGCAGCCCTGCAGAGAAGGGCTTGGGGATAGAGGTGGGTGAAAAATTAGACATTAGCCAGCGATGTGTGCTCACAGCCCAGAAGGCCAACCATATCCTGGGCTGCATCAGAAGAAGTGTAGCCAGCAGGTCGAGGGAGGTGATTCTGCCCCTCTGCTCTGCTCTGGTGAGACCCCACCTGGAGTACTGTGTCCAGCTCTGGAGTCCTCAGCACAGGAAAGACACGGACCTGTTGGAGCGGGTCCAGAAGAGGGCCACAAAAATGATCAGAGGGATGGAACACCTCTGCTATGAGGAAAGGCTGAGAGAGTTGAGGTTGTTCCACCTGGAGAAGAGAAGGCTCTGGGACACCTTGTTGTGGCCTTTCAATGTATAAAGGAGCCTTATAAGAAAAATGGAGAGAGATATTTTACTAAGGCCTGTAGTGATAGGAGAAGGGGCAATGGTTTTAAACTGAAAGAGGGTAGATTCACCATTGAACTTTAATAGCTGGCCAACTTCCAAAATACCTCATCCAAAGCAGAGAGAAAGGAGAGTAAAATTTCATTCTGTTAAGCTCTGAGGTGGTGTGGTCTTTGAAGGTACAGGTTTTCAGGAGCTCTAATAAGACCTGAGGGAATAAATGTGATGCTAAGCTCTCAGTAAATAAGACCCAGTCCTTATTCTCATGTTTGGGTGCCCTTTTCTTACTTTCTTTCCTTCCTTCCCAATAATATCAGGGCCTGTAGGACAGTCCTGACTGGGCAAATATATTCCATGGAGTGAGGAACCCAAACCAGCACAAATATACCTGGCAACGGAGAGAGGCTGGCTGAAGAGGCATACAGCAGTTTTCCCTCTCCCAGCCACTCCAACATAGAGTTGAGAAGTACCTATGAATGTATTCATGGCACAGCAATGAAAGTTAATGAGCATCTACTTGAGAGGTCAGGTTTTGATTTGTGCCAGTACACAAATGCACATGCTCTGAAAAATCATTAGTTTGAGGAAAGCCCTTCAGTTCACCCATGCTTTCTAGCTAGACTGCATTTCTTTTTGTATTTTCCTTCTTGTCTAGCATTTCTGCCTTGTGAGGCAGGCAGAGAATGCAATCCAGCTAAACATTTAAAACTTAATTAATTCTAAATATTTTTAAATTTTTCTATTGAAACGCAAACCAATTCAATTGCTTCTTCAGGTCTCGGAAATGTTTCCCTGTAATAGTAACATGCAGTGCTGTGAAAATTCCAGGAAAAAAAAAGCATATGAGCAATGCTATGCAACAAAAATGTTCATAAGTATTGCCAGTTGTTACTGACATGCAATATTGTTTTATTTTAATGAGTACAGGTTTGCATTAGACATTGATATGATTACTTTTGACTGGATTCTTGAGTGTATATATGTGTGTATATATATTCTCTCTAGAGATATGGTACCTCTTCTTAAAAAAAAATAGCTTGTGCCAAAGCTCTTGGATGCTAATAGGAAAGAAAAAGGTGACACAATGTTTTTTAAACATTATTAGTATTTAATTTTCCTGTTTCTCTGTGGTCAAGTTTTTCCACAACAATTTATGTATCCATAGGCTATGCACCATTATGTGTTGTCAGAGTTGTCAGAAATAAAAGAACCATTTTAGCACATATTACACTTTGCATCTAACCCAGCAACAACAGGCAGTCTGAATTCAGCTGCACAAGAAATAATTTACACGATTTTCAGAAAGTCAGGACTCTGTATTCATTACAGGTGTAACAAGGAACCTAGAAAAGGAACAGTAGGAGATCTCATTAAGTATCACAGCACTTCTCTGGAGAGCTTGGAAGATTTTTCTGCTAAAGCTAAAGTTTGCTGGATTTGTTTCTCTAATTCTTATATTGTAGGATTTTTCTGACAATGTCATTTTTCCAAGTTGGCTCCATCTTAAATCTATGAATGCAAGAGGTTTTTGTGGAAATGCAAACTCCTTCAGTTACAGAGCACAGAAAATTAGTAACTTATGCTTTGAATGAAGAGATTTTAAAAGGGAGCTTTAAGTGTCCTTACAGAATAAATTAAGTACATAAAAAAGCAGCACGTAAGGAGGATAAGAATATGTTTTTAGCAATGTGGAGAAAATGGATAGAAATGTACCTAAATCACTTATGCTTACGGATTTGTATTGTCAGGCTTAACAGAAGTTAGTGAAGTGCATAGGCATATCATAGAGTAGAATTTCGTGTAGTATAAGAAATAGTAAGTAAAAATGCAGCAGGAAGCATTCAAAAGCTGAAGTGACTAAGATAAATTTTTAATTTCAGTAAAGACTATAGGAGTCTTTATCTGACCCCAAATACGGAAATATTCTTTTAGGAAGTATATTCAATTGTGAGGAAGCAGAAGACATGAGATAAAAAAATTCTGACAGTGAAATACATGATCCTAGGAAAAAGCTAGACTTCTCATCTATCAGAACGAATTGCATGTAAAATTGAACAAAAAAAGGATAGCACCAAATTATTCACATTTTATTTTTAAATTGCACATCTTTCCGTGGTAGACACATACTAAACAACGAAAATAAGGGAGTCTGCATGATTTTCTTAAAGACATGGTAGAAAGTACAAAGTCAAGACACATTTTACTTGGGTTTTAGCATTGATTGGACAAGCCTGAGAAAGAATATTTATTTATAATGAGGATAACCTCTCCCTGCCCCTAAAGGACCAAAAATTTTAATTTTATAACTTTTAAATTTTTCATCTACCAGATTGGATGATACAGCATCACTAATTGTAGTGATTTACATGGTGCACACATCTTCCTCTCTCATTGTATTTAAACACAGGAAAGGTGACCAGTCATCTCAAATCAGTTTACTGAAGTGACAGTCCACTGTTGTTCTCCCTTCTGTGGCTTGGGACAAAACCCACGCTACATGGGCACAGTCAGACTGGACATATCTTAGACAGCATGAAAGAAGCATAAGAACTTTCTCCTGCTGTCAGCAGGCAGACTTCTGAAGATCTGGGGCTACCTCCAGCAGTCAGTGTGCCTCTTCCGAAAGATGACATGGAATTTAGAAAAGGTTTTGGGGGAGGCACATCCATGAAGCTATTGCTGTTGCATGTATAGTATTGCCATGGGAAGCCCATTACCTGGAAAGAGGCAACAGAGCTCTCCATGAGTAGCCATGCATGTGGGTATTGCAGGTTTGGGGTGAATTGTTGAACATCTGATTGATTAAGGACCTACTTTTTAATGTGCTTTCCACCAGTATTTTCTGAACTACGTCAGTTCCTTGGGTTGACATCCTAAGGTACTATAGTGATGAAAGCTAACTACATACATGTAGGTATCTATTACAGGGTATGAAGTATAATTCAACATTAAAAATCAGTGTTGAAGTGAGTAGGTACAGAAACAAGAGTAGGATAAAAATTGCAGTGGTATGTGCATGCCACAGAAGTGATTAATAAAATGCTTACTCTCCCAAACAAGAAAAGTGACTTTCAACACTGCACTTATCAGCTGTTCAATCTTAAATTACTGAGGCCTACAAAAGAAATCATTATTAATATCAGAAGATCTTACTGTAGGACAAACAAACAGTAGTTCCACTTTATCACAGCATTTTCTTCTAAGGTTTCTAGGTGGACTGTGGGAAATTTCCTTCTTTGCTTCTTACCTCACCCTCAGTTAGCATCCTACCTATAATGCTATTTCTAGCAGTGTCAGTCATCAGTAGATACTAGGGAATGGAACTGATGTCATGCCAGCTCTTGATACTGAAATCTCTTACACTCTGTGAATGGAAATTACGCATGTTTGGCTTACTATAATTTGGTCCACATCAAACTCAATTTGACTTAAAATTCTGTTCAGGCATGAAGACTGAGGTTCCCAGGCAAACGTGGTCCCTCTGTTCTCTTCACCTATTTGTTGATGTATGTGATGTTCACACCTTGTGACCTGAACTCCAGTGTATGAAATACCTAGTGAAAAGCGTCAGTTAACTATTGATATCTGACTATGTTAGTTAAACTGCATTGCCGCTATTAAGTCTTCTCACTGATTAAATTTTTATGAGAGTTGGAAAATTTATTCTACTCATCAGTCTCAGTTCCAGCTTCTTCAGGTGCATTGTAGGAACCTAGAACTCCCCTGCAATTAGTTTTCATCTAATAATTTTAGTTTCTGACCTTAAACAGTTACATGGTATCACCACACGCTGTTACACAAAGTGACTGCATTCTTCTGAAACAGTTCTGCACATATATTCATACCATATATAATTGGTCTACATTTTAGTTAAATGAATCTTGTTTACCAGCACCAGTTTTGTCTGTATACGAATACTGGAAAATCAAACTCTGTTTCTTTGAGGAGGTAAGTAGAATGCATATATTTTTTTATATTTATTCCACGGACAGCTTTCTCTCCACCTGCCAGCTTACATTTAAAACTGTGAATGGAACAGTCTTTATACATCTTTTCAAATCACAGTGCAGAGTGAGTTGCTGGAGCTGCAAGGAGAGGAACTGATTTATTGTAAGGCTCTCTAGATGCTGTTAGGAGCTTTGGAAATCTTAGCAATATGCTCTTCATAGTGTTAGTGTATCGTGAAGGGGAGGAGAAATATGTTGCCTTGTCTCCTGTGTAGCAAGTAAAACCCACTACAAAAGAATTATTTATGAAATCCAGATACAGAAATGGGAAATAGAATTACATAGAAAACAAAGCTCTGTGGCCCTGCTGTGTCATGATGGTGTCAGACAACCCTCCTTGGTCTCATATGAGGAGCAGCTAAATGCAACCTGTGACTTGTGATTGGAAAGATGAAGAAAAAGGACCTGGCCCCAGGACTCACGCCCACAATCCCTGATTGTTCCTCCAGACCTCTCATCTCCAGATCCTACCTGCTCTGCTGCACCTTCATAACTAAACAAAAAAGAAAGAGATATCAGCCTTGAGATGCTGGACCATGGATGATGGGAAACAGAGCACCCTTGCAGAGCTCCTTCTTGCCAGGGAGTCAGTCTAAGCTGAGATAGGGGAGATGCAAGACTTGCTTTTGCAGCTAAACCAGGAAAACCCAATTCTATGATATTCAAATATATTAGTGTCAGTACAAGATGCCTGTTATACATTATATTATTCAAGATGCAATTAAGTGATTACTTTTTCTGTCATGTCACCTTAACTACTGAAAATATTGTTCTCAGTTACACAGTAACTATGAAAATAGAACAGATATGAAATGGAAGATCTGAGGAAAAATTAAAGAATTAGACCAGAATGGTTAGTTAGCAAGATTTTTTTAATCAGTTACCACAAAAACATCTTGAAAAAGCTTCTGCATATCTGTTTGCATCTGAGAAGTGGATGTTCAAACTTAGGTTCATTCTAGTCAGTATGTCTGAGGCATCAAGACGCAAACCCTTCTAGTTCTGTTAGTTTTCTCTTAACCAAGTATCATTGTATTCTAGCTACTCTTTTGGATTCTCTTTATTTTCAAAGGTGATCTTGTCCTCCAGTTAAACTGACTGCCACTGTTTCCAAGGTACTGGGGTCCAAAACATTTTTTCAGTCTTGCTGTAGAAATGCAACACAATTAATTTGTCTTATAATCTTTCTACCTAGTTTTCTCTCCTGAGAACTCAGTACTGCTGCTGCTGGTATACAGAAGAGAGAGATAAGGAAAACTAAACCCAGCTGTGTCCTCAGGTTGTCGTGTTCTTTGTTCTCTATTCCCTCTGCTACAATGGCTTTCCCCTGGCCCCTGAAGGAAATAATTTAACTTTCCATAAATTATGCTTCACTGCTCAGAGAGTCATTCCCTGACTCAAAAAGCCATCCAAAAATACCACTGAACAAAATAAGTAATCTCCTCTTCATGCAGTTTCTCTCTCCCCATTGAATGAGCTCTTTTCAGACATCTTTAGCCACTCGCCATGTCCTTTCAGGGCTCACCCAGAAAGATGGTCTTTCTCTAGGACAAAGGAGACAAGGATTTATATGAGCAGTTGTCTTTTCCAGCATGCCTGGTAGTAACATTCTTTTGGACAACAAACCCAATGGCATAATGCAACCAGAATCGGGCTAGAAAGAGACTGGAGTGGAACTGTTGGAGACTGTGTTATTCCAACAGCCTATGAGGGGTGGAGGGACAGAGAAAAAGAAGAAACAGAGCACATTTTTTTCTCAAAATTTCTCAAAAAAATGTTTCGAAAAATGCTCCTGTTTGACAGTTTGTAAACTGAAGGCTTAATTTAAAGGCTCACGGTACCCTCATATAGCATGTAACTATACATTTCCTCGAGAGACAGCTACAAGATTTTACTGAACTAAGAAAATTTAACTGGGATTGAAGTGACAAAAACCAATTTTTACTCTCAGGTCTTGGCAGGGGGACAGAGTAAGTTCACAGATGTTGCTGTGAATTCTGACAGTGAACTTTAATGTATCCTTTTCTGAATCTACCACCTCCATTAGATACATGCTTTTAGCAAGAACGGAGAAAATTTGCAACAGAGAAAAACAAGTTCAATGTAATAAAGAGTAGTAGTTTTCTGAAGGACTAAGGCATAGCCTTTTCATCATCAAGATGGATGCTTTATGTGTGGAATGAGTATGGGCTCATACTGATGGGTATGCACATGCAATGGTGTATGACAGGTATGAATGTGCAATGGTGTTACCCACTAAGAAAACATTGGATGTACTTACTTTTAATATACTTATTAGTCTTATCTTGTTTATTTTGCATAAACTTCATTTGCTTCTTCAGCACATCAAAAATTAAGGATGATCTTTAGATGTGAGTTGCAGTGTCTAATGTTAACTTTGGTAATAGGAGATCTTCATTGTCCTCTCTGCTCCCTGCTCAAGATACTTCTCAGCAGGCTTCAACCACGACAGCAAAAGCTCTTATCCTGTGTGTAAAGGCTGCCTTTACCTTGTGTTTTACACCATGTGTTTCTCAAGGTGGTACATTGCTAGGATCTATCACTTTTGTCAGTTGAAGAACTGAGGCAATTTGCTTCCCATAGATAAGAATGACTCAATAGATTTTTTTAATGGCTGTCAGATTTGGCTTCTGACAACATCGTCCGTGTTTATTTAAACCAATTTATTTAAAGCAAATTCATTGTTTATTTAGTTGCTTTGGTAGATTTGAATTACAATGAGTATTTTCACAATTTCCTTTTTTTAATGAGCCTTTTTTGTTGGCTAAACCTGTATTACTCCTTTGCAATGTGAGTCTACCACTATCATTACAGTGGCTACCACGTCAGTCCAGGGATAATCCGTGAAATTTTTAGTGATGAGTTCCAATTAAAATATAATTGCATAGAAAATTCTGGCATATGGTACCAATAAAGAGACAGTAAACAAAATGGATATTTTAACTCATTGGGCTCACAAGTAAATTCTGTGCTTTCAGTGGTAAAGACCCCTTCTTCAGTTGTCAGTGAGGCGCTGCTTACAAATACTTTTGTTTTAAATATGCTATATATAGTAATTTTATTTAGAAGTGACTCACTGCCTAAGCATCCATACATTTAGAAACAAAAAGACTGGAAAGCAATGCAACCTTACAAGAAAGCTGAAGCCTCAACATCTCCACTATGTTTTCTGGGTATGTAAAGAACATACAATGTTGTCTTCTTATCAAATTCACAGTCGCATTAATCTGATGTAATATGAGTGAATGGCAAAGGAGCTTTAGCTCAGAAGAGCTTATTCAGTTAAGGAGATCAAGGCTGGCCTTGAGGAGCCCAGTGATCTGGGCACACCATGAGTGTCCCCCCTCCTCGACGCTCCACCTAATGGCTCTTGCAGTGCAGCAGGGATACAGGCTCCCCTTCTCCTTGGAAGAAGCAATCAGGACAGCCATGGTGCCACTTTCATTCTTGGAGAACTGGGATTAACAACTTTGCTAAGTGCTGGGCTGATCTTGCTTTGCATGAAGGGCCTGAGCGTGCTGCACTCTTCCAGTGCCCATGCATGCAGGTGGGCTCCCCTGCTTGGAGACTTCTCTGCTGACAGGGTGCCCTGCCATGAGGTCTGCACATTCATGCCCATTAGAGTAATAGGGCAATTTGCTGCTCTCTGAGCCTGGCTTTTCAGCTGCTTATCTTCACCTCATTTACACTAATTCCCCAGTTACAGCAGAGGGGAATAAAGCTGACCCAAACTGAACCAACATGTTTCAATTACTGGGCCATGGCCTCCCTGTGTAGGAGACTCCTCCTGAACAATGGGTACTCTCCGTGGCACATACCTCTGGGCTGCAACTGTTTCTGCAAGAGGCTGATCATCAGCCTGGGGGCTAAATATCCCAGGGCCTTTCTGGGTGAGCGGATGGAAGCAGCACATCTGCCTGAGTATCTTCCTTCCAACTTTTCTTTATCCCATATCTAGTCTTCTGGTGTTCACAAGCAGGATCCCCACCTTATAACAGAGAAGAGCTCCTGCCTTCACACCACATTTCTATGATGTGCACAGGAAAGTGCCACCAGGCATCAAGCCCCTTCATCCTCTCTCCCACCCCTAAGGTACTGTCTCCCTTGTTTGCCTGCTCCTCTGCCCTGTCATACAGTTTCCAGTACACCCCACAGACGGGTCCCATGCAGGCCCCCTTACAGCCCACTACAGCCTCCGTACAATCCCCCGTGCAGTCCCTATAAAGCCCGCATGCAGCCCCCAGGCTCCCCTCCAGCTAGCCTGCAGCCCCTAGAGAACTCCTAAACATCCCCTCTCCAGCCCCTGTGCAGCCCCGCAGCTCCCCCCGCCCCCGCTGCCCCTATAGGGTCCCCCACGCAACAACCTCCAGCCTCTGAGCATCCGCCAGTCCCCCCATCCCCTACGCAGCCCCCCCAGCTTCCCCCCAGGCATCTTCCAGCCCCTAGAGAGCCACCCCAGCAAGCCCCCCTCCACCGCCTGCGCAACCCCCAGTCCGCCCAGCCTCTGTAGAGCCGTCCCCCCACGCAAGCCCCCCCAGCCCCACGGAGCAAGGCAGCCCGATGGGGCACACTGGCGGCAGGACCTCCCCGCTCCCCCCGCGTGGCGGAGGAAGCGCCGCTCCGCGGGGAGAGGCGGCCCCGCTGCAGCGGGGAGCCCAGCGCAGCGGCGGCGGCCAGCCCGCCGCCCCGGCCGGCCGCGGCAAGGGTTAACGGCGGGGCCAGCGGGCACATGACAGCCGCGGGGCACGGGCCGGCCCGGCGCGGCTCTGCGCGGAGCTGCACGCTGCCGGCGGTGCAGCGCCGGCCCGGACGCGGCGGCGGGGGAGGCGGGAGGTGAGTGCCGCCGGCCGTCTGTGGCGGCTCCGCGCCCCGTCCCGGCTGCCCCTGTGTGTGGGGTGGGGTGGCTCGGCCCCTCCGCTGCTCCGCTCCCGTGAGCTGCCCCGTGCCCCCCGCCGCCGGCCCGGGCGGGGAGAGGGTGAGTCGGCGGCTCCGTGTCAGAGCGGGGAGGGGGGAGGAGAGGAAAAAGCAAAACAAACCCGCTTGCGGTGAAGTTACTTCGCAGTTACTCACCTCGCCGACAAGCCTGCCGCGGAGATGAGGACGCAGCGCTGTCTGGGAGGACGGGACAGACACCCGCCCGGGAGATTTGTCATCCCGCTGATGAATAAGCGGAGATAGGTACCCGCAGGAGGAGGCTGCGGAGCGGAGAGCCTGCCCGCCGGCCGCCCCTCCGGCGGCGGGAGCGCGGCGGGGCAGCGCGGCGGGGCAGCGCGGGCGGTGTCAGCAGCGCGGGGGGCAGCGCGGGCGGGAAGCCGGGGTGCCGGCCAGAGCGATGCGCGGCCCGCGGGGCTGCCCCGCGGAGGCCCATGGCCCCGATGCCAAGTAGTGTCTCGCCCGGGGCTTGCCGTCAGCTAGGCGGTGTCCCCGCGGGCAAAAAAACCAGACGTGTCGTGCCTAGTGAGGTGACAGCTCTGCCTCATCCACGGCCCTGTGTGTTGCTAGTAACTCCAGTCTCTTAAACTTAATAGACTTGAAGTTCATGGCTTTCAGCTGTGTCCTCCTCTTCTGAGACCCCACTTAGCTTTTGGCCCTGGTTGAAGCTGCTCATGCTTTAGCTGTGAGGTCTGTGGCATGAGCCATGGGTGTGATAATGGTGGCAGTAGGTATCTCCTGGGCCCCACAAGCGGTGGTCACAGTGAGGGCACCCGGGCAGGTCAGGTGCCCATGGCCCTGTGCCTCTGCCTCTGCATTGCCGCTGGCTCGCATGGGGACACTGTTGGTGGTGTCCCATGTGCTTCTTGCAGTGAAGCTCTCACCGTTGCTGATGCCGCAACATTAGCAATTGTGGCTGCGCTCCTGGAAAGTCCAAAGTCATTACAGGCAAACCTAGCAGGGCAACAGTGTGAGTAAAAGGTGCACAAGTCAGGGTTTGCAGGAGCCTTTGGTTACCAGGTAAGGATGCTGCAGCTATTGACAGCATGTCAGAAAGCATGCCTCTGACTCTGGTACTCAGTGCTGCCAGATTTGTATTGGGTTTTTCAAACAGCTTGTCTGAAGTTAGTAGCTAGCCATAATGAGAATAACGCTCCTGGAAAGCTCGTGCTGTTCTGTTACAGCGACCACTTGCAGTAGCACAGCTCTGACATGGTCCTAATAGAGAAAAAGCTTAGGAGATCTTAATTACCATAATAAAAACCTGAGAAGGTTTTTCTGGCAGGATGGTAAAAATGCTTGATCCCAACTACACTAGGATATACATTATCCTGTCCACTGATAACGGCTGCCCTTTTGATGGCAGTTGCAGCAGTATCCGTGCTTGTGCTCTGCTCTGTGTTTGTACAGTCCCTTGCACAAAGGCATTCCTTTCTGTGACTAATCTTCCTAGGAATTATACTGATGCAAGTAATAAGTAATTAGTACATTTCATTACACTAGCTCTGAGAAACTCAATCGTGTTTGGGGGCTGGTTGTTTCACAGTGCTGTAGAGGATCTCCTTTAGCTTTCATTTGCCTTGCTCGTTGATGTTGTATCAAGAAGGCACTCTGCTGATATTTGAGAACTAGAAACTCTCAAATTGTGTGACCCTTTTCTAGTTTTCCTTGGCTGACCACCTGGGCCTAAGAAAAATGTGGTATTATCAGAGTACTGCAGTTTGGAATGAAGCCCCCTGTGGTAGTCCAAGAGTACCATTGTCAAGAAATGGATACAAATGACCAAAACAGTGGATGCTAATATGAGGTATTTGTTATTCTCAGTAGTGCATGACTTCTGAGATGCTGGCTGGCATGGAGGGTGGGGAAGAGATTCTCTATAAATTTAGTGGAAAGCTTATTTTGTAGTTTCAGTTTTGAAGCCACATTGTCTTCCTTTATTGCAGCTGTGATTCTTAATGCACATATTGTTCCAAGCCTAATTTCAAGCTCTCAGCTATTTTTTTTTTTTTTCCTAGTTAAATCTCTGTGTGGTTTTCCTTTCCAAGAATTTATTACCATGCTTTGGTCTGTGAGCTATAGCCAGATAACTGTACAAAAGCTGTAATACCAGCACTTCCAATGTGTGTGTGTGTGCTTTTTAGAAAATGCGTTGTTAAGTTGGTGGCTTACACCTATGTTAGGGTGTGTCCTTGTCACAAGCAGTTGTGAGACACAAAAACCTCAGGAGCTTCCAAGGCCCGTTTTCTGTAGACACTGCGTGGTCAGTGAGGCTGAGGTGAGGCATCCCTATAGCTTTTGGTGGCTGTCCTTTCCCCCTCTCCATCCCAGTCCTCGAGTCCACCCAGACTGACTCATCAGGGGTGTGATGCCAGGGGGAGGCAGTGACTTCTGAGTATTTCACTGTGGTGCCACTGACAGGTGATGCTCCAAATACCATGGCCACGCAAGGAGGGAAGGGCTGGCAGGGGAGAACAGAGCTTAAAGGGGAGGTAGCCCCTTTGGGTGGCCTTGGGGTAGCTCAGACCTGGTAGGAAGTAAATGTTTTCCTGGACTTGTGCCAAGGAGATCTGGAGGGGAACGTGGAGAGAGGCTTGGCTGTCCCTGGTCGTGGTGGGGATGAGGGAGGGCACTCACAGTCTTGCAGCGCACAGTCCCAAGGGAGGAATTACAGTTCATGTTTGCTTTCTGCGGTGTATGGCAGCTGTTGTAGAGGTGAGGTGTCTCCAGTGGAAGAGTAGAAAGGAGGGACTGTTCAGTTCATTGTCTTTCAGTCTTCTCCTTTGGTTTGGGATAGTGCTTGCTACCCTATGCGTGAAGTGCCAGTGTCTGATAACTACTTTTGTGAAAGTGTCTTTGGAGCTGGATTTATTACAATTCCTTAAACTGATCTCTGCAGTGGAGTAATTCAGCTTGTATCGAAGTTGAAATGTATCTTACCTCTTAGTTCAGTGGGTGAAGCAGTAAGCCAACTCTGATTACTTTTCAAAACTGCACTGTAAAAGTAGACTATATGGCATACTGTGCTGCAGGCACAGATTTGTGAATTATTCTTTTGTTTTGCTTTCTGAAGGATTAGTGTTCGGATTTTCCAGGGCTTCAGCTTGAATTTAAATTTTACTACATGGCTTTCTGAAAGTGAATTTATGAATCATTGTTATGGATTTTGAGTAATTATGTTGTCATGCTGTTATTGATAGATGCAGAGTCATAGAGCTTTGAGTAATGTCAGCTTAAAAAAAAAGTCTTTAGAAGCGGTGGACATAATTGTATTTCCTTAATATCTGTGGGAGCATGAAAAGGTCACTACAATATCTCACTGATGGTCAGAAGTATTTCATTAAAAGGTGGCAAGTGCATGCGTTCCTTTAGTAGAAAAAAAGAATTTGTCAGCACAGGCATTCAGTCTGAGGGTAGTATTCTTTTCAGTGTTTTTTTTGTGTGTGTTTTAACTTAGTACATTAAGCTTCAACCCTGTTCAGGATTTCTAAGCTTATTTCTAAATAAGCTGTTGTATTTGGTGCTAATTCCTACAATGTCCAAGATCACTTCAGCTAGAAATTTATCATGTCTTTTTACTACTACAGGTAGCTATAATCGGGAGCTATTTATGGATCTGATGCAAAAGTCAGTTAGACTTTTAGAATATAATTCACGTCCAATTGGCATTTAGTTAGTTATATATGCTTTAATGCACCTCTAGGTAATCTGTTGTTTTGGTTTGAATCAGTTTGGCCACTCTGACTTTGATATGAGAAGGTCCTGACATCATGATGGAAGTTGACACTAAACAAATCTAATTAATGAAAAGCCACTCATAAACAATTAAATAATATTGAAAATACCACAAAATAATAATTTAAAAAAAAATGGGAAAAGTTACGCTCTCCAAGGTGCTTTAACATTTTAAAGAAAGGAAGCGCTGATTTGCATGTTAGTGTAATGTTATACATTTTCACAATAGAATCAGGAAGGAGATTAAAGGAAGAAAATGTAGGTAAATTACTGAATTGGTTTCTGCTTTCATAAAAAAGGTTGTTTTGTTTGTACTTTCAGGTCATGTGGTTCAAAATACAGCTTACTAGCATGAGGAAAGAAATTATGGGCTCAGAGGCCTTTCTGCAAGTGTAAAAAAACCAGCAGTAGCCAATGATAAAATTGAGACAAAGATAGCACAGAACACTGTTACTCATTGTAAGATACATTATTACCGGAGAAGAATAGCAAAGGAGACCAAGCTACTAACAGTACAAGTTGTATATTCACCTGGATTTTACAGGGCTGGTAGGTCTCTGTGAGCTATGTAGAAATACTCTTCTGTTGATTAAACTAAAGATGCTTTTGTTCAGTAAAGCTAATGCATTTGTCATGCACAATCTTTTCTTGATTATATTAGTACTTTTCTAATGTAGTTAAAATTGCAGACAAGAATTACAGGCAAGAATGCTTTTTATTTGTAGCCAATTTATAGTGACATGTTGTATAGCCTTGCCAGCAAAACAACTGCCTTTGTTTGTATGTCCTTTTCTAAGGATCTAGTCACCTGTGTTAGGGCAAGGTACATTCTGCTTTTAAAACAAACTGAGAATTTAAGAACATTCAGCTCTCCCTGTCCTTGGTTGAATTGCAGAGTGTGATTTATGCTTCAGCCAGGCATGAAAAGAAATAATATTGCTTTTAATTGGTGTGCTTTACAGTTTTTATTCCCATAATATAAAAATGTAACAGTGAAAGGTAGTATGTAGAATAAATCTTTTATGACCATTTAAGTGTGGTTAGGGCATCCCTAATGTCATTAGGGATTTTGCCCTTGCCTTTGAATATAATGTGCTTAGGCCTTTCATTATTAGTGAGTTTTAACTGGAGAGTGTGTGTGAGTGTCTATGCATATATGTCTATACAGACACTTAGATGGCTTTTACTCTAATCTGGAAGTCTGCTATGAATGCAGTTTTGTGAAATAACCAGGGATGTTTTGGGGTTTTGGGGTTTTTTTTGACAGTTCACAGACAGAGAAAACTGAGACATTGCAGAATCATAGTAAGTGAAGGGTTAAGCATGAAGGTTTTACATGAAATTCAATCATTAATATACTGGTTATAATCTTATTGGCTTCAGTGTTGAAAATCTCATGTGCTGAAGATAAAAGTTACAGTTCAGTGTTTTGCTGCGGCAAGATCATAATACTTAATTAAAACCTTAATGTATACATGAATGAAAACCATAATTGAAGCTGTACTTCAGTTTTATTTCTGTCAACTTTGTTTGTCTGAACAAGTTAATTAGGCACTGAGTCTATGATTGAACAAACTACTTAAACATGTGCTTAATGTTAAGCATATGAACCTAGTGATGAAAGTTGGGCATGTGCTGTTCAGCTGAGTTAGGGCTGAAATTTCCCCATCTGTGTGATATCTTAGCCCAGTGATTTACACTGACAAGTGCAGCTTTTGCCTACAAATCTTTTTTAAGTCAGGAAATGTTTAGATCTAGTTGATTCTGCCTTGGGGTAGGTTGTGGCTGAGGTGATCTTTCAAACCCCTTACCAGTCTTGTCTTCTAAGATTTAAATAATAGGAAAACATAAGTGATGAAAAGTCAGAGTTCAAAAATTATTGGTATAATTTGGAAGATGTCCTTGAAAATTTGCTACTGTGTGATTACATTTAAATTATGGCGTATCTGTAGGCTTACAATAAGCATCCACTTTGGAAGTGATTGCAGTTATGTTTATGAATACTTCTGTGCTGTGCTTTCTTGCAATACTTTTCTCTTGTGAAGTGCCACAGAGTTTGAAGGACCATAGAGGCATTTCTATGGTTTTGCTGTTCCCTCTTCATTTTGTTGTATGCACATCCTTTAGAATGTGAACTCGTATCTCTTTCCTGTTTTGTCTATATCTGCTTAGTGCTGGCCTATTGTGTGTGCTTTTCAGCACCATTTTAATTAATAGACTGAGGAGATGGCAGAAAAAGGGGTGATAGCTGCGTTCATCCTAATGACAACTCCCTATCAGAGAGTCTTTTCACTCCTGGCTGCCTTCTTGCACTTGGTCAGCATTCACTTAATTTCATGGCTGGTTTAGCTAATGTGAAGGCAACTGACCTTACTGCAAACTTCAGCTTTTGAAGAGGCAGGTTTTCTCCATGTTAGAGCTCTAAGTCCTTGGTTGGCTTTGTTCTTTCTCCCTGACAGACCATATAGTGCTTATACTTTGTTTTTTGTAACCAGTAATGTCACAAAGTTAACAGTCATGTGTGGTCCTCTTTCATGTATTATTTACTACAATATCAATTGTTTTTATTTATGTATTTTTTTAAACAGGCTTAATACACAATGGATTACTTACTGACTTTGGATTGATATCAGTCATAGCTGTGGGTCTGTAAAAACACACTTTGATAACATTAACTTCTTAAAAATGAATGGGAGGTCATGCAGTATGAGCCATCGGACAACAGGTATTCCTCATGGACCTAGGATGATCAGTGGACAGCAGATCCCACCTATCAGAGTTCATGCAGGAATGCCCTGCCCATCTTCAAATAGCAGCACCCCAAGCCCAGCTATTGGAAACTTGTCTGCCAGCTTACACTTAAAGATGCCCCTTGGAGGAGGGGTAGCTCCTCAGAGCAACTTCATTGACAGTACTATTCACCTTCCTGCTCTAAGTCCCAGGAAACAAGTGGTTACAAATGGGAAGCCTTTATTACAAGTCCCACAGCCCCCAGGACTGACAGCCCCACAGTCTTTAAAGCCAAAACAGCAAGAATTTGGAAATACTTTCTCCCCATGCACAGGTGAAGGTAAGACTCCTTTTTCTATTGCTGTTAGTAATAGCATTTCTTCTCCAATATCACATACCCAGATAGTATTGGTTTTAGCAGATGGAATCCAGTCTCTTCTTTACCACTCTTTTACTACAAAGGAAGAGATACTGAAGCAAAATGTTTTGCTATTTTCCACAAAAGTAGTTCATTGTTTGATTGTTCCCAGGGGCTTTGTATTACACAGCAGTTGCTCAGAATCGCTGAGTTGTCCTAAGATTCTTTATAAACAGTGTAGTTTGACTTTGCTTTGCTAACCTAACCTCTTGACTCAACAAATCCAGATAGTCATTTTATGTTCTGTGGCACCAGAATTTTGTGAGTGCTATCAGAAATACTCCTCCTTGGATGCATGAACACCTCTTTCCACTGGTGACTAACAGCTGCTTACTGATGAAAGCAGTAATGTAGTCATGCTTTTTAGAGTGCTTAGACTGGACAAGCTGTAAAGCACTTTGGAGCATGTCTTGACCATAGATTTGCAATTCATTTTTTGGAACCACTGTTTATGCTGTAGAAAATAATCATGTATAGCCCTCACAGAATTCAGAGGCTGGTCCTCTGTGAGTAAGTGCTCGTGCATCAGAGATTTACCTATCTATGAGAAAGTACTTGACTGTCTGCTCTTGGGTCTTTGAAGTCAAAATAGAACTTTTAAGTTTTCAGTACTTGTTGACTCTGGTCATGCTGGAGATGGGGATACTCTTTTGAAGGAGTTTTGGTATCGTACTTTCGAAACTGAATGTACATAGACATGAGAACTTAATGCATAGAAAAGAATTAAATGGTTTAAAATACCAAGAAAAGCTTGGGTTGATATCTGAGTGAAAGTGCAGAAAAGGAGACAGAGATTTCCCATTTTATTCAAAGTGTGTTGCTTCTCTCTGTTTTCTGTTTTTCTTCACTACTTCCCTTTGAAAACTTAGGAAGTCCATCCCTCTTCAGCAAGGCTTGCAAGCTTGAAACCAGTATCATTTCAGAACAAGTTGAAAGTTAACTGCATACTTGAGTACTCTGCTGAGTCAGACCACTGATAATGCATATAAATATTCATTGGGTGACCTCTGAGATCACCCGTCTGGTGCTTGCTTTCGTGGTGGTGGTGGGTGTAATTCACAGCACATAGCTTTAAGCTTCTGCTACAGCAAAGAGAGGTGGACTCCTCACATGATGAGCTTTGGAGGAACTTTTCTATCTCTCTTTCACTACAGGTAGAGCTTGATTCCTGCTGTCTTCAAAATTACATGCCTAAAACCAGGGAATCCATGCTGGGATCTCTAAAATAGCCCTGTGTAACAGCTAATCCACCTGCAGTATGTGTTGCAGAGCAGCATCACAGGGTGAAGAGACCGTCACCTAGTTTAATGTCATTGGTTTGGGGATTTTGGTCTGCTGTGCCTGACTGTTCTGTTCCTAGCGGCTGTCATTTCCATCTTTCCTTCTTGGCCTGATTAGCTCTCACATATATAAAGTAGTCTGTTGTGGGATAGGGAGTAGAGAATTCAGGTGAAGGGCTGGCATTAGGGAAGCTTATATCTAAACAGTGCTGGTTAGACAAGATACTGTGGACTTCAGATACAATAGACTTCAGATTCTGTGTTTCTATGCATTGGTATTAGTAATTCCTCGTGTTTTAAAGTTCTTGTTATTAGCAGAACCACTTATCGAGTTGAAGATCATGTGTGCTGGGAACATACCCACTATGGAAGAGCTAAGTCTCATTCACTTGGTCATGTCCAGATAATTTTCTAAGACTTTGAACCTTGCTATGCTGTATAAAGCATAGCATGTATGTAAACGAGACTGTAAACCTTATAAAACTATTCATGTAGTTTACGCTTGTGCAGCTCTTTCGTATTTTGTCCTTTTCTAGTGGCGGGTGTGTGGAAGGAAATGTCTTTTGGTAGGTACTTATTTTAGTTAAACTTTCATCTCAAGAAGACAACAGTTTTCCTTTTACAGTTGTCTCAGTATCAGTTATAGAGGTTTGCACTATGCAAAGTTGTTTTTTGCTGTTTTTTGGTTTTTTACTTTAAAACACATGGGATAGCAGAAGCAGCAAGATACGCAACAAAATGACTTATTGGTGGCTTTGGAATACTTTCCCTGCATCCTTTCAATAATGGATAAAACAGTTTAAAAAAAAAAAACCCAGGAGCTTCAGTTTGGGATGGAGGAAAGAACAGAATATTTGGGGGCAATCCAATTGTGTGCCTTGTTTTTTACAGAGGTTTTTTTTTTTTTGACAGGAGGTGGTGCTGAGCGCACAAAAAGAGAACAGTAATAATCTACAGTAACCACAACACACAGAGAGTCTTTACTTCGCATGAAGACTCTCTTTATCTTGTGTAATGTTACAAAGCTTTGAAAGGACATGATTTTTAGAAAGGATGCCACCTAAGTCACATTAAGAGAAACTGTTACGCTTTTGGGCATGATGAGAACCTGAAGCACATTGTCCTGTGTTGCTGTATGGAGGAAAAAAAGCAAGTCTGAACATGCACTGGTGTACATCTCTGACTTCAGTTACTTTACCTCCTGTGTGGTACTGATGGTATAATATGCTTTCTAGTACTATGTTGTGCATATGAAAAAGAAAAAAGTATAATGGTAGATTTTTTTCAGGACAGAAAAATGTGCTAGTACAGTGATTTTTTTTTTTCCCCCTTCCCTTAGGAGGGTACACTTTGACCCATATTAGATATTTTCACATAGAAATTAGGTGCAAAATGCAAGCATAACAGTACACGTATTTGGCATTGGAAGTCTACAGTCTCTCATTTTGTTTGATATGTGTATTTGACCACTTTTTGTGAATAATCAGTTTCACACCTTTTAGATTTATTCAGGCCTAGAAAGAGATCTTTACTGACAGTATCTGCTGAGGTGAAAGTGAGCTAGAGAGACATCAGGCAGGCATGAGCAGAAAGGGGAAAAGGGTGAGAACAGTAAAGGAAGACCATAACCTGGCTGGCACTGGTCTTCAACTTCTCTCATCAATGCAGATCTTTTGACAGAAATCTTGTAATGAAAAATAATACAATTTTAAAAATCCAGCTTTCTACTAAGTGTTCTATTAAGAAGGTAATTTTTTTAAAAGTGTGTAAATTTCAAGTAGTTCAAATTAGAACTGTGATCTAAATGTAGTGATGTCCAAAAGTTATGTATTCAAGGATTTATTACCAGCATATCTGCACTTTATACACATCTGAATAGTATTTTGTTTTCTAGAAAACCTAGTAGCTGTTCTTATTGCTTGTCTTATTCACTCCTCTGTGCCAACAGTGGACTTCTGAGTGTGAGCTGGACTATGTTCAGGAATATCCTGAGCGTTCTCATGTCGTAATAAAAATCCCAAATCTTCCTGAAAACAGCACATATTTTCTGAAAGGACCAATATGTTCAACACCTGTACTGGTTTCTGGTACTCAGTGAATGAAAACATATTTTTGAAGTCCATCAAGAGCTATTAAAGATAAACATATCTGTACTGGTGTAGGTAGCTGCGAAAGGTGGCTCTGGGAGTAGTTCGGAAGGACACCTTGTATTTTTCCCTCAGCATTATTCACAGGCACCACTGTGGAGAGGGTCCTGCTGGGGGAGTTGGATCCTTGGTCTGAATTGCCATGATCATACTTAACATGCTTATGGCAGTTCATTCAGAGTTTAGGAGTAGATTTTTCTGTCCTGTAAGACAATATATTGTAGTCTTAAAGCAGCTTGCATTTGGCTGATGGAGAATTTCCATTGTGACCAAAATTCCATGCTGAGGTGCAGCTGCTGCACATCCAGCCACCATGCTCATAACCTGATGGAGAGGTCCAACATGGACATGAGGAGGGGAGAGGCAGCTTGGCTTTTGGTCTTCCTTGTTGTGATTGTGGTTTGAGCTGGTATGTCTGGCAAGACTTTCTAGAAATTGTGAATGGCTCTCAGTCATGGGAGCTGTAGCCATCTCCTTGCGTCCCCCATTCTCTCTGGCAGCAGGTGGCGCTGCACACGTGGACAGTTCAAGCCTTGGAAACCAGTCTGGCCTTTTTTTCCACCCTGACTGCTCTACTAAAACCAGTGTAGTCAACATGTGGGTATGTGACTAAGACTATGTTATAGTTGTGAAGAATTGACCTGATAATACTTGAGATGGGACTTGAAGAAGCAAATCTGGACATTTGTTAGTAAGAAATGCAGAAACTTGTGCTGATAGGCATAGACCCCTTTTGTTCTCCTTTCCAGGGCCATTGATGACAGCTGTCATCTTCCATTTCTGTGGTTCCTGCAGTGTTAAGTTTGTTCCTTGACATGAAAAATCATTGTGTATTTTATTTCCTATTTTCTTGCAAATATGAGTGTAAATTTTTTCTAGTAAAATGAGTCAGTTAGCTGATGTTCACGTGTAAGATGAGCATGTTTCCTGTTGGAGATCATTAAGGCTCTTCCTTATCCTGGAAATAGTTGACAGGCATTAAATCTTGGGATTGGGATTTTTTTTTTTTTCCCCCCAGAGGCTCTGGAAGAAGAAGCAGCTCCAATGCTGCTAAGCTGTGTGAGAACTGTGAACTTGGTCAGGGAGGATCATTTGTCTCCAGTTGCCAAGCGAGCCTTGTTTCACTTTTGAACAATAACCACACAGGTCTGTGAGGAGTGTTATGTGCAGAAGTGTTAATCAGTAAGCAGCTTGAGCCACACTTGAAATCTCTTTAACATACTTATTTTGCTCTCTAGTACTGTTGTTTTTATGTGTCAGTTGGCGCAGTCTGAAAAAAGATGTTCATCAGTATTCTGTGCAGTTCCTTATGCAGAAAGCTTGACTCAAGACTTATTTTCTTTTTCAGTTGTTTTCTATAATCAATTGTCAGCAGTTTTAAAGCCTGGTTATTGACAATGTTTAGGTACAGCAAAGTGATTAAGTGATAATGATCTTAGTTTTATCCAGCATGACACATTTTTGAGCTTTGCATATGCTTCAGTGGCCTTGATACGCTTGAAAAACAACACAGGATCCATCAAGGCAAGGAAATCATTACTTGCAGCTCTGGCAGTTGTTGGGGAAATGCATTCTGAAGACAGTAGGGATGGGTCTCAGTGGATTCTTCTGTCTGGTCTAGGACTTTCCAAAAGGGCACAGCTGAGAACATGAGACTCCCTGAGTTTAATTCTGCCATTAGTTTTAGGGGCTGGATGACCAGCAATCCTGGTCAGGTTTGAGAAGGTTCACTGTGGTCCTTGATATGCCTCTCATAGAATGTACAAGAGGTTTACTTCATTTCTGGTGATGCACAGATTCCTGTTGCAAGACATTCCTTTGGAGTGCTTATTTCAGGTTAATTTTTTTTCCTATCTGTCATGTTTCAGGCATAGTTCAACTCCTGAACATAAATGACGTTCAGGCAACTGTTGAACACAAATGACGGAAGGCAGTGATCTACATTGACTTTGACTTTGTACTTTTAGAGTCTTTATCTTAAGCATTCAGAATTTTGTTTAAGAACAAAATGTTTAAGAAAATAAAAATAGCTGGTGATACCAAAATGCATGTTGGACTATGTGTTAGAAAGGCCCCAGGCAACTTACAAAAATTCCCTGAAGAGTGTTAGGCTTAATGCTAAAAAGGATCTACTTTACACAGGAACTGTAAAATCCCTCAAGAGTATTAGGCATATTGCCAATACTTACCCATTCTGTGTTAAGAGTGTAATTTAACTTCTCTCAGACCCAGCCTTATACCTTTATCCTCTGCTTTGTGGGCCTGGAGAGTGAGCTTTAAAATGAATTGCAGCTATCCAAAACACAGTATAGCGAAGGGGTAGATTTAAGTAAAGCTCATGTTTTATAATTTTCTTAGACCAAACATTATTCTTTCAGACTGGGGCAAACCAGTTGAAGGTAATGGGGTGTATTTCTCAATAGCTTTATGACACCTGTTTTCACCACGGTGACAGCTTGCTGTTGTCAATAGCATCCAAAGAGTTATCTCCAGCTGGAAGGCTGCAAAGAAAGCATGGGCAATGGATATGGGAGGCTACACCAAGCTCATGACCCCATGGGCAGCCTCTGGTGGAGATCTCAGTATGCCTTTGAATGTCCTCCCCAGCAAAATTCCCAAAGGATAAAATCAAGGCAGATGTACCTTCCTGAGAGGGTGACTCTTCCAGGAATGTAGCATTTCCTTTTTTTCCTCCGTTGGCACTGATTAAAGGATGCTTATGCATCTGCACTTATGTCATCCTAAAAATGGCTAATGAATTTTGTATCCTCCTTCAAGTTTGTGGAGAGGAAAATTTCATGCCTCAGGTCAAGCCATCATAAACAAGCAAACCAAAACAGGCCAAACTGTTGTATTTTCACTTTACTTCGTTTGAGAATCTTCAGCTTAGTGCATGATTTTTCAGTTTTGTTTTATCACCAGGAGGTGGCACTAACAAAATCTATTTTCCTACAGAGAGATGCATGTTTCAGCCACCTTTTTATAGGGGAAATTTGGAATAAAAATCCAGTTGGAATATGAAAGTTCTGGAAGTTTTGTACCTGAAGATTCTTGAAAACTGCATTGAGGCCGCCTCTCCCTCTGCGTGAAGTAAGATTTGAGTATTTTGGTGTGAATATGAGTAAGTCACTTAAATTTGCTGTGCCTCTATTCTTTCCACTGGCAAATTTTGGATAAGTTATTTTTGCATTTATACAGTGCTTTGAGATCTCCACCTGAAGTCCCATTTATTGATGTCAAACACAAAACTAATTTCAGGGCTGCATGTGCACCTACAGAGAGAGAACATGTTCTTCGTGTCTTTACGTGGAGAAGCAGGGGGCCAAAAAGCAGCCTGGTGCACAGTTAAGCATAGATTGTGCAAATACTGAATTCTGCAGATGGATTTGGATTTTTTGCATATTACCATTCTGTTCTTCGAACTATATTGCCTTTTCTAGCAGTGCTATAACATGATCTTCACCATGGTAATGTGTTCCTTCATTTGGTCCCTACTGCTGCAGACCTGTTTGATGATGGTGAACAGGAAGCATACCAACTGCTTGCTTTGTTTTAGCTACTCTCTCCTACCCCTCACCCATGGAAAACAATGAGAAGAGAAGCTGCTCTTCTGACATCTATTCTGTACATAAAGTGCAAAAATGATCTTTCATTTACTTTCAGGGTTCTCACACGGTTGTAAAAACCTGGAATAGTCCTGCGAGGAGCAGGGAGCTGGACTCAGTGATCCTTACGGGTCCCTTCCAACGTGAGATATGCTGTGATTCTATGATTCTATAATTCCTCTGTGAATAAAACTGGGAATTTTCTGCACCAATGAGATTTTTTTCTTTCCTATTTTACTTATGGCTAGTCTTTCTGAAGCTGAATTTGATAATTAGTTCAGTCTCAGATTTCAAGGAAGCTAGGGGAATTAGTATGACTTTTTTTAAAGGACCATGCTTACATGTTTGAACTTTGGCTTAGCTTGGACAATAAACTGTCTTAAAATGTATCTGACCTGTTTCTAACTGGGTTATAAATAGCCTACACATGTTCCTTTGTGTTTCTGTACCACTTATCCCTTCCAGTGTAAATTTCATCTCAGGCCAGTGAGGTGGTTGCAGGCATTGCATGTTACCTTATACTTGAATTAGTGGAGCGTATCCTTCACTGCTAGTTGCAGGAGTGTAGATCATCTTTTCACCAGACTTGAGATACCAGCTCAATATGTGTTGGGTGCAGCAGATGAGGCACTGGGCAGGGAAACAGAGCAGATGTAAAAACATGGCTCAACTGATGTTGTTGTCAGAACTCCGTATTCGCATCAGCATGGTAGAATTTTATTTTGATCTCTGCTGTGGTACTTGCTGCTGGAGGTTCTTGAACTATTGTGTCCCATTTTAGCTCTATGTCCCCCTGTTCTCACTCTCCCCATTTGTCTGTCTTCTCTGTTTGGATTAATGGTGAAGAGTTTACTTATTTTATATTTGCCCAGTGACAGACACAACTGCTACTGCAGCCTCTGGGCATTACTGTAACGTAAGTCACAATGACAGTGATGAAAATATAATACATAGTGATGGGTCCGATGTAAGTGTCTATAGTGAATAAGTAAATGGGGAGATTATTCTCTCTTGAACAAACAAAAAAATTTTAAATGTGGTATTAACTGTAAGGTACCAGAACAAATATACTGCCATGAAATGCTTACTGTAGTCTTTTAAACTGTATTAATATGAACTGCAACAGCCAAGTGTGTTTTTTATCTTTTATCTCCCATGGTAAACTTGTTGGCTAGACATAATTATGGCAAAATAGTCATTATTGACTGCTGTGACTTTACCAGTGAAACTTGTTCAATGGTAAAGTGGTACTACTTCTGTATTTCAGCAAAGAAACGTCTTCAGTTCTGGTGGCTCCAGGTGGGATTTTGATCTCCTAATTTATCTTTGATAGTTGATCTTGCAAAACCAATAAACACTTTCTGTTCATTGTCTTAAAATAAAAATCTAGATTATTCATAAAGGGGGAAAATTTCTGAGACTGGGTGAAGAGCTACAGAAGTTTGTTGTCTGCATGTGTGTGAGATGTTCGTGAAATTCTGCAGGTGGCAAGCATGCCCTTCAGCTGTTTTGTGACTGGTGGTTCTAGAAAGATTTAGGAGGTAGGACTAGTAGTGTTTGAGTGTCACGGGGCTACATTTGCTGCTGAAGCTGATTAACTGTTGAATTTTTTCTAGAAGTTGGAAGTCAGCTCCATAGTCCCCCCAGAATGGGAAGGGGGTATAAAGAACATGTCTCACATCATGAAAGGAAGGAGGGCCTGGGGCAGGAGCAAGGAATGAACTTTATCCTTCTCTGAGCCCTTTCCCTCAGCCTCGTGATACAGGATACAGCTGATACTTAGGCCCTTGTGAAAAAAAACCAAACCCAAAACACATGTCCAGGCAATATTCTCCAGTTGCAGCTCTAAATGGATGAAATGGAACTTTTCCTTGTGATAAAAATCTCAGTTCATTGGGGTTTTATGTGGTCAGTTCTACAGATACCATGCAGTTGATAAAATCAGTGGTTTAAGTGGTTTTCCATGGGCTGTGTAGAGAAATCTATCCCTGTTTAGTCTAACCATTTGACACATTAATAGGCTGAAACAGAATATGGTTCACTTTTGCCACTGCTGTCTTTTCACCAAAGAGAAAGCATTTTAAAAGCCTTTATGACAAGATGATCAGAAAGAGGAATTCCTTTCTGGAGCAATTACCCTATTCTGTGGTGGAAGTTGTTCCATTCAACTCCTATCATGAATTTTATTGTCTGCTCAGATAGAAGCAGTATTTGGACAGTTAGGACATTAGCAAATGCTTTGCTATTTGAGTATCTTAGACTTTTTTTTTTCTGTTGTGGATGCATATCATTCAGATTTCAATGAACGAATGAAAAAATGAGAGCACTGCAGTACATTTCTTCTGACAGGATATTCTAAACTGCATAAATTGGCAATCGTTGCAGTTGATTATCCTACTTGCTCTATAACAAGGCTGTACATTTGTACACATGACATTTCTAGAGACTGACCTTCAGGAGAAATTAAGTTAGTTAACTAAACATGCTAAGATGCTTCTGAAATAGTGAAAAATGTTTGCCTGTCTGATTGGTCACTCTTGCAACTGGGTTCACTGATCTAGTCCTGTGGTTTTGAACTTATTGTCTTCCTACATCTCTACCCAGAAATATCCCTAAACTGTTGCAGTGAAATTTTTTCAAGTTGGGAGCTAGGTTTCAGATGAAAACTATTCTTGTGCAAACCTACAGCTGGTTGCTTGCAAACTACATTCAGATGATGGGTGTGCCAGCATGTGATTGATTAAAATTTCATATATATGAGTGTAACTTCAGCATGGCATATATGTATTTTTACATGCAGGTATTGTTTCACAATACAAACACACAGTTTGTATACTGGAACATTTGTTTGGGTTTTTTTGGAAGCACATGTCTAGAGTTCTGTAAAATTTCACCTTAAAGTTGGACATCTTCTTTGGGCCTCTATATGTGCAACTGAAAGTAGAAGAGGGCTGGTGCGTGTGAGAAACATGCCATCAGTCAGTCACTGTAGCTCTGGCTCTCTTGATAGTAGCAAATGTTTGTCATGAAAAAGCATATAAGCACGTGTAATACTAATACTGATGCTGGTTATAAGTGACTCACTGCATCTGTCTGATATAGACGTGCCAACTTTTATCTTCCTGTATAAGAGGTTTCAAATGATAATGAGAAGAGAGTCTGTCTACAGTGGATTATTATGCTTTAATGAGCAGAGATTACCATCTCTTCAGGTTTCCCAATTTAACCATGAGCCTGACGTCTGAGGACAGCGGAATAGACATGCCTTCCCCAGCTTTAGTTATTATAACAAAGCAGTTGCTGCATAACGTTTCCCTTGTAAAAGCCCTGGAAAGAGTTTTGGCGTGACAGGTTGCCCTGCAAGTGTTCACATGGCAGGCAGATAGTGTCCAAGGCGATGTCTCCAGGGCATGAGTCTCCTCTTGGTGCTTGGAGTGGGTGAACTTCAGGCAGTGAGAACTGGTGTCCTGACTGACCCATGGTAGCTGTGTGCAATGGTGAGGAAACTTCTCTTTTCCTCACTACGCTTTTCCCTTGCAAATGTGTCCAAAAGCCTCATGAATATAGTTCCCTGAAGTGACACCAAATCTTGCTCCAGGCAAATTCCTGTTGAAATCAGTGGTGTACTCAGAACTTCATATCTGGGCGCTAATGAGGGATTACTTTGCACATTGATGTAACTCTTGTCTGCATGGTCAGAATTATTTTGCAGAGCTTCCCGCTTCTTTGAGGGCAGATCAATAGGGTAAAATGTTATTTTCATTCAGGAGGCATTCCTCTGTGTTCAGGAAAGGCTGCTTTGACTGACTTTACCTTAGTATTATTTGTTTTTTTAATGAAATGAAGCCTTAAAAAATAAAGATTTTTATTGGAGATGAATATGAAGAAGAAAAGATACTTAAACAATGGTGAGTAGATGCAGTACTTTAAGTACATACTTTTCCATTTTCACTTCCTTGCAGTGTCTGGAATGCAGAGAAGGCATTGGAGGTGCTTGACCACTGCCATCTGGTCTGTATCTCATCTGCAGGGAAATGAGCTCCATCAGACTAAAATCTGTCTCCCACTAAAGAACCTGTATTTGGGTCTCCAACAGAGCAGTGAGATAATGCTCCTTCCCTGCAGTCTCATGGAACTGGTGTTGTTTCATCTGCAGGAGAATCCAGGCTCTCCTGCTTTTACAAAAAATTTTGTGGGTGATTCCTACCTTGTATTTGGTAAAAATCCTTTACAGAATCGAGACTTGAAGAATTAATTACTAAAGTATTTAACAGTAGATTAAAACTAGTACCTTAAAAAAACCCTGTAGGTTAAAATTTGCAGCGTGGCTAAAAAAACACTGACAAGTATTAAGAGCTTGAAAATTGGAAATGGCAAGCTTTAAAGTCACTTTTTGCCCAAAATATTCTTCGCTTTTCTTACTGGTCAAAGGTAATACTAAAAAAGTAAGTGATTAAATTTGGCATTTATGATTTCTGAGTCTGTCATCCTTAAGTGGTATAGCTCCGCTGAATAGTCCCAAGAAGGTTTCAGGAACGCCGCCTCCATGCAGTGTCTGATTCAGTTCCCCAGTTGTTAGTGGAGACAACAGCTGTTAACGCTTGTGATAGAGAATGCTGGTTGGCCATTATACAATAGGTATGCCAAGATGTAAGGTAAATTTTCTAAATTAGCTATTATAAAAAACAGGATAACAACTAGGCCTAACTTTGTAAAACGAGAAAAGTGAAAGTAGTAAGAGGAGAAATCAAAATGTTTATTCATAAATCCCGCAGGGTCTTATATGGAGTCCTTGCGGGCAACCAGCGCAGGGGTTTGCATGTGGTGGCAAGCCCTGCCTGGTCCTCTCCAGTCCTTTGCAAAGTCTTTGTGTTTGTCTCCCCTGAGATGTGACTGACTGTCCACCCACTGCCACCTCTTCAGCTCCATCCTGGCACCATGCTGTACCCTGCAGTCTCTCCAGCCCTCTCTCCCTCCGCTAGCCCAGCAGCTCCCAAAAGGAGGAAGGGTCTCTCTTCCCCAGGGGTGACCATGGCCCTGCCCCTTCTAACAGCAAGTGCATGCAACCTGGCGCACACTGCTCAGGTCAGGCTGCCACAGCTTCATTGCATTTTCAGGAGCTCTGGGATTGAAGACCTGCAAACTGCTCTAGGAGCTTCAAGGCAGAAGAAATGTTATCATGTCATTTCCAAAAAGGGGTTCCATTCAAACGGAGAGTGAATTTTTAGGCTGGATTATGTTTTATTAATTTTATAATGTATTCAGGTTTTCTTGGTTATGAACACCAAGAGTGATGATCTCGTATGAGCAGCAATGAAATTGTACAGCTTCCTCTGTTTAGGTGGTATTTGGTATTGACTGGACTGAAGATGGAGATACAGCGATAAAAAGGTTCTCTGCGTGCTTTTCAGTATCCTCAAATCTTGGTGTTTTGATGAAAAATGTTTCTCTTTATTTCACCTGAATGGCTCTTTTCTTTATTTTGCCTCTTTTCTGTACTGTTACTTGAATGAGGATTCTGAGGCTAAACAGAGTGCTTTTAACTAGTGTTGTATCCTGCCTTTTACACAAAAAGTTTTACAGTTTAGGAATACAGTTTGTCTCAGTCTGTCTGTTTCTGAGACTTCAATGAGATTTGGCCCCTGAAAAGGCTTTGGGGTTACCAAGAATTTTACCATGAATGGCTTGGAAACACCCTAAATGAGTGTTTTAAGCACAGAAGTTTAAAAAAAAAAAGTCTCTATATACAGTTTATTAATTTTTACTCAGAAAGGTAAAAAGAAAATAGATAGTCTTACTAAAAAGGCACCTGAGAAAACCCAGAATAAATTTTAATATTTGCCTGAATTTATAATTCATGCTTTATTCAAATACCAGTATAGTATGACAGGCAGTCATCATCATTGCTGACATTATCAACAGGAAGTATATTTTGCCAGCTAAATATAGTTCTTAATTGCATAACATACACTTTAACATCCTTGTTCTGTCCTACTGAGATGTTTTCAGTGGCTTATTTCAGAGGATAAGTCAAGAGTTCAGCAGTAGCATATTTGATCTAAATTGAACTTACATTTATTATATACTACTGTTTGAACATCTGTTAATAAATTTGCAGTTGGCTTTCAAGTTCCAGCTAACCAAACTATAGTTGGTCTGTCAATCAGCATTCCCAAATAAATGTTCTTCTGAAAAACTACTGACCCAGCATTGGTGTCAATTAATTAGTGAAATGTATCTTCTAACACAATCCGCACTGTTTCTTGTGAATGTTTTGATACTTTTGGCAGTAAGAGAGGACTGCTTGGATATTTATTTGCTTAAGCATGTAGCTAGAAGATGAGTTGGCTTTCAAATAAGAGGAAATGTTTAAAAAATCTTCTGTAATATAAGAGAAATGCTGTTCCTTTTGGGACCTTGAGGCCTGCTGGAAGACCACTTTTGTTATCCTGTGTACCCTTCCTGGCCAACTCCTGAGCAGTGGGATTGTTAATGCTGCTGCCTGACTCTTCTTTGCCCGTAGAGGTGCAAGGTCAGTGGGTTTTGCCCACTTAATCTATACTCAGATTCTTGCTAGCTTTGCTGCACCACCTGAAGTGGCTTTCTATTTTGACTTCTTTCTGTGTCGGCATCATTCCCATGTTGCATATACTTCTTCAACTTCTTTCTTCATTGGTGTGAAATACAGTTACACGTCTTATTTCCATGTGAAAAGCCATTTATTTTTGAATGCATCATGTGTGTTCATAAGAAAACAGGGAAATTTCTGCCCTGAGCCATGAGTATTTATCTCTGAAATTACTGGGATTCATGTGATGGGAATATTGTTTCTGGCATCTTGATTGGTTGCAGTGGGAGTGATTGTTATTTAACCGCACTTGTTTTGGTGTGAAGGTGGGAGAAGGAGCAGAGAAGGCATAATGAAAGATTTTTGGATCACTGCATGCATTTTAGAAATGCATGGAGAGGGAAAAGGAATGAGGAAGTTAATTTTACATAGATTTGTATATTCATAGAATCACAGAATGGTTTGGGTTGGAAGGGACCTTAAAGATCATCTAGTTCCAACCCCCCTGCCATGGGCAGGGACACCTTCCACTAGACCAGGTTGCTCAAAGTCCCATCCAGCCTAGCCTTGAACACTTCCAGGGATGGGGCATCCACAACCTCTCTGGGCAACCTGTTCCAGTGCCTCGCCACCCTCACAGTAAAGAATTTCTTCCTTATATCTAATCTAAATCTACCCTCTTTCAGTTTAAAGCCATTACCCCTCGTCCTATCACTACATGCCCTTGTAAAAAGTCCCTCTCCAGCTTTCTTGTAGGCCCCCTTTAGGTACTGGAAGGCTGCTATAAGATCTCCCTGGAGCCTTTTCTTCTCCAGGCTGAACAGCCCCAACTCTCTCAACCTTTCCTTATAGGGGAGGTGTTCCAGCCCCCGATCATCTTTATGGCCCTCCTCTGGACTTGTTCCAACACGTTCATGTCCTTCTTATGTTGGGGGTCCCAGAGCTGAACGCAGTACTCCAGGTGGGGTCTCATGAGAGTCGAGTAGAGGGGTAGAATCACCTCTCTCAACCTGCTGGCCATGCTTCTTTTCATGCAGCCCAGAAAGCCAACTGTATCCTGGGCTGCAAACGCACATTGCTGGGTCATGTTGAGCTTCTCATCAACCAACACCCCAAAGTTCTTCTCCTCAGAGCTGCTCTCAATCCATTCTCTGCCCAGCCTGTATTTGTGCTTGGGATTGCCCCAATGCATGTGCAGGACCTTGCATTTGGCCTTATTGAACCTCATGAGGTTCGTATGGGCCCACCTCTCAAGCCTGTCAGGGTCCCTCTGGATGGCATCCCTTTCCTCCAACGTGTTGACTGCACCACACAGCTTGGTGTCATCCGCAAACTTGCTGAGGGTGCACTCAATCCCACTGTCCATGTCCCTGACAAAAATGTTAAACAGCGCTGGTCCCACTACTGACCCCTGAGGAATGCCACTCATCACTGGTCTCCACTTGGACATCGAGCCATTGACTGCAACTCTTTGAGGGTGATCATCCAGCCAATTCCTTATCCACCAAGTGGTCCATCCATCAAATCCATGTCTCTCCAATTTAGAGACAAGGATGTTGTGTGGGACAGTGTCAAATGCTTTGCACAAGTCCAGGTAGATGACATCGGTTGCTCTTCCCTTATCCACCAATGCTGTAACCCTGTCATAGAAGGCCACCAGATTTGTCACGCACAATTTGCCCTTAGTGAAGCAGTGTTGGCTGTCACCAATCACCTCCTTATTTTCAATGTGCCTTAGCATTGTTTCCAGGAGGATCTGCTCCATGATCTTGCGAGGCACAGAGGTGAGACTGACTGGCCTGTAGTTCCTCGGGTCTTCCTTTTTTCCCTTTTTAAAAATGGGGGTTATGTTTCCCCTTTTCCAGTCAGTGGGAACTTCACCGGACTGCCACGACTTCTCAAATATGATGGATATTGGCTTAGCAACTTCATCCGCCAGTTCCCTCAGGACTCGTGGATGCATCTCATCAGGTCCCCTGGACTTGTGCACCTTCAGGTTCCTTAGATGGTCTCGAACCTGATCTTCTCCTGCAGTGGGTTGTTCTTCATTCTCCCAGTCCCTGTCTTTGCCTTCTGCGACTTGGGCGGTGTGACTGGAGCACTTGCTGGTGAAGACTGAGGCAAAAAAGTTGTTAGGTACCTCAGCCTTCTCCATGTCCCGTGTAACCAGGTTTCCCATTTCCTTCTGGAGAGGGCCCACATTTTCCCTAGTCTTCCTTTTATCACTTGACGTACCTATAGAAGCTTTCCTTGTTGCCCTTGACGTCCCTGGCCAGATTTAATTCTGTCAGGTCTTTAGCTTTCCTAACCTAATTCCTGCCTGCTCAGACAATTTCTCTGTATTCCTCCCAGGCTACCTGTCCTTCCTTCCACCCTCTGTAGGCTTCCTTTTTGTGTTTGAGTTTGTCCAGGAGCTTCTTGTTCATCCATGCAGGCCTCCTGGTGTTTTTGCCTGACTTCCTCTTTGTTGGGATGCATCACCGCTGAGCTTGGAGGAGATGATCCTTGAATATTAACCAGCTTTCTTGGGCCTCTCTTCCCTCCAGGGCTGTATCCCATGGTACTCTACCAAGCAGATCCCTGAAGAGGCCAAAGTCTGCTCTCCTGAAATCCAGGGTAGTGAGCTTGCTGTGCGCCCTCCTCGCTGCCCTGAGGATCTTGAACTCCACCATTTCATGGTCACTGCAGCCAAGGCTGCCCTTTGAGCTTCACATTCCCCACGGGCCCCTCCTTCTTGGTGAGAACAAGGTCCAGCATAGCACCTCTCCTTGTTGGCTCCTCTGTCACTTGGAGAAGGAAGTTATCATCAATGCGTTCCAGGAACCTTCTGGATTGCTTATGCCCTGCTGTGTTGTCCCTGCAACAGATATCAGGGTGGTTGAAGTCCCCCATGAGGACAGCCATGAGGACCAGGGCTTGTGAATGTGAGGCTCCTCCTACCTGTCTACAGGGGGCCTCATCCTCCCGGTCTTCCTGGTCGGGTGGCGTGTAGCAGACCCCCCCTATAATGTCACCTGTCCCTGCCCTCCCTTTAATCCTGACCCATAAGCTCTCTGTCGGCTCCTCGTCTATCCCCAGGCAGAGCTCCATGCACTCCAGCTGGTCATTGACATAGAGGGCGACACCCCCTCCTCGTCTCCCCTGCCTGTCCTTCCTAAAGAGCCTGTATCCTTCCATTCCCACACTCCAGTCATAGGAGCCATCCCACCATGTCTTGGTGATGCCAATAAGATCATAGGCCTACAGGCATGCGCACATCTCTAACTCCTCTTGTTTATTCCCCATGCTACATGCGTTTGCATAGAGGCATTTAAGTTGGGCCCCCGATGAAGCTGACTTACTGGATGGAGTGGTTGGAATTTCTTTGTGCTGCTATTCAGGTGCTCTCCTGCTGACCTGTGATCCCTCTCCAGGCTCTCAGCATCTATTGCTAGCATCGGCATCAAACTGGTAGGAGTGGGATAGATTGATATTCACATCCATTCATTCATTTGTGATCACACAAACTCTGGGCAGTATTCAAAACCCAGTGAAACTGTCAATTTTTGGTCAATCTGTTTGTTACTGTTAACTTGGATGGGGATGGGAAGCATTTGTTTCATAAAACGGCTTTGTGTAGATAGTCAAATTGCTAACACTGCCTAGAATCTTGTGTAAGACCAACACCATTAATTTTTTACGTTTTTTCCTATGGCTGTTTTGAATTCCTTTCTCACAAAAGAAAAATAATTTTCTTGCTAAATATGGAAGCTGCTGAAGGCTTTGAAACCTTTATTGACCTCATAACAAGTCCTGTGCAGAAATTAAGTAGGGTTGATATCTCAGTGGGATGTTTAACTTACTGGGCATTTGAAAGGTGGAACAGCTTGCAGTCTGCCCCAGGAAATACACTTGAAAAACAAATGACACAGACCGTGTGCCTAGTTAGGTACTGGAAAACTTTTCACCCATGCCTGTTCCATGTAGCCCCCTGACTGATGGTTACCAAAGACTACTGGTCCCCACTAGTTGGGATGGTGGGTAAGTCCTGGGGTCCCCAGCATCACAATTCTGGTCAGTGAGCCTTTCTAGAAACATGCTTGTGCAGGGTGTGCCTTGGAGCTTCATCCTGTACCTCAGATAACCCTGTCTTCTCCTTCTCTTTTGTATCTCCTTGGCACTCCTCTTACCTTCCTGCAGCTCAGCCCCTACCAGTTATGTCGAACAGCACTGATGGAAAAGGAAGACTTGCTCATGTAAAGAGCAAGTACAGTAAGTTGTGATTTTGTGAGGTGGAGAAACTGAAACTTGGGGCTTGCAAGAATTCTCTCTCTTTCACTTGTGGAGAGAAAAAAAAAATCCCCAACTCCATTGATGAGTCTAATATAAAAAATAAGTCTAAATAGGTCTTGATTTTAAATTTTGCCTTTGACAGACGTAATTATTATCTGATATGGAAAATATTGTAGTGACAGATTCTGAACCCCTTTTGCCTACTAAATACTACACTGTGTAAAGGTAAGGGCTAATGGGAGTAAAGGATCATAGTCTGGTCCACAGAAGATGAAAATGTCAGTATACGTAGGACAACTGGGATTGAAATTTGAAAGTGTAATTCAAATATGGGTATAATTCTCTTACGAACACCACTCTTGATTGAAGTTTAGCAAGTGCTTGTGCACTTGGGTTGATTATAAGTACATATTCAGATTGGCTTCAGTTCTTGTGCAGATTTGTAAATCTATTTTCATAGGTTTGGGTCTTAATATTCTGTAGACTGAAGGACCTATTTAGACTTGTGGGTTTTCTTATCGTTGTGCACTGACATTTGTAAGGGGAAAAATTGGGAATTTTTTTTTTTTTTTTTTTTGGAAGGCAAATGGCTGAAGTATTTTCAGCCTTCAATCCTAAAACACAATGCACAAGTCTTCCTCCCAGAAGAAGGAAAAGGACATTCCTTTCTGTGCATTCTGTAGAAGACAGTCACAATCACTGATAACTATGGTACTAGGAAAGTGGACTGAGGAGAAAACATGGACCTTCTTGGGCTGGTGACTTTGTATAAGGCCTTGTGAGTGGGAAGATCAGCCCCAGTGCTGTCTGAGAGAGTTCTGAAAATATGAGCTGGGAAGCTCTTTCTACATGTCTGTGTCCCCCTTTGGTCACGAAAGCTGGAGTTGTACATTCTTATTAACAGAAAATATTGCATGAACATTCCCTGACTCCAACATGAGTTTCTTTAATCTGGAGATATTTTTAATTAACCTCTTGTATTGAGAGAGGTGGTACGGTCTGTGCAGCTGGAAAGACATTTCTTTTAGATGGTAACAACTTCTCCCTGTCAAAGGGTGAAGTTGAAACTCAGAATGAAATGTTGCTGGAGCAGTTTATTTTTTAGCCTTTGTAGACAAGTCATAGAAGTTGTATTAGAAAATGCTAGACTTTTATGGAGTCTAATGGAAAACTATGTCTATACTGGATAATTCTGCAGAAGTGTTGAAAGTGTAGGAAAAAACTTTGTTACGTTCTAGAGGTTTAGACTGATTTATTTATTTCATTCCAATTAAATTCCATAATATGGTATTCTTTGTAGGAGAGATTTTGTTGAAATTAATATGGTAAAAATAGTGTTGAAAGAAACTTAATTGAGTTCGGATTACGAACTGCCAAAGATAAGTCACTTACTAAGGAATAATAGTAGCTTTGAAAGATAGGAGAAAAAGAGTATATAGGATTTTTTTTTTTTTTTGTGTAAGTGTCTTCTCTCTAAACTTTTCGAAAGCCCTGGATTATTTTAGAAGAGGAAAAACAAACTATTAAAGAAATAATAAGGTGTAGAGGACTGGCAAAGCATCTGATTTTCCAACTCCAAACATTTTTTAAATACTGTTTTGAATTATTGAAAGAAAAAACTGAGCATCACTGTTTTCAGTCATTCATACCTAATACTTGGTTGCAAAGGATGCAATCTGAAGTTCAGATGACTTCATTAAAATAACTGACTTGCTGCTCCTAATGCAGTATGATAAGATTTAGGCTTTGATTCTTAGCAACTATTTTAATCCATTTTTCTGGTGAATATTCAAATTCTTTACAGTATTTCTGCTTATTATCTATTTACATAGTAATATATGCACACATCCTAAATTTATACGCTCATGACTTATGCAACATAAATTCAAAATACAAGATGCAAACTTACTTTATTCCTATGTACAAGTAAATCAAATAGTGTAGCTGTCTAACTTGTGACCAGAAAAATAGTGGCCACTGATTACTGCTGTGTGTTTGTGATAATACTCTCATCACTGAAGTGAAAAAACACATCAGCTGCTTTTTTGTATTGCAGTAGGACATTATGCCAGATTTTCCTCCTTACATTGAAAAAAAAAAAACCAAACAAACCCAAAACACATGAAATGACATATCTGTATTGTATTGATGTCTGTTAGCTTTTGTGGGAAACTACCATTTCTTTCCCTGATCTCCAGTTTCGCTGCTTTCTCACTAGCAATTCTTCTTCTAGGGACTCTGAGTCGTTGCTAATACTGTATCTGCCAAAATCTGCTGCTGTTACTGTACAAAAAATGTACAACTGCAAATTACAGCAGTGTCTTAATGTCTGCACAGTCCCTGTGGCCATACCTCTAAATTACCTGTCATATGCCTTCAGTATGTCTCTTTTTGTCTGAAATGTACCTGGTCTATGAATATTAATAAACATTTTCCAGATGCTGCTGAGTCCTTTTCAAAATTTCACAACATGATTCTTTGCATTAGGCCTGTAGTTGTATGTGGAGGGTGAATTCCTTGCAAGGATGAGTAGTAGCACCTCTAAATTAGTGCCCATGTCAAGCGTGATAACTTGGTAAAGACACAGGTTAGTACTTGTCGTTTTCCCAAACTGGTAGTACATGTCAGAAGCTCCTTGGGGAAGTGGTCCTTTAGCAGATGCAATGAAATCAAATGAGGTGGAGGGCAGTGGTAAGTGTAACTCTTGCTTTTCATCTCTAAGTGATTGTGTTCTTGCTTCCAGTCTATCTTCTCCCATCCTCATTGTGCTCTGGTTATTTCCCCATCATTGCTTCCTTTTATTTTTAGACTTTTCAAAGCACTGTTCAAATCCCCCTCAGTCTCCAGTTTCTTTATAGAGTGATGAAGAGCTACTGTGACAGCACTGGCGATAAACAACAATGTCCTAGTGTTAAAAATACATACTTTACATACAGCTACAGGAAGACATAGATACAGAGCAGGTGTAGCTACAGTGTGAAACATCTGCCATGTGAATAATTGAAGTCTTCTTGCACAAGAAGGTAATGGATTTTTTTTGTGCAGATTTCTTTTATTACTTTGCCTTTTACTTGTGGTAAGACTGATACTGATTGAAATTTGTTTGGATGTCAGAGCTGAAAGTGTGTGAAGGGATACCTGTGGGAGGAAGAGGGAGAACAAAGTGTACGTGCCTCATGTTTACTTAACCACAGTATAATTCTGCCAGCTGAACAAAGGGAATACGCTGCTAATTGCCCTGCTACAAGCCAAGGGGAACACCAAGGACCAAATCTGTGTAAATGACATTCAAGTTACTTGAGAAGTTTTGCAAAGCTGCACTTCCTGAGGGAGAGACCTGGGAAGCATTGTGCCTCAAAGTTCACAGGTTTCACCAGGAAGATGCGGTTTTACTTTACTTTCTTTGCTATACTTTATTTTCTTTACTTTTACTTCACTATTGTCTGCCTTTGTCTAGACCAAACACTGCAGGGTCAGTCTTGGACAGTTTGTTGTCCTGGTGGTGGACACTGAGAAGAGCATATCTGTGTTAGTCTGGTACTGCTTGTTGCATCTTATCTTTGCTTCTCTGAAATACAAACTGTGATTGTCTTATGGCCTCATACATGAAAGGGGAAGACAGACCACTGAAAACAAAATTTCCAGACCCGGCTTACTGCACTCTGATCCTCTGTAGCCTTCAGAAAAAAAAGGATGACAATTTCTATAAGGAAGCCAAGAGTAAAGGGAAGACAATGAAACAGGATAGAATCTTTGCATTACAAGAAAAAAAAAAAACCACAACAAACTCTGCACTTGGTTTATTTCTTTTAAACAGCATAAAGCACAACATACCCTGCAGAAAAAAAATCAGAGTGCTACCAGACATTGGATGATTCTTACTCTTACAGTGTACAGGGTATAAAACACCTAGAAAGTATGTTCATTTTTCTTCTTTCTTGTGTTTTCACAAAAGCCTGTCAGGAAAATGAAGTCTCAAAACACTGATTACATGATGATGAGCTTGCACCTTTCATTGGTGGGCTTTTTTAAAACCTTCAGCGATGGTCTCACTTTGACTGATCCTGCGGTCTGAGTGTAGTGGAAGTTAATTAAAAAACGTATTGGCACTTTTTGAAAATCTCACTTTACATTTACAGAAGGAGAGGTGGGGACTGAGTGCAGTGCAGGTGTGAGACAAGTTCATACTCAAGTGCTGCTGAGAGCGGCTGTAGGGAGCTGGACTGAGCAAGTTCCCTGCTGTTGTAGACAACACGTGTCTCCAGTGGTCACATTTAGTTGGGTTCTTGCACTGCAGAGTGCAACTGAGACACCTTCATCTTGGTTTTCTTACATTGCCAGCTGACAAACATGAGCAACTCTTGAAAAAAAAATAGTTGTATACATTAAAGCACTGTGAAAACATTAACTAATTATATAATTAGTTTGTATAATTGTATATACAAACAAAATGGTCAGTTTTGCTATTGTTGGCACCATACAAAACTGTGTAAAGATACTGTACAGCCTTTTCAGTTTTTAAATATGTAATAATCAGTTGATTATGAGCTACCATGGAAAGAAGGTTTTGTGAATACCAGCTTTTGAGTTTTTAAGTAAAGAAATTAAGAATAAACTCATCAAAACAAGGTTTGCAGCTGTAGTAGTTTTTTAGCAGGTTTCAAATTTTTCCAGTGTCTGCAGATGGTTTGACATATATGCTTTCTTAGTGCAGACAATATTCTGAAGAACAGTGCTGACATTTGCCTGCAAGAGCTAGAGCCAAGGAAAAAGCTCTTTTTTGTTTAATTTGAGTTAAGGAGCCTGTTTTGTCCACCAGCGGCTTGTCCACAGCGGGCACCTGCAGATGTGCAGTGTGCTCCAGGGCTGCGTGTCCCTGGTGAGTCTAGATCCCCTCTGTTCACACAAATGGCTCACCATACCAAGACACCTCTGAGGTTCCCCTTATGTTTTGCCTCCTGATGGCAAGTAGGGGAAGAGCACGAGTAAGCTGGCAGTACAAGCTGGCAATACCAGCTGGCAATTCAAAATGTATGGGATGGCATGCCTGGTGTTGAGGGTGGAGGGCAAGGAGGGTGGAGGGCAAGCAGGGTCTTCTCAGTGCCCTTGCCAGTCCTTCTTAGCTTGACTGTGAAAAGAAAACGTACATGAGTACATTTACAGACAGCTCTGTGGTTGAAAAGTGTTGATAAATGTCAAGTCATTAATACCATTTGAGGCATGCATTGCCTTCTATCACTCCTTCTATGTGTAATGAGTAACTCAGCAGAATCATCAAGGAAAAAGATGTGTGTGAAACTGTGTATGTATTTTTAGGAAAAACGTACGTTTCTGACCTAATGTTTTACTGCGGTGAACAATATTTGAGTGTGATCTTTAACTTTTTTTTATCCCAGTTCATGTTTATAAAAATTGACTTTTATTCATAGGTGTTGATTTATAAATAGAATTGGGAGCGTTTGAGAATACAAGAAAAATATATTCCCATTCTTGACTAATAAAAATACTCTCTTAAGTGCTGCAGCAGTTAGCATAATTTTGTACAGTCATACATCAAACATTAGGACATGGATTCCATGCAAACAAAAAAAATTGATCTTTCATTCTGTATTTCTTCTTATATTCAGTTTTGGGGATTCTGGTTCAAGAAAGATTCTGAATTCCTCAGTCTCTGGGGAGACTTAAGAAACTTTGTAGTATGTTAAACCAGAAAGAACCAATCCACGTTGGTTGGATTAAAAAAGAAAAAAAAGCTCTGCAAAACAAGAACAAATAGTCATGAGCAGATTCTTTCCACATGATTGCTCTTGTCATGAATTCCTTCACTGTATACTAACCTATAAGTTCATTAATGGTCAAACTGAATGATTTGAATAGTTCTTTACCCACAGATCACTAAAATGAGTCTTTTAAATTAGATGCTGGAATCTTTTGCAAGAGGTTTGCAAGAGGTTTGTTAAAACCAGACTTGAACATAATGATAATAATCTCCTTTTTTCCTTTGCGATAGCTAGACTAAGATTTCTTTCTTTTAAAAAGTTCATGGAGAAAGAAATAATTTTGTAAGAGTTGCAAACAAGAAACCAGGGGCTAACTTACAATCCTAACAAACATGTTTCTGATAAAGCGTCTTTCATTGTTTCTTTAAAATAGAAAACTTGGGTGTGGCTATTGGGATTTACACGATTTAGTTGTTTAGGTTAATAAAATGTATAGGTTTACTCTGATCACAGCTACGATCCAGTACCATAAATACTTAAGAATTTACACACCTTTACTGATGTGAGATACCCTGTTCCAGAGGAGTTACTTTCACTGCACGTGGTCAAGCTGTTGGGTTGTTCATCCATTTGGCCTATCACATCGTACCTTTTCAAACTACTATGCCAAAGATTGCATAGTGGGTTCAATGAAGCACTCTACTTTAGTCCATTGATAACTTCAGAAATATTTATGGTTTTTTCCTACCGTTCAGCTGCAGCCTTTTGAAAAACATGGTGGCAATCTACTTAAAAATTTTGTGATAACAGGATTAGAAGAGTAGAAAACATGGAGAAGATCAAAATGTTGTCATGAAGACTTCAGACTTTATAGGTGCCTGTTTATGAATTGCTAATTTAAGAACTGGCAAAGTTTAAGACACGTGGGTAGCTGTACTTTTGCCCCTGTGTATGTATACATTAGGTGCTGAAACATGCTTATCTGTGATAAAATGCAATGTGGTTTAGTTTCACATGCATTCTTAGTAGTACCCAGGTATCATACCTAAAGAGAAACAAAGACATTGTTAGTATAGCAGGTATTTGTTATGTGAGGCTATGATTGTGTTACACTTCTTCTTGTGGAATGAGATTAAAACAATGAACCAAGAACTTGTTTTCAAAGATAATTTGATGAAAACTTTACTCTCATTAACATAAGGCAAAAATTAGAGCTGAAACTGACTAGTACCTATTTTGGACCAGAAATCAAAGGGACCATTGAGTAGGTAACTGATTAGGCTTAGGAGCAAAAATTCATAATCTAATGTATGTGGGTGGGGTTTAAGATATATTTATTTGGCATTGCAGAAAATGCTGCTGACTTCCAGATTTCAGCACCTGACTTTTAACAAGAAGAATTGTAAGAGGTCCTACAACCTTGCCTTAGCTAACAAATTTGGAGTGTCTCCAACAGTTGTTAGGCCCGTTGAAACTTTCTCAGGATATATGTTTTTGGCCTTTTCACCTAGGCAACTAAGTAGGAGTTGTCTCGCATGTTAGGCGGAAGGAACAGGGCAGTCTCAGTTGTTAAGTTTCTTTTCTGATCCTGAGGACAGTCAGGAAGAGCTACCAAAAGGAAGAATACCTAGTTGATGTATGCACCTAGTGCTTTCATGCCTTTATATGGAAGTAAAGCCAGACCTAAAGAGAGGATCTTTGAGCAATTGTTGGAAGTTTTGTGTGAAATTCACTTGCTGGCTTACATTTCCCTGTGAACATCCATATTCCTATGAGACAGTTGTTATTATTCTGGGCTTGCTCGCCTCACGTCCTAGCTTTTACCCCTCTTTGTAAATTGTATGAGATAGATGGGCTGTCACCTTACAGCCTGTGCCTGTATCTGTGGTGCAGAGCTGAAGTCCTCCTGGAGCAACTGAGAGGACAGGCTGTGGTTGGGGTCCTTCTTTTAGTCCTGGGGGAGGAGCAATTTATGTCACAGCTTTACATCCCACCACTGCATTTGGCCCACTGCCCTGATTCTGCAGAGAGGAGCTACTGTCCTTCTGCCTGTCTGTTTCAGGGCATCTTGGTAAGTAACTCCTCCTATACATCCAAGTCATATCCTCCTGAGACGAGCCAGGGAAGGAACTGTGGTGCACTAGTCAATATAATTTCTGGAAAGGGTGTGCATGAGGAAGCGAGATCACCTCTGTGGTGCCTGCAATGCTTAGCTCAGTTTGCAATTTTGGCTGAACCTTCAGGATTCCTCTTTGCTTGGGTTTCTCATGCAGAAACATCCTTTTGAAAAAATGCCTGCTGATTAAAAAAGCAACAACCTTTGTGTAATGATGATTTAAAAGCAGAAATTGGCTTTCAGAGAATTATTCAGACTGAATAGAGTGTAAGTATTCATATTCAAAGTTCTTGCTGTTCTCTGAAACCAGTAAGACATTCCTGGTTATGAAACTGGTGACTTACTTCCCTGAAAATGCAAGCCTTGTGAAATCCTACAACTACATTACTTGAACAGAAAACTGAACTTCAAATACCTATCCAATGTTTAATTTTCCTTTTTCTCACGTATTTTAAAATAAAATCACAATGGGAAAGCATTCCTCTTTTCAGAATGACTCTGATAATATTTTTAGAAGTAAATTTGAAGTCTGGAGCAATGCCTGAAGTCCAGACATTCACTGGGAAGTGCTTCCCCTCCCTACCCCGCTGAGCTGGTTCCCCACCCCTTTGCCTCTCTCAGAGCAGTCTCCTAACATTTCTTTGGGTTTCTGCCATATCTAGTATACTGGGTCTGGCTGGATTGAGTTAACTTTCTTCATAACAGCCCATATGGTGCTGTGCTTTGCATTTGTGACTAGACAGTGTTGATAACACCACTGATAACACATCAGTGTTTTGGCTCTTGGTGAGCTTGCACGGTATCAAGGCTTTCTCTCCACCACCCCACAAAAACCAGGCCAGTAGGTTGGGGGTGAGCAAGAGGTTGAGAGGGAACACAGCCCAGACAGCTGACCCAAACTGACCAAAGGACATTATTCCATACTGTATGATGTTGTGCTCAGCAATAAAAACTGAGGGAAGGGAGGAGGATGCAGGGACATTTGTGGTGATGGCATTTGTCTTTCTGAGCAACTGCTACATGTACTGAGGCCCTGCTGCCCAGGAAGTGGCTGGACACCTGCCTGCTGATGGGAAGTAGTGAATACATTCCTTATTTTGCTTTGCCTCTGCATGCAGCTTTTGCTTTTCTTACTAAACTGTCCTTATCTTGACCCAGGAGCTTTTCCATTGTATTTTCTTCCCCTGTGCTATTGAGAGCGGGGGAGTGAGAGATCGGCTGGGTGGGCATCTCCAGCTTGGTCAGCCAGCCAAGGTCAACCTACCATGTCTAGGCATTGAAAACTCTCCCAAACCCAGAATGCAAATCCACACTCTTTCTTCATTCAGCCTGCCTGTGTAGAGTTGGTTCTTGAATGTTGCATGAAGAAGAGGAACTAGTCATATAAACGGAAAAATATGGTAACCATTGTCTGGTTATTGTCTTTTCTTCAATTATAAGCACTTAACTCTTCTCTGTTGGCCTGGTTTAGTCTTCTGGAGTCCTTTGGAAGTGGAATGGGCTTTGGTTTGCATCTTTAGCATGCAGTGCACATCACAAGTAATTCAAAAGCAAACATGTTTTTTTAACATAAAGTTTTAGAAACTGTAGAATAGAGTGTGGATTTTAATAATAGTGAAATACAACCACAGCTGACTGTAAGAGGTGCTGATTTATATCCTATTCACATTAACTTCAGGGAATTGCAATCCCTGAATTGCAGGGAATCAAATCCCTGCAATTTAATGAAAATCACACCAGAATACTAAAGAAACACACAATAAATTGTATGAAGAAAAATACGTGAACACCTGAATATGACAGAAGTTTGAAAAATTACCTAAGCAGCTCATAAGGCCAGGTTCTGTTTGTAAAAATGACTTAGTACTTGGGAATTTAACTTCACCAAAAGTCAATAGGATGAAGTCCTCGAAAATCACATAATGAGTTTTGAACATCTACTCTTACCTATATAGCACACTCTCTCTGTCAAACTAATATAAAGACGGGTATCACTTGATTTTTTGAGAGGTATGGAGGAGAGATACAGTTAGGATGACCAGCTTCTTAAAAAGATTTCAGTCTCCATCAGGACATTTGTGTGGGTTTCCACCCTTTAACAAAGGTGCTTCAGCTCAGCAGAGCACGCATACTTTTGCCTTTTTTATGCCTTTGTCCATGAACACTTCTTTCCGCCCTTCAGACAGCCTTTGCAGACATGCACACAGACCATTGCGTTGGTATGCCAGTGTGGTTTCCTGTGTCTTCGCATCAGACCTTACTCAGTAGCCAACTTTGGATGCCAAACCCTGCCAACACAGCAGCCTCCTCTTCACAAAGTAATAGCTGTGGTTAAGATGTCATTCTCTGTAAATCAATTTTGGCGAGGATGACGGCTAAGGGCAGGAGCTGGAGCTGTCTTTACGGGCTGTAAGCCATTCCAGTGGCCTTAATCCTCCCTCTTATTACCCTGCCTTTGTGGAAGGTAGATGGACTCACTTTAACAAGACAGAATGAGCTTTTTTTGGCTCTTTTCTTTTTGGTCACAATAATAAAAGACCTGGGAAATTCCGATTAATTAGCATGCCTTGGGCTAATGAAAGAATAAAATTGAAAGAAAAATATCTAAAGCTTTGAGAAGAGTGGAAGCATGTAGTGACAATACAGATTTTAAATACTTGTGGCTGTTTGTATAATTTTCCCAGGGTTTGCCTCTCATTGACTTGAAGAGATAAGAGTGGAAAGACAAGTGGAAGGTTTTGTTTGGACCATAATGTAATAACATTTCAGCTTTTAAGGAATCTAAATAGGCTATAACATGAAGGATGCTGATAGTGGATAGCTCTAAAAGTCAGTTTAAATAATAAGAACTGCTGTCATTTTATTATTGCAATGCACCTTACTGACCATGTATTTCATAGAACAAGATTGCATATGAAGATAGTAGTAGAAATTTCCAGAGAAGTTGTGGTAATCATGCAGGTGAACTTTTAAGGAGTAATTTCTCAGTCTGGAAAATGTTCTTCTAAACTGCTCTGAGGTAATCTTATATCCTGAATTGAGAAAATGCATACTCTGCGTAAGTAAGTAAACCTTTATAGTAGAAAAAATGTTCTCTTAACCACAGAAGTTTCTTTTTATGAGTTGCACTTGGCTTTTGGCCTCTATATCTTTGCAACTGTTAGTTTCGTTGATCTTTATGCTTCCTTAAGGTCATGACTTTCTGACTTTCTGACCATAAGGACTTTTGACAAAACAGTCACAACTACTGAATCCAAGGTATGATTGAGCTGATTGTTGTGAAGGTGGAACAACCAGAGATCAGTGCAGGAACTTTTTTAATGATGAAAATAACATGCGTTAAAAACTTTTTCTTTTTCTGGACAAAGTACTTTTGTTTCAGGCAAAAAAAATGTTTCCATTGTGTGTGGAATGAGATTTGCATAATGCTTTGAGATACTGCTACTGTAGAAATTCAGACTTTGATAGTGTCTGATAGACATGCTTGAAATGTATATATCACTTAACAAGATTATCACTTGAAAAGACAATTGTATTTTTACTGAAAAGTTTTTTGAGGTGATAAAATATACTGATATTTAATGAAGCATGAAACTTTTAAATGAACCATGAAAGCAATAGTTAAACTAATTAACTGAGTATAAAGCCTCTTAGAATACATAGGTTATGTGGGCTGTATGCTTGTTATTTCTGCCTGGTTAAACTGACAACTAGGATAATGTTCTTGTATTATCTTTTAGGAGAAACAACATTAAACAGTATCTTGTTTTTAATGCAGGGAAAAAGAGAAAATTGTTTGTTTGTACTGCTCAGAAACTCAGGGACAAAGCAGTTTTAAAAATTACCCTTTAGTATGCTTGAACAGTGGACTTTATCTGGGAAACAAAAACGTACTGAATGTGGCTGCAAGTTACTTACATTCCTGCTTGCATACTGCAAGAGCCAGTTTCTGCAGTTCTTTCCATGTTAACATTTGCCACCTGTTCTTAATTAGTGTCACTATTCAACAGGTTGGCATTTATTCTTCTTTTCTTCTGCTTGTGCATTTCAGTCTCTTAAAGGAGGAAAGATGCTCTTCTGAGAAGCAGTGGTCAAATACCTTGGGTTATCTGTAAAGACTTAGAAAGAGACCCTGACATGGGATTGCAGTTTAAATTGAACAAAGGGTTTATTGCATGCTTTTTTGCTGAACAGATGTCTCCTGCTGGATCACGACATGCAATGCAGTCTGGCACTGATGTGTTATGATGCAAAGACTGAGACCTGGCCCATGCTGGAGGTAGAAAGCAACCTCCTTGCTTTTCTATCCTCTGCTCAGGACTCCAGCACAGCTGGTGGCAGGTTTTACTAGGGGGAAGTTGTCATAGATCATTGGAGTTAAGGCAGCCTAAACCTGCTGAGAGTCTGTCCCCGTACTCTTGGTGCTCTGCTGGATGGAGCTGGCATCCCTGTGTCTAAGTGGGTGTCGTGCTTTAACTCCAGCCAGCAACTAAGCACCATGCAGCCGCTTGCTCCCTCCTCCTCCCTTCCAGTGGGATGAGGAGGAGAATCGAAAAAAAGAAGTAAAACTTGTGGCTTGAGATAAGAATGGTTTAATAACTAAAGTAAAATAAAATATAATACTAACAATAATAATAATAAGTACAATAATAATAACAGTAATAATTATAATGAGGAGGAATATAACCAAAAAAAGGGGAAAAAAGAAATAAAACCCAAGAAAACACAAGTGATATGCAATGCAATTGCTCACCACCCGCTGACTGACGCCCCAGCAGTTTATATACTGAGCATGACATTCTATGGTATGGAATACCCCTTTGGCTAGTTCAGGTCAGCTGCCCCAGCTATGCTCCCTCCCAGCTTCTTGCACACCTGCTTGCTGGCAGAGCATGGGAAACTGAAAAATCCCTGACTTAAGACAAGCACTACTTAGCAACAACTAAAACATCAGCGTGTTATCAACATTATTCTCACACTAAATCCAAAACACAGCACTATACCAGCTACTAAGAAGAAAATTAACTCTATCCCAGCTGAAACCAGGACAGTGGGTAAAGGAGACAAAAGATCTTCCCTTTGCCTGGGTTCTGGAGGAAGGAAGGGGTCTGCTTCTTTCTTCCCAACATTACTCACTGCCCATACAACCAAGAGAAGCGAGTATAAGGTGTGCACAAGGAAGGCTGCCTCCATGTTAGATAGTAGTTCAATGAACACAGCAAGAAATCAGGAATTACCTTGTGAACAGGGGGTACATTGCTATGCTGCCTTGCTTTGGTACATGGAACGATCAAGTCTTTTCAGTAACAGATCTGCATGTGCCCATGGTTCCAGATAGCAAAGCTCCTACGTGGTATTTTCTAAAACTCTAAGGATATTGAGATAACAGAAATTATCTGATCTGAGCATCTTTTAATTAAAATTGAGGAAAAAAACCTTTGGGAATTACTGGAAAAAATGCTAAGTATGTATTTCTAACGTGAAGAAAAGCACAAACGTGCAGTGAAGGTTGAACAGTGCTAGAAGTTGTGGGAAATGAAGTGTTAACAGAGTCTACAGAATTATTTTTCTAAAGTGTTTTCTTATTGCCCCTCCATAGTTGGCTGTTCTGCATTGCAGTCAGGTGGTATCAGCAAAGAAGTATTCAAACAACACTGCCAGAATCGATCTGCTTATTTTGCAGTTGAGTGCAACACTGTTTAATGGGCAAAGTGTTTCCCTATAGATTTCATTTGAGTCCTACCATTCGTAATGTGTGAGGAAGTTTTAACAATATTATTTTTGGTTTGCCCCTCAAGTAATGCCACTTGCAAGTCAGTTGAAATAACAGTCTGTGCTCTCACACATGTACAGATGTATGCTCTGTGTTCATTTAGGTCAGATTCAAACAGTAATTTCCCAATGGCACTGGAACTGGAAGGTATTCTCTCTAATTCCAATACAATTCTCTTTTCTTCTTTCAAATATCTGTATATTTCCATTTTAATTATAATAATAATTTTCTTTCTGTCTGTATTGTAATGGTATTTTAAGGAGCTGACCAATACTGGAATTTAAAACATGAAACTTGGGTTTTTTTCACCTGATATTATTCACCATTAGATTAATATACCAGTGGAGTAATATATTACATTACTAGTGGAGTTTCTCTTGATTCATACCAGTTATTTGAGAAGAATATGAGGCTTGCACAATGTATTAATTTTTCAAAAATACAAACTAAATGGTCAGGCTAAGTTTTGTAGATAGAAACTTAACAGAAGCTGGTATGAGTAATTAATACTATAGAGAAGTGGTAGCATAAGCCAAAGATGTAAAGCTGTATGTTTTCTGCAACAGAAGAGCACATACTGTATATTATCCTAACAAGGACAAAAGCAGAAGTCATCTAATGTCACTGATAACAAATAAGGAGTTACCCATTGCAGCTAAAACATTTATATTTTAGTTCAGTTAAACATTTACTGGTCTGCGCAGTAGTTAACTGATAACTTCTTACATTTTATGCAAAATAAGAAAACAAAGTAGCTTTCAAAATCCTTTTTAATAAGTGGGCGGCCTTCCTGATATAAATAAAACTGATTCAAAATTAGTATAAGATGTTATAAATGTTTGCAGATCTAATTGAAAATCTTTGTTTCACAGTGTGCATTTTCTCCTGGAAGTTTCCTGAACCTGACTATTTCATAATATATTCTTAGTTTAGTCATTACAAGACCACTGTTTTCATTTGTTTAAATTTAGTGGTTAAAGTGTTCCATAGAAGTAGGTGATCTCATTGCTGTCTGCTTTAAACCAGCTAAGTTAATCACCTATGAGGTATTGTTTTCACCGGCCAGTTCTGGATAATTTTTTACCTTGGTTCCACTTGAAGGGAGACATTGTTTTTCATTGTGCTTTGTCAGTCTCTTTTGTCTCACAGTAGAGCTGCTGAAAGTACATGCTTGATTACTTCATACAATGAATGGCAAATAGCATTGGAAATTAGTGCAAGCTAATTTACCAAGTGCACTCTGATAGTGAAGAAACTGTCTTTCCAAGATTCAAAGCATGGAGAGCTTTTAAAGTGCATACATAATATTTTCTCATAATACAATGTGATCATATAATTCTGTTTAGTGTATTTCCCCCAGATTATTTTTCTTGATTGTAAAGATTAAGTCTCTGCAAACAGTTAAGAACATGGGAATTGCCAATACTAGTCAGATTAATGGTCTGTCTAACTTGCCATTCAGAGTGGACACTGCCAGAGGCTTTGGAGGAAATTTCTTACTAATAAGGCATTGCTAATTGTAAGTGTTAAGAAAATCATGAGCTAAGATCACAACCATGAGGTTAAAACCAGTGAGGTTTTAGGATCTCAATTTCAGAATTTTCTTTGTAACTACAAAGCTTTGATTTTTTTTCATTTTATTTTTTAAGAAAATGAAGGACAAGAATCACTGTTTCACTTACATGTAGTGTCTGTGTGGTGTAGCGTAGTGGAGAAACTTCTATATTTCATAAGACTTGCAATAAAAATAATAATTTGGCAACATTTTGAGCCATAGTTTAGTAATTTACCTGTACTCTGAAAAATTCCAAATTGCATACCATACAAAAATTGCTCATACCTAATGTAATTTTGACTGAATTTTTGTGTAGTTCACCTACAAGTCTCAAGGTCTCCCAAAAAAGACTTGGGCTCAGACGATGATACCAGTGTGAAGAAGCCCGGATTCCCAAACAGACAAAGATTTTGGCTGATCCTATGCTAATAGAGGCAAGTGGCAATCTCCCCCCTATTCTGCCTTTTTTTCCCCCCTTTGAAGCTCCAGTTTAACACACTTAAAGAGGGTTTCAAGGGGTCTAATATCCACTGCCCGGCTGCTGATGTCTCTGTCTACATAGTTGGCATGTAATGGTGCCTCTTAGCTGGCTGTAGAAACAGTAGAAAAGTGGCTATTGTGTTTAAAGACAAAGGGACAAGTGCTAGCTTTCTAGTAGTCATTAGTAATACGACTAAAATTGGTGGAGGGGAAGCCTGAAAGGTTTGGCAGCCCCAAGGTGAGGGGGATCGGGATATTTCCCATCTGGAAACAAGTCTTCCAAGCAAACCTTTGAGTTTGTTCAGTCAGCTGCTACGACAAAGCCCCTCCAACTAGGGTGCCAACAACCCCGCAGACATGGTGACACACAGCAAAGATGTACATGGTAGCTGGGGACTGCAATATCCAGAAGATTCACCATGTTGTGGAAAAAGACCAAATTTGGTTTGAAAAGGCCTTGGTGACATGTCTAATCTATGTGAAGAATACATTGACACGGTCTCACTTATTGCTTTGGTCTCTGTCCTCTTTAGTGTTTATTGTCTTACAATATACTTTTTGGGTGTGCCCTTTTCTCCCGTTTTGGTGAATACAGAATCCACACAAACAAGACTGGAAACCAATTACCAGGGAAACATTAAAACTGACCATTTCCAAAGCTCTTAATTACTGTACGTCAACAGAAAGAAAATCCCCTAGGGAAATTACCTTTTGCTCCTTTGTTGCAATTCTTTTATTTCTAGCTGTTATTCTAACAGTAACAACAGGACAGATTTTCAGATAATTTTAATAGCTTTCTTTCATACTGATTAATTCAGTTATTGCAGAATTTATTGATCTAAGAGATGACTGAATGTGATCTGGTGTTATGTATTTGGCATGTTGTGCGTTTCAGGACACCAAACAATTAAAACTGGTTTTACTGTTCTATGTTTTTGTTGTATTATCATTTATACATAGGAAGCATAGTTTACAGTTTCAAAGGTCTGGTGAAGCAGTTTCATTTTATAACCTGAGTTACTTGGCAGAATTAACAAGTTATTGCTCTTGACTTGGAGAAGTAGACAAAGAAATTGGTTGGTTTTCAATCAATATCTGATAAAAGAAAATGTGTTTAAATGGAAATAATTTCATATTGGACTCTCCCTCCAAAAAGTATGAGAGTGATATAAATTAAGAGAATCTCATGTGGAATCCAGTGTACCTAAATTAAAGTAGTTGTATTTTTCTGTATTCTTTGAATGTTCTTCAGAAGATTGCAGTGAAATATTTTTCATGTCAAGGATAAGTGAAGCTTAGCTATTAACCAACTATAGAGAATAAACAGGGAAAACAGGCAAAGTAATGAATGAGGAAATGAATGGATTAAAATATTTCCATAAAATATTTTTACTGTTTATACTTGTTAACTATTACTGTTAGTTGTTGATAAAGAGCAGTTTTGATTTATGTTTAATATGTTTATTTGGAATAAATGACATGCTGATCAACCCTAGCTCTTCCTGTGAACCAGCTCAGGACTGATTCCACCTCCTCAACTATTGTTGCCTTTATTGGACTATCTCCTGATTTATATCTTACTATATAAGAAAAGAAATTGCTTTCCTTGCTCATTTAAAATATTAGGTCCATGTATTTTTCTTAGAATCTACAGCCTCATTTAAAACCCACTGATGTCCTCCAAAGAGGCTCCCATTTATCTCAGCTGATGTGAATTCAAGACATTAAGGAATTCCTGGTTGTCCTTTCACTGTCCTGAAATTTTCAGACTTTGGGTCAATGATACAGCAAACCTGGACTGAGGGCTCCTCTTGCACTGTGGGTGTATGGTGCCAAATGCTGATGTGGAACATAGTCATTCCACCAGTTCACATTTATTCAGCGCTTTTGAACACATTTTCTGACAGCTTGCCTTTTAACAGCGGGCTCATGCCAGGTCAGATGTCCATGTTGCACCCATTTAACTTTATGCTAGATCAGATGTGGTCTGTACTCCTGCAGCTGGCTGAAAGTCAGCATAAGGTTCCTATCTTGTGCTCTGACGTAGCTCAACAGACATATGATTGTATGCTCACGCCTGATTCAGGTCAAATTAATACTGTTCAGTGACCTGCAGGGCACAGATGAGGTATTAGTGATGGTCTTTTGGCACATTTACACCTGTAAGAAACAGTGGATAAAATGATATGACTTTGCTTTTCATAGCAGTAGTCTTTTACTTGCAGTCTCTTTCAACGGTGGGAGCTGATGATAGATTCTTTCTTGCATTACTTTTGTCTGTCATCCCAGTAATATCTCTCCAAAGTACTCCTTTTCTCATTTTTTCCTTGCAGTGACCAGTGACCAGACCATCTTTGGCCTTCATCCTTATCGTTACACAACAAATTCTCTTAGCTATTCTCGGCATCACTGAGGTGCTGTTTATGTACAGATAATAAGAGCAGACCCTATAATTGAAAAGGAAACCAGGATGTATTGAGGATGCAACATTCTGTATGTAACAGTATTAGTTTGACACTACTCCCTTTTCTGGTCTTGTTTTTGGGATTATTTTTTTTCCTGACATGTAAGTTCCAAGCAGCTCAGGTTTAATCATGTATAAATAACAATTTCACTGTATGGTTGCAGATTGTTATTTGAACTGACATATGGCCTGTCCCTAAATGAAAATCTTACAAGTGCATAGTCCTTGATTTCCTGGATATGATAAAGTAGATGTTATTGTTACCATTGAAATTTGTTGAAAGTGGCTTATGAGTGAAGGGCATTGTGGTGTCATCCAGGGAAGAATCAGTATATATTTGGTACATTTTTGTGGTAGGGCTGCTTTTCTCAATGCTAAATAATATGTTTACATCTTATTAAGTAGTCAATATATATAGGCTCTACAAGCATTACAACTGTGTTTTTGTGTCAAAACCAGCTGGATTTCTTACGTTATTATAGCATGCTTCCCTGTCTTTTATATGGTTTGGTGCAGAAAGCCTTTGATTCTACATACTAAAGACACTTTTCTAAAAAATAGCTGACTGAACATATGTAATACACACACACATATAGGCATATTATGTAGTATTATGTATTTTGTATGACGTGAATGTGTCATGGATTTTTAACTTCACCCCGCGCAGCCTTTTGCTAAGAGGAGTAGCGTTCATATTATACCAGGGGCAACTTACGCTTTTTGCCTAATTTTTGCTGGCTGGTTCCATTTTAGCACTCTGTAACATTATAACAGCAACTGCTGAGTACCACACTGATTCAGCTTTAGTGAGTTCAAAATACAAACTGCTTCACAGGAAAGAAAATAAAATGCCTTCTCTTATTCTTTTGATTTAATTGGACATCTTTAGTGAGAGCAGACAGTAATCCCACAAAGCTTAAGAGCTTTTTTTCTGGTACCCACAGTGGAGTTGAGTGCAGTACAAGAAATTCTCCTTACATGTTTGTCCTCAGAAATTTCCAGTCCTTCTAGCTAAATTTCAGGATGGGTTATTAAATGTTTTCTCCTTTCCTTACCCTTGAATTTTCAGCCAGGTGCTATATTCTTCACTTGTGTTTCGAAGTAGTAGCAAAGAGTAAGCTGTTTTTCTTGAAGGGCTGCCATATTTCATCCTGAGGAGTACATTTTGGTGGTGGATCATGCAATCAACTTCTAACATCTGTACATGAATTTACAAAGCACTTAGGATCCCAGTGGACTGAGAATCATGTATGTGCTCTCACATATATGTGAAATATTACCAATTAGTCAAAGAGAAGAATAATAATTTGAAAAGAAGGCACAAACCTCTGAAACAGGAATAAACATATCTATTTGTTCTCTTTTTTTTTTTTTTTAAGAAAAGCTATAATTTGAAATTTCTAGGGTGAATTGTAAATTTTTAAGATGATCCTATTTGATCTGGAGGAGATTGAAGGATTTGGATTTTCTTCTTATGACTGTGAGGGCCATAAATGCCTTAATGTACTTCTTTGTGAAGTTCACAACCCATTTGAACATCCTTGAGAAAAACTAGTATGTGAGTTGTACAACCAAGTCAAAAGTAGATTTAATTTAGAAAATGGTTTTAATTGAAGCACTTTTCACTATTTGTCCTGATGTTGCTATCCTGCTTTGGGGAGTAGTCTGAACACGGGGAAGCAGCTAGAAATGTGAATCATCTAATTATTAATTTCCAACTGTAATGAAAATTTGCTAAATATCCAACAACTTCCATATTATGACCTACATTTTAATTTTTTCGTCTTGATATGTTTTAATGCAGGGGATCTTGTAAACCACCATCTGTGACCTAAATCAGAACACAAAGTACACGGAGCATTTTGCAGATATGTGCCACTTGCCAGCTACCTCTGTAATCATCTTGTGCTACTGTGTAATAGCCATCAGTTATGACAGTCATGGCAGCAGTGATTAAGAGCAGATGTGGCCTTTTAAAAAAAGTCCAGAATGCTTCTCTGCTTGATCCAGCTCAAATTCCTCTCCCCAGACCTCTGAGAAATGCTGGGTTCCAGCTGTAATTCTCTCCTGATGGGGAAACTATACAGCCTGTGCACTTTGCCACACCAGACCTATTGCAGGGGTTGCAGTTTGCATGCATGCATGCAGTCCCCTTGCATTTTGGATGGCTAGTGGTAGGAATGATGGAATGGCTTGCAATGGCTTGGAGGTGTGGGGTTTGGTAGGATTCAAGGCACAGTGGTATTCCTGGAGCCTCCTTGGGTTCTCTCTTCCCGCCTTGTTCAGAGAAAGTTACGTGCGCTTACGGCTTGGCTGTCTCAGCTGAGGGCTGCTCTTTTACCCAGACTCTTCCAGTGGTGTTTTTTATTGATGTTTATCCATGATGCCTGGTCTTTAGCTTACGTACTTCAGCACATGTTTTAAACATGCATAATTTATTAATTCCCCTTTAGAACATTGCTTTTTGTGTTTGGAGAAGTTTGCAAAATCCTTGCATTGGTCCCCCGTTTCATCCTCACCTGAGGATACGCAGTTCCAGTCGCTTTTCCTGCTTTGCAAAGTGATGTGAGTTCTGTGGCCTCATCGTGGGTTCGTGGGAGATGAATACTAACCTGCCTTGTTTATTTTTAGGAGGTGTTGGTTATGGACCCCAGTGCAAGTCCATTGGAAAAGGCAGCTGCAACAATGTAATAGTCACCAGCAGTCCCATGACAGTTCAACAGCTGAGACCTGTTTCACCTCCTGCTAACCAGGTTTCAACAGCATGCAAGCAGATCAGCCCTAGCTTACAGAGGTCTATGGATGCTTCCAGCCTGAGTGTTTCTCCATCAGATACAAGGTCCTGAGCTACTTTTTTATATTCAGTACTTTAAAAAGAGGGTATTTTAATTCTCCTGTAATTTAAATGCAACCTTTCTGATGATTGAAATGGCCTAAATGATGCTCTGTTACGCCACGGGAAATTTAATTCAACACAATTTAATTCACATCAGCTATAATCATACTGTTTGGATCATTCAAATCATGGGTGATATTTGGTCACACATTTTCTGTGTTTGATAGGGCTTTTTTGTTAGATAAACATTTTTATAGTCACTTAACTATATTTTTGTACTAAGGACAGCAAATGTTATGGAGGATGACAGCGGAAGTAGTCTACATGTTATATCTTCAGGGGCAGTGACCTGTTTTAAGCTTACCGTAGTGCTAAGAGTGTTATGTTGGTGCCTGTCAAGTAACACTAATGTCAGAAAAAATGAACTTAAATGCCCTGCTAATGTTCCTCTTTCCTCATCAAATACCTTTGCTTTCGAATTGATTGTTTACAAAATTAAGTTAATCAGATCAATTGTTCCCAGTCTACACTGAGCCAGCAGTTAACTTTATCTGTTAGACTTTTGTCCCTGAACACTTGTCCGTTTTCCTAGCTCTGGTGGGTAGTTTAATAAAAACTATGGCCTCTCCCTGTAAATGTTGCCTTTTTATATCACTAAACCACAGATAAATATTTGTTAATTAATTTTTAAATGCTTAAATAACGTTTGAGATTATGACTATGAGAATTGTCGACAAACGTGAATGAAGGGAAAATACTTATTTGACAACCTCCATACAAATACATTAAGCACATCCCTGGATATTAGTTAAGCATACAGTGAGAAGACATTCTGGTGTGTTATTTCAGAAGCTATATTCCCACTTTTGTAGATGTGACTCGTGCAACAGTTGCCTACTGAGTTGAAATGTAACTGTTCTTATTCACAAAAGGCCACAAGAGTCTTTATTCTCAAAACAGTTTACGTTTTACTGTGTCACTTTATTACAAGCCAAGGAACATTCTTGAAATAATTAAAATTGGTATTATGTAACTGGAAGAAAACCTTGCTTTACTCCACGATAAGATAGTTTGTGACATTTCTGTCACTTCAGTTGTGAAGACTGACTCCCCCGGCATAATTTACAAAATCAATTATGCTTCCTATGTAAACATGTCAGGAAAAACCATTCAGTGCTAAGATGATGACAAATGATGAATCCAGAGACATGCCTTTGAGACAGAACAAAACTGATGATATAAAAATATCATTAAGTAATTATTACTTAAGAAGTTTTAGGTGTGCCTGTATGGTTCCAAACACTGTTATTTTTATCTGAATGTGTGGTTGGGTGTACTATGTCAGTACTGAGTTATACATTTTTGTTTTTATTTTAAAGAAACATTTACTAAGGGCGAACTGAAGTTGAAACTCTGGCAGAATCGAGGCTCTAGTGTCTGTAGAGTCTCTTTTAATGATTTATCAATGAAGATGTTATAAAATCAGTTTGTCACACGAAGAATGTCCATTTCAGCAATTTTGCCCTCAAATTGACTATTTTATAGGGCAAAACAAGTTTAAAGTCACATTTTAATTCACAGATTGTTGAAACACTTTTTTTTTTTTTTTTAATAATTGTTTCAGCAGCAAACTGCATTTCTCCAAACTGGTTGCCTAAGCTGACTCTGTAATCCTTCATGGGCTGAGTGCCTTTTCTGGATTGTATCTCTCAGTTGTCATGAACTGTGCTCTAGCATCTCAATCTGAACCAGATTATTTGCTGAACTGACCCAAACCAAAACAACATGTCTTGATTTTTACTGATGGAAGAAAGAAAAGAGTTGGCAAAATTGGAGTTTTGCTATAGATAACATCAGATTTTGATATATAGACCATGAGGGATAAAAGCTTCCCCATCTTTTCTGAGAGTTTCCCAAAAACTTTTTCAGAGTATTCAGTTATGCTACTTGAAACCAGATATAATACTGCCACTAACTTTGATGCAAGTCAGAAAAGGACCTAGGAAAGAGCAAAGGGTTCTTGGCTAGTAAAACAGAAGACTATGCAAAAAGATAAGAAAACATGGTTTTCACTCTTCCATGTTTATATTTAAGATTCTGGGTTATACTTGACACTGTGGCCTCTGTACACAGAGGGAGAATAGAAAGTAATTGCAGGAATCTCTTGTAAATGTTCATAAAAGATCTGGTCCAAACTCAAGCTGGTTTAGATTACAATAAGCAGATGTGCCAATTAATACCATCTGAGAATCTGGCACAGTGGTATAGCTGGCCCTTCATTTTCATATTAGGTATATTTGTTTTCCCCCAGAAAACTACTTAGTCACAGTGTGGGCTGGGTTTTAAAGAAATTTTCTTTGTTTTGGGAGCTGGAATCTTTATTACTTTTGAATGTAGAGGCTTAAGTGAGAACCAAACTTCTTCAGATTATCTGGCTCTTACTTATTGTATACTTGAAATTCTGGCCCAACTTTTTATTTTTGTCCTTTTGTGAGACTTTTAAAATGCAGTTTTTCTTCAGCTTCACTGATGGGTATGTCCCTTTGTGTTATGCATTAGTAGCTTTTTGAATGACACTGGTCCTACTATGCATCTGATTAAAATTGTTAACATTACAAAAATAGACTTGTTATATTGATGCATGATTTTTTCCCCTACTCATAAAAGAGAAAATAAAAATTTAAATAATCAAGCTGCTCCCCCCCCCCCCCCCCCCCCCCCCCCCCCCCCCCCATTTTCCAGATATAAATATATATAGCCTAGCACAGAAAAATCAAACCTTACTTACTTTTCTTGCTCTGTTGAAGACTGTGGATCTGTATTTGGAGTCACAGCATACTAACATGATTTAACTGCCCTATAATGAACTGTGCTTTAACAAAGCCCATTGATAACAGACCCAACAGCCTGAATCAATTTTTTTCACAAATAATTATCCCTTTAGATCTAAATCTTACACAAGATTGACCTGATATAGCAATCCCATTTTTCTCATTTCTCTCAATGCAAATTGTAGTCAGCATGTTAATTGTGCTTTTCTTCAGTGCTGTGTTTGGAAAGTGCCATTTAAACCCTGATGGAGTAACATAACCTCCGTAACAGTACCCTATACTGACATTCAATCTGAACAGGATGTTTCTTATTCTGATACAGCAAATCAACCATCCATTACAAAGCAAGTATGTTGAGCAAAAGAGCATTTACTGATCTATCCCACAGGTCACCACAGCAATGCTGGGTGATATTTAAAGCTACATTTTCGCTGTTCGTGAGCTATCTCAGTGCGTAGACATAGCACCTGCAAACTGCTTCCTCTCTCCCTCAGCCTGTGCCAAGTTTCCCCTCTAGACAAAAAGGGGCTGAGGGGGCAGCCATGGTGCCCTGAGCACAAATTCCCCTCCTCCAGCTCTTCAGCAATGACTGGCTGTGTTCTTTCAGCATGATCTAGCCCTTAAACCAAAGTCACTGCAAACAGACCTTTCTTCATGCTGTTTGACTCTCAAGTGCTGGAAAATGCTGTAATATTAAGTAGTAGGAAAAAAAACCATTACTCAGGAAGTGCTTGTGTGATGGGCAGAATAAGATAACAAAGACACTGTGATTTTTCAGCTTTAACCTCTGTGGCTAGAACCGAATGTGGAAAGCTACATAGATTTCTCTCGCCTGAATGACTTCACCTAGTGTTTTCATATATTCTTTCAACCTTGCTGTTCTAATTGAAAGATAATCCGCAGATCTCAGAGGTGAAAAGTCGATTTACCAAGCAAAATCGTAGAAATTCGGTAAATATTGCCATATTCACTGGGAATATCTCCAGAGCCATTGTTTAGGATCTGTTCTTGCTCTCTTGCGTTGACTGATGTTGTTTTAAATGGGATTCAGATCCCCAGTTTTAGTCTACCACCAATTCTTAAATTAAGTAGTTTCATGTATCTCCACCGAAGCTGCAGTCACTGCAGTAGGGCTGTGGTGCAGACATACGATGCAACTATGAGCCTTAACAGATCTGTCCCATGGATCCATGTCTCCTGAAGCAGTGTCTATAAGAAAATCTTGCAGAACTCAGAAGCAACTGCAATATTGCTTACCCTGAGTGGACATCAAAACTTGCTTCCCTATTAAAAAAGTAAAATAGGTAGAAATGCCTCCTCAAAGGTGCTTGCTGTAACTGTGTCTGTATCAAGAAAGAGATGAGATTTGTTTTTATTAATTTTCTTTATGGTGCCTACTTTCTCTTTTAGAAATTTGAAATTTGTAACAATATAAAACCATACAGTAAAATAATTATAAATAACTGACTGTAGGAACTTACCTTTGTAAATAAGAATACATTATTCCTTGCCTACATGACAGTTCCTTTGGATTATTGTGTGTAAATATTTCATATGCTGTTTACTTAGAGCTTTAAGAAATATTTTTCAACACCTGGTATTTAAGGTACCTATTAGCACTTATTAGTTGTCTTTTTTAAGTTAATTTGACCTCCTGAAGTCTTTGTATGATAGGAGGACCTATTGTGTATCTTGATTTTTATGTGAGAAGCTGAGAAGCAGTGATTGACTTGTCCACCTTAAAAAATGCATTTTAGATTTAGAAGAGAAACCAAATTTCCTATGTACTTGATCCACCATTGAAACTCTATGCTTCTTCAAAAGTGTATTGTGAAAATAATAAACGCAGGAATTCAGCCCCAAAACACAAGATGCAGAGGCTTCTGTGTCTGTGAGATCTCCAGGTTTGTCTAGTTGCATACCTGGTTCTTCCTACTGTTAGAGCCCCTTAAAAATAGAAATTAATATGCTGATAGCACCACTGGCTGGCAGGAAATCCATGTCTGCCAAGATGCGAACTGGAAACATAAAGACATAAATCCACTTGGCCTCTCCCCAGCATTTACAGCCATGAATCAGGGACCCTGATGTCCTTGTATTTCCTTTTTATACCTTTCTGTAGAAAACAATATTGTTAAGAGCTTATGATTTCTTTTTTTTAAGTTACCTATAGGACATTTGCAGCATAAACAAGTTTCATAATATTTCTGTGAAAAAACAATGATAACAGCAAGATTACACTTTCGTGAAAAATTTTGATTGCTGACTTGGAGGCAGATACATCGTCAAATTAAAACTAAATAAACCCCTTCAACCAGTTCTTCTACATTATTCATTTATTTTGTTTGTTTTGTAAAGTTAGATATTATCTGTATTTATAAACTTGAGCTATTTCTGTAGAGAATACTATTTGTATGCATTACAATTGGCAAAGTCATTCAGGTTAAATATTTATTCTTTATTAATCAATTTTCTTTCTGTTCTTTGCCAGCAAAAATAATAGTCAAATCAATATGAGTTCCATACAAGGCAGGAGCATAATGCTTTGGCTTCAGAAGCCCAAACCTATTTACGCCACAGTTCATGAAAAAATTTACATTGATTTCTGCAGTGATGTATCAAGAACCTTTACAGCAACTTTTCTTCAAAATCTTGAAGTTTTAGAGATGGTTTCCTAAGTGACCTTGTTACATATGTATTGTCTGTGTATGCCTGCTGGTACATTAACTGAGAGCGCTAAAGTTGAGTACCTAAAATTACGGAGAACTTTTCTCACACGTAGCCTTTCTTTGATTTTATGTGTGTGTGAAGATAGAAGAACCACTGCTGAATTGTCTAACTGTTTACTTACTTTATTGTGCCTTTTTTCCAGGTCGCTCTTGTCACGTGAGTCTCTGGCCTCTACGACATTAAGCTTGTCAGAAAGTCAGTCCACTTTGAGCGTTAAGCAAGAGTGGTCGCATGGGTATAGGACACTTCCTTCTGTTCTTCCTGACCAAGGTTTACAAAACAGCAGTGAGCTGGGGGACTTACTAAATTTTTCACCTGGAACATCTGTGTCCAGTAACTGTGTGTCTAACTCATTGTTACCATCCTACTTATATGGCATGGAAAATAAGCATTCCCCTTACTCTAGTCCTCGGCATTCCTCAGCCCGGTCTCAATCAGCCCGCTCCAAAAAAAGAGCACTCTCTCTATCTCCTTTGTCTGACGGCATTGGGATCGACTTCAATACAATCATACGTACATCCCCGACCTCTCTGGTGGCCTACATCAACAGCTCCAGGACATCACCAGCAAACGTCTCCCCACAGCCTGAGGTCTATGGACATTTTTTGGGAGTGAGAGGAAGCTGTATACCCCAAAATTGCTCTATTCCAACTGCCCAGAAAGGCCTTCTCATGGCTAATGGCAACGTCACCTTCCCAGGGTTCATTGAGAATGGGGCTGGTGAGTACCAGCGGATGCAGCAGCTGGAGCAAGCCAGCTTGCAGATGGCCACCACAAGTAACATGGTGATCCAGCAGGGCGTGCCGCCTGCGGACAACCAGGTGGTGGGTGTCCCGAAAAATGAACGGCTGGATGACTTCTCAGGCCACGCAGTCGACATGCCTTCTCCACCCCTGTTGCCACCGCCTCCTCCACCCCTGCTGCCGCTGCCTCCTCCACAAGGGCCACCCCCACCGTACCATGCTCACCAGCACCGGCATCCACACAGCCTCCCCAGTTGCATTCACCCGCTGCCTGTGCCTCCTTCTGCCCCAGGCCCTCTGCTTGACGAAGATGGTGAGCTAGACGATTTCAATGGCAAGCATGGCTGTCGCTGGGTTGATTGTGGTGCGCTCTATGACCAGCAAGAGGAACTTGTGCGGCACATAGAGAAGATCCATATAGACCAGAGGAAGGGAGAGGACTTCACTTGCTTCTGGGCAGGGTGCCCACGAAGGTACAAGCCATTTAATGCCCGTTATAAACTGCTGATTCACATGAGAGTCCACTCAGGAGAGAAGCCGAACAAATGCACAGTAAGTCAGAATTCTGTCTCTCTTACCAATAAAAGGCTCTCTATTACTCATGAAAATGTAGAGAAGCTGTAATTCTGCCTTTGTTTTTCCTCGTTAATGGTGTGCTTTTTTAACTAGTCAGTGTGAATGAATGACTGCTCCATCTTTCCACCTAGATAGAAAGGAAAGGTATTCTTTAATTTGATATGTACCGACAGATAAGATTAGACAAAATTTTATTTTCTAAATTTATACACTTACTGTGGACTGCAAAAGTGACATGGTAGACCTTCATAAAGCAAAACTTCAGTACAATCAGTACTTAAGTACTTGCATGAAGAATACATGTGGGAAAAGTGCTGCAGAATAAATGGCACAATTTATCCTGAAATATTCTTGCATTGCGTTACTCCTTTTTGACTTGAGGAATTTTCAAGATCTTGCATAATGTTACCATGAGAAACTGAGAAGAGTTGGGTATTTTTTAAGGCAGTTGTTTGTTTCATTACTAACAAAAAACAGACCTGCAGCCCTGTTTCCATGAATACAGTAGGAATAAAACACATAACAATTTCTCTGTTCACAGATTCTAGCAGTGAGCATTCAACCTCCAAAGTCATGTTTTTCATCCTGTTTTTCTTAGGGTCACTGCAAGTCAGTCTTACACATATGTAATCACATGGGGTAACAATCTAGCCAGTAAACCCTAGAATCAGTTTATGTTTAGACTCCAGTGAACCATCTATAATCTCTGTAATTCAGGTTCTTGATTGGCCTTACATATAGTCTGTATTTTGGATGATGATTAGCTTATCCTTACTAAGTACTTATTTAGTGTCAGCAGAAAGCAGCCTCACCAGTGCTGTTTCCAGTCCTCAGCATAACCTAACAAAACAATGGATATATAATTTCTAGGAATAACTGCTGAGTATTATTCCTTTGAAATATTTGTTTATATGTTGTGAAATACAAATTGGTACTAGGAGTCTATTTCAGTGTGTGCCTAGTTGAATAATTTTCTTACCATGATGTAGATGTTTGCTTGTACAGTAGCTAGAGGAAATTTTTTTCTTTCACTTTTGTTACTTCAAAGGGCCAATCTCCTTCAGGGAGAGCACATATCTTCCCACATTTCTCTCTTGAATTTAAAGGAGCCAGTAGAGATTGTGGCATGACACAAGGAATACTCTTTATCCTTCCCTTTCGTCACACCAGAGCCTGAACTCAGGCTCTCTACTCTCTGAATATTTTTTTTTAATTCCATAATATTCTCTTTTCTGCTCTCTAGATATATTGGATCAGAGTTTACCATTAATTTCAGTTCCTCCTCAGGGATTTCTCATCAGCTTTGTGGGGACAGAGAGAAGGAGAAAAAAGAATTATTAGGAGTCAAGAAAGTAATTTTTCAAGGGAATAGCACATGAGAAAAAAGAGATGGAGGCAGACATCAGCAGATGAGTGAGGACAGACAACAGTATGAAGAAAGAGGGCAGGAATGGTGAAAGAGCACTGAAAAAAGAGTAATGCAAGTACCCAAGACCTTTCTAGTAGGAGAATTATGATGAGGGGTCCAGTAAGACTGGGGAAAACATTGTGTTAGTAGCACTCTATACTCCCTGCCCTGCCTGTTCAGAAAGGATGCTTACAGTGACCTTCTCATGATTATGAGGCCTCCTTGAGGAGTCCTTAGCTTTGAAGGAATCATCATTTACTGATGATAAACAAGTTAATGTTTAAGTGGATAAGGCACTTCATATGATAAGGTTTTTGAGATTACTAAAACTAAATTGTGTGCCAAGTCATGCTGTGTCACAAAAAAATGAGCGGTGTCTATATTAGCTTCTTGAAGAGTGATTGCTTTCATAAACATTAAAAAGTGTGATTAATTTTACTGAACTTCAGCAAGTATTGCTGCATAGTGCGAAGAAGTTTGCATATCAGAAGCAGAAGCCACATGCTTATCTTGCTTTCATGTTTAGAAGTGTAATGAAATGTAGAAACATTCAGGGTAACATGATAACCCTCATAATGGGGGTGTAAGTCTGGAACATAGGCCCCGTTTCTTGGGACAAGCATGCAGAAATGGCATTCTTTAGCAGGGTTTGAGTGAAACAGCTTGCTACTTTCTTCCTTTACCATTTCACAAATGGTGTGAATTTGGAAAAACGTATTTGGCTTTCTAATGCCAAGGGGCCATGGTCTGGAAGTCTCTCAATATATTTAGAAAGCTGTACTTCAGCCAGACTTTATACCTTTCTCACCAAGCAGTGAAATTTACAATCATATCAATACAATTTAAGATTTTAAACTGAGATTTTAAGTGAGGTATTAGGGAGAACACTTTGGGCAAGATGATCATGAAGTATGATTTCTGTAATTAACAAAAAATAATGCAAAATAAATCTGAAACTTTTCACCAAACCTGTATGAATTTATGCATTTAAGTGATAAATCAAAACAATCCATTCATAATCCTTATTTGTCCACATAGAGTCTTTCTATAATTTATTTTCTGGTTCTACGTGTAGGATGCCTCTTTCTCTAAAACCATTATAAAGTAAAAGTCTACGTCCACTGCAGTTTGCAGAATAATAAGAGGCAGTCTCATAGACCAAGCAGGGAAGGAAAAATGCCAAATAGACATCTATTATGTGAACCAACCAGATTTATTACAGAGAATATAGCAGAAGTAATTGGTCTCTGGGAGGAACTATCTTAATGTAACTTACCAAGACATCCTATAATCAAAGGCAGCCAGTTACACTAGTCACCTTAGTGACATCACACACTAGTCATTGTGTGAGCATTGTATGTGTTGATAGTTCCTAACATTTTGCAAGAGACAATCTTCTCATTAAACATATATTGCAATGGGTCCTAGTCAGTATATTTATCATGCAGTACTTGTTTCTGTGCAGCTGAGTATTGAAAGTGTATTATTATATACTGTGTTTTATATCCCAACGGATTGCTGTGATAGTTCAGCAAGCTTTGCAAGGTTTTAGTAAGACAAGGTCAGGGTTACTTCTAAGTTGTATTATTGTAACACTAATAGAGATAATGCAGAATCAGATGCACAACTAATTATAAGCTGAACTTCATAAAATCATTTCATTCTTCTCTGTTATCACTCTGTGATGATGAAATCATATCTTTGAGAAGAGACTTGAAGAACAGCTAGGACTGCAGTACTTGATGTGCTTATTGTTAAAATCAGAGCCAAGAATATTCCCTTGACTGCAGCTTTTGTTTTGCCACATCTGAACTAGTTTCTATTTATCTACGTAACAAAAATTTGAAGTGATAAACTATAGCTACAAGCGATACTCTAGTCATTAGTTCCTTCTCGTTCTGGATAAGCAGTCGTCTTCGATTCTGGAAGATAAAAGTGTTGTAGGGTGAGTATGAATCAGATAGCAGCACATAAAAACATGTGACGATCATGATAATCAGATCCAAACTTAAAGTCAAGCATTCTTAAAGTAAAAAACTCAGAACATACTTGTCCCTCTGTACAAAGGTAACTAGGGTGGAGTGGAAAATAATTGCATACTGGTCCTGATAGATTTGTTTTGTATTGTTGTTCTTCCGTGAATCAGGCTCTTTTTTTCTCAGCTTTAACTGAATTTGTTGCTGAACCTGCATGTTCAGATTAGGTCTTGGCAATTTGATCCAATGTACTTTCTCTGTGTACTGAAAAATCATGGTCTATTTTTCATTCCTGCTCATTTTTCCAAGATTGGATCTTGTTCTAAAAAATGCACTTTAATTTTAAAAAGCATGAATTTCATGTAGTCCTGCATTTTCTTTTATATGGGAAGCCAAAGTAGGTAACTATGCTTGGCCTTACTTTACTACATGGAAATTTGTGAAGTTGAACAGTACCTGCATGCAAGAAGCCTCACCTGAAGTTGACTTCATTAAATAGCTGTTAAAATGTACTAGACTCCTTTATTGTTTATTAAAACATCTTTCAGGTTCTATTCCAACTTACTGCAGCTGGGCATTCTTCTTTTCAGTGACCTGGTTTAAAGACTAAAAAAATTTATTCATGACATGGTAATATATATTTAGTGTCTATTCCTAAACCTCTTTACATAAAGTAGGTATGGCATGTTCAAATGTGTTGTATTTATCTATTAATCTATGCATTAGCTTGTACTTTGTAGCAATGAGTTAAAGAAGAAAAAGTTGAATGAAAAATTGATGTTGAAATGCAAGCAGTTAGTACGCCCGTGGTTGAGATAAAATCTGTAATGTTCACCAGCAGTTACCACACAATGGTATCTGAGGTTCCCTCAGATTTCCTCTGGATTATGAAAAAAGAGAATTCCTGGTAGCTGTGGAAAGTCCACAGTAGCAATTGGCAAATGCCGACCTTTTGCTCTCTTTGGCTGTTCCTGTAAGCTTATTTTCTACTCAATGTTCCTTCTTTTATAGTGAGTATTTTTTTACTTTTCAAGTTCAGCTGCAATAAGAGGTACTTAAATTAGTCTTACTGTCATGCTATGTAAACAATAAGCTTAATATGTTTATTCTGGTGTAAATAGCAACAGCATGTTGTTAGGGATAAATTTCAGGCTCTCTCTTTGCAGTTTCATTCAGGTACACTAGGAATGTTTCCCCTTTTGAAACTGAATTCAATCTTTTTGCTTTCTGTAAGTTCTGAGCTATGCTTCAGCACAATGCCCTTAGTACTTTAAAGTATGGGATAGTAATACATATACTGCACTTTTTGTCACAGCTGCTTGATGTGATTTAAACCAATAAAATTGCTAGGATTCCTGTCAGATTTGAAGCAACATCCATTTAACATCTGCTAAACATCTGAAATTATCCCACAACACATCAGTCTACTAAGCATGTAAAACAGAAGGTATGGTTAAAAAAAAAAAGAACATAAAACTTAAAACACTTGTGTAATGCTTTTTTGAGACACAAGTAAACATCTTTGGGTGAGCATGAGTATTTAGATGTGTGTGTGTGCTATTTGAAGAACATTTGCTTGGAAGATGGTGTTCAAGATGAAATTTTGATTAAAACCAGAAATACATTCTGTAAAAATGATTGGGAATTTTCTTCCATCTTCAGGCTTTAGCAGTGTGCCTTCATATAGTCTGTCATATATGGCATGTACTATATACTTTATGTACAGCACATGCCACTGTTTCTTGATGATAAGGAAAGACCATATCAAATCCTATATTGCACTGAAGTCTTGACAAAATAGAAACTACAAAAAATTCTGAATTTGTTTTTGCTTACATGCTTGCAGAAGAATTTTTCACTATGTTAAAGTAGCAATTGAGCACCTAGTCTTAAACAGTTAAAAGAACAGTAATTTAATTGTAGTCAAGTTGCTGAAAGTTAGAAAACACCAAGTTTATAGTTGCCTGTTGCCCATTTTTTCACTAATTCAGTAAGCTAACTGAAACAGAAATACCACAGAAAAGGCAGAGATGTATGAGTAATTAGACTATATCATGGTGTATAGACACAGAATAGCTGACTTTTAATTCGCAACCATAAAGCTAAGACTTCCTAACTCTCACAAGTTTATGCAATCTTAGTAACCTACTAGTTTTGGTTACGATGTTTTAGCTGTTTAAAGGAAAAACAAATTATGAATTGTGGGTGTGCCTCCACAAACAGCTCAAACTCATGTGATCACATCAGATGACATCTAGCCCAAGCTAGTAAATCTTACCTCTCAGCAATGGTACTAATGCTCTTTTAATATTATTCTCTCAGTATGAAATACATAATGTGTCCATAGTTCAAAATGCAATGATATGTGCTTTTCCTGTGGCTGCTTAAGATGCACAACTTCCACTTGAGTTCAGTGAGCACCTGAAGGCTTATGGTGTCCAAAGTACTGACCTTTAATATCAAAGCATCTCTTTATGTATTCAAAAATACAAAGCAAACTCCTTTCTATATGCAGATGTAGAACTGATGACAGTGGAAAATGATAGCCAGAGAACCACATTTTATGTTACAGAATAAAATTTATGAAATCTCTAATTTTATTCTTGTTCTTCTAATGAGTAATTTGATTTTCCTGTTAAGTATTTGAACCAGCTTTTCTTGCCTTTTGACTTAGATATTTGGAAAATTTAAGGCACATTTTTAATGAACTTTTTCAAACAGGCATCTTTTTAGTTTCACTGTAATCCAGAACATGACTGTGAAGTATCCAAAAATAACAATGAACATTCCTAATTGCACAAACACTTAAGTTTGTGTGGAAAGGTTTCTAGTTTATTACCTCTTTGTGCTTGTGGATAGGCACAAAGATTGTATTTTATTTATTTTCATTTCCCTGTAGCATGATTTTAATGGAACATTTTTGAGATTTTTTTCATTGCTGTACCAAACTATAAATAAATGGTAAACTAAAAAAATAAAGCACTCTTAATAAATTTCATGTACTTGAAATGTGGAATCCCAAATCAAACTTTGTATCTGCCAAAATTTCAATTGCAGAAAATTTAGAGGTTGGTTTTGGTTTTTGTATTGTTTTGGGTTTTATTTGGTTGTTTTTTTTTTTTTAATACTAGGGTTTTAAACTAGAAAATTATTTGAATTCAAAGCTAGGGGGCTAATGCCAAGGCTGTGGTTTTGGAGCATGTCTGTGTGAAGTATTTGGAAATTGGATTACTCTCCAAGCCATAAAATCTTTTTAGATAACTTTGGCTCTTTTCTGCCTACTTTACTTTGCATTTTCAGCATCCCTTTTTGGTTGATGGCTGGGCCTGTATCAGGAACAGAGTGAATAAATTATGAAGCTTTCTATTTACTGATAGAAAAGCCTAACAATTTCTGATGGGAAAACAGAATGCAATTTATGATACAGTCACAACAGAAAGAGAAAGAAACCATTCCCAGAAAACATGATTCTGTTTTAAAGAAAGGAAGAGAGGTAGAGGGAACTAGTTAATAGATTATACTGTGCATTGCAATGTTACTTCTTCAGAAAGGAAATAGTTTTAAGAAAAGGTGCCCACACTGTCAGCTTTTATTCAGGTGATTGACACTGATTTCCTAAGGATTAGAGGTTTAATTAATGCTTCTGGAGCTCTGTGGAGAACTTCCCAGACATCTAAGTCTGATGGTTTATCTGTGAACATAGGCTTTAAAAACAAAAGTTGAGAATTAAGCATCATAGAACAGTCATTGGATTATGTCTACAGAGTAATTAAGACATGGAAGAATGCCACATACCTTTTTGTGCACGTATGATTGCAGTAGTTAAATAAGTTGCAAACTAAATGCAAATATATTCTGAAGCATTTGGACATGCCAAGGCATTCTTTGGCATTTTTTTAAGCATTCAGATTTAGTTTAAGATATTTTTACTGACAATGTTTAAAGGAATCAAGAGAAGGGACTGGTCCTGTGAATTTTTAAAGGGTAAGTTGCACAGCAATAGTCTCATAGACTTTAGTGAGATTCTTCCGGGCAGAATCCTGACATCAGTGACACGCAACTTAGTGATTCCATTGATTTCAATGGCATGTCTTGAACGCAGGTTTATACACATATTTACATAGAATCATAGAATCACTTAGATTGGAAAAGATCTTTAAGAGCATCAAGTCCAACCATTAACCTAGCACTGCCAAGTCCGCCACTAAACCATGTCCCGAAGCACCACATCTACACGTCTTTTAAATACCTCCAGGGACAGTGAATCAACCCCTTCCCTGGGCAGCTTGTTCCAATGCTTGACAACCTTTTCAGTGAACAAATTTTTCCTAATATCCAACCTAAACCTCCCCTGGCACAACCTGAGGCCATTTCCTCATGTCCTATCACTTGTTACTTGGGAAAAGAGACCGACACCCACCTCCTTTCAGGTAGTTGTACAGAGCGATAAGGTCTCTCCTCAGCATCAGGCACAGTAGCCCAAACACAAAGGAAGACAAGAATCAGCTTGATTCACTCTGATCAGAAGCAACTCTGGTTTACTGCCATCGTAGTCCCAATTAGCTGAGGTAGCATTTAGCAGATGCTAAAAGCTTGTGTACTTTTACAGATAGATACTTGCAGGGTAGGTTTCCAAAGGACTTGGACAGTATAAGGATTAAGCACTGTTCAGAACATGATTATAGTGGACTCTCCCTATAAATGGTTGAAATAGTCTTCTTGGACAAGGATATTACCAATACAGCCAGTGCAGTGGAGTCCTCTTACAGAAATGCAATTGCTGTTGATCTTGTGTCAACAGGGCTTGAATAACTGCTGAACAAACCTTTCTGAACAAGGCTGCATGGAAACAGGGAGGTCTTTTTAGCAGTAGTCACTGTGAAGGTGCAGTCTGTGTCTGTGTCTGTGTAGAGTGCTGAGCTGAGAAAAGGAAATTCAGAAAGAGGAGCTAGAGAGGATGCCCTGACTGTTTTGTCTAGAACTGCCATGGGACTCAGTTAGCTCTGTTCAATGCATCTGGGTTTGCTAAACGTTGGTATAGCCACATGGCGATTGTTTTCTGGTATCACCTTTATCTACTCAGAGTGCTTGTTTTTCCTGTCTATTAAAGACTGTTTTGATTTAGGTTTGATACTTTCTTACCATCATTTTAAAGGATATATAGCAACTTTATTCCATGAGTACTCAGCTCTTGAGAATTAACACACATCATTACAAAGTTCAAGATCACAAGTGAATCATTTTAGAGATGTCACTGTGGTAAGACATTCTTTTTTAAGAGCTGTTTCTGCATGAAATGTTGAAATGTAATGTTCCTTATCTGTCCATGAAGCAGTGTGCTTGATACAAAGAGTTGTTATAAATAATTTCCCTCCCTCTCTTTTCTCCCTCTCTGAATGTTTTCTATTGGTCATCAACTGGCACAAGCTCAAGGAAAAGATGACAGCGTGCCTTTATGGGTACTCTTGGTACATTTCTATAAATACATCAAAACAAAATTAAATTGCTTTGGCCCTTTACTATATTCTTTACTGTTTAACATTTGCAGAATTGCCCCCAAGGTTAATCAGATGTAAACATCAAGCAGTGCCACTGTTCTTCTTCAAGGTCTGTCATACTGCCGATGGAAGTATTTTCCTAGTAACATTCAGATTTCTGTTTTAAGAAATTACAGCTATGCAAACAAGCTTATCTGGGCCGACAATAAAAAATCATTGATTCTAATTAGGGTTCGTCACATAAGAGAAAAAGACAAGACTTCTTTTGTTCCATGAAAAGCCTGCTTTGCCTGCTTGCAAAAATGCATGGATTTCTTTCCAGTGGCTTTACTTAATTGGTATGACAAAGTTTCAGTCCTGTGATCTTACAGTTTCCAAGTGATTCAGACACACTTGTCGAACCTTGTTTAAGGTATTTGATGGTAATCTGTTACAGAAGTTGGTAGATGGCATGAACACGAGGTCTGTTTTGTTTGTTTAAAGGAGTGGGCTATGCATAAACTGAATTAAGGAATATTTATGTTGAGACTGCTGAGATTATTGAGAGTCCTTTTTTAAAAACAAGCCACTGTTGAGAAACAAAGCTGCTCAGCTCTGACTGACTCACAAGGACTCTTGGCTTTTGAATGCCTGGACAAATGTGGTCTGAATCCATTGTGTAAATTAACAATGTGAGCTGCTAAGTTGTGACACTGATTTTATGTCTGCACCAGTGAAGCAGGTCCATTATCGCATAACATGTCAAGGAAAGAGACATACAGATTGAGCAAATGCTGTAGAAATCAGTATAATTGATAGCTCTGCAGGCAGAGTGATTGAGAATATACAACATATCACCAGTTAAACTCAGACTGTTAAACTCAGTTAAATGAATCTCTGTGAAGCCTGGGTCCGGAACATGGCATTTCAGTGAATCAATGAAGAGTTTGGTTCCAAATTAAAAGCAAGTCATCTGCAAGATTGTTGATCTACTTTAATAGTGATAAGGTTCTCAAAAGCCTGACATGTGTATTTGTGAGAGCTGACATTTCCTCTGCTACTTCTGCTTCTGGTTGTCGAGAGTTGCTGAAGGGCCACTGAATGTAACGCTGATCTCGAATACTGAGTCTGAATCATCACACATCTTGAAAAATGGTGATAACATCTTTGGAAACTCATCTTGTCCCCTCATCCTTCAGCCACCCACAGTGAAAAGCTTTGGAGTTAATTTTTTCATTTCTTTTACAGTTATCAGTGCAAGATGTGTAGTGGTCATATGTTGCAGATAGTCTTTGTAAGGCTTAGAAGACAGGAAAAATGAACTCATCATAACAGGTTCTGTTTACTAACTTTAGTTCTTATACTTTTTTCGTCATACTAGTATCTGGGTATTTTATTTTTTTGCATTATGTGAGAAGAGATGGATCACTGAATCCATCACTGTGGGCTTTTGCAGATGAACTAAGGCTAAAATGTTAGTATCCTTCTAGTTTATGCTGTATTTTGCTGGTGTGACAGACCCTCCATTACCATCAAGCAAAAATGGTATCTGGTCAGCAAGGAAATTATATATCTGAACCTGAGGGAGACAGAGAAGACTAAAGTGAGCTGAATAAGGAGAATTCTTGATTGCTTATAGGAAGGAGGACTGTCTTGATCCAGCCCCTGGAGAATTCCATGACTGTGAAGTTCTGATACAATTTTAGTTCAAAGATGTTAGGAGGTTTTGAAGAGGAACAAAAGATGGGAATGAACTGCTTTGATAAGGATGAATAACTGTGAGAAGTTGTTGCAGTAAAAATGCAGTCTTTATAAAGGAAGGAGAGTGAGACAAAACTGTGCTCTATTTGTATTCCCAGAAAATGAGAAAAGCTAGTAAGTTATCTGTCTCTCAGGCCTTATCTTGAGATACTGTTTTTTCCTTCAATATAACTGGGAAGTATGAGCCCTTTAATGGCTCAGAGCACACGAGGCAAGGTTGCAGCAGGGTGAGGCAGCTGCATGTTCCCTTTTAGATGTAATGGGGGAATCATGTCTCAAGTGTGGATACAGAGAGCATAGAGAACCTTCTTAGACAACCTGCTGCCTGCATGGGGTGTTTCTTGTTGCTGGTGCTTGGTTGTCTGGAGGATGGGGAGGAAGGACATGGGTGTGAGTATGACTTTGACATGCTGTCACAAGGAAAGGAAGAAAATTAGGCTAGCAGGCTTTACATCATATGTGATGAGGACAATACACCAATTTTGGCTATTCTTGTTTTGTGTATAGCTGCAATTTGCATTTTTTTTCCAATTTTCAACCTTTATAGACAGGATGAAGTCAATTTTGTATTAGCTGTGAAGATTTCTCTTCACAGTCCTTGTGAAATTCTGTGCAGTGGGAGTAGTCCACAACACTAATCATGGATATGTGGTATTTGGATCTATTCTGGCATGTCTCCAGCAAGCTCAGAGTTTAGGCAGAGTCAGCTCACTTCTGTCTGTGTAAGACCATATAGGCACAATCTTAGTGATCCTGAGAGCCTCCCTCAGTGAAGTAGTGACATGAGCCATACAAACAACAAGGTCATCTTTATTAAGTTCTGAAGAAAATCACAAACTCAGTTATTCTGTTTCACCTCTAGAGTGACACTGGGGAAGATACAAGAAATGTTCTATTGGTGTTTTAGAATCTGACTCATTACTGTGGGTTTGGTATATATACCCTGTGGTGCTATGTATTCCACGAGTTTTCATTTTTATTGAAAGGCATTTTTAAAAAAAAAAAACCACCTACTTTTTTTAATCCCTTTGTATGGTAAAAGCAGCTGAATTAAATAGCTTGAACTCTCAATTTTTCAATGGTACTTGGGGTTCTTTGCATTAACTCATTCAGTATTTTGGCTTGCTTGATCAGTAGACTTTCCAGAAACTGCATGTTTTTCCTTCTGAAGTTAAAAGTTTAGACAAAACGTAATTTCTCTTAATGAACCATGGACCTAATTTATTAACAGATAGGCTTTTCTTTTTAAGTTGATTAAAATCTTTACAAAGAAAAATGTTTTGACTTCAGTCCCAGAACAATAGTTGTCCATTCTATAAATTCGCAGTAATTTGATTTTTTCAAGGTCATGATCTGATAAAACATTATGTCATTGCCATAACACCCTCCTCCCCAAACAGTCACCACTTCAAAAACAAATGCAGATGAACAAAATAATTTAAACATGTTACTTAAAGTTGCACAGGAAGTTGTGAAGTATTTGACCTGTGTAGAAAAGACACATACGTTTGGGGAAAGCTAAAACAGTAAATGAAACACATCTGTCCCTGGTAAGGAGCAGGCACACTGTGTTCTATTTATTTATTTATTTATTTATTTATTTTCTTTGAGTATTTTCATCTATATTAGCCTGCGGGATAAGATAAAATGCTCTGTTCTGAGGTTCTGTCTTCTGGTTCTGGTCATACCAGAGTTGCTAGCAACATTTGGTCATCTAAGCTTCTTTGAGCTGTTGATATGAAGAGCTGATGAACAACTTCTCAAGTTGGGAAAAAATACTGTAGTTTCCTTCATTTGCTGATGTAATTATACACAAGATTTTGTAGTGTCAGAAGACGAGCTAATCTACGGATATGGGCATTCGGTTTCAAATGATTGTATTACCAGAGCTTTGCATGTTACTGGCCACCTGCAAAGCCATGGTAAATCATTATTTCTGAACTCTTAGTACACTACAGCTCCTGAAGTCAGACATGCATTTTATTTTGCATTTGGAATAGACTGGTTATATACATATGGTATACTACAACTCAACTAATAGGTAGTAACTTGCGAAGTGTTAGTGTCTCAATGGCTTGCAAGTGTTGACCTGTTGACTGCATATGAGAAGGAACTGTCAGAATTGTAAAACATCCTAGGTGGTTTTCAATAAGCCTGATTTTTAAAATGTTTGGCAATTTTTGTAGATTAGGCCCATTTTTTGACAGGAAAATTCTGGAGCATATTGCAATTGCTAGGAAAAAAAACCCTGTTAAAAATTGGAAGTATTTTTTCCTAGTTAATCATGACCTTGTAAAATGCACTTGAATGTATTAAATTTATACATTGGTTCCCATGGTGCAAAAACTGAACCTTGCTATAAATCAACTGTTGATCATAGGTAAGAACTTTGTGGCTGAGGTGAGAAATGAGATGGAAGGGTAGGGAAGCAGCAAAGAGCTTGATCACTGTCCTTACAACAAAGATACCCAGGGTATTTCTGCTGTATTTTCTGTAGGGCGTTGAGCACTTCACAGTGAAATACCTGACCATCCTTGAACGTGGCCTCCTAGGGAAAATGTCATTAGCACTTGGAACAACTTATTGGTGGTATTCAGGAGCTCAGGTGGATTTTATCATGCCATTGTTTCATTATTCAAGAAAAGTTAATGAGATGCATCCTGACAAGCATGCAGGTGTATAGTACCTGGCCCATACACCTATCTCACAGGGGATCCATCCCAGGAAATGTGAAGTTTGACCTTGTTGGTTTTCCATGCAAGTGCATGTGTTAGAATCTGGAGCTAGTTATGAATCACATTCTTATGTAAAGAAGCTGTTTAAAGCCGTTTTTGTTTAGTTTTGCTTCATAAGGTGTATGTAAACAGACATTTTGATTTTTGAGAACTGCAATTTCAGAAAGCTCAATTTTTGTTTGTTATAAATATCTCTTCATAAAATATCTCTTGTGTAAAACAGGTTGGCTCCATTTGCTGCCTGTTAGAACAGCAAACAAAATATCTCAATCTTGGCTGCTCAACAAGTATATCATCTTCATGGTTTGTGGTAATAAAAATACGTTAGCCTTAATGTGGATGCCCTTTGGTTTAAGTGGTGATGTTTCAGAATACCCATGTGTTGGGGAGGATCACAAGTTTCTCTCTCATCTATTTGAGGTATTACACCATCTGGCATATGGATGGCAGAACATTAATTAGATTGCTAGAGGTGTATTGGAAAGTAACACAGGTTTAGGTCACTACAAATAGCTAAGTTGCAAGACACTAATTCTTTCACAGAAATAACAGATTTCTTTTGAGAAACTTGGATGATTCAGAAATATTTGAACAGAAATCAAGTCCCAAGTATCACCATACCCTCTAAGAATAACTAAAGCTGACTGTGCTAGAGCTGTAAACAAGACTCTCATCTTGCTAAACTTGCACTGAAATTCCAGTTGGCACTGGATTTGTACATATTAAATAAGGCCAAAATAACAGAACAGCATACGCTGTCCTGTCATTTGACTTTTTCTAATAAAAATGGCTGTTATTGCTTAACAATGTCATTAGTTTTTTATACTAATCTCAGAGTATCTGCTTAACAACTCTTTGTTTTATTAAGATATCAAACATACACTTTCCTTTTTTAATATAAAACCTGCCATCAATGATATAAAAGCATTCTTAAACATGGAAGCTTTTTGAGTGTTGCTGTACAAACCCATCAAATGGTAACCTTCTTTTAAAATGCATTTTTAAGTTAGTTGTAAGTAGAAGAAAATACCTCTGTGTTTCAAAGGCTGATAACCTCTCAAATAGAGGACAAAACTGACTTCCCACTTCGGGCAGGCAACCATCATGCGAATGACAGCAGCATGGGTAAGTGGCTTTTCCTCACCTGCCAGTGTACAACAGTAACTACAAAACTCATCTGACTCTGGAGTAGTATTGATTGCTGACTTTTTTAAAAGGCATGCCTACATTGTGTTTTGTCTGTTGAAAGAAATGCTGCAAAGACCTTAGTTTGCAGGTAATTAATCTCCTAGAGTAATTTGTTTGCATGATTCTGTTGCCAGATGTACTATCCAGGTACAAGCCACTTTTTGTGGTGGATAAAGAGACTTAGCTGATAAAGCAGTTTATTAAGTTTCTCTACTGTAAAGTACATTGATCTTGCTCACGGAAAATGTTAGTACTTTCTCCTTTGTTTGAACTGTACCTCTATTTTTCCAGTAATTGTTGTCTGTGACTTAGATCTCATTAGGATTATGCCAAGGTCACTGAATGGCATGTCAGCTTAATTACAGTGGCTTTCAAGCTGAACAGTTCTGACTCACAAATAGGAATTCACAGTTAGGTAAATGAACAATCTGAAGTCTCTCAGCTGCATACCATGCGATGCTTAGCTCTTTGCAGTAAGATGCTGAGTGAAGACAGTGTTCCTTGGCTCCAGTGAACTGCAGCTGAAGTTCAAAAGCCCTTGACTTGGAACAGGACTGAGCCACCTGAAGGGTTGGCTGTAAGTTGCAGTTTTTAGCTGTCTAATTTTAAGCAGTTTAGAAATGAACAGGCCTCTGTTATCCCAGTTGAAAAGTTGTATAACAGTGGTGGGAAGTGTGAGACGTCTGGTACCCTAAAGGAAAGGCATCTGTTAACAACAGAGTGACTTGTCCATTGCAAACAGTGCAGTATTAAATAGTTGTAAGCACTCCACAGCAGGGGGTCGGGGTCGGGGGGGGGGGGGGGGGGGCGGGGCGTGGGGGGCGTGTGTGCGGTGTGTGGAGATAATGTCCAGCCATCAGGATAAAAGTCTAGTTCTTAAGGAAAGGCATAAGCAGCCTGCACTCTTTTGCCCCAGAAGTTTCCACATGTTGAAAACTACTTTATTATAATTATGTCAGGGCATGTGTCACTGTATGTGTTGTTGCTCCAAAATCTCAGATCTTTCTGCAGCTGGATGATGTGACCCACATAAGAATTCTGTTTGCAGTGAGAGGCAGCTCCCATTTTTAGTGGTCTCTGTTTCTTTTTAAACTCTGTGTTTTACCAAACTGACATCCACGTATCTTAGAGATCAGACTGCCATGTGCTTCTATAATATAATTGGCTTTATTTTGAACTTCAAAGGTATTTTGCAGTGGTGCTTATCTACACAAACATCAGGTGGATCTAATAAAAAATGTCAGAACACAGAGGAAAGCAGAATACAGCAAGAAACAGAATCTTTTTTCATGCATTCCCGAGTAGATACATCAACAACACTTATTGTTTATGCTTCTAGTCTTAGTGTTTATTCACATTTGAGCAGAATTAACTCAGATGTTTTTGAGTACAGGCAAGACAAGAGAAAAGTGCATTTTTCCAGTCAAAAAAAAAAAAAGTGTAACTTTCATATTGTCCCTAGAGTTAAAATAACTGAAGTGTCTGGGAAATCTCCATTGTCAATAGACATAGTCAGTTCTAGTGGTCTGAGCTAGGCAACGGACGAGGGTAGAGTTGGGTATCATGATCAGGTTAAATTATGGTCCAGATCAATGAAGCCAAGAAATGCACTGTTTCAAAAACCTTGTCAAGAGCATCCGGCATCCAGTGGCTGAAACCAGCAATCTGAGGAGCCTGTGCTGCAAATTTGGATTTAGGCTAAAATGGAAACCTAAGCAGACCATGGGCAAATGGTTAAAAAGCAATAACTAGAACAGAGCAGTAAGGACCAGTGATTCCTATCCAATACAGGATGAAGACTGGTGCAGGGGAAGCAGGGATTAGGACTGAGCAGTGAATGAGGATCTCCACTGTGTCCTAGGGGCTGTATCCTATGAGCTGTGTCCTGGTTGTTCCAGGCTGCTCTGTCAGCTTCACAGGCTTGCACTTCATCTCCTGGAATATTGATTTATAGGAGCACTGCTGTGGCCAGCTGTATCTTGATTATCTTATTTAGGTTGGACTGTTCCTAATTAAAAAAGAGACATTACCATGTGGCATCGTGTAATTGATTGCCTGGCTGGGACAGATAAAGCACTGACAGAGAAAAGAACTTCTTGAGAGGCTCTTAAGTTTTCTGACAAAGCGTAACTTTCACCTTGGCCTCAGTTTCTCGGGATGTCTGAGAATCATGCTTTGCTGCAGTGGTTTGCAATCTCTTAAGTGCCTAGTCCAGGGAGAGAGAAGGAACTCTACAGGACATGTGCCTTACCTATTTCTCAGGACAGTTTGCACAGGTTTGTATATTCTTAGTGTGATGTATACAGTAACATATTGTAGGTACAAGACCGAATATCATAAAAATACTGGACTGTTTTAATGGAGGGAGAAGAAGATGGGTAGGTTCAGGTTTTTTTAATATTTCATCTGTTTAATTCATTCTCAGTAATTAAACTCATAGGCTGACTATGGAATGGAAAAGAAAGATCACAAAATAGAAGTATTGTGTCCTTTAATTTAAAATGCACGTGACTGTTGACTCAGGTTTTAAAATACAAAAAATTTTCCAGCTGGTTTCAGATATGAGTTCTGAGCTTCTCTTCTGAAACCAGCAACAAAATGAACCACTAACATGCAAGTCATTACAGTCTCTTTTATCAAGATACTATGGCTTGATTTCGTTTTCTGTGGAATTAGATTGATAGATGAAAAGTCTCACAATTACTTCAATACAAATTACATAGCTAAACTGCTAGTTAGCACATCAGATATGAATGGCTATTACTGGGTATATTTTGCTATGGTTGACTTGGCAATCGACAACAGCAGTGCTTACGTAGACTGATGATGGTCGACCCTAATCAGCTTGTACAGTTCATTGTGACCTGATGCTTCCTGGGACACTGATCAAAGTCCTGTGAATCTTTCTAATGCAAAGAGTTACTCATTATACTCCTCAGCACATCCTTTGAGAGGATTGTCAGAAGATTTGGGATTTCTGTAATAAATCTGAAGCACGTAGAATAACCCACAATCAGAGGTGGTAATCTGATATTTCTGCGTGATGGTTTTCAGGAGACTAATGGCTAGTGTTCCACAGAGGTATGGAATATCTTCATTACTGTATATAGCAGTCTGGATTTAAAAAAATTCTTTTCAAAACTTGGTATCTCAGGAGTATCTTTCTGAGGAGTCCACTGTGCAAAGGTGTTTAAGAGGGAAGGAGAAGTAGCCAGCTGTACTTGCAGGATATTAATTGATGTTTTCCTCTTCACTGTTTCTGACTCAGGGTTATGAAATATTAAAACAGGAACGAACATTGCTTAAGACAAAAATCAGAGTTCTCTGAAATATTGTCATTACACTATCCAGTTGAACATGTTTAGCTCTATAATTTTCCATCTGCATAAACAGAATAATTTAGGACTCATTATGCAAGTGATGCAAAGAACAGGATATACAATTTTCAGAATTTCTTCCAAAGTACATGGATTGCATGTACACTGAATGGCAGCACCAGGTTATGTCACTTTAAGGGAACGTTTGCTGTGCACCTCGCATCACTGCAAAAGTTGGGTAAAATTAGATGAGTTTCTAGCATATACCTTCTTCTCTGTCACTGTTAGAATTCTATATTCAGAGTGAAAAGAATACGGTCTCTCCTAGGAGACGGGGAAGGAAAGTCTGTGTGTACTTAATTTAAGGTTTTATTCATATGGGCAAAAGCAATGACATTACAGCTGCATTGACATACATGGCAGTTCAACCCTGCTGTCACAGCTGCTCCTTGACAACAGACCGTGCCTCTGAAGACAGCAGTCTTCCCTGTGGAAAGGCTCAGAAAAGACGTCTGTGGTCTTCAGTAAGCTCAGGGAAGTCTTGAAAGTGCAACTCCCTTGAATGGACTGTAAACAGCATAAGATTTGCACCCAGGAGTCATAGTCTGTGTCTTTGCTACTGCTTAATTCTCTGGGAGGGACTTTGTCCCTCAGGCTGTAACAAGAGTCTTCTGTCTGCAATGACTTCTTCCGTGTACCTCACAACCAAACAACAACAAAAAAATAGGTCTGCTTTCTTTAAGGCTAAAAACTTGCTCACATGCTTGAAAGATCTTGAAGACTATGTTAATAGTGCCATCTGGTGACGTTTCACGTAACCCTATGCTGTTTCTGAGGCAATGCTGTATTTTAACATTATTTTTTTACCTATGTATGTAAGAGTGTTTTCTGCCATGTTAATAAAATAACTAATGGACTAGATCCTCAAGCATCTTTCACTCATGAGTCTCATGAAGTGCTTTTGAGGCTGTTTTCTCAACTTGAAGGCAGTTCTTTAGAAATGATGACAGGACAAAAGGTCTGCAATGTTGTCTTGGCTGGGGATTCCCCACTGTAGGAGGGCTCTTGGTCAGTATCAAATTGACAGCTGTTATTAAGAAACAAAAAACCAAAACGAAACAAAAGCTTCTTGTAACTATTGGCTATAGTATTCTTCACTTCTACTGATACCTGGTTAAGTGCTGTATCAGTTATGTGAGGAGGAAGCAAAGGTACACTTTACTCTAATGGGATACATCAGTAGAGGTGCATATGTAATCACACGCTCCCAAGAAGACCATACACAGCACTGGAAAATTAGCAATGCAAATGAAACTGCAACATCAAATTAGAAACACATAAACTGAGAACCTGGGTGCTTTTAGCATGTTTTTGCTAATGATGTGGCTAGTGTATGTACCTACCTGCTTCTAAAGGTCTCACTTAAAGCGGCAGCAGCATTAAAATTGATGTCTGCAATTGTACCTCAAAGTAGAGAGAAACCAGAAATGCCTGAACTCAGCAAAACAGGTGACTGTTGAATTGCACTCCTTAATGCCTAACTTTTTTTTTTTTTTTAGAGAAGAACAGACTGAATTACATTTCCAGAATGCTTAGTGTGTAGTATATTCCAATGGTCTAAAAAAAAAATACTTTAACATCTGAAGGCATAAAAGCATAACAATCTGAAAGTGTGGAGGTGGGTGGAAATTAAGCCCTATGTTCATGTGTCCCCAATATTTAAAATTCTTACTTTTCTTAAGTACATAAGGAAGAGTATAAATCTTTACCATGTCTTGAACTGACCCATTCCTGTTAACATGCAGTGAAACCTGGAAATGGTCCATAACCAAGGATTTTTAGTGAGATTGAGAGTTCAGCTGATGTGCAGCTGATGTGTTGAATAAGTTCTGAGTAAGTGCTGTCCTTGTGATACAGTTGTGATTCACAGGTATGAAGCAATACAGCAGACTGTCAAATGAATGAGTAAATATTTCAAGACCACAGGACAAAAGGGACGTATGTCTCTATTTGGAGAGAGGGACTTTATTTTAAGAGATAGTGTTAGTGGGACAGGGTTAAAGTAAAAAGAGTCTGTTACATAATCTGGCCCAACCATCTACTGGAGACTTTCATATTTTGTATAGTTAAACTTTGAACCAATAACTTATGGATAATTGATATTTCCCTTACAGAAAGACATTTAATCTTGAAAACCTCAGGAAGGAGGAATCAGTAGTTATGCTGGTAACTCATTTGCATGGTTAATATAAACTTACTCTTAAAAATGTGCCCTTTTTCTAATTTTTATTTGTATAGTTTCAGCTTTTGGACATTAGATTAATGCTTTTCTACTAAATCAATCAAATGAAGCGCTAAATTAACTGTACTTTATATAGCAAGTAAATACTTCCAAGAGCTTAAGACTGAACTGTAAGCACTGTATTGTGTTAATAGTCCTGTATGATGTAACTGAAGAAAAATATTTTTCAGTCTTGCTCAAATAGAGAGATCAAATAAATTTTCCTGAAGAAGTTAAAATTTCAAGCAGTTAAAAAGCTTTAATCAGATAAAATATGTGGGCTATAGTCTGTTATTAAAAAGAGTGTTTCAGTCATTCAGGAGAGAGAACAGTTTTCTGTGATCTGTCACTGCAGATATTCGTGTCTGATTCTCTTTACTTACAATAGTATTCTTCTGAAAGTATTGTGACATCTGTCTAAATAGCTTCTTTTTAAGCATGGTTTAACGATGTTTTATCATTACCTAAATGGTGAAGTTGCAATCTGGTAGTTTTAAACTGCTTTGACCTCTGAAACAATGTTTAAAATAGATTTTAAATGTTCCAGAAAAAGCTAAGTGATCCCTAGGTATACTTGTAAACTGTGTCAAAGATACCACAGGCTGTGTTACTAAGGGCTATTGGGGGCTTTTTTCCTTCAGTCATAACTGACTGTTTAGCTTTTTGACAGCGTGGAACCAAACTCTAAATGCTCCCAATAAACCCACTGACTTCTATTATGGTTACACAGGTTTGAGTGATGTATGGCTCTGATGTGACATTCTTAGTTTGAGTCGTTAAATTTACCTTAAAACTACTATACTGTTTAAATCGGTTAACGTAAATGGTGGTGAAGCAGCATATCCAAGGCAAGAATTTGGCCGTATGTTTACCATGCAAACAAATTAAAATCGTGTGCTGTTACATCAGGTATTTTTTGAATGGTTTTCTTGTTTGCCTTGTAATAGATTACATTCAGTTGCTTTAATCACATGGTTTCTGTTTAGGATGCATGATGACAATGTACAGAGGTGTACAAATCTTCAACTGATGTATACTCTGTTATCACTTGATAGAACTTCATATAGACACAGTGGCTTTCCTTATTTACTGAAATATTGGACAGAAGGTTTGCGTACCAAGACCTTTTTTGTAGGCATGGTCACTAGGTATATCTCTAACTGAAACTGTAATATATCATGGTGTATTATTCTTCTGTGCAATTTAACTGCTTGTGTTGTTGCAAGGTCCAGACATACTAAGTAAATATAATTCACTGAAGGATGCATTGCTTATTTGTTCTGCTTGATGGCAGTGAATGGAAAATCTTGCATTGCTTTTGTATTTGCTCAAAAAAGAGTTTTCTCATAGGGTTATATGGGGTATGTAGCTTAGTGAGACTTGGCACTAATTTAGGAATCAATGATTACAAAATCCTGACTTGGGGGGCTAAATAAGTTGATTCTCATGGTCAAAACTCTAATATGATGTTCATTGTTCTTGTTGGTGCTGTACCATGAGAGGAGATGGGATTTATCTGAAGGAGGACAGAGAGTCCTATTCCACTTTCTCTTAGCATCCTGTAAGTGGTGTTAGTTCAGTTTCTGTAGAGGTCTTGCCAAGGCAGGCTGCCTATAGGATGGCTGGATCAGCACAGGCCCTAATTGTCCATACTTAGCTTTATGCTTTCTTGATAATGTTCCCTGTATCAGTCCTCTTCTGTTTCTAAGGATGTATGTTGTATCCATTGAGCACCTTCCCTGAAACGTGTTGTAGTGTTCTAGTTGTATTCTCCTCCACTGCCATTTCACTTGCCAACTAATTTATCCGCAGCTCCCATGATATTTGCATCCATAAGCACCACAAATGTATTTGGCCCAGTAATGTGACTGATATTTGTGCATTTCTAACTCCTTCTGTACAACTCGTGTAATGAAGCAGAGTGTAGATGCATAGTTCTGTTCCTTTTTCTGTCCTCTTGGATTGTGAGAGTGGAACTCAAAGCCACCTTCTTTGTGTACCATCTGCAAGGCCAGCAACATTTTTCAGTGCCTACCTGCAATGATGGCAAAAGTAACATCAACAAACCCTGCTGTGGGAAAGTGAGCTCTGACACTTTCACATCTTTGCTGTGGCACATATCCAATGCTGTAAGTCAATATTAGGTAGCAAATAAATAACAAAAAATGTGCCATGAGGAATTCTACCTTTTTTAAAGTAGAATTTATGCTTTCACTTCTAAAGTGAATGAATTTGGAAATCAAAGGGGAAAATTCTTTATTTATGTGATTATTTAGATTCATTTCCCCTTGGATTTCCAACATCAACACTGACATTGGATGTCTTTTTAAAACATATTTTCTACTGAAATCATAAGTTAATGGACTATGTAAAGTTTATCTAGAAAGTGAGCATGAATAATTTCCTATACTCAAGAAATTACTGATTGTGTATTGTGTTATTCAGGATGCCAGGTGATGACCTCGTCATGCTTTAAAAAATAGGAATTGCTCAACTGGTATTCAACTGGTGCTGTAAACTTTTTAAAAATTAGTCTTTGCTTATGTTTATTCACACATGCATGATAGAAGTTGGCTGGGTCAGAAAATTAACATTCAGAATACTAATATTTGAAAGTTTATCCCCATTTGTATTATGAAAACATCCATATAAAATATATAAACCTCAGCCATATTTTGGATCCTCTAAAATGTTTACACTGAACACCAAACTATTCTGTAATTGCACTTCTTCAGTTTGTTTCCTCACATGTGATGGAAAGTACGGGCAGCACAAGGAAAGGAGAGTTTTAACATTACTGCATATTAAAGTATTCAGTAAGAATAAATAAGACAACCACTGCCTGACAACATATCAACAAACTAGGATGCAAAATTACAAATGAATGGACAGTCAATTTGGCAGAGCAGCTCAAGCTCCCAAATCAGTTATTTAGCCATTGACTCTACAGAGCTGAGATTTCAGCTTGGACCACCGCTTGGTATTTCTACCTTGTGCAATGAGGAGCAGTAAACTGCCACACACCCAGCCAGTTTTGCCACATCAGTTCAGAAATAAGATCATGCTAATAAACCCTGGTTCTCAAATCCAAGGGGCTGTGCTGCTTTGCACTTGGAACGCTATCCCAGTGTTGCTGTTGAACTTGCTTTGCTGTCTTTGGGCTCTGTGCTGGTCTCTGCACCAGCCATGCTGTCCACTTTGGACTGCTGCAGAAAGGTGTGCTCCTCATGGCTGCAGACTTATTGCTGCAGATTACTTCTGGTCCTCAGAAGGTAGACGCAGATTCCCAGAGAAAGCCAAACAGTTACTCTGGTTGCGTGTAGCACCATGTAACACCCACAGCTACCTGAACTCCCAGGCATACTCCCAAAATACAGAGACTGGGAAATAGACTCTCAAAGGGCTGGCCTGTTTAAGCATAGTCCAATCTTGCATTCTCTTCCCAGCCAGCAAAGACCATGTTTACTATATCCCATCAATGCCTAACGTTTTTTTTACCTTCTCTGTTCGTCGAGTTAAATTGTGCAACACTGGTAAGTAGCTATTTCTACTTAATGGACAGTTTGATGTGATTTTTTAACTTCTGAAAAAGTATACATTCATCTTGTTTTGCAAATATAATCAGCTGTGAAGGAGTGTTTAGAAAAGGATAAGGAAGCAGCTGGGTTTCTTCCCCCGACATTTCTTTCTGTGCTTCACTGTGTCGGGGGGGGTGTGGTGTGGTGTGGTGTGGTGTGTGTGTTTGTGTGCGTATGTGTACCTGCATGCTGCTGGCCCCCCAGTTCTGAATTTTCAAACTGGCTCCTGCTGTCTGCCAAGAAGCTGAAGACACATTACTGTTATTCAGGTGTGCTGCTTTGGCAGGATGTTTAACCAGGTCTGTGTATTGGAAATGCTAGCATTGTTCATTTCTTCCACAACAGTTATAACGTTTTTGCCTTTGATAGATTTGTCCATCGAATTTGATGTTGTTACTGCTGTTGTTACAGGTAAACTGGGAGATGTTTTAGCTTTTTCCCATTTAGAGAACTTTCCAGACTCTCCTCAACTGAAATTACTATTTTGTTTGTGTAAAAGTACCTTGCGCCTAACAGTGTTACCTCATTGAATGGGAAAGTAATGTTAGTAGAACTAACCAATATATGTCAGAGACCTGCTGATATTGCACACAGTTGAACAAATATTTAAAAAAAAAAAAATTTTAAACATTATTTATACTGTCATTCCAAAAAAGGCTAACAAGTTTCCGAGCCAGTCTGTCCCTGACCCCTGTGTGGTGTGTGCTTTTGTATGGCAAGAGCATGAATACCCTGCTCTTTTTTTGTGTGCCCGGTTTAAAGGGCCAGCACAGCTGTAATCCCAGAACAACACAGGTCTAGTGAATGCAGAAAGAACATTTAAAAGGATGGAGCAACGATTGTATTCTCTTTCTGCCTAAAAATGTGGTGAGAGAACAGGATGCTCTGAGAGACAGTTCTCCCTTCAAAATTTTCCAGGCCACATCTGTCTGTTCTTCCTATCCAGAGCTGATTCCTGCGTGCATAACACGTCCCAGCTCCTTCTGGCTGATACAGGTGAGCTAATCCAGATACTGTAGGAAAGCAGGATTCAACTGGAAATTAGGTGGTTTTCATTTAGGTTTGAGGACATTTTGACTTAATTTGTGCAGTTTCTGAACTATAAATGGATATTTGAAAGTATATCCTGTCATTATTCTCTCAGAATATCTGGCTCTGCTAGAACAAGGAAGCGATAACGGCTCATGCTTAAAAATTACTTTTCATTTAGAAAAGTCTTAGAGTAGTTTACCAGTATTACGTATAGGAATGGTTTGCTACATACCATACAAATCACATCTTAACTATGCACAATCATAGATAAAAACTGTTTCTGGGTTGGTTAATTTCCAGACTTCCCTGATAACACATTAGGCACTAATTATAAACATACTTTTACTTCTGTTGTGGGACTTGCTGCTTGGCCAAGTTGATGGTGTTGCATAAATCATTGATATTCTGTTTATGCTGTAGACTTCAATTATAACCTACAATGTTGTTTTCCACATGGAACATTTTCATTAAAAAAACACACAGAAAACTTTCAGCTTCAGTTGTTTGTTTACATACACACCTGCAGATGTGCACTTAGGCTATTGGTAGTACAGAAATGCAGCTGTTGATGTGAGTTAGTAGAACAAGCGGGTCCATTCCTGACTCAGTTTCTCCAGGATCTCTGCTAGGACTTTCTCTACTGCATCTATCCAAACTTACTTTTGTTAAAGGTTGTGCTGCATAAAAATAGGAGTTTTTATCTTGACCTTTCTCATTTTGCAAAGTAGGAATTAAATTGACTCTTTATGGTATGTGAGGTAATTCTTTGCTAAGTATGCATCCCAATCTCTTGCTAATGAGCAAATAATTTGACATTTAAGACTTGCTTCCTCTGTGCAGTCTGTTAGGAACGAATTCTTGAAGATAATTGAATGCTTTCTGTAAACTCTTAAGTTTTAGTATGTTTAAGAAGGTAGAACAAAAGTATGTTCATTGCTTGAGAATGTTGGAGAGACATTAAAAACTATGAGAAGACAGACATTAAAACTTATTCCATATTTAAGCATGGAACAGGAATTTAAAATAAGAAAGGGCAAGGCAGCTTGTGTAATTAATCTCTTTAATATTCAATACTACAAGCAGAGTAGGTACTTGCTGGATGGTTACAGCTGCCTCCCCTCCACCCCCCCCCCCCCCCCCCCCCAAAAAAAAAAAAACAGAAAAAAAGAAAGACGTGGGTAATACACAAGGGAGAAAATAATGTGAGTATGGAGAGGGGACAGGGTGGAGTCAGACCTTGAAAGAAATACTGCCACCGGTCAATTACATTTCCCAGAAGATCTTCTTTACCTAGAAAGACCAAGATCTTCTTTCGCATCCCTGGAAAGTGTTCAAGGTCAGGTCGGATGGCGCTTTTGAGCAACCTAATCTAGTGGAAGATGTCCCTGCCCATGGCAGGAGGGGTGGACTAGATGATCTTAAAAGGTCCCTTCCAACCCAAACCATTCTATGATTCTATGAAAGGATATGATCATTTCCATTGATGTGTCTTATTAGCTGAAGCATTGCAAAGTTTTTACCAAAAAACGTAATTATTCTTTTTAGCAGTCTGGTGAATTTTGTCCTTATTACTCCTTTTCAACTTTCTATATAATTAAACATACCAACATAGACATATGCACCCTAGATATTCTCTTCTATTCAGATATTATATTTCTCTGCTGTATTTTGCCTCTATATCTTAGAGGGTGTCTTCTTTTTTATTAGTACCAGGGAGACAAAGTATAACCATAGCACATGGAGAGAGGCAGTAGAGGACTAAAGGAATTTCCATGGCACTGTTGGCTTTTTGTGTGCCTTCTGCAGTGAGTTAGAAAGATAGAAACAGAAATAATTATATGCTCACTCATGTGCAAATAGAGAAATATTTTTCCATGGTTCAGATTCAGGGAAGCAGCTCTATTCAGGAAGGATGCTGAGGCATGTGAATAAAGCACATGCTTAAGTGTTTGTTGCGTCAGTGTCAATAAGCTGTGAAGGAAAAGTACTTGTTTTCAAGCTATTTATACACCTGCAGCTCTATGGAATTAAAGCAATTGTTCAGGTTCAAGAAGAGCAGGCCGTTCTAGCCTAATGTCGCCTAGTTTTCCCTTCTACTTTGGAGGTGGGACGAGATTAGCCCTGTTCTGCTGAAAACCAGAAGTACGGCTGTCTCCTTGCAGCCCTGTGTGTCCATAACGCACACTACAATTGTGTTTGTCTTCTAAAAAACAGATTTGCTGCACATAAGTGTTGGTGCAGACATCAGTATCCCTGGTAAATACTTAGCCATTCAGCCACACCTTCTCTCACCTTTCTGGTACTGTATTGCTGCTCCTGCTTGGTATTGGCCATAAATACTCAGATTGGTTTGAAAACTGCTGTAGGAGCTGCTGACTCACATCTCCCTATCTTCAGCTGAGCCTGTGTGTGCAGAAGTACAAACACATTGTGGTGTCTGACTTTGTTACACTGATTTCTTCAGTCATTCCAGTGACTGTTGTGCTAGCAGCTATGGAAATAAAGAATAATTCTGGCAGAGTTATTATTATTATGCTCTTTTAAAATTGTTTTTACTGAGTGCTCGCTTCAGAAAAAGTTTCTTTCAGTCTTCAGAATATAAGAGTGCTTTAGGAGGGATGCTGTTCCTGGACTCCCGTTCTCCATTCAGGGGAGTAGGCCTGGACTTTTTTATGAAAAAAATGCAGAAAACCATTACAGTATCAAAGAGGCTTCCAGGCTGCCCTCTTACAAAGTCAAATATCATGGTGTTGCAGTTGCCCGTCCAAAGTGGGAGAGAAGGAAGATACTTAAGTGAGGAATGGAAACTTTCAGCAAAAGCTTAGATGAAAATCTTGTTGTCGTTACCAAAAGTCATCATAATTCTGGAATGCCTTTGTCTGAAAAAATGAGAAATATACACAGTGGGATCAGAAAGGGAAATCACCTAGGTTACAAATGGTGAATTCAGTCATACCTCCTAGGCAATGACCACAAGTTAGGCTGGGTTGGATCAGGCGGCAGGTACTCCCTGTTTTCCAGAAAGATGGTATGTGTGCTCCTCAGCACCTGTGTGGGTGATGAAGTCGATACTGATAGGAATGTTTTTGGCGAGACACATTTTTTAAGAAGTTTCTGACTACAAAAAAATATCAACCCAGTCTGTGGGGTTTTCTTTTGCTAAATAAATGATGACAGCTAGAGTAGAGGTTTCAAAATGTAGTTAAAGCCAAACAAATATGTTAAAAATCCTTATCGAACTTGTTATACAGCTGTATGGGGTACAATAAATTAATCCACCAAATAAATAGGACTTGCATAGTAGAAAATAACAGGCTTTGAAGACTGACTAACTATTTCTATTACAAACTTTAGAGGTATTCACAAAGGGCATTCTCGAAAAATAGAAGATATTAATGATTCTGAAAACTGTTTTAGTGCATGAATACAATAAATTCTTGAGTAGCAACATTTCTGGCTGAAAAGTTTTTGAGAGTAAGTTAATCACCATACAATAGCATGAGGATTTAGGAACTTGACATGCTAATGCCACTCTCATACCAAGAAACAGCAGGTTGACATTGAGTTTGATGGAGTGTCCCATCTGCATCAGCCTGTCCTGCCTCAACTCTCCTGCAGTTTGATTTCCTGGGATTTCAGTCTAGGAAGGATCTGGGGCACATTCCAGTTGCTAACCTAGGAATCTAGGTCTCTTTCCTGCTTGAGGGACCAGCATGCTGCAGCGTGCTGGTGTGCACTTGGGCATAGCCTGTTCTGGTGGTGTGCTCTTCTGTCGGCAGTGTAGGAAGGACAAGTAATGACTAATGGCTTGGGCTGCCTTGGCTTTTCAGTACCTAACTAGTGGCTCTTTTAAGAAACTTTTTTATCACAGGATTGTTCTCTTGCCTCCTGGAAATGGAGATAATTTGAGATTACTCAAGCTGGACACCAGAAATCAGCTGTGACTTTGGGCAATATTGCATGATTTTCTGCACAGAAATGCTTTTCTTCTAGTAGTAGTAAGAGCAATCGCTGTGTTAATGTGGCATCTAGCATATTGTGCAGCCTGTCCAAACTTCTGTTTTGTATGCCCCTATCTTACAGTGAAGCATGTCTGAACGGATGTTAGTTCAGTTTTCCTGCTTCCCACCTCATTCTTCGCTAGCTGAGGCTAGGTATGACCTCCTGTGTAGCACGTTGCTTCTGCTCCCCAGCAGCAAAAAAACCAGCGGCAGGTCAGACCAGTCTGTCTTGCACGGCTGTAGATAATACATACCAGCAACATTCAGCCCTTTAATATGTTTTTTTTAATTGAGAATTTTATAACTCTTTACTATATCTAGAAGAAGTTTACTCCTTTTGCTTGCATGAAAATAGAAACAGGAGGAGCTGAAAAGGAGGAATGAACATGATTTAATCAATAACAAGACAAGGTTTTCTGAAGGTAACTGAACTTTCCTGACTTTTAAAGCCCTCTAGGAAACCAGTGTAGTCTTTTGGTTGATCAGATGGAACAGTTTTACAATCAGGGCTGATGATAGAAATGAATATGCCAGAGAAGAGGTGATCCTCCTGGCCTTTCCTTCTAAAGGAAGCTAGTTCAAGCATGAGGAGATAGTAAAATAAGCATGATAAAAATCATCAGTGATCAGAATATACCCAATCTTTTGAAAAATATAGTCCTTTAGAGTCTTGGTTTCTGATTTTCCATAATGGGATTTCTGTTTTCTGTAAGGATTTTTTTTAGCATAAAATAAATGATTATTTTATTCCTTGAGTGAGGAAAAAGATACCGGTACTTCACAACATAACACCAAATAGTTGTCAGGAAATATTTCTTGAGTTATTTCTGCCATTAAAATAAAGCTTGGTTGTTGAAGCTAACTGCCATATCTGATCCTCAAGGCCAAGGTTGAAGATAGAAAAAAATAGTGGTTCAGCATAACAGTAAAAGCAACAGCTCACAGAGTAGCAAAATATAGATTTCTGTGTGCAAAAGGGGGCTTGCTTTCTGATCAGAATACGCCAAATTAACTCTGTCCCAGCTGAAACCAGGACACATTCATTTTGTAAAAAACTCAAGAGATGCCTTTTTTTAAAAAACTTTTTTTTAAAAGACTTTTCAATACAATGCTATTACATTGATGGATGTACCCAAACAATTCATTCTAGTAGGACCTCATCACTTTTACATTCCCTCATTATTTCCTTTGTAAATAGATGCTTCATGTAAGACATGAGTAAATGGCTGGGCATCACACTTTTCATCAGACGTTATCTCTTCTGTAACAATTTTTTCCAGTTTTCTTAACTGTTTATCCAGTTGTAAACCTCCACTGACTCATGAAATTAGAGGTTTCCATGAGTAACCTTTATTGCTTGGTAAGGAGCTGTGTAACACTCTTTTGAACTTCAAGAGAAACAATCACTGAAGGAATAATATTTATGGAATGTCAAAACTGGAAGATGACTGCATGTTAATCACCACAAAAGAAAATGCTCTTGCTCATAATTACATTATGAGAGATCTCTTTATCTACATGATTTATTAAGTCTCACTTTCAGATTTGGAAAGCCTAGAGAACTTCTCAAGGCTCTTCTTGAGTCCCACAGTCCTATAGCTACCGTGATGCTCCAGCCACCCTTGCTTTCAGCCAGGGATCTGAGCACCAGCAATTACAGGCTTCCACTTCCCCAGGCTCCATAAAACATGGTTAGTGTCACTGGGAAGCAGACTGGATTTAGCAAGAAACCAGTTAGCTGTCAGGCTCAATTGTGTGGTAACCAGTCTGAGTGAGTGCTGTGCCTGCCCAGGCTCCTGGTAAGTTAACGTTGTGTCTTTCTATTTAAAGTGAAGCAGAGCTTGTTCTGTTCTCAAGCGCACACAGAAATGTACCAGCCTGTCAGCAGTAACTGAATCAATAAAGTTTGTAAAATCAACTACCTGTATGGGTAGGGATGTAAAAGCCTGAAAGCCTGATTTCTCTTTCATTTTCTCAGGAGTGAGGGATATCTGCACTAAATTCAATTTCTCAGCAGGGCCACTCAGCTGTTATAAAAGGAAAGTTTGTCTATATAACTTTGTTCTTGCCTAAAGTATATTTGAAGCAATGAATAATAAAGAAAATAAGGTCACTTTTTAAAATTTTCACCAAAGTCTAGATTACCAAAATTATATTACATTTTACAGAGTAAAAGGAGGGATCAGAAAGTACTAAACATTAGTGGACTGTAGCATTTGTTTCTCAGTGTGATTTGAAATTAATACACAGGTTTTTCTACATATTAGACTTTTCCTATTAGTTTATTTAAGTTTTAAACACTGTTTCAAATTTGAATATATTTGTAATCTATCAGGCAAACTTCAAATAAACTTAAAATAATATCTCTCAAAATACGTTCTGAATAGCAACATCATGTGCAAATAGAAACAATACTGATAATTCTTCCTAAGCTACAGAAATATGTGCACTTTGGCCTTTCTCCAAAGCAAGTTACAAAGTATGGTGAGTGATTTTTTAAAGCCCTTTTGGATCACTGTTAGTAGATGAATCTTTCCTAGAAACAGCCCCAGTAGGTTAGTATGCTTTAAAAGCTGTTTATAATTTTTATTTGCCTGTGTAACTTGAAATCTGTAGTTGTTAGCAACCAGAGCTCTTGTGTTACACTGATGCTGAAGAAAGATGCCGTGAGGATGTGAACTGTGTCATACAGGTCTTCGCATTTGTTCTTGTAATTTCTGCACTCCAGTGGTGGGATTTTGTCTCTCCTCAGCAAGTTGTCTAGGCTCTCCAGATTCGGTGGAGGGAGACACACAGGCAGACACAGACATTTCCGAATGGGCGATTCATCTGATCCTAAAACAGTCACTGGTTGGGACATCTTGAGCTTTCTGCAATGTCTCTGCTAACTTTTTCCAGCAAATAGGTGGGTAGAGAAGATGCTGGCTGCCATAAACTGGTAGCTTTTTGAGGTCACCTGTTGCTATAGTTTTGTGTGAGCATGATACAAAAATAACTATCCACAGGACGCTGCTCCTACACTGCCCACAGGACTATTCAGACTCTTGTGACTACTTAATCTTGCTACTGATGCGTCAGTGTTTTAGCAGAGAAACTGAACAGCTAAGGGGAAAAGAGTCCTTAATATGTGCTTTTTTATTCTAGACCCTTCTTCTAACAAAGTTCCCATCAAAGCTGGGATAAAAATACTCAGGCACATATTTTCTCTGCATCTTTTCTTGTTCCTTGTTTACTGCTGGTGTGATGCAGCCATTATTAATTTGCTGCTGCTGCCAACTTGTAAAACCTTTTTCATACTAATTAGAACAACAGATTTAAAGTGCTGGAAGGCTTAGGCCGGCATTTATGCTTTTCTGAGGGCTGCCATCACTTGCAACAAGGGCTGATCTGGGGAACGCTGCAGCATAATGTGAGTCTTTACAGCTCGTCACAAAGCTCAGTTCTTTAATTCCGACTCACTCTGCAGAGAGGGTCACAAAGGGAACATGCAACCCATACTGACCAGTTGGTTTTGTACTTCCTAGTGATAACTGAATGGGGGCTTCCCTCATGAAAAGGCATGAGCTTCTACAGAACTGGGTAAACATCCAGCTCCTCAAAGTAAGGGCTTGATGGTCCCATGTCCTTTCTAGTGCAGAAAAGGGATCAATAGCTGCAATGAGTCACAAAACACTTATTTTGGCTTGTTTTACAAGAATGTTTCTGACTTAAATTGTATTTCCTGTCTCAGAAATGTGGAAAAAGAAAAATATATCTATAAATACTCATTAAGTTAAATGTGAAATAGGAAGTGAGATTAGATGAAATATTCACTTGAAAAGGGAAATTAACCTACAGTAATGAAGCTAAAAGTTAAAAAGTTGAGATAAAAAATTTGAAATAAAGAAAATTAAGTATTTTACACCTGAGACAGATCTTTTATAATTAAATAAATGCTGAAACCAAATGGGTTTTTTAGAACATTAAATAATTCAGAAAAAAAAAAAAGTTTCCAATTGTCCAGTCAGTATTTTATAAGTAATTTTCCCCTTTTGAAAAATTTCTGATAGATTGGTTGTAAATTGCCATTTTTCATGTTATCTTGTTTCATGTATGTGCCTTTTGCAAGTGTCTGTGTGTGTTTGGGAGGGGTTATGGGTTCCCAAAGGTTTAGTTCAGGTTTTTTCAGGGGCATTTCTGATAAGTTGAATGTAACAGAGTTTTTAATCACTGTACTCAGTTCAGCAGTAAAAGGTTTTCTCTACATGAAAACATCAAAACCTTTGTTAAAAACTATGTGTAAGCTATTTTGTGCAATTGCTGCTTCCCTTCTTAGTTGAGGGAAACTATTATTATTTTGAACAGCTTCTGTAGTCTTCCACCTTCATGTACTTTTTGGTGTCCACCTGCATTTTTGATAGCTCAGGTGAAAGGACAGATTGGCATGGAAGGGCAGATTTGGAAGAGAATTTGTTGTAGAAAGAGGAATTTTTGCTTCAGGTAGAAATAGCTGAGAGTTCTGTTGGTTGTAAGCGGGGAAACAGTGCCATTATGCTATATTTAGTATCACTTTGTGTAAACATAATTTAGTCTTCTACCATTTGTCCGTGTAAACTAGCCAACATCTGAAAGTTTTGGGTTTTTTATATGCCTCTCGCCCTTTCTTTCTTTGTGTGGAAAATGTCTGCAGTTTTATTTATACATGACTTCTTCAGTTCTAATGCAGTGATAATTAATACCTCATTCACAGAACTGGTTTCATCTTCTGCCTGTCACCGTGTTATTAAATAACTGGAGAGTTAACTCCTAAGCCTGACTCCTGAAATGTCAACTTTAAGCACTGGAATGGAGGAAAAGGCAGGAAGGAAGCTGCTTCTCTTTATGGGTTGGAAATGCCGTGTCACCTTCAGTGCAGCTATGAAGTGTTTACTCAGTGGCACAGAGCATTATTAGAGGGCAAGTCTTTGTCTGTTACAGAGGGAGGGCCAGACACAAGTGGCCCAGACCCAGATGAAGAAACCCTGTCTCCCTCTTGGCATCAGAGTCCTGAAAACCCTTGGTAAACTACTGCCTGGCTTTGGGCAGGTCTATAGGCATACAAATTCTTGACCTTGAAGTCCCATGGGCACCTGCATTTCTGGTTTAGGATGTGTGCAGGTATTTGGTGTTGACAGAGCTGAGTGACTCAGCCCTGTTTTCATTCTTGACTCCCAGTCAAGTCCAGAAAATAGATGTTCTTCTGTCTGTTCCTTGAGGGCTCAACCAAGCTGGCATTTTTGGGGAATACCAGTCATATCTCTGTATGAGTCTGCGATAATAGCTGCTGCTTTGGCTCCCTTCTTTTCCCTGTGTATTGCATGCAACACAGGAAGTCCAAAACTTAGCATTGAAATTGTTAAGGTATTTATGTCCCTGGTGGGATTTAGTACTAAGTGACTTGCTCAGTGTCCAATAATATTTTATTTGCAAGGCTAGGATTGATGAGATTTGGACTTTTGACCTGTGCTATCAATATCTGATCATGCTGTCTCTGACTAACTTCAGATTCAGCTAATGACTGTTTCTGCTAAGGAGAAAAATGCTACTGTTTGAATGGCACAGTATTTTCTGAAGAGGGGGAAAAACCTCTGGTCTGTATCCCTCTCAGCACTCAAGACTAGATAACATGACCGTAAGAGCAAGCTCGTGTATGCTATTTCTTCAACAATAGAAGTGTTGCTTGTTGAGAATTGTAGCTGCAGATGATATATCAGAAAATTTCCCGAGCTACATTGTCCACCACGGAGACCTCAATCAATCCTTCCAGTGTTTAAGTGTTCCTGTGTGGTGGTGGTATTATGTGACCATCTGCCATCTGGTGATAGGATTGTAATGGCTTTGAACAACAGCCTAGTCATCAAAAACCTCAAGAAACATGACAAATAATGAGTGGCAGTATCCTTCAATGTTTCACTTAGTAAGGAGCGAGCGATTTAGAACAGCCTTGTGTGGGAGTTTTAAAGTATGCGCAGAACCGCATAACTCTCAGGAAGGACGGTCCGTGCCTAAATTGGGGGCTGCAGCATAATGCTGCAAGCCCACATTGTAATCTTCTGCCTGGATTTTGCTGTCTCTTTGCAGAATACATAAGCACTGATTTCTTTAGGAAGGCTTAACTTGATCATCCAGCTCCCCTGTGTTTAATCCCTTGAGCACAGAAAAAAAAGCAGTAACAAGAGATCTTTATTTCATGTATTTTGTATCAAAAGGTAAAATGACAAGCTAATTAGAAGATTGTTTCCCCAAGTCTCAGGGTGAACAGTTACCCACAGATCTATCTGCTAACAGAGTACCTGCTGTGTGAGGATTTAACCTACAAACAGCAGCACAGAAGCACAGACACATGCTTCTGTCTTAGTTATATTCTGGCCTTTACTGACTAGGCCAGTGTGAGAGGAGAGAGCCTGAGCTGGAGCAACAGGTAAGAATGGGCCAGGTGACAGCAACAGAGAAGGAGGAGGAAGGGAGTCCTTCCTAGCAAGACAGAAGGAAGAAGATACTAGAGACATCAGCTCCTGTAGCCTCCTGCTGTGCACAGGGATGCCACAGGATGGGCTGAGGCCAGTGCGTAAAACACAGCATTGAGCACAGATGCTAAGCAAAACCCTGCAGTTTGATTGCCGCACACCTGCGCCCTTTAGGTTAAATAGGAAATTATCCTTGTTCCCTGTGAAGAATTGAGTATGATCCCAGAACATTTCTCCCAACTGCACCTTGGGTTTTCCAATAAGGAAGGAAAAGGTGGCTGAAAGCAAGACCTAGATAGCACATAACTCTTGAGCTGAGGCCTGTATTCAGCTGTTTATGGGGTGGGGTTTTATTTTTGTATTTTAGTTAGCTTTACAAACACATATTGTTTGACTTAATTAATTTAGTATCTTATATATGCTGAACTGTAAGCCTTAGCAACAAGTACAAATCAGTAACAGGCACAGAGTTGAACATTAGATGTTTAATAACACAGAAGTTCATTAAAATCAAGATAAATTGGTGAAGACTGGTTAAAGTCTGACTTACAGGATGCCGTTGAAATTTAAATAAAAAAAAAACCCTTGGCTTCTCCTGCACATGTATAAATTGTGAGTACAGTGCATTAATTTTATCTCTTGCACCCTGTCTAGGATTCTGGAAAATCACTCTTAACTTTGTGTTAGAATTATAGGTTCTAGAGGTTGAGTATTTCCTTATGTCTATCAGGAGCCTAACAAGTCTTCGTGTGTCATGAGTCTGGTAAGTACATCTCTGGCCCACAAAGTAAATAGAGTAATGAAATATGCAGGTTCAGACTTATTTGCCAGGATTGAAGAGAGCTCTGGTGTAACAGTGACGTGCAGCAGTGCATTCCTTTTTTATGTGGAATTTGTTTCCTCATTGGGATAGCACTTCCTTAAGATTTTTCTAAGAGTTTTTTGGTGGTCTTCTTTTCATGTAGGATGAAGCAGCAGCATGTAAACTTAGTGCATACTTACTTTTTCAGTCCATGCTTGCGATTTGTATAGCACCTATCATTTAATCTATTTTGCAATCCAGTAAGTCATCACAATGCTGCCAAGCATGGCATTTGCTTTTCCTTGCACAGGTGGAAAAAATTTGTAAGTCTGGGCACAGCAGAGCAGCACAACCTCTTCAGAGCACTCCTCCTGGACACTAGATTTGAGCAGAAAGATCTGGCTTGGGGTGTGGTTCTTACATCCACATCTTTTTGCCAAATATAGTCAGTGGTTAAGCTAGTGTTTTGGTCCACACCTATGTCGGGGTAAGGGCCTGTACTTAAGTCAGGGATGGGGGCTGGCTGTCTGCTGTTTGATCGCTCCTGTTGACTTTCCAGGCCAGAACTGGCTTCTTAGTCATGTTCTCTGCCAGACGTAACCTACAGCAGCCCAGTAGCTATGATTAGCCTACTCACAATTTGTGGCTGATGACAGAGCTTACACAGTTTAGCCAATATTATGTATGACCCGGAAATGTAGCTTAGAAGGCAAAAGTATATATTCTTTACACAAACAATTCAGTACAAACCTCATTATGATCTAAATCAGACCACGGTGGATTATATGGTTTTGCTGAACAGCTGCATCTAGAGCTTAGGTGGAACATTTAAAATTCAGTAAACTGAAATGTTTTTAAACTTCTAAACATTTCTTCTGGTATTCCCATTTACATGTATAATAATTTAATAGTAAATAGTTTCAAACTGAAAATGGAAAAATGCTGTATGAGGACATGGAAACAGTGTATATACAACTGGAAAAAAGGGTTTTCCACATAAGCATTTAGTCAGACCTGCTTATTCTTGTGAAAAGTTTCTGTTTTGGCTAGTTGGCATTGTCTGACTGTTTTTTTCTGTAACGTTCCTGACCACCCTGGTTGAAGCATGAGATGCAGCAGTAATGTTCAAAACTTGCAGCCCAGGCTGAGGCCCAGCATGCAAGGCTGAAACACAAAAGAGAGAACATCCTTGCTGAAACAGCCTTTTCTACTCTCCCATCAGTGGTTGTTTTAAACCAAAATGTAACTGACTATAGTGAGTCCATATTTTAGAGTCTGCTACCTGAAGAGGTCACTTACCTACCCACCCACATAGTAGAAATTTTGCCCAGCCTAGACTTGAAGGCTGTATTCAGGTTCCTGCCGGGAAGCATGGTTCAGAGAGGAGGCTGAGCGAGGCAGCTGTCCCACTGCCTCCCCACCGCAGCTGGGGCAAGCTGTGCTGCTTCCCCACCGCAGCTGGGGCAAGCTGTGCTGCTTCCCCGGGGCTTTTCATCGTTTCAGAGGACCAGGTATGGCTGTGTCCTTCACAGTCTTATTTGAGATTTCTTTTAAAAAAAGACAAAAACATCCAAACAACAGAAATAGAAGTTGGGTATTTTGAACGTCTGATTCACTTCAGGGAAACCAGCGCTCCTCTGTGTTGCTGGCAGGGTTGCTGAAGAGGGACGGCAAGCCTGTAATCACAGGCTGAGGCAGTGCCCCAGGTACCGCAGAGCCTGGGGCCCCTCCCGCAGCTCCATCACCACATCCCCATGCCCGGGTGGTAGCGGTGGGCACAACTTCGGGCACAACTAGGCTTCCCAGATGCTGCAGAGGGTCAGTCACTGTGGCATACGGCACCTGCTTGGAAACCCCCACCTTGTTGTGTACCTCTATTGCATTTGTGTATTATGTTAAAACCTGTGGGTGCTTAGGGCAAAATTTTGCAGGGTTGAGTATGAGGTAACAGGCGCATTACTCTTTGCTAGGCTAACATTACAGGCCATGTGGTAGTGTAAGAAACGCATATATGTATCAAAGTTTCTCAAAATTATCAGGACAAATCCATAGGTGAGACTAAATTACAGCACAGATTTCAGGCAAGTAACTAGAAAGTGGCAAACTTTTTTTTAAGCAGCATGAACAACTCATGGAGTTTAGATAACGCAGTCAGGAAAACACTGAAGATTGCAAAAGCACAGTTAAACAGCCTGCAGATGTGTAGTACTGTTTGTGGGATTTCAATCCTTTCCTTGAACTGCTCTTCCCATGCTCAGAGTTTATAGACAATTGTTATGGTAAGCAGTCTGTGTGTTATGCTGTATCCGATACCTTCGCTAGGTGTTATTGCCCATTCAAGATTTTTGGTTTTTTTTTTTCCATTTGGGTGTTCATGTTATTTGTGTTCAGTGTCTCTTCCCCTAGTAAAGAATTGCAGAATTACAGCTCAATGACTGCTTCAGTCATTCATAAACTTTTTTTTTTTTTTAAATAAACTTCCTTCTAGCCCTGTCAGTTTTCTGAACTAACTTTATTAGCATTTGCTATAAGCTCTTTTTCTTGTATGCCTTTAGGCCTGGACTAGTCTGATAAGATCATCTTGAAGATCTGCAGTTCTCTGCAATTGCTATTCCTTAATCCATGGTCTACTATGATCCTAATTTCCACTGGCATTTTTCTTTAACGTTTGAGAAATCTTATATCTGAGCTTGGGCTCTCTTCTTAAATTAACACTGGAGGAATAATTATTTAATTCTCTAGAAATCTACAGCCTAACTTCTTCATCATCGAATTGCCCTTGTAATATATTTGAGGTTCTACTGTTTAGTATATGGGCCTTCTGATCTTTGAATACGTAAAAATAACAATTTATTTGAACCTCACAGGCAGATATGGATTTGCAGCTCTTATACAGGAGATGAGTTGTCTCCTGAGCTGTGTGTGCCCATGGTTTGCAGAAGATCCTGCTTGGGTCTGTTGAATATGTGGACCCTTACTTCACTGAATCATGATGTACTGATTTCAGCTGTAAGGTGTTTGCCATAAATGATAGGTGCTGCTCAGCAGTAGTCAACCGCAGGTTCAATATCTCTTTACGTCCCACGGTGTGATTCACAATACATTGTAACATGTGAGAAGTGCCTGGATGAAGCCTCCAATACCACAGTTTTAGCCACACATAAAGTAGTCAGGAACAAGAGATTACTTCATACGAGTACTGCAGTGTACAAAATGAGGCTTTAAATCTTGCAGTCAATTCTGAACAGTGTCAGTGCTGGACTTCAGCTGCAGTCAGTCTTCATATAAGGCAGGGCTTGCTCGTGGCGCCTGTGTTTGACCAGGGAGCACCAAAACTAAGGAAGATGAAAATCAATTTTTTTTACACTTTCAGTCCATGTGCTTTTGAAGCTGTAGCTAAAATTAAAAAAAAAAAAACAACCAAAACACAAACCAAACAAAAAAACCCTATACATAAATGAATGCAGGTTTAAAACTATACATCATCACATTCACTTATGCTGAAACATGACTAGGGACATCCATTCCAGTCTCGCATACCATTGTAAGGTCTTGTCAGAGGCAATAGACATGGACATATTTACCGTAGAAATCTTAGTTGGCCAATCAAATGACATTTTGCTGTCCACAGAAAGTTTTCTTTGACTGAGTGTCCTCAGTACATAATGTTTGGTATTTCCAGTAGGTGTTAAGCATCTGAGTTTTTTATTTTAAAAATTCTTTCTTAAAACCAAAAAGATATTCGCTGAAAATGTATGGGGTCCAAAAATAGGCTAGTAATTTGACACTGGATAGGTATGCTTTGACACTAAGTGAAAATAGCTTTAGAGAACTTGACTCATATACTTGGTCACTCTGTATTTACTGAGGCATTAGATGTTGAGGTAGGAAAAAATCCTGATGGCATGAATAACGTGGTAGCAGACTAGACAGACAAGAGGGCAGTAGAGGTTATCACTACAGACATGAAAATACAGTTGAGCTGAGACTTCAGGAAAATACAGTGAGTAGCTCTATGGGTGATGCTGAGTCAGGCTGCATCATTCAAGTGATTCCTCCCTCCACAAATTCCTTTATCTGTGAGTCAGTGTGTGCAAATAAGGACTGCAGTCAGAGAACTGAAGAAATAATTTGGATTCTCTCAACTGAGCAAAGACATGTCCATGACATCATCCTTGGTCTCAAATATCTGCTCTGTTATTAAATGCACAGCTTAATTCTAAAGAGCAATTGTTTGTTGTGCTGCTTGGTTTTTTTTTTTTCCTAAGCCCAGTACCACTTATGAGAGGACACTTACGAGTTCATAGATGCTGTGACTGTTCTTTATGAAAGCTTTTGGTGCTTGCATGTGATACATATTATAAGCACTGGAGAAATGTAATCATAGAACTGTTGAAGCGTGAATGCCAAACAGGCTGAGTAATCTTGCCAGAGGTACCCTGTCAGCAGACCCCAATGATTTCTGTCAGAGAGAGAAATATATCTCGAGTGGGCTTTCACAGTGATCTGTCATGTCTAGTCAGTAGTTTGCTTAGCAGTCTGACATGTTTATTCAATTTGCAGATGAAGCCGGGAGACTGTGTGTATCTTGAAGGATTAGGATCAGAATACAAAGCTATCCTGAAATTTTTTTTCAATTGGTATTCAGTAAGAATAAAAATAGGGGATTGTAATTAGGCAGGAATAATGAACCTTGTAGGGGCCTGGTAACATTTGGCCATGTAACAGATTTTCATGGAAAAAAAAAAAGAACACAATAATCGTCCTCAAGCTGAATATCATTAAATAATGCTGTTCTGCTGCAAATGAGACTTTTAGGACACAGGGACTGATAGGTACAAGTACTGTCTGTAAGGTGTGGGATACCATCCTTAGCTTATTCTTGGTCCAGTGATAATTTGTCGAGTTTAACACTGCAATTCAAGTAGACATGGACCAGTTGAAAAGCATCACCCCTGGCGTCCAGGAAGACCAGTGTGAATGATCAGAGATTTAGAAAACATGACCTAGACAATATGCAAGGGCTGTGTTAGCTTTAGCTAAGGAATGGAAGACTGAAGAAGAGTGGAAAGCAGGTATAAATTCTTTGAGTGCATAAAACACTATTGAAAAGGATCAAACCGTTCTTCTTGTTCTGTCCCTCATGAATATAGAGACTTCTTTTCCAGAAGGGAGATTGTTAGGAAAACCTAGTGTCAGTAAGAACAGTATTGCAGTGAATTTCTGGACTAGATTGCCCGCAGAAGCTATGCAATAGTAGATCTGGAGGCCTTTGAGAAAAATAGCTAAATGCCAGTCAGCAATATTTTCAACGGAAGCTGCATGTTCATATTCTCTAGTAGGCACATGAACTAAATGCTGTCTGTAGGCACCTTCCATACTTCTTCTGCCATCTGTTCTGTCATTCCCTGAAAAGGGTACACTCCTTGAAGCAGCTTTTCCAGGCCAACCCTGGCTGAAGAAATCTAATGTGCTACTCGTTATAATGATACAGAACTTGAACATGACATGAAAGAAAATGCTTGTGAAGTGCTGTACACATTTCTGAAAACATGCCTTGCAGTAGAGAGAATGAGGCAGAGCATGTGACTTCTTCACAGTGAGAAAGGAGGCTGAAAGAACACAGCTGGAAAGAATATTGAAATGTTGCAAGATCACATCCTGCAGTTATCCGTACAAATAAATATTTGGCATTACTCAGCAAGCAAAATTTAGCTGACGAAGTAAAAACCTCATTTGGGTAAGCTGAACCTATGGAAGCCAACCTTAAGTGAGTCATTAATGTGACTATGAGGGTCAAGATGTGATGAAATATTTTACCAAGGAGCATTGTAGCTTTCAAGAAATACAGAGATTTTAAACCACAATTGGATAGCTCCATAAAAGAAATGCCTGTTTCAGCTCATAATTGTCTGGGCTTGATACACAGGATAAAGACCTATAGACTGCAGGTAACCAAAATGGTTTTAAGATGTATGCAGCCTAAATATAGGAGAACGGATAGCTGATACATATACAAAGTGAAACTTTTGATACATACACAAAGTGAAATTTTTGATACATACACGAAGTGAAGTTTTATGAATCTGAAAGTAGACTGAACTTCTGATCCTCACTCTCAACTTTTTTTTTTTCTTTCTTTCTCCTCTTCAGTAGAAGAAAAGCTTCTCTATTGCAGTTTCTGTCCATCCAGAGAAGGACCAGGGAGGGCAGGGTCTGTCCTGAAGCACATCTGAAGTTCCTGTAGCTTGTGTGAAAATTGGTGACTGGATACAGTAGGAGCCCAAATTATTACTTCTGCCAAGGAAAAGGCAGTTATAAGGCATTCATTCAGACTGGTGGAGACACCCTGTCCAGTCAGTGCACTTTATTCCAACCTTGCTGTGCCATAGGTTGCCATTTGTCCCACCAGTGGCGAGGGGCAGGTCATGGGAGGGAACTGGAGTTGTAGGAAGGGCTGAAGAGGTGAGGCAGGGTAGACAGCAGGGGAAGGCACAGTGACCATTTGTTACTTCATTACATGAAATAATACCCGAAGTGCTGAGAGGAGATGAGGGGAAAAAAAAAAAAATCTGGGTGGACTATCTTGGGGAATGAGGACACTTATTTACAAAAGCACTCTACTAGTCTGCCTATATGGGCAATAAATTTTTGTGCTATGCTGTTCACTCCACATCCTATACTCCTGTGCTCAAACTGGACACCTGTCTTTAGCACTATCGCTATTCTAATGTCTCCTGCTTAAGTTATTACAAGGCCATGAAGAATTACTCCCTTTTCCCATGAAAAAACTTTCCTCAGATTTATAAGGTAAATACAAGCTATAGAATTTAACACAGAATGATGATAAAATTGTATAAAATTATAATTCTAGGCTGAGATATGACAGCGGATATTTAGCACTAAGCTAAACTATAGAAATTTGTTGCATTATTCACTTTAGATTACAAATTATGCTCCTAATTGAAATACTTTTTACTTCTAAGCACAGAGTTACGTATTTATAAGTAAGTCTTGCAGTTGCAAACCAATTTAATTTTTTAACCAAAGAGACTACACCTCACAACATCATTTTAGAAATATTATCTTTAGTTTTTCTCTTTTCTTTTTATGATGAATAAAATGTTGATTTGTGTATTTGCAGCATGAACAAGATTAAGCTGAAGAATGCAGTCGGTATTTTTTAATTTTATAGACATTAAAAATATGAAACACAAGGGCACCCTCAGCATAGGAGTTAGAAGGAAAAGCCATGCATTTCAGCTGATGGCACCAAAGCAGATTAGTGTTTGGACTAAAGCATTCTAAGCTATGATTTGGATAACGACTGGAGAGATTCTTGGGATGCTAACAGTATTGTGAATCCAAACCTGATGCCTACAGTACTTCAAACTTACGCATATAATGTACCATCAGCAAAGTCTCTCCAGAAAAGAAATTCCTCAGCTGCTTGGAGCTTTTGTATGATTTATGTTTTTATCATTTCCTGAATCAGTTTTGTACCATCAGTAGAAGTAGAGGCCCATAGAGACAAAAGAAAAGATTGCCTTTATTCTGTAAAGGGACACTGAAAAAGAAGAATGCAATAAACCTATTAAAGAACATGTCAGCTTGCAAAGGTTTAAACATTTCACTGCAAGAACAAATGGCAACTTGAGATGCTCCTGCAAGTGGGCTGTAATTCGTACGTTAGCCTTTTCTTCTTTTTTTACCCATCTAGATATTATAGTAAACATTCTTATTTTGTTATTTATGCAGTTGTATTAAAATTCAGAGTAGTCTTACCACATGCTGTTAGAGGCAGAACAAATCATGGGAAAGAGTGCATTTTGGAATGTCATGTTCTTTTCTGTCTCTGCATTAGCAAGTAAATACAATAGTGCTGCAACAAAACAAAGGAATTAAAGTGTGCTATTCTGTAAAGTAGTAATGAACTCACAGAGGACAATTCAGAATAACTTAAAAAAACCCCAAACAACCAGTTGTATTGCAGTTGAAATAAAGATTCAGATTTTTACATGAGCACAGTATCACTGATTTAGAACAGCAGGGTACTGGAACAAAAATCCTGAAATGTTTAAAAGCTGATCCTTGGTGGATACCAAATGAAAAGCTGTTCTCACACATGGTATTTTGAGAGTGACTAAATGTGGAGTCTGTTCTCGTAATGATTCCAGGGCTGATTCTGCTAAATCACAATGTCCAAATGTAGGATGTTTGTACCAAAGTTAGACCTGTATCACTGACTTTTTCCATCCATGAAGACAGTACTCCATTCATGTGGACTGTTTGCACCCTAAGTTGGGTTTATATTGACCCTCTTTTTCCACGAGTGTTTCATAAATATGCCAAAAATAAAACTACAGTGTTTTTCTTTCACTCTCTCTCAGTTATACTCTGAATTCTGTTAAAATGAGGAAGCATCCATGATGTATGAACTCCTTATCCTACCATACTAATGACACAGGAAATACACTGCAAGTCTGTGAAGCTTTTTTTACTGAGCATGACTGCAGAAGCTAGATGTATTTAGTCTCTCAAGGGGTCTATATATCCTGACCAGAGAGTAGCAAAACTCTTCTCTCTTCCTCAAAGAACTCAGTACTGACATATGATACTGACATATATCAATAACACTTATCTTTATATCAAGTTTATCCAAAACATCCTAAGAAACGATTTTGGAGAATTTACAGTGTAAACATTACTGTGAATTGATAAGGTCTGCATGATAAATTGCTTTTGCTAGCAGTTGTATACTTTGGACAGCACAGTTTTAATAAACCTGTTGCTTTCATGTGCAGTATGTTAGAAGAAGGAAAAACTGCAACCTAGCAAGTTGGTTTTAAAATTACAAGAATCACAATAAGGAACATGAGTGACTGTTTCATGGCAGGAATACTGTTAAGAGCACTAATTTTGTCTGTTCGGAGGCATGGGAGCTCTTTCTAAACAGTAATTGCAAGGGTGATATAGAATCTGCGTAACAAAATGTTCATGAGCAGAGCACGTAAAAAAATTCATCCTGTAACTCCTCAGGCATTTATTTTGAGAAGCTGTTCAAAGTTATATTTCCATTCCAAGGAATCAGCGGGACATTGTTTAGTTGTATTGCAAAGAAGAAGAAAGAATTTTAAGGATTAAGATCTCATTTGTTCAGCTCCAAAATGACTTGTATCTAGGCCTTAGTCAGAAGTGTTAAAATTGGAGCCCTGGAAAGGGCACTGTGTACTTTCTGACTGAGAGGATTCTTGTTCGTGAATTTTAAAGTTGTGGTTGTTCCCTACTCATACATATGCCCCTGCTAATAGCATACAGAGTATCTAAGTATTATGCTTTCGTAGTATAATAACATACATGGGACTTTAGCATTGATTCTTTGGAAGACCACATATCAATTTATTAGAAATTTGAGGATAATTTATCCTTAACTGTAGTAGGTTGTGTTTGTTCGTTTGTTTTTTTAAGCTTCATAAATATGCCCAGGAATCTGACCAAGAAATTGTGAGTGGGATGTTTTTCTTGTCTTGATTGTCCTATCTCCTTAAATTCCTGTTTTCCTGCTATTTTAAAGATTTACAGAGGTGCTCTCAAGCAGTACTGTTGAACACCAAGGCACACCTAAAAACTGTAGGCAGCATGTCTGGTTGGGTGTATCTGTGATGATACTTTATAAAAGGCCTTGGATGTGAACACTTTCCAGGGTTTGGAACTTAGAAATCTGGTATCAGAGAGCTGCAGGGTCTCCAGGTAAATCTTCTCTAGGTCTTCCACCTCAGTGTTGAACATTGGCAATAAACCATGACTCAGACAGGGTTGCCTTTGCCTCAGTTTTGTCATCTAAACCCAGCTCCTGCAGTGGACATATATCATCACTGTGGGGACACAAGTTGGGTAACAGCTTTTCTCCAAATCCAGTTTAGAAAAGAATTTAAACAAATCTAGTTCAGGAAAAAGATGCATTCAAATACTCATCCTGATAGAAGCATCTGCTGAAACAGCTAAAAGAGAGAATCTTTTCACAGGGAGTTTTCCCTGGGTTTTGTCTGCCCTGCATAAATCAAAAGTTTCCTCCAGTCTTCCCTTCTTTACCTCCATTGTTGCTCTTTTACATTCTTTGCCTCTTCCCTTCACTTTTCTTTCTCTTTAGCTTATCCCCTCACTGAAGCTTTTTCATTAAATGAAAATCATGACATTGATATCTTTGCAACAGTGGTATTTTTTATTCCGTATGCCATACCCTTTCCTTTATTGCTTATTTTCTTTATTGCAAGTGCTTACAGGGACAGTTAGCTACACTGTTCCTACAACATGTAGTATAATGCCAACCCATCTTTTACTGGGTCAATAGGCAGTATATGCAGAAACACGATAAACTTGCTTCAGCTGAACAGCGCAGAACTTGTCTGTTGGCTGAGCTAGGAGACTGGCGAGAGTCCATGGAGTAATCACATAGTACTCATTGAAATTCACTGTCACCACTGTGGTATTTAATTAGCTGATTTGCTGGAAACTGGTTACAGGGAAGCGAGAATACAATTCTGAAAGAAAGCAAGCAAGAAACAGGAGAACAACAGAGCCAGACATTCTGTACCGATTCAGACAGAAGATAGGGTCAATAGTACTTTTTCCATGTGCCCATTTTCAATAGACTTGATTACAGAACATGAATTAAGAAATATTTCTTCTTGAACTGACGCACACACACACCAGTCTTTTACAGAACCCTTCTATTTTCTGATATCAAGTACAAATCATGTTATGATCACGGGTCTAAATAGCACAGCTATTCTATCCTGTTAAAACAATTAGGCCTCATTTTTCACTGATGGCTGAGGCGAGAGTTAAACTGCTGTTGAATAAGATGTCCCTATTCATTTCCCTAGGCTTACACACATAACACATGCTAGAAGTAAAAAATGTATTGTGCTGGAAGCATCTTGTTATAAACTTTAAGCATTTAGCTTGCAAGAGCACATGAGGGCCAAGATTATGTTCTCTTATATAACTGATACCTTGAAGAAACTTTGCATAGTGATGCTCCTGAGGAATAGGCTAGACTTACTTCAGTTTAGATCCATGCATTCAAAGACCACAGAAATTTATCTCACAGACTTATATATCTATGAAGCTCCTAGAAGATCCTTGAAAATGAGGGAGGGTCTCTTACCATTCACTGTTATCCCCCGGAGAAGTCTGTGACATCTTATGAGTTTCCTAAATATTTCTTTTTCATTTGAGTGGGAGAGTGTGCCTCTCAGCACATTTGTATGTTTTATAAATTTCTGAAATGTTCAGTTATGTGAGCTTATGTTCAGTAAATTTTGCTCTTATTTGAATCTGATTCAAGTTAATTTTGCTGGTTGTGACCTTAACTCTGAATTTTCTAGGTTCTTAGTCTATGTTTTGTGAATAACACTGTTTATCATTTTGAGCCTTCAGTTATTCACATGTATCATTTAGATTTGACTAATGATAATTATCTAGGAATTTGTGTCTTCCACTCTGTGATTTAGTATGTGTAATTATTGTTCAGATACTGTGCCCAAGTATCAAATTCTTCATTATGAGAGTCACTTTGATAATTACAAAAATAGCAACTGTTAGTATGAACTTACCAAGATTTCTGTGTCCTCAGGTTTTAATGGGTTTGAATGAAACAAACAAGTAGGCCATCATTTCTGAGAATAGAAGGGGAATTTCTCTGAGCAGTGAAACAGTGAAATAGCTGAATATAGTACTCACAGCAAAGAGCAAGGGTATTAGCACCTCCGTTCTGTTTGTATTAGACTCTCCAAAAGCTGATCTGTTTACAAAAGCATCCTTTGCTGCCAGTGCATAGGCAGCACCATCACAATGTGGAGCCAACAGATAAAGGTTAGTCACAGGCATCCTGATGTTGTGCACCTTTTTTCCCTGCCAAAGGTGTGGTGGTGGTGGGGAGCTGTTTCAGCTCGTGATTCCCATAGCTGCAAAAAAGGAGGCTTAAAACCTACAGAAAGCTGTGGGCTTGTTTGTTTCCTAGGGCTGCTAAGCTTCCACAGATGCTGTAAACTTTCTTGAGATGTATGCTCAATGTATGAAGTTTTCAACAATGCCAAGCTTGTACACACTCATGTGGAAAATACAAAGCATCCAGATCATGAAGCTTTTTATTCCTAAAAATATTGTTAATGTGGCTGCAAGCACCCTGTCTAGCCTGGGAGGAGGTTTCCTGCTTCATGGTGGGCTTTTTCTGCAACAGGTAGGAAAATGGTGATGTTATCAGCCTCATTCCATTCTGGTTTATGATCATGGTCTTCCTGTTTATCAGCTGATGAGTTGTTGTCCGCCCTCATTCTTGGGCGTCTGCTCTTTGTCCTTTGAAGGCTCAGAGGGTTCACCTCAATTCTTTCTGTCATGAGAAAGGAGATGTTGCAGTAATCAAAAAACCAAGAAATAAGTATAAAATCAAAAGTTTTTAAACTTTTTGTAAGTAAGTTAAAACAATTTAAAATAGGTTTTAGTAGCAGAAATATACTTTTGGATTGTTGCTTTCATTATATTCAAGCCTAAGAATAATATTTGCTGTGTTTTAGCAAAATATGAAACACATGTTCATACTTTTCTTCCAATCAGCCAAGAGAATTTTTAAAATCAAGACTAAAATTATGGGGTTTGATCCAGTCTGAACCAGTGACTGACGTGGCCCTGGAACTAAGCATATTGTGTTCTTTGACAGTGTCTTTGTTTTGGATTTAATCGCAGGAGAAGTTTTTTTAGTGTTTGCTGTACCTTTCCCAAAAATATACCAACACTCTTCGCAATTAGGAATTGTAGTAGAAATCCATTTCAGCTTGGAAAAAAACAGCAACCAAGTTTAACAAACTGTCATGGTTTAAGCTCAGCCAGCAGCTAAACACCGCACAGCCACTCCCTCACTCCCCATGCCACTCCCAGTGGGATGGGGAGGGGAATCGGAAAAGAAGGTAAAACTCGTGGGTTGAGATAAGAACGGTTTAATAACTAAAGTAAAATATAATAACAACAATAATAATTATTAAATATTATAATAATAATAATAGTAGTGAAAAGGAATATAACAAAAAAAGAAGGGGGGGGGGGGTGGAAGAGGGGGAAAAAACCCCCAGTGATGCACAATGCAATTGCTCGCCAGCCTCTGACTGATGCCTGAGCAGCGATTCGCTCCTCCCGGCCAACTCCCCCCAGTTTATATACTGGGCATGATGTTCTATGGTATGGAATACCCCTTTGGCTAGTTCAGGTCAGCTGCCCCGGCTATGCTCCCTCCCAGCTTCTTGCACACCTGCTTGCTAGCAGAGCATGGGAAACTGAAAAATCCTTGACTTAAGATAAGCGCTACTTAGCAACTACTAAAACATCAGCGTGTTATCAACATTATTCTCACACTAAATGCAAAACCAGCACTGTACCAGCTACTAAGAAGAAAATTAACTCTATCCCAGCTGAAACCAGAACACAAACCAAGTGAAATCCTACCATATGCTATGCCAGCATGGAAAAAAATTGAGAAAATGTTGCCTCCGAAGTAGTTTAGAGAGGTGAATAAATTCTGTGTTGGTATGAACTATATTGATACGTGTTACTGTCCATGTTTCAGTGGACTTCCAAGAGGAAACTGGAGAGGAGACCTTTTTCTGTGCTGTATGTTGCACTTAGTACTGCTGCGTTAAGTCTGAAAGGATAACAGGACATTGTAACATCCATCCTACTCTCTGACTGGCTATACCTGTCACTCTAAGTATTGACTATAAATTATTGTTCCCATTTTTTATTTCTAATAACTTTCTTCACACAGGATATTTTGCAGTAAATAACAGGAATCCTGTTTGTTGTTCCTCCCAGCAGTGCCACATAAATGTAATTAGAGATTTTTCAGTTCACTTTCAAAGAAAAGTATGGTTTTCTAGAGAGACTGTCCAGCCAAATCAGGCTGAAAACTGAGGCAGATTTTACAGAACTCAGCCATCTGTTAATGACCTGAGTATCCACAGCCATAGACCTTGGAAGAAGCTTTTTTCAGAAACAAACTCCTAAAGTGTATCTATGGGAGATCAGTAAGGTAGTGGTGAACAAGGAAAACTGAGAATATTATTTAGAGAGACAAGACTACAGGTCTTCCATCATCAGCACTAGCTTGTTGAGATACAGCCCAGTTTTGTACGCAAAGTGCTGTATTTTTTTCCATATAGATTCATCCTTAAGGTAGGGATTTTATTAGCTGAAATATACCTGATCAACAGTGCATAACCCTTTCCTGTTAGTGGGAGCCCCACTTCAAGTAAATACTCTATTGCCTTCTCATTAGAGAGAAAAAACAGTGATTTGCAATCCAGCTCTATGGTCTCAATAGCCATAATTAGAAAATTCTTCTGAGTCTTTATTCTCTCATTTCTTACAAAATGTAAATGGAGGAAAATAAAATGTTTGTAAGTTATTTTAACCCTGTTTTTGAAAAGTTAATGTTGCTTATTTTAGTCTTGATTTTCCAGCTGTCTTTTACATTGAGAAGACTGGAAAAATACACACTTTATTTTGCAAGTAAAGAGACTGCAATTAATTTACCTTAGGGAAGGTGAAATTGTTTCAGTAAATTAGATTCTTTTGCTATTATGTTCTCGGGTTTTTTTAAGTCAGACGTATTAAAATCCTGTAAACTGAGATTCCAAGAACTCATTCACCTGCAGTCTGCACTCTGGCTTTCCATATATGAAAAAAATTCTGACTTGTTCTTTTAAGCCTTATAACAATCTTGTTCTAAATTCTCTGTGAACTTTCTGACCTCCTCACTGCTGAAAAAAAATGTTTTTCACAACGATGTGAATAATGCTGATTGACTTTGTGAGAGTAGCATAAGCCAAATCTGTCTGCTAGTAATAAAAGAAACACCATTTTTCACTAAATGCATCAGCTGCATCAACAGTAGCTATTAAATAGGAGTTTTCACTGGAATAGCATTCCTTTGAAATTCACTGTGTGCCAAAGGCAGCCCTCATTAATGGTAAAAGGTGAATCAAAGCCTGGCAATTTATATATATATATGTATAACATATATATATAACATATATATATAACAGCAACATTTTTTGCTATTTTCGTAATGAGAAGGACTGAATTCCTAAATAATAAAATTAAAAAAGACCCCTAGTATTATTTTAGATTACGTAAGCACTAGTAATCAGTTTTTCCAAATCTGTTCTTGACTTGTAGTCAAACTCATAAAATTTTATGCTTTCAAATAAACTGTAGAGAAGATTAGGACATACATTTTCAAAATAAATACAATTCTAATTAGAGACAACCACAATTATAACATGAGGCTTTCAGTGTCATTAAATTATGTAATCTTTACAGCAAGCATAGTCTCTTATTACTAATAAATATTTGAAGACTGAACATGGAAAACATCAACGGTTTTCTTTCTAGTTTTGGAATAGAAATCAAAACTACTTCTTAAATTGCAAAGTTCCTGAGAAGTCAGCAGTACTTGCATCTTTTCTCTCTTCCCTACTGTTTTGTTATCAGAACACTTGTAGTGGGGCATCGTCTTAATTTCCAAAGAGTAAGCTGTTTGAGGAAAGTTTTATTACTGGCTTCTATGTACCTAAATATACCAACCTGCCAGAGCTTTAAAAGATACCAGTCAGGGAGCTTAGGACCTCTCATTTCGTTGTGTTGACCTCAGAATTTTACATATTATGTTTGACTTCAGTGTTGCAATCTGGTGTTTGTAAATTCAAGAGGCATGAATGATTTCAGTTGTGGACAGGTCTTAATTACAGAGCTGAGGTAATTTTTTTTTCTTTTTTCCTGTAAGTAGTGTTAAACAACAATAACAAAAAATTGTTTATTAAAGAAGCATGCTTAGCTATGGTGTAATCACGCATTCATCGAAATATAATTGACACTTACATTGCTGCAGTATTCAATATACAACTGATGGTGACCTTAGGTTACATCAACCTACTAATACCTTTATAGAGAACGCATATACCAAGCTAATTAGAATAATGATTATATATCAACAACAAGTCCTTGTTGCTTGATGGAGAAGCATAACTTGGTGATAGCAGAAATATGAAATTATAAATTTTCCTTATAAAATTGCAGTATATCCCGCTTAATAAGGAAATAAAGTGATAAAAATGGAGGATTTAGAAAGGCATGTGCCTTACACACATTTTATCAAATCACATGATTTAGTCTACCATCCAAGTCTCAGGCTGTGGATGATAAAAAAATCAAAATCATGCCCCAGTTGTCATTTTCTTGAATATCAATATGTTTACATTGCATTATCAATTTGGTTCACAGGCATAATATTTAACTCAGTTGTGATAATCAATGATTAATGTCCCCTTTAAAAACATTACAGAATACTTTTAATTTTACAAAATTGAGTAAGAAAAAATTACATTGTTCTGATACATGTCCTGCATATTTTTCATGAGAAACCATGGTTTCGTCTTCCATCACAGGTGCATAAAATAGATGCCAGGAAGCCCTAACTCTGATTCAAATTGCGGTAGCACATTTGTTTCTCTTTCTCCCCTTCTTCCAGGGAACCTCCTTTGGGATCTTGTTTATTTCTTCTTTGAGCTTTAGTGCCAGAGCAATGGTTGTGTTTAACCTCCTGTTGGCAGTGAAAATTATAAATGTTTTCAAGTTAATTTAACAGCATTCTCCTTGCGTTTAAAGTAGAAGAAAGCCAAAATTAAAGTTGACTTGCTGGCTGCTAAAGAAAGCAAGAGAGGGAAAGGCTAATTATCAAACACAAAACCTATGGTAAAAGCATAGAATTTCAATAGGTAGTGGCAGTCTAATAAATCTTAATCATGTTAATCACTATCAAAACAATTTTAAAATTAAAGTGGAAATTAATATAATTAAAGTGGAAAATAATAATGAGATGTGGATACTGTAAGACAATTGGAAAACCAATAAAAATAATATTAGTAAATTAATTTCAGTTTATACAGGTTAAAAGTGTATTATACCACGTGCACTGTTATCTTTAGGAAGGAAGGAGTACTGGAACAGCAGAGATCAGCAGGCACTGTGGTTATCGGGCTGAAAGGGCAGACTGGGGTTGAATCCAAACTCTACAGAAGTCACAGGCAATGCTTCTTCGTTGTGGCCTGGATATCAAACCTGTCACTTCTTCCACTGCTGTGTGGAGAAATGATGTTGTGAAACTAGTATGTCCTATAAGCAGAAATATTCAAAGAACTCCTAAATTGGAGTACATCACTCTTGTTTGTGCTCAACTTTAAATGCTGAAGACCTGCTTTTCAAAACTCCAGGATGCTTGTGTCTGAGGGGAAACAGGTCATAAGGATCTCTGAAAAACTGTCTAGGAGATTTTTCAAGTTGTGTAATCAAAATGGCAAGCAACGTCTGATAACTATGCTATGCCATAGCTCATTTTGCTACTTGCAAAATTGGTGATAAAGCTCTTGTCAAGTGCTCAAAATTTACAGCTGGCAGGCACCAAGTTTTTTGCATACATTATTTGTATAACTCAATATGAAATTTTTTCTTGTGATAGCAAAGCACAGGACACAACCAAGCCAATAATAAGTTAAAAGTTTAACTTAGCTTTGACACAAAACGTTATTAAGTCATGCAAACTTACATGCAGGTGAACTATCACTGTTTACACAGCAGAAACAACACACAAACCTAGAACCATCCCTGTCTGTGCCTAAGCTAGGAGGATTAGAGGAGAGAATCCTTGCAGATGTTTCACTGCATTGCTGATGCCAGGTTCCAGCCTTGAGTGAGGTGAAGTTTCTCTGCTGACATTTTTTTTTTAGAAATTCTACTTTGTATTTGGAAGAGTGAAAGCTTAATAACTTGCATTGGAATCTGACGATGAATTTTACGGTTTCCCTGGCAGTGACATTTGCAGATTTCTCATTTTTGCTCCTTTTCTTTTTTATCATCTGTGGAAAGATACCTGTCAATTTCAGATGCCTGTGGATGAAGCTGTAAATTCACACCCACCAAAAGTTGATGAATAGCTCTTCTGACCATGTCATTTGCTTGAGACAGCTCCACTGAGATGTTATCAGCTGACAAATTATTGAAAAACGTGTGACTACAAAATACCGAGGAAGGAATTTGTATTCCTTGGGAATACAGTGCAAGTACTAAAAAGCTGAAAAAATAAATACCACTGGAAAAAATCCAGGCTGCTCAGACATAGTCAGAAATACTATGTTTTGTGGACAGTGGAATGGCAGAAAACAAAGCTTTGCCCCGTAGTTTCTTTTTGCTGGCACTTACTCTCCCTATGTTTTGCTGACTTTGGAAGTTGTCTAATAGCATAGGTTTTCCCTAATCATGTGCATATGTGTTAAGCCATCTTGCTTAAATATTGATGATATAAACTAATGCCTGACTTTGCCTGTGGATGAGAGAACACTGTAACATTATCACATCCTCAGCAGTGTTGATGGAGCAATTAGCAAACCATTAGGCAGCCCAAAGCAGTTAAAGTTGGAGTCATCTTTGGCTGGCACCAGTACACATCAGCAGCCTTATCTCACTGAATTCATCCATACATGTCAATCAAGTGAGAACATTTGAATACGAAAATCACTAGGTGAAATTAACTGGCAAAGTATACTTTTGGTTCAAAGTTATAGTGTGCTGGTTTGTGCTTGTATGTTTGAAGGTGCAAACAGTGTCTTTTTAATGACAAATTTTTCACCAAGATCTTTAACTGTTTTTCAGTGCAGGTCACTACTAAATGATTTGATAATTCTAAAAAGTGCAGATTTGGATATAGTTTTTCTTATATAGCTAGAGTTAATTATGCAATAGCTTGTAAGTGGCATCTATTTTTTGTATTCATAGAACAGCACATTTCTATAGCACATTATAGTCTCAAATGTATTTTGTAATTTGGAATATTAGGTAATATTTCTTACGTATTTTTCAGGTTTCATTCTTGGTGTTCCTGCACTTGTGTAGATATTTATATTTAATTAAAATAAATGCAAAATGCCACTTTTTTATAGGTACGTTTTTATCTTATTCACACTAATTTCTCAGTGGTGAAATTCTCTGCATAAAAGAGAGCAGCAGTGACTCACAACTCTTAACTCATGTCTGCATACTGATCCTAAGCTTTTTCGTTGAGCCTTTTTCTCTAAATCTTTTTGATATGATTCTGACTGGGTGCACAAGCTGTGTTTTGTTACTTAAAATTATTTATGTTCTTGTACAGACAGCATGAATATTTAGGAATATCCAGATAAAAGTTTGTTTTCCATGGGTACTCATGCATGTCACTTTGAAATCAGTTTTTTATAAATCTTTGTACTAAAGTATGTTGACTACCAGAATGTTCAGACTGAATAGATATGTGATTTAAACTTGACTAGAAATAATACTTTAAAACCTAACCCCCAGTCTTTATGTGTAGCTGTACTGCGCTGTCTTTCACAACTGCAGTTTTAGTCAGCTTCTGTCCATTCTGACATTTATAAAGCGTGGATTTCCTATAGTAGCCAGATTCACATACCAAGTAAGGGGATGGATTTGTAGGAATCTGTAAGTTTAAAACTGAAAAATGTTCTTTATCCCCATATGAACAGAAAACAAGAGTGTTTGTACATTGCAGAATGTTAATTAGGTAATGGTGACTTGACCTTGAGACTTAACTTGGTAAGTCTAGTTCTGGGACAAATGACTGGTCTGAAAAGCTACTGTCAAGGCGCAGTATTTTCATTGCTGCTGTCCTCCTCTCTCTGTGCCTTCAGGAGTCATGGGTCCCAGATTTCTGGTTAAAATTGCGACAGTAATCTGAACAACTCTGATTCCTTCCTGTTGCATCCTGGAGCAGTTACGTGTTCTGGGCACATCAGGGGAGTTATGAGAAGATAACTGAGGGTTATTGGCATGTAGGTGGTTTATTATGCATCTTTTGCATGGTGCATCTTTTCCTCTTCTTTCTCTCTGACACTTATTGTTAGTCCCTGACACCTATTGATGATGTAAGGTAAATTACGCTTAGTATGGTAAGAATCTGCATTTAGTGGGTATAGTTCTTTATTTTACAGAGAACAAAAACTATACTAATTGTTTTCTTTTTCTGTTCCTTTCTATGGGAACCCTTAAAAAAAAAATTGGCTTTGCAGCTTAAGGAGCTGCTTTCCTGGCTTGGAACCTTTCCAGAACAGTTCATATGCACTTAGCCATTATTTTTGCATTGAACTTTGTCTGCTTTAGGCTGCTAGTGGACAATCATAAAAAATTCAGAATTAAGCTTCACTAACGTAAACTAGGAATACTGTTTTTGGATATTTACTGGGCCCATCCAGACCCATTGACTCTGTAAAATTTTGATCACATGAGAGCAACAGTTTATCCGGCTGCCTGTGGATGCTAACCATTAAGTAAAACAACAGGAAGAAAAAAATCTTTCCCCTTTCTCTGCCTATACCAATTCTTAATGTCAATGCTGTTCCATGAAATAAAAGCATCAAGAAATAATGAAATTTGTTTTACATGAGGAGTGTCTCCCTCTAGAAGTGATTAGTAGTTAGAGAATATGAAGACTGTCATACCCATTTCTTTCTCTACTCTTACTTTCCCTCTCCCCTATTCTGATTGGTTCACCCGTGCCTGATTTTAACAAGAAAAGATGCTAATCAAAGAATGTGCATATTTTTAAAAGCTTTTGTTTGTGATGCTTGGCAAGTCGCAATATTTGGCAGTTCCCCAATTATTCATACCACAATGACCATAGCCATTATTTATTTTTCTGCCAATGAATGTAGTAGCCTTTTTGTAAGACCCTAACCGAATATAAATACAAAACAAGCTCAAAATAATTATGGGGCTTTTTAAGCATAGCTTTTTAGTTGTGGCTACTCTCTATGTTCAGAGGGAAGGGATAGAGAAGGCTAGGAACAACTTAAGATTCACATCCAGTCTTGGCTTTAAATACAGGGCTTTGTTAATGTTGAATTTGCTTTCTTGCTGAAAGCGGGGAAAAAAGCCTTCTTGCCACCAGAGATTAAATACTGAATGACATCATTAGGACTCAACAAAATCCTGGGATCCTGTGCGGCACTACTCTCCATTTCTTTCTTCTTTGTCTCTTTTCCTCTTCCTTCTTCAGTTCTCCTTTCTTAAATGGGAACAGTAGTGTTCAAAGTCATTACATTGCTGATGAACTGTAAGTCACTCAGCCTTGTTTAAATAAGTGTAATTCACATAGACAAAAAACCCAACAACAGTCATTGTCTCTTAAGACTGGATCCTGTTTGCTGAGGTATATTGCATCTGCCTGTTTTCATTAAAGAGGTGTCTTTCCAAAGGCTTAGAAAAATACTGCTTTACAAAAAGTATGGAGAAAAGATGATGGCATTTGAAGGCTTCTAGGGGGAAAACTGAACACCTCTTGCTGTCACTGTATTTACAGAACTTTTCTTGTACTGCAGGGTAGCATACACGTGAAGGTCCTGACACGGCAAAGATTTATTCATGGGATGAGCTTATGGCAGTACAAGTCATCTTCATTGAACCAAGTAGGAGCTCTCAGAGTATTGGGGATAAAGGCCCTTCCTGAATTGGTGCCTTGAATGGTTACAAATGTGCTGAGAGAAAGTGTTCCTCTGAAACTTTTCCCTTCTTTTTGCAAGTTTATTCTCCTGTCAAATACCCTATAGCAACTGAGGACATGGTGCTAATTCCAAGTTACCCCATTAAACCTAATATAATTGCAACAGTGAAGGAAAGATTAAAATCAGCTTATGAATTATTTGTCACCAAAACAATTTAGTGATATGGATAATTATAAGGAAATAACTCCATTATAAGACTCTCATATCCTGTACCTTCAGTGAAGCAAATTCTAGTTGTATGCAGATGTTTCTGGGACAAATTTTATCCCACTGTAGTAAGTGTGGACTGATACTAAGTAGTTTGTGGCTAGTATTACGTCAGATGAAGAACCTGCCACTGGCCTGATTCAGATGTCACTTGGGTGGTTAAGAATACACAGAGGATTATGCAGTAATGATCTGCTGAATTGGGCTCAAAGTGCTTCACTGCCAGCTGCTGTATCTGAGTAGCTTTCCAAAAATGTAGTCTGAGTCAGCTGCTAACTTCTTTCATAGAATTTTGTTTCAGAGTAAGTGACTTTCATCGCCTTTTTTAATTAAAAAGAAAGCAACCCAAAACTTTATCATCATCATTGCAGGTCACATACCGCCTTCGAGTGTTCTTTCACTTTAGCTATTTGAGGCTTTTTTTACTTATTCTACAGAATGATTAGTAGTGTCGTTTGGTGACCCCATGTCATTTAGCTGGTACTGTTTCCACCTCTCGTGGGGTCAGAAGGCCAGACTGTGGCATACGGTCAGGACGCTTGGTGGGCTCTGATCAGTCATTTACTTTCTTGTAATGCAAAGGCCTGTTTAGTTTGACACTTGTGCTGCTGTCAGAGGCAATGAGGGTCAGCAGTTGTGGTGACAAATTAGTTTTGACAAGCTTAATGACCCCAATGAAGAAAAGTCTGCAGCCTTGATAGCAACTGCAGAATAATTGGTTAGCTCAGCCGAACAGGGAATGTGTTAAAATCCCAAATACTCTCTGGCAGGCCAATTACGCCATTCAGGGAAAGAGGTGGAAGCTTGCCATCAGCTTCTATAGTGATACAAAAGCATCAATGGGCTGTATTTCAATCAATTCAGTTTTGTTTGGTGGGACATCAGGACACTGAAGGAAACTATTGAGCCTTTCAAGCAGTGTTCATACTATAAATTGAAGCAGAAATCAAAGGGAAATCTTTGTAAGAGCCCTTTAGACCTTTATTGACAATAGTGGCTTGCAGTGTTTCAGGTAAGTGCGCATATATATGTGTGTTGAATTAGCTAAATGCAAAAGACTTATTCAGGTTCTCCCCAGGTTTTCAGACTGTAGGACAAAGCAACCAAAGTCAAGTAATAAAGTAATGTAAGTTAACAGAGTAACAGCTGGCATGCACTTAATGGAGAGTGTTTAATGTTTGATCTATACATAGTTTTCATAAAGAGAATATAATCACTATAGGGGCGTAGCCTTAACATCAGGATCCCATAAAGTATGTTGGTTTTGGAATTACAGTGTATGCTGTTAATAAGCATCAAAAGGTCACTGCTAGCAGGGCTAGCAAAGGTGATTAGATGTGGGGCCTTCTTATGAGCAAACACTAACAGAGGAAAAAAAAATGTGTAGCACCATTTTCTTACTGGCAATATCATCATTACCATCATCCTTCTTCATTGCTGGGCTCTGATTCCCCCTCTGACTGACTATGAAAATAAAAATAAATAAATGTAACCCTCACTTTTTCGTAAGTCGTCAGTTTTCTAGAGGAAATAAAAGTTGCCAGTGCAGTACACCCAGAACTTCCACTGAGCCCTCGTTGAGTCATCTCTGAGGTCTGAAACTTGGGTGATCTTCAAAGATAAACCACTGTGGTTTGAATGCTTTGTTGGTTCATGGGATGCAAAGGGAAGAACAGAATACAGATGTCACAGATGTTTTTCACAGTGCTGCTGGTGTGACTGGAGTCAGTAAGTGCTTAGTGCAGCAGGATCCATCCTGAGATTGCCCATTCACTTCAGTTTCCTGATTCTTCCAGGTCTCTGAAACCATGCCAGTTTTCGCCTCACTCATCATTCCCTCCTTCCCACACACTCTAACAGAGAAGTGTTATCTGAATATAATCAGGGCTCTGTATGAAGCTATCAATAACAAACGCGTATCAGATTTACCAATCTGCCTTAAAATATAATACAGATACCAGATTTACTCACCGTGCATTTGGACATCTGTCCAGCCAGATGTTGACCTTTTCAATAGCAGTGTAAACATAAAGTTATTTTGAAACAGAAACTCCAGATAGGTAAAGTGCAATAGAGCACCATTCAACTGGTTTTGTGGCGCACATTGACATGTACTTTTAGCATTGCACTTGATTAGGAGGTGGGCATAAATCCAGGCTCAGAGTTAGTCTTCTGTTTCCATTAGCTCATGCAAGCTTCATCTGCTGTTCATTTTCAATTAGTCTTTGTGTTGTGCACTTATCTGTATTTTTATCATCTGGCTTTGTCTTAATGGTACAGACCATTAAAATAGAAAATAAAGTTTTTATTGTCAGTTAAAAAAACCAAGCACGATGGTTTTGACCAACAGTACAAAAATAGCTCTAATATCTCTTGTAGCTTCTCTAAGACATTCTTTCACAGTTGGAAAAGATTCATTTCAAGGACTATTGAATGCTGTAGTGATTCACAGTGAATGAGGTAAATGTTAAGTTGCCAAGGGAAAATACATACTAAGAAGAATGCAACGTCCACCAAGGAGAGGAGAAAAAAACCCTTAAATTCATGCACTGGTGGTATGTTCTAAGGATAGTTATTTACTGAGTCATCCTTTTATTTTGCTTTGGTGAAATTCAAAGCTTCTTATCCTTGCCCTCAGAAAATTGCACAGCTCATCCCCTACTTGTGCCTCTGAACCTGCAGGTATTTTGGGTTTTGTTCTTTTTGGCCATACCCATAAGCAGTAAAAATTAGGTAGTCAGTAATCTATTATTATCTAAAATGTCCTCTAGGTATTCCACAACCAGTTGTGGTGCCAGACATACCGCATAAATAAATAAAAGTCTTCTAACTCACTCATTGAACAAACACTTCACTTGAAGAATGGGCATATGGACTTATCTTTAGTAATATGCCATGCTTACCAATCTTCTTTTTCTTCCTGTCCCTATTTTATGCATCTCATTCTTCTGCCTGGCCTTGCATGCCCTGGACTGGCTTCTGTCATCCTAGCCTTGGATTTATTCCCAAAGTGTTCTGCTTCTGTAAAGTCTGTAAACTCTTCAAGGCTTCTCTCAAAAATGACATCTGTTGCATGATAGGAACAAAATTATTCGATTCATCAAGGCTTGTGAATATTCCATTAACACCCTACATTTATTATTGGATTCCTCTATTTACTCTTTCTTGCTCTTTCTCTATAATGATCACTTAAGGCTTATCATAGCTTAAACCCCAGTTGCATGGTGAGAACCACTTGTGTTTAAGATGTGTAAAGAGACTCATCTACATACACATTCAGAGGAAAGAAATGCATTGCTAGATGCATTGAAGGATCTGTGTTATAGAGCAGAGAAACTGGTTTATTCCTAAATTACTTAGTAATTCTCTTTCTGCATCACTGCCATGCCACTTTTCTCAGGAGCCCCAGGGAAAGAAAAGCGTTTAGCACACCTCTAAGCTATGCCTGACATGAAATAAGTACATGCTTGCTTTATTAAGCTGTGTAGATGTCTTTGGTATTTTAAAGGTTGGTTGTGGGATGTAGATGTTGTGTGAATGATTTAACTGTGTTAGAAACATGGAGAATAAAAAATAATCAACACCACAGTATCCTTATTAGCATATTCCTCAACTTTTCCTGTATTAAATTTTCAGACATGAGCAGCTTTTTTGGCTCTCCCTGAGGGAACTCTGTTGCATTAATCCCTCACCGTCCCTTCACCACAGGCCTTTTGTCACAAGGATTTTGTTTGCATAAGGTAGCTTCTCAGTAGACGGGACCAAAAACCCCTATATGTGTGACTTAAATAAGTGCAGCTTTTCAAGGGGATCCACATAGGTTTTGCGTTACCTTATCTTCTGGGTTTGGGAACTTGAACCTTTTTGCACAGTCTGTGTGGCAGGAGGAATAGCAACCCTGTAGTGAGTCAGAAAAGACCAGCAGTGGCCATTGCCCTTAGGCAGAAGCTGTTGACTGCTGAGCTCTTTAGAAAAAAAATATTGTGCCCCAACCACAGTTTTACAACCAGTGAGTATGTGCCAGCAGCTCTGCTGAGTGTGGTCCAGATCCATGCCTTGCCTGGTCCTTCAGATCCTGTCCTGTGTGCTCAGCCTTTGCTCTGAACCCCTAGTCCTTTTCCTGCTACCCAGACACATTTGTTGATTTAGCTGTGGTCCTGCCTGCTTCCAAACCAAGGTCCAGCCCTAATATCTGTACTCCCAGATTCTGCATCGCATTGTTATCTCAGCCATTAGCCTTAACTCACTGGTGACAGACTGAGTGCAGTGACTTCTGTTTGTCCTGACTGCAGCCATGGCCTGACCCAGGCTCACAGCCCTACTCTGACCAGGGATTGCCTGAAATACAGCCCCGACCGCCCTCACAATGTGATTTCTGCTGACACCAAATGTTTTCTTCTATCTGCTGTGAGGAACGACTGCAAGAGGCTAGGCTTTCCTGTGCACATAAATTGAGTTGCAGCTGATGCAGTATGAACTCAGTTTGTTGGAATTGAGAGATGAGCTTTGGTGACTTTGAATGGGATGTCAGAAAGCTGTAAACCCTAACCATTATCTGAAGATCACGCTGCTTCTTTACTATGTCTTTTCTGATGTTAAGAGGGAGGAGGAAGAGGAGGAACGGCAGCCTTGTTTTCTTTCCTTTTGTATGTATTTGTACATATTGGTTCTTTGCACTTGGGTACATTGCACCAAAAGGAGGAAAATAACTTCTAGAGTTTTCTCTTGCTGCTGTTTTTACTGGCATGGGATCACAGCAAAAATCTTTCACAATTTGACATGGCACATACAGGAAAGGTGATTTTCTGTCCTAAAAAGAAGAAGGTGCCTATTTCTGCTTTTAGTATTTTCTTTTGACTTCTGTTTTTTTCATCAAATTTTCAAAGCATAATCATTAGATTTCAGTTAATTCTACTGCAAAGAAATAGTAAATGATGACCAACACTTTACCTTTTCCAACCTCTGCCCTCTTCCATTGGTTTTCTCATCCCTAGCTAGCTTATACCCATCAGTCAGATCTGTTGGTCATTTTGAAAATTATTTTCCTTCTGAGGCCACACCACACTGAAGAACTGCATTGCCAGCACCTAAACTCTTGTCACCGTCTTCTCACAGTCACGGCTTGTTTGCTTCACATCCATATGGCCTTCTGTCTTGCCCTTTTGAATCTGGAGAACTTGCTTACCAGGTGGGTTTCTGTAAGCTTTCCCAGCTCTCTTTTTAACTCACAGGCTTATAACATGTGGGAGTATTGTCTGAGTTGTCATGAATTTTGAGATTTAGTTGCAGATAGTCAAAAGCATGTTTTCAGCTGAACAAATCAAATGAAGCAAAAAAGCTTCTTTCTGCCTTTATTCTTATTACACTTCCCAGCAGGGCGGAAGATTAAAGAATGCATACTCCAGATTCGAAAAGAATTTCTAATTTATGTTCTTTCTCCATAAGATACAGGGCTTAATCCTTTCTTTAGAGCTGCTTTTTTTTTTTTTTTAACTAAACAAACAGGACCTAATTGAAAAAAGCTGAGGGTGCTAAGCAGCCAAGAATAGAAAACATGTACTGGGCTGGGAAGTGCGTTTTGAAAGTTGCTGGAAATTTGCATATGGTTTACTTGTGGGGTAAGAAAGAAACATCCTCTGGCTGTTTGCTATTGTGATGGACTCCCACTGATTACAATGCAAGCACTTTTGCCTTGTTTTCCACAACTGTTCTCTTCTGCAATCCATCTCTCTTAAACTGTGAGGTGAATATTCTCCTGTGCTTTGCCATGAAAGGAGAGCTGTGTAAGTAGCTCTGCTCAGAACAGGAGAAAGCTAGTATTTTAAATGCTGAGTTGTATTATTGATTTCCTCTTTAACAGGGGACAAATGGGGAAGAAGAGGTAAAGCTACCTTGCTAAACAGCTCAAAATGCATTTCACTCTAAACTTTTGGTTGCTTAGTTTAATTTACTTATTACAGATAAGAGTGCCGAAGCAAGGTCCTGGTATGATTTTTAGACTAAATCAGCAGAATCCTACTGTTAATGCCCTAAAAGGTGCTGCAGAGCGGTTCAGCCAGCAATATTATGAGTTGAGGCACTATAATTATCATGGATTGTGGCCTAAGGATTAAGAAACTAATTCTACATTCCTTGCATATCCAAAATTCCCACTGACTTCAGTGGGTGCATATTCAAGGAATGCAGAATTGGGACCTGGTTATTATGACAGAACTGTTATAGTGTGGGCTGGCAGTAATACAGCCATGTTAAGGTTGTTTAAGAATTCACATTTGCTCTATTTTCATTTGCTTATATTTTTGCTGAATAGTAACTTTGGGGGAGTTTTCTGTTCCATATTTTTTCAGCAGCCATAAAGATACTAATCTGAACACTTTTTAATAAAGCATCAATTAATCTGATTTAAAACTAGTGTGTTTATTTCTCATTTTTTCTTTGGAGGAATACTGTTTGGCAAGGGATGTCCCACTGTGGTGTCTGTAAGAATTGTTGTTGCTGTTTCTGAGCTAGTATTTTTGATTAATATTATATTTATTGGAAAATGCAGCTAAGGGCTAGCAAAAGCAATAACAGATTCATGTCAAAATCAGCAAATTGCTTCAGCTGAATTAGGAAGAAAGCAATGGGAAAAGTCTAAACATAATTTTCACACTTTCAATATAAAACTTCAATTTTTATTTTGCAATAGCATATTTCTTTTGAAAATTGCCAAATTTTAATTGAGTAGTTTTTGAAAGTTCTGAAATTCATAAAATGAACATTATAATATGATCTTTTCATTTTTTTAATTTCTAGTTATGTAGTTTTGGGGTATGTGGGCTGGATTTTAAATACTACAGAGTGTATTCTGGATGCCTCAGACCATTCAAGTGAATGTGATGATACAACTGCAAACCCAGATTAACCACTTGAAGTGTTAGAAAATGCTGAATATTTACTGATGAGTATGGCCATGAGTGTAACTTCTCTGTGCTTTACATGCCTCCAAATACTTAGAAATATCACAAGATAACAGACTCCTGTTTACTTTTTATGTGCAATTGTCAGGATTAAAATTTCCTATGAAGAATCACTGAGATGGCATTATCATAGTAGAGAGTATTACAAATCAGAGGTAGAAAAAACTAGTATGTGTCATGTCTATTCCCCAAACAGATGGAAATTCAAAGTTAATCGTACGGTTAGAGGATAGCCAAGTAATCCTTATAGCCAAGTATCCAAGTGTAGTGGATAGCCATAGCTATAAAGATGCACAGATTATGTTTCAAAAAAAATCTACTAAAAGGCGGTGCAAGGAATAAAACTTTGGAATAATTTATTTAAAAGGAGATTTATCTTGGGACCACAACCCCTGTAGTGTTTTGGTCACCACTGCACATTTATTATGAAATATTATTACTGGCAGAGGTAAGGCTGCTCAGCTTAATTATATATATTCACTCCCACTGTATGATCATATCCATTCCACTATGTTTGGCCTCGGGTCCTTTGTGTAGGACAAGAGTAATGTTTTCCCTCTTTTCTCACATAGACATTGGAGGCATTCATTGATATAGTAACATTCAAAATCTTATTTAAAAGGAAAATGCTAAGTACATTGAAAAAAGAAACTATACATTTCATTTAATTAGATATCTGAAGTTCCTGTGCTGGAGTTGGTTACATGCCATTCTCAATTTAAAAAGAGTACTTTTGACAATATAGGTGTAATTTCTTCTGTTTTATGATTCAGCAATCAATCTTTTGGGGAAAAAAGAAATTGTGTGTGTGAACAGATAGTTTTAAAGGAAAGCTCTTTCCTCCAGCCCCCTCCTTTTAGCTGTGCAAAAGTACTATCTTCTATGAAATGAAATGTTACAACTGCGTAGTGATAGACTTTTCCTTAAAACAGCATTGTGGCTCTGACGTTGCAGCTAAATTCGTTTTTCTGTTTCATAGTGAAACACCTGAATTACTTAATGAATAAAAAGAATTAAATCCTCTAACAAAAGCAGAGGACTTGCATCCAATGAAAAGGATGTATGTTTTCAAGTTTCCCTCATCCTTCTGAAGAAACTAGCTGAAGAAGGTTGGGAAGCCTGTTCTTTGGACTTAAGGCTATGATAATATATTTCCTTTAAATATAGAAGAAAATATATTCTTTTTGTCAAAATACAGAATTTAAAATGAAAAAAATTCTATTTTTAGCCTTAAATTTTTCATAGACTTGTGGCATGATTCTAATTTTCTTATTGTTTCTTCGCCAGTTAAGTGAGATTTGTTGGTTCACAGAAGTGCTTTTATAAATTGTTAGTAATATAGAGAAAAAAAATAAGAAGAACTATTATCCAAGAGGTTTTTCTGTCTTTTTGAATGTTTCTTGGTTCTGCCAGAGTGTAACAGAAACAATGCTTTCTACATTATGAGCTGAGTGGACCATGAATACACCATGGATTGAGTGGCTTCTAATTCAACAAGGGACGTTCAAGAAACATTACCTCCCTGATGGAAAAATGTCAAATAAATTCCGTCATGTGAAATTTGCAAAAGATTCTGTCCCCTGATGAGGTGGTTGTTGCATAATGGAGAATCTTAAGACTTTTTATTCTTGAAATCAAACAGTATGCTTCTGTGTATCCCTATGAGACAGCTTACTTGGAAAAAGGTACTCCTCACACCATTACAAATTGGAACAGCAACACAGTTTAATCCTCTGTTATTTTAACAATAAAATATTCTGTTTATATGTGTAAATTAAAATTGTGTTTATGCAAGAAGTTACATATGGTTGAGCCAATTTGGCAGAAAAAAAACCCACAAGTGCAACAGGTATGTAAATACTGTATTAAAATTAAGAGAGTTGCCTTTTTCAGTATATAGTTTGGTGCATTTTTCCGGTGAACCTTGAACTTCTGAATGCAAGTCAAGGTTTGGCCAAGCATATTTCTTTCTCCTAATGATGCCTCTTCCTGTATGCATTGTGCTTTTCTGTCTCAGACACTTTCAGTTGAACAGCACTTTACATAAACAAGCAACCAATTAAATTATGCCTTATGCTTTTGCTTTAATAAAACTTTTTTAACCAGGCCCTTTAATTAACATCAGTGTCAGTTTGTCAAAATTGGAGCCATTCAATCTTTTTGTTTCCAGGATAACTTAAGTACATAATTTCTTTGGACACAAAGTTAGTGTTTATGGACATGTTCTACTGTATTCTAGCATATTTTCTCTAGGCAAATGCTGCGCTCATGAAAGATCAAATGGGTCTCTCTCTGCCTATTTTGCTCTTGGCAGTGATCTATATGGCTTTTTTCAATTATAAAAAAATCTGTAAGAAAAATGAATTTTGGCTCTGTAAATAATAAATGGAATTTACTAAGAGAGCCTATGCCAGATAGCAGCTGGCCCTGTGTACATGTGCTGGGGGTAGAAAGAACCTCATACCCCGGTCTGTAAAAAAATGTGCTAAAAGTTTTACAGTGTCAGCTGTGAGCTATGTACCATAAGTGTGACAGTTTACCAATAGTCTTAGTCTAGAGGATTGTCTTACTGCTTTCCTGTCTCTAATATAATTGTATCTGTGAAAAATGGCAATCAAGTGATGATATATTTTCAAATAACTGTAAGAAGAAATACTTCAATAGTATTTGTAGAACAGCTTGCATGTTTGTTTGAATTTTTCAGTCCCAGTTTGCATGTTTATAGATGCGGTGGGGTAGGATAGGATAGGATAGGATAGGATGGAATAGAACAAAATGGAATATTCCTATTTCTATGTATAGAAATTTCTATTCTATTTCTATATATAGAAAATAGAATGAATCATGAATAATCTGAATTTGGACACAAAGTTTGGTGAGGAAGAACCCTCTAGACTCATGTTTCTTTCCCATTTGGGCTATGGTATTAGAGGTTCCCTGATCTTTTATTCCTTTTTTCCCCTAGTGTAATAGAGTTCAAAATTTAGTCCTTTGTGAAATTCACAAAGAGCAAAATGCTCTAAAACAGGAGAATCTTCCCAGTGAGAATGTGATTTACACTCCCTCATCTCCATGTTTGAAAGCCTATGGTCTCAATTTACAGCATATCTCTGGCATGAGATCCTGTAGAGATCTGAACCACAGAAATGAGATGTAGCTACACGTTTGAATTTGTATTGGAGGGGAAGATAGTGTTCCTGCATATATTTTTTAAAATACCTGCAAGGAAATAACTGATTTTTTACTTGACGAAAGGTTATTTAGTTCTTTCAAGTTTACTAGAAGGATGAAGTATTCAAATCTAAATGACTTCTCTGGGTTTTAGAAATAATAGTAGCTGCTTTAACAGTGAACAATTTTAGAACCATGTCGACTTTTAGTAGAGAAAGCTGCATGAATACAGATGGTGACCTCAGTTACAAGGGGATCAGAGACAAAATTTTAGAAAAGCCAAGGAGGAAGAGAAAGAAAGGAGAAAAAACAGAAAAACTCAGGAGCACTGTCTTCCAAAAGGAAGCAATGAAAGAATTCTCAAATTGTTCATTCTTCCTTTAATGGTTTCTGTACCATATGTTTTTTCAATCAGTAGCAGCTGATGTGTTCAGTAATAGTTTCTTTTGAAGGGACTTGTCATAATATTTACCTTCTCTACAGCAACAGAAATAGCTTCCAAGGCTGAAATGGCCATGCTTACTAAAACTAATGAAAACAAAAGACATTTCCATGGTGAATGAATCTCTTGACACCATTATTTCAGGGGATAAATAACATTCGGTGTACTGTGCTTCATTTCAGCTGAGGTATTTGTGTCATTAGGCATGGTGTTACCTAGAAAGTAAGAGTATACAGTGTGGTGGAGATCTCTAGAATGTGAGAAGTATGAAGATCTCCAGAGTATTGAAATGAAAAGCATGCTACATTTATCAAGAACACATAAATAAAAAGAGCCATCTGTAAAGAGATCTCTCATGATAAAAGAGTATTGTGGGTGGGGACAGTTCCTTACCTGTTTTCCTCTTCCACCTTTACTGCGATTTGGTGGCATCCTTAATCCACTGTTCCTGTTTGTCCTGTCAGAACCAACACCAGAGTGTTCTCTGTGAATACTGATCTCCTTGGAAAGGAGATTAAAATTAAATTTTACTGATAAACCCAAGTATTTCTACATATGGAAATACTCAGCCAAGTGTGTACAGTGTGACTGATAAAGTGAGATTTTGTTCAAAGAGAATGCAAAAGACTAGCCTCTCTTGTGTGTCTGTCTGAAAAAGCAGCCCAATTCAATTTCCCATATGTTAACCAATGTGTAACTTTTTGCTCTGCATTAATATCTCCTTTTTTTCCCATTGATTTCATTGCGTTTTTCAGTTATAGCAGCAGTATGTAGCTCTTCCTACTTAAAATATACCCCAAGAGATGGACGTATTGGAAAACTGAAATCATATTAGCATATAGTTTATTAATCTTGTTCTATCCACACACACAAAAAGCATTATGTGCTCCTTAGTCAAAAGCTCTTAAAGTATGAGCCTTGTAGCCATCAGCACTGACTAGTCCCATAAGTCTTACATCTGACTCATAATATGAACTTTCTTGTACATCTGTTGAGTATAATAAGCCTTTTAGCTTGAAGTAGGAAGTATAAAGAAGATAAATAACAATTTACTTTAGGCTTTGTCATGGTCTGTAATTATCTTTTGTTTGCATTTATACTTATGCAATGCTGGATCATAACATTTTAACGGAATCTACCAGAAATACCTGAAGTGAGGCTATTGCAGTGGAGGGAACCTTCTTTTTTTAAGAGGAAAAAAAGAGAGTCAGTACCTATTGACTTTAATAAGCTTTGGACCAAATTGTCATTGAATGGTTGAGCAAACCAGCATCTACTATAATCGTATGCAACACATATAAACATAGTCTGTCATTATTTACTGAAACAAAAAATTCCAAGACATTGTATCATTTCATAAGCTTAATTATAAAAGCAGAAAATAAATCACAGCCTTTGCATAGCTTTGAGGAAAATATAGCCTTATATAATCACTGTGCACCCACCAAAGCATTCAGTCACCATGTCACAAAATGTATTCTGTTCAGATAGAAATGGTTGCACTATAACGAACTGCTGCTCTGAATGCTACATTTTTCCCCATTTAAACACTTTAAGGGTTAAAAGCACAGCACTTACTTTAGATGAAATGAACCTGCGCTTTTAAATCTCAGCTGTGGCGTGCAGCCTCCTTGTTGGTGAGCACCTGATGTCAGCAGTTTGAATGATGTCTGACACTAATTATGTGTTGTTCACAAGATTGCCAGGCAGGAGAGTCTGGGGGAATAAAAAACTATTTAAAAGGTTTTCATATGAGGTCTTACTCTCAATTTTTTGAAAGCCCTTACATCTCTCGCAGAGCAGCACCCTGCTAATGCTGTTGAGGAAGGGAAATGCTTTATAAAAGACTATTAATTAATGCTTGAAATGCATCGTTCTTGTTTGAAAGCCATATAAAGAACAGCTTTTACATCTGTTCGTGTGATAAATGCAAAGCTGGGGAAAGATACCTTGTCCTTGTCATACCACCCGTGTTTGTGCTGACACAGAAGAACCTACCTGGTCAGCATATCAAAGTATTCAAAGTTAATTGACAGATAGACATAAAACATTGTTAAATAATTAATTTGCCCTTTATCTGCTAATAAATCTTTTTAAAATGCTACATGACTACTGAACAATTCAAAGATTTGGTTTGGGGCCTTATGTATATGCTACTCTGGATTTATTTGTTCCTCTATAGTTTTTAGGGATACCATTCCCTCCATTTGCATATATGCATTCACGTATGACTGCATTCCCTAAAATTCAGAAATGGCTTATATTTTCAGTCAGATAACTTTCTCCAAAGTCTAGGATTTAAAATGTTTATTTGCCATGCTTATGGTCACCTTATGAATATTACTAAAGTAAGCAAGTCAAGCAGCTTGTCAAAGCAATCTCAGACAATAACTTGCTATTGTGAATGGGATCAGGTCAGTGTCCAGACAGTACATCTGCGTGAGGCAGAGGCAACATTTTATACTGTCTTCAAGCAGGCAGACTCACACCAGTTTGGATCTTTCAGCACATGTTATATCAAGTTATCTCACTCTGTTTCCAAAGACTCAGAAGGCTACATGAAACATCTTGGAGTCCTTCTTTGCCTTTGTAGAGTCCCACTTGTTTCATTTTTTTCTCCCATATTCATGAGCTCTTCGAGGGAGCATGTGTTACCGAGCTGTTACTTCTGCAGTCTGGGATGGAAGAAGGAAAAAGTAGAAAACTAGTACTGTGTTTCTGTATTGATATTTTACTGAAAAAAAAAAATTAAATAAAATTGTAAATGATAAGCACAGAATATTTAAAAATAGTCCAATATTATTAATTAATAATTTATTAATGAATAGATCCTAAATGTAATTCAAATGTGGAGTCACAGGCAGATAATGCTGTTTCCAAAGGAGGTCTTGTACTGAATTTTGTCCCAGGGCTGATGGGAATCAGTGTAGAATGGAATATAAAATACTGCTGGTGAGATGCCCGCGGTTCTCTTTTTGAAAAAGACAGTATACACTATAATTGGGTTTCTCCAAGGCTTTTCATGTTTGAACCACATGACATTTTTGAACCTTATGTGGAGGGAGATCTCTACAACTACGTGAAAGGAGGTTGTAATGAGGTGAATGTTGGTCTCTTCTCCCAACTAACAAGCGATAGGACGAGAGGAAACAGCCTCAGGTTGTGCTAGGGGAGGTTTAGTTTGGATATTAGGAAAAATTTCTTCACCAAAATGGTTGTGAAGCATTGGAACAGGCTGCCCAGGGAAGTGGTTGAATCACCATCTCTGGAGGTATTTAAAAGACGTGTAGATGTGGCACTTAGGGACATGGTTTAGTGGTGGACTTGGCAGTGTTAGGTTTATGGTTGGCCTTGATGATCATAAGGGTCTTTTCCAACCTAAATGATTCTATGATTCTACGATTTTAAGTTTTTTGTATTATATTCCATTAGTAGGGCACATATTAGATAAAGAGTGCTTCACTTGTTCTCAAAATAGTGGTGCTAAGTAGGTAAACTTTGTACATTTAACAGGGACTAGTAGAGACACAAATACTGAGGATATCAAATTGTTACAGATGATTTGATTGACTTTGCTGAATTATTGTGTTATAGAAAGGTGCACTATAAAACAGCCAAATGCAAGGCAATACAAGCAGGAATGAAGACATATAGCTTATATTTACAAGATGAGAAATTCTGCCTAGCAAAAAGTGAGTCTGAGTGGGAATTTAATATTACCAACTGTGATGAAAACCCACTGTAAAATGCTATGACTTAAACACAGCTAACACAATCCTTGAATGACTGAAAAAGGGTTTGATTCAGAAAAGTCACCTGAATGCCTGGCACTGGTAAGACTACTGAAATACTGATCCTATATTTCATATCCTAGGTGAATGCAGAAGTAGTCAGAAGGGGACCACAGAAAATATCAATGGAAAACCAAACCGTATTGTGTGAAGAGTTTTTAGAGTATGCATCTATGTGGTCATGTGCAATCAGTCATGGATTAATGTGAGTTAGCCATGGGTTAGCTGGCCAAGGAAGAGCTGAACTGTACATTCTGTGAAACTGCTGGTTTTCCTACCTGTGTGGATGTAGTGGGGAAGGCCCAGTCCCACACTGTTATGATGCCATGTGTCCTTGGACCAGAAGTAGCATCCATTGTGCTTAATGAAGAACAGGCATGGAAGGTAGAGGTGTTGATTATTTTGATACTTTTTCATGGAAAGCATGTTTGCTAGGGTGAAGGTCCTTATCTTGTTGACCTTGTAAAATCAGGGAGGAATTTCTCCCCTCTGATATGTATCTTAGTTTCTGGGTGCATTTTTTTCTTCTCTTTTTGCATCATCAAAGGTTCACCATGGCTGAACAGGCTACTAAGCCAAATGAACTGGTATTCTGCAACTGTATAGGAACGTATTTGAAGCATCTGGTTAGTATATCCTGGGTGTGTACGTAGGGTTGGGTTGATTTCCTTCAAGTCAGTTTGGCAGAGATTCTTTCCATCAAGAATAGGTCACAGCTAACTTTCTAAGATCATTTGGATGTATCTCATCCAATCATTTCCCTATATCACAGCCCTTTGGGGGCCTCTCAGTCTCTTCTGCTTCTTGCCTAAGGCATGTATTTTGTTTTATTGAAGAACTAAATGTGTTCTGTCACTGAAGTATCTAGGTTTGTTATTGAGACTTTGTGTGGACACTAGCTAGCTCTTCATACACAGAAAGCCAGCGTTGCAATTTAATGGCTATAGGAAAGTTGACATTCAGCAAAGTCAAATTTAAAAAGGAAAAACACCCCTCTCCCCCTAACCTTAGCGAGAGACCAGATTGGAAACATGTAATGAAACTTACTCATTGTAATATGCCACAAATATTTCCCCGCACATGGCAACAGACTAGGGAAATGCTTATCCTTATCCTACACTTAAAAAATAAAAGATGATCCTCCCCCAAATGCAGTGATGCTGAAAAGTATTTGAGGATCACTGTGTATAACTGATTCAAATAAAAAAAGATATTAAAAGCCTAAACGTGAGAGTATCAGAATAGGACAGTAACATTACGTTGTATACTGGTTGAAACATTACTGTAAAATCAAATACTGCTCAGGTGTCAATATTTCTAAAAGTATTTAATTCTATTTGTTTTGGGTTTAGAATCAATTTCAAAGTAGGTCTGAGAAAGCATTGTTTATAGCGAGAAAGCAAATAGTTTTTATATATATAAATGATTTGGGAGAAAGTTAAGTGACTTGATAACAAAAAATACCTAGAATCAGAAGTTATCTTTTACATTACATAACATGTTAATATAGCAGAAAAAGACAAAAGAAAATACACTGTTTGGATGCTGAAGCAAAACAAATTCAGATAGGAAAAAGTGAAGATTTTTAATAGCAGATGATATTAGGGGATAGTTGGATTAAGAGGAAGCTGGGCTGTCTGTCATTGACTTTTAAAATCAAAACTAGATACTTTTCTGTGAATGGATCAGATCTCAGACAGATGTTGTTTGCCAGAGCAAGGTCTTCAGTCTTTGTTACACTGGTGATCAACTGAGATAATCAGAGCAGTTCATTTTACAGTGAAAACTGACTAATTTCTTAAACACTTGGCCACTGAATATCTGCTACTAACATTGAAGTATTCACACAGGTATTACCACGCTGTTCCTACAGCGTAAGGGTCTAGATGTATTTCATAATGAAGGTTGCTGTCTAATTCCAGGCAAGGCTCAGAAGTGCATGGTGCATCCAGCAGGGCTTGACATACTGCACAGATTATTTTATATAAGTCTATGTAATTATATTGTAATTTTACAGGATGGTTGCTCGGTACTGAACACTGTCTCTGTGTATACAAACGTGAACAGCACACTCATGAGAACATGAGTATTTTAAAGTCATAGCACTGCTTTTGCTTTTTATTGACATGCTTTACCTTTCATTGTAGATATATTGTTTCTTGCTTTTGACAATTATCCTTAAAGTAAACATGGATATGGACACTCCAATTAATAAGTTTTAAAAAGAACTCCCAAGTTAGGAAGTATAGAGAGGAAATTTTCTTTATGAGCTACTTAACAGTTTCAATTTGCATGCAACAGTAAAAATAAAAGCTCAGTAACTATGATTTCTGTATTGCAGTTTAGGAAAACATTACACAATTAATTCCACATAATACTTCCAAAAAATCTGGTTTAATCAGGAGTATTTTTAGGAGTGTTAAACAGCTTCAGAATGCCAAGTGCATGCCATGTACCTAAGTGACTAATTGTAATAAAGGTGTTACATCCTCCTCTTCTACCACACTTAATAACTTATAAACTACAAAGAGTTCCATTTCAAAATACAACCACCATCTACCTGACTTTTTTCCTCCATAGGTATTCCTGTCTTCTCTGGAATACATTAATTGAAATCTAGGTATTGGGAAAGAATGTATGTTCTGTGTTGTTGGAAAGAGTATCTTTTCATTCCTTTTATCTTAAGCATCAGAGATTCCCAAGCTTTCAAAAAGTCTGGTTTTTAGAGTAAACATTCATTAACTGTTGTGTAAAGATGGTCCTTCTAATAATACAGGCTTGTAGTTTCTGTGTTTTGCTAGAATGACCTTTTCTGCAATACACAACTATAGCCTTGTGAATATGACACACAGTAATTTAGGCTGTGGCGGGGAGTGAGAGCTTCAGACTATCTTCTCCGCTTCCAAGTTATTATCAGCAATGCAGGAGTCTTCAGAAATCACAATTTTTAAATTTGTAAGATAACATTCCCTAGTTCTGCTCAGTTAAACATTTTTGCCCAGTTAAATTCAACGCTAATTTTACAATCATATAAACAGTTATTTACACATGTTTAATTTTGTTTGCATGCTTGAAGAGTAAAATTTTAATAACTTGTGAAATAAACAAAACAGAGGGCCTACTTTTAGAACTTCTTCACTGGGCTGTGTTTTACCCTATGAAATTGAAGGTTGCTTGAGATACTATGATTTATTTAATACTTATGTACAGCTTAGTTACTGTCATTAAAATGGATGGTTGTTCTTTGTTAATTTAATAAGAAATAATAACTTGTCTACATAAGATGGGCTAATCAGTAGTTTTCTTTGTTATTTTAACATAGCTGCTCTTGAATTATTTTGCTTTTCGAAGGCCATTTGTTATATCGGTCTTTTAGCTCTCATGGTTTTTATGCTTTCTCCACACTTTACTTTTTCCTAAAAAAATGTGGTATTTTTATCCAGGCAATTGTAAGAGATATCTGTCTAAATTTTTTTTATTTATCCTGGAATATTTTCTAATAATAGTTCCCTAAAAGTAAAAATATTTTTACACTTGCAACAATGTTTTGCTTGCATACTAAACCTTCATAAACATAAAGGCAACACTATATGTACAAGCATAAATTAATGTTTAGTGATCAAAATCGGATAATCTGAAGAGCACTGTAGGTTTGCTTTGGATAAAGGGATGGGATATAAATAAAAAGTTTCATGGGTTGAGAAATTTTCTGAAATTGATCTGTGTGAAAGATAAAATGGCAGTTATGATATAGTGGGAGGTGGTTCATCCCCTTTCTCAAGCTTTAATTTCTTAAGCTTAAGTTTAATATTGCTATTTTATAGGTAATGTGTATTTTCTCCTACATACTGTGTTTTCCTGGGCAACAGCCAGTCTGTATTTCCTACTGTTGCTAAAACTAGACAAAAGCTGTTAGGGAGTGCTGCACAGAAATTCAGCCTCCCCAGTTTGTTTGGGGAGCCTCAACCTTTTTTTTTTTTTCCCTGTATTTTCTCCCTGCACTTTATTCTTTGAAGTTGTAACTCTCTGTTGCATTAATCAAAAAACCTGAGGTGCTTAAAATTAAGTGATGAAAATTTTATAACCTGTTTTTTCTCTTTTTTGAGAGTCTTACAGATTTGTAAGAAAGGCACGCTAATTATGATCAAAATTATGTCAGTGTTTTCGTACCTGTGCTTTTGTAAACATACATGCACTGAAAAATATATTATAAAATCTATTTGCGTTATTCGAACATCAGTGAAAAATGTCCCGTTTCTTTTTAAGCGAGTAAAATGAATAGAAAGAGAAACGGTGGAAAATTTTGTGTTAGCATTAGAAATGTTTGACATCTCTGTTAATGCATTATTTTTGCAAGTATACAAGAACTGCAAACTAGCATGTTATGCAGCAGATGCTTTAGATGTTGCACAGTGGAATATGCAGCAGCTGAAACTAATGACATTAATTGATATTGACTGATAGAATTTAAAAAGCCTATACTTTTAACAAATATTCATAAATATTCAAGTCTAATCGAAATCAAATGTACATAAAAATGCTGGTGTCAAATGAACTGATGGTTTTTAGTTTCCATTAGGGTAAAGTATAATATGGGAACATGATAGATGAAGAACGGGTTTTCTGCTCATGTAAACATAGGTTTCTCTGCAAATGCAGTACTTGATTAGGTGTAGAAGTACTGTGCCACATGGTTATTGGCTACCCCTAGGTATTAAATCCTGTGTTGATGGGCTCCCATTATTTTTCATACCTCATACATTCACTCATGGCAGAAAGGTAAAGAAATATTTCGAAAATCGTTGTACTTTTTACATCACCATCAGCAAGGCAGAGCCGACTGACATTTCCCTACATGATTTTGTTGCTCTGTAGGTTGGGTTGGTGCTGAGAGATGCCTGTGTTCGGCTCAGTTGCTAATATCCAAACAAGCCCAGAGCTGAGATAAGGGTAGCTAGTGCAGGACTTGGGAACCCCACAATGACCATTTTGCTTTCTGTGTCGTATTGGGAGAATCAGCTGGGACTGTGTTTCCCAGATAGGCTGGGTGGTGCTGCACTCTGAGCTGACCGATCTCTTTGGGTCTCAGTGTCCCATCTGTAAAATGGGAGTAGGACATAGTTTCGCAAGTCAGCCATGGGCAGGGAGGATAAATACGTTCTTATGGTCTAAATGGTTCAAACCCTGCAGCAACACCCACACGGAGAAGCCAGGCTTTCCTCAGCTCTGGAGAGGCATCCAGCCATAGCAGGCTGGAGGTCCCTGCAAGCCCTTTCACCCTCCTGCTCGGTGTTTGCTGTTGCAGTTTGCTGTGTGTGCTTTCCTTTCAAATCATTTCTTTCTCTTTTCTAGTTTGAGGGTTGCAAGAAAGCCTTTTCCAGACTAGAAAATCTCAAGATTCATTTAAGGAGCCATACGGGTGAAAAGCCGTACCTTTGTCAGCACCCTGGCTGCCAGAAAGCATTCAGCAACTCCAGCGACCGCGCCAAGCACCAGAGGACACACTTGGACACTGTAAGGAAGCAGAAGTCCCATTGCAGTCCCCTGTACATTAGGCCGTGTGCTCCTTTCCTCCAGCTTGGTGGCAGAAGGTAGCCCATAACCTTAGAGATAGGAGGGAGAAGTGTCTGATGAGGCTGTTGCAGCTGTTTCAGAAGTGACCCAGTAATGTAAGCATGGATGAAGATGGGCCAAACTAGTTGATAGAAAGGCCACAGCTGCATGGGCTTTGCTGCAGTAACTTTCTCCCACTTACTTGATCTTTAGGGAACCTGAAGTCACTATGCAAAGACACAGAAGCCATCTGCGATAATAACTGCTATTCTCTGACAAAAACTCAGTGAAACTTAAGAATGGGGCAGGTACCAGAAAGTCAAGAGAGGAAGAATAATTTTGTAAATCTAAAAGTTTTCATGCCTACAAATTGTTGCTTGTGAATTTGAGTCACAGCTGAGATTTGTTTAAAAACTTTTGTTTCATAACTTGTTTCGTCAGAGACAAGCAGTTTCCAAAGGGCAGAAGTCCAGAAAGAAAACGAGAACAATGCCATTTGAATTAAATGGCTGTCACAAAACTTAAATTATCCATTTCAAATAGTCGATAGTATGGCTGGTAAGTTAATCATTTGTACAAGGTGGTTTTGGAAATGCTTTGTGAAACGTAAATGGCTAAATTGCAAAATAGCTAATTTCAGCAAACAGTTGGACCTAATATTCATTTAATACTCTGTATTGTGGACCTACAAGTCTTCAGGGAAGACAGACAGGTTAGAACAGGCAGAAGGAGATATTTATAGAGGTTTATGTTTATTTGGTCAGATTTATTGGGCTTTCTTTTAAGAAAACTATAAAGGTATTACAGGACTGGTATCTTTCTAAAATGACGTGTTATTAGAAAATGTGAGCTGAAGAAGTTTGTCTTATACTTCATATTAAAATGTGTATTTTTGTGTGTAATATTTTTGAAACTTCAGTATTCCATGCTTGCTTTGGTTTTTGCTTGCTGTCTTTGTAATATAGTAAACTAACACTTTTTCTTGTTCTCTTTTTCTGAAGCAGATTCTTCTATAATCCTAAACAGTCTATCTGGGCCTTTACTGCAGTTTCTTTACCTGATTCACTAAAGAATGTAATTTCTGATTAAGTCAAAGATTGCTCTGAGGGTGGAAGAATTGTGAGTATAACTAGCTATATTCATTCTACTGATTACAAAAAAAACAGGTAACAATGAAAGGTGCCATAATGAAAGCTTTCCTTTGGTTTGTCTTCCTTACAAGCCTTACTTTCCTCCTTTCCCTATCTAATAAATTACGAAGCACTCTGCTTGTAATAATGTACAACATTTGTGTTCTGTAGTAATGTGGTTTGCAGCATCCCAAGGCTCAAAAGGGGTTCTCTTGAGTTAAAATAATCTGTGATATAACAGCTGCTTTATCCTTTTTCTTTTTGACTTAGAAACCTTACGCATGTCAGATTCCAGGATGTACTAAACGATACACAGATCCAAGTTCCCTGAGAAAGCATGTGAAAGCCCATTCTTCCAAAGACCAACAAGTCAGGAAAAAGGTAAATTTTCTGCCGTGTTGACTGGTGTAAAGCTTATGTGGAGAAGTCAGTGGTCTAATACTAGATGTTTCAATGAATCTTCAAGTACCTGTGCTGATTCCCCACTGTTGATTAGAAAAACCATTAATGGGAAATAATAGATATGGTCCTCATATAGATGATAATTTCATCTTTGACTTAATGAGGCTGCCTGCTTTAATGCTTTTTATTTTCTGATGTGATGATTAATCACTAAACATACATAATGAGGCAAATAAAAAATAATGATTAAATAACAAAATAACACTTGGTAAATACATAGTAAGACAAAATCCAGTTTACATGGCCAGTCTCAGATGGAAGGATGGATTTTGAGGGCAGATGGACAGTATGTGAGATTAAGCTCTAAATTGTATTTCCATATGCCAGACACTTCCAAATACCAAGACATTTCACAACACCGGTTCCCTGTGGATGTCAAGTCCATGAGTCAATAGTTGTTTATATGTAAAAGCACATCTTTGAAGAGCTGAGTTTCAACCTAAGGGAATGATTTTTTTTCTGAGCATTTTTCATCATATCTCCTATTAATCACTGGCACTGTTTCATTAGATTGTTTAGATCACTGAGGATAATCTAAGCTTTCATTTTAAAGGAAACTGGTCCTGATAAGAGAGGAACATGCATGAACTGGTGTAGGGATAGATAAACCTTTGAGATGTCAGCCCCATGTAAAACAAGTTATAGTTTAGAAGTTTTAAAATTAAATGCACAGCCATTCATAGAAAGTAGCAAAAAAATTGCTTCGTACAGCATTGGAAGCACTAAGTGGCAGTCTTTAAAGCTGCAGTATACAAATTCAAAGAGTAAGTTTTGATTCAATGGTTTGTTGAAGCAGGACATGGCAGCAGAGACCTGCACGTCAGCCTCCGAGGAACTGGCCTGTAGCATTCTTGAGGAATTTCCTTTAAACTTATGAGTGCCCACTCCTGTATAAGGCAGGAAGTAACTGAGCATGCATTTTCACCTTAATAAGTAGTGCTTTGGCTCCCTTGCTCCTGTGCACGCTGCCCACAGGCAGGACTGCCGAAGGAGATCCGTGAGCTCTGTCCTGCCTATCCCAGGAGGACAACTCAGCCACCCAGACACTGTCTTCTACAAGCATGTAAAGTAAATGCCCATCAAGATGTTGCATTCTGAGAAACTTGTGTGATGCCTCAGCTAAAACTGGCGTAATGGATCTGAATACAGGTATTAAACTGCACTGTAACATTACTGTCATTGAAAGCAAAATCATGTGTTATCTCCTCTCTCTCATTTTGTCAGATTGCAATACTATGTGGGATTTTCCTTCCTGCATTTCATTCACTATTTGATTTTGCTCATTTTCCATTCCTTCTCTGTGCCAAACAGTTTAAACCTGGCCCTTTTTACTCCTCGCTTGACTCTCTATGGGCACATTCTAGACTTAAAATTACTTATTTTTTCATCCCTGTTTGATAAGGATTTATTTATGTTCATTGGTCACCTGAGATACATTGATATATGGAAGGGGAAATAAGCCAAACGTCCACAAAAAGAAAAGAAAAATTGTGGCATCTATCAAGCTGCATACTTAAAGCATGGATAAAGTCTGCAATGTGTAATGTTTACAAGGTACAGCATAGTCACTGGACCTTTGAGAACTTACAATTGCTAACTAACATCATGCTTTGGTATTTGAAATATTTCCTGGCAGTAATAATAATAAAAAGTAAGAAACAATAAACCTTTTAATGCAGAATTAAGGTTATTTATGGCTTTAATTAAAAGTGAAAATTGGCTTAATATCAAAAAAGTCTTTACAAAAATGTGAATTCATCAAAAATAACCATAAAAATTCCAAGGTGATAAAGGCACAGTGGAGTAATACTTCCAGCCCTAGGGATCTATTCTGTTGAAAAGAATGAAACCCTTTGCTGTCACACCCCGTTAGTCATGGATTCATTTAATATATTGTGCCTGACTGCTTTTAATCCTCCTTTTAACCTTCCCCCTACACACCAAGTGACATTATTGTGGTGTCTTAAGTTCTGGCTCTCCAAGACTGTACCTGCAAATGTGTCTTTGATGTTGCATAGACTTAAAATAGCAGGATGAAGTATATTCATAACAGCAGAATCAGCTACTTGCTGTGCTAAACATTACGTTGAGCCTTCAGCCCAGATTTTCTAGATCTGTCTTCAAAGCTTTGACCCTTTCCTTGGCCCTCTAAAATGGGGCCAGATTATGCAATGTGATACAGATAAATTTCCATCTCTGAATTATTTTAAACAACTTTTGTTGATATGTGTTTATGGCTTACCATGTAAGGCAAAAATGCCTTTTCTGCAAATCTTGTAAGGCAGCCACTGTTCCCCTTCTCCTCCCAACCTCCAGCCTCCGGCCATCCACTAAATACATTTAACTGGGAATCTCTCCAGGTAATGGGATGAAATCCTATACACCAAGAAGATCCCAGCACAAATACATTTAATGCGAGCAATTTAGTGGATAGTACAATAAACTTTCATTTACTTTTCAAAGGAAAGTAGAAGAGTAGAGAGAACCATGCCTGCTTTAATCATCTTTGTGTAATTTGTAAAATTCTTCATAAACATGATGGCAAACATGTACACAAATACCATGCAAACACCTGGGAACAGATGCTGAAAGTGTCCAGCAAAACATTTTAGGTGTAATCTCTGTGCATCATAATATTCAGTCTGTACTTCTAAAACATTTTGCTAGGATAAAAACCAGTGCTTCCTATCTTATTTTAAAAAGTAAAAATTGCTGACTGTGCCTGGATTTCATCTTCCCTTGGGGAAGATGGATGGAGCTCCTTCTAAGCAGGGAAGTCAATGACAGAAAACTAGACAGCACCCAAAATGAGAGCATAAAGTGATGCTGAGAGGAATGCTAATGCATAACATGGCCCTGGACTACAATTACTTTTAAAACCTGTCCTCTTCTTAGTCATCTCCTCCTTTCAACTTTGAAAGGACAACAAACTTAAAAGATTTTTTTGTAAGTTGAACAATTACCACGTGGTGCTTATTACCACAACATATAGTGGAAGCTAAGAGCCATGTAGGATTCAAAGGGAACTGGATATTTCTGTGAGCAATGAGACAGGGTTAAAAAATAAACATGAGATTTGCAAGGGATATAGGTGCTTCAAGATCATGCTTCAGCATAGAAGTCAGCATCAAGCTAAACAGATTAGGGAAAAGCGTGGTTATTCTGTACTGCTTATTTGCAGTTTCTCACTCTTTCTCCTGAAATGCCAGCCACTAGTGGACACAGTGTACATAACTTAAAGCAGTCTGGATGGATTTTGAGCCTGATCTGAAGGAAGCATCTGCTTCTAAATTGATACTTTAAAATAACCTTCAGGCTGCCTAGCCTTAATTTATGTATTCTCCTGCTTTTTTCCCTCTGTCATTCCATTTTTCTAATCCTTTTGTCTTTCAGTTTCCTTTCTCATTCTATCTTCCACCTTTGTAGCTTTGGGTCTTTAGGATATGCAGCCCAAACTGAACATCTGTAGGCGGCTGAGGTGCGTGTGCCGTGGTAAGACCAGTCCCAGGACTTTCTCCTGCCCCAGATACTCCTATATTCTCTCATCTTTCACGCTGTTTCTTTCCTTCATTTTTTCCATATGCAGAGTTCAACTAAATTGTCGATTTAGAAAGCATAGTGGTACATACAGGCAAATGCCACTTAAACATTTGACATGCTGTGTGTTTGCTAATCTTTATCTAGCTTGGACCTAATATTAATTTAGGATCTCATAAACCATTTACCTTTTCTTTTCACCTCACATCAATAATTACCTAACAACTGTTCAGCTTTTTCAATCTTTCATGCGTTTTCAAGGCAGACCCAGACCAGAAAAAGAAATGAGTAGTTTTTTTCCTTTTGGGAAACTCTAAAAAGGAGAGAATTCCAGTTTTTAGCTGAGTCACTTCCTGAACTAGCAGCTTTTATATGAAGAGGGGCTATAACAGCCTAAACTGATTGTTTCCCAGAATCAATGGTAAACATGCAGGATTTTTGAAAGGAAAGGAGAAGGAGGAAAAATTCATGGGTTGAAATTGCTATTTCATTTCTTCTTTCAAATATCAAGTAAAAACAATATAGTTACTTGGCTTGCTTTGTGGAAGTGCAGAGAATCAGAAGAAAAGGTTAGGAAAACAGAAGGATGAGTGAGGCAGGTATTTGCTTCAGCTAATCTTCATATTATTTGTTATTCTTACAAAACACCAACACTATTTTCTGACTTCATAAAATCTGAAAACCATTTATGCATTGATACTTTTTATTCTGAGTATAGACTGGCTCTGAAAATTGCCAGCCTGTAATATTAGGTGCAGCTGTTAATGGTAGAAATATTGTCTACATGAAGTCAGGGTGAATCATTATGCCTATTAGATCCTATGGTTCTTATTTGTAGAACAGCTTTAATAAGGAAGGCTACAGTTGAGAGCTTTGCTTTGATATCTTCAACAGGGCTCAGTAATTTTGTTCCTTGAGTCATCCTGTGGAGTCTCTGACTAGTCAAAAAATAGGGCACTACTTGACACAAGTAAGCTTATTTTCAATTGGTTACACTCTGTGTTTTTAGTAAACAGCCAATTTCTTTCATCTGTGAATTGATGATACTGTATTTGAAAATATGAATCCATAGCTCTTTTAGTTTGTAAGTCTTTTTATTGAAGTTAGTGAAAATGAAATTATGCAACATATCGTTAACAAAATCCAGAGCCTGCACTATTACATATCCAGTGATTTGAAACCAATACAGAAAGCGAATACTACCATTATGCTCTTCATGAAGAGCTATCTATTGTGTGAGCTAGGACTCAGCCTTGTACAAGTATAAGAACATTATCTTTTTCACACAATATATCATGAAAAACAATTTGCTATTTCTACAGGAGTCTTGCTGAAGAAATCTGTATTTGGAAATCTAAAGAAAATAGTTAATTCACTTTTAAGTATTACAGTGCAAGTCCCACTGTGAATGGAATGGACCCTCCACTGGCTTTGTGTAGATCTTGCCATGAACATCTGCAATGTCTAATGACTTTTTAGATTTTCTCTTTTTAAAAAGTGCATTTTCAAACAGATAAGAGATAATTTAAAAAAAGGACAAAAGATTGCTTTGATTTCATGCAGCTGTTTGGCAAGGACAAGATCAATTCAGTAACATCTACCTTAACATCTGAACAATGCAGTGGCTATGCTTTTAGATACAGTTTTAATTTTATCCATAATTATACCAGTGAACAACTGTTGTCATGTATAATAGTTCCTTACACCAGTGTGTCCTGCCAAAAAAAAAAAGATTTAAAAGATTGTTTCCATTTAATTAAAGGAAAGTGTAATAGATAAGGATACAACTGGTTAGCTCCATCTTTGTGGAAAAAAGGAAAAGATAATTTAGGCAGTTCAGATAAACAAGACCAGCTAAAGGGAATGTAAATGTCTTAGTGTGGGCCTTGAACTGAAAGACAATTTATACCAAATAATATCATCTTTCAGCTGATCAGTCTTTGATTCTTTGGCAGTTTTAACAGTGCCCAGACCATGTCTTTGATCTTGTTGTGTAAATTAGTTATGGATCAGATACATTATACAGACAAGCTTTGAGATATTGAATGCTTACCTGACAATTGCCTCTGAAAGCTGTCTGTCTCCTGGAAACCTGCATCATCTTAGCTCATTCAAATGCATCTCGAGGAAACCATGCATGGATTCAACTGACAGATAGCTTAACGCCTCAGCAAATGCATAACATAGTAAGTGATACTCCTAGGTCTCTACTGGATTTTTCAATACTATGCAGAGGAGCATAGATCAGCTAAAACATGCGGTGTTTAGTCTTAACTATATTTTGCTCCTTATTTATTTATTTGATTTGTATTTAGTCTTAGTCTTAGTCTAACTCAGCAATTGTGCTTGTGTCTGTTTTCCTGGCTTTTTTCCAGGACAGAATTTTTGTACTGTCTCTGCCAGAAAGCAAATATCACAGAGGCATAGTTCTGGGAAAGGCGGTCCAAAGGACATTTCTGAAAGTTGTCTACACTTGGTGGAGGTTTTTTTGAATGGTAGTGTATATGGTACATCTACCAAAGCACTAAGGAATGAAGGGGGTAGTGAGACGTCAGGAGATAAGAGATACGTGCGCAGACTTCCAGCTTGGTTCACTTCTGCCTAATAATCTTCCTTTTTGACACAGATTGGTCAATTGTAAGATGATGGCTGAACAGTGGCTTTTGGGGAGTTGTCAAAACATTATCCTAATGAAGATGGACTCTTCCAAGATTTGTTCCTGTGATATCTGTTTGGAAGGAGATCTTTTCAGGTGTTACTGTGCTGAGGAGGAATAAAGGACAGGCAATCAGGGTCTCTCTAATCCTCCTGCTATTTGTGCATCATTGCTTCCATGTTGCATTTACTGCTCTTTCAAAAACCGATCAGCTAGCAATGGCTGGAAGTTTTCAGAATACTTTTCCTGATTACAATAAAGAAAAAAGGTGCTACACTGCACTGCTGAGATGAAGCAGGCTGTATGACACCTCAGCCATATCCACTCCTATTTCGGACTGTGGTAGAGGCTAGTAGAGCAGAGCAGTCCACACTAGGTATGGAGCATGTTGGAAATAATTAAATAAGGATATGGATCGTCTGGCCAAAGCAATTTCTGGAATTGCCTTGCAGAGTGGCCTGTGCTGACCTTGACCAGGGTTCCCATCTGAACTGAGGGGGCTTTACAGAAGCCACCTTGCGCAGCTAGTAGTGATCCTGCAGATATTGCTCTTCTGCCACTGTGCAACCCCTGTATTCGCAAAAAGGGGATACAAAATCTCCACCTTTAGAGGCAGATCTCAATAACTGAATTCTTCTGAAGGCTAGTCATTTTATATCCCTTTTTTAACAGTTCACCTCTTCTCTCTCAGAGCCCTGTTACCTATAATGTATATAAACCTGTCCATCTTACAATGAAAATGTTAAGAGAAATGGGAAAAAACCCAAATGCTTAAAGACATGATAACCCCCTACTGAACAGTATTTCTCTGGAAATACATACAACTCTGGAAAGACATACAAGTGTTTTCATTGAGGATTAATGTGGAGTTTTCTATAATGTTTTGAGAGATTGTCTACCTTTGTATTTTGTGGGTCATGTCAGCAAATACATTATTCCCTCAGGAAAATAATACAGAGCTCTTGCTTCTTACAGGGCTGCACACTTCTTGATTGTTCATTGTTTATGTTGTTTTACAGTAGAAGCAGGCTTTTTTATTGTGACTACATGTTGATTTTACCGCACAATCGATGAAGCTACCAGTTTGTTTAAAGATTTTGGAATAAACAAATTTTACGCCAGCGTTTAAATTTAGTGGAGAACATGAACAGAAAACAATGTCTGGTGATTTTCTTCATCTAGTATCTTTGGTTTATTTAATTTTACAACACTTATTTCCAGTTTTTCCTTTCATTTCCAGTATTTGAACTAGGCTTTTTTTGTGAATCAAGAAACACAATGCTTAATGTGTTTCTTACAGGAAATAAATTAACTTCTTTTTTAGTTTTCCTAACTTAGAATGTTTAATTGATGAGGAAAGAGGGAGCCAAGGAGGGTTAGAGCATTACACCGTTGGTATTTCAGCAGGTTATTTGGGCACTAAGCTAGCTACCAGTGACATTGTCCATTATGTGACTATATTAATCTGGAGAAACTGCTCTGTTTGTGAACACCTGCCTTGTGGGGAGCAAACAGCCAGATCCTACAGTATAAGTCCAGTTTGCTTCTGTGTCTCTCAGGTTTCACTTGCCCTTATTGAAACTCTTAGTTCAGATTTCACTGTTAAAACTGCAAAAGGGAGAGAATGGATTGAAAGGGAAGCAAATCTATTTTCTTGCTTTGAGAGCAGTTGAACTTAAGGATATTTTGCCTCATTTGTTCTCTATGGAGTCCATTTAAAAGATGTCACTAATGCAAAAAGAAGTGCATTCAGGGGCTAAGGGTCAGTGAGCAGTGCCCATGGCAACTAAGAAACTATTCTGCAGAAAAAATGCAGTAAAAAGTAAGTGTTTTAATCCCCAACTTTAATCCCTTTACTTCCTGTTTTCAAAATGAAATATAAATCAGGCACCATGGCGTGCAGCAATTTTTCCTGAAAGGGATGTTGGCAAAAAGGGATTAGGAATGGGCAGCAGTGTTTAAGGAATTTAATCATACAATTTGTTGGAAAACTTTTGAGACTACAAATGACCAGTTCTTTTGAGCGTGGTCAGTGAGAAACAGGAAAACAGACCCTGAAAACGATGGAGGACTGGCTGTGGCTGCCCCCCCCCAGCTGCTGCTGCAGCAGCAGCGATGTGCACTGTGGTGGGATGCACAAGGCATGCCTTGCAAGGAAGCTCCATTGTGGGGGATATGCTTTGGCAGTGGTGCATGGCTCTGCTCTCCAGGGAGGAGGAAAGATCAAACCCCCTCCTATGGTTTTCATGGTGCTCTGGCAGCTGTGGCAGTTGTTATAACCAGGAGATTGTTGGTTCACTCTGTTAACATTTGCTATTTCACATCATGATTCCTCCCTGCACTTGGTTTCTGCCCTGAGCTTGTACTCCTGTGAGCTTTGGCAGTGTGATGTGTTGAAAAGTGCACCAGAAGGAATAAGTGCTGTCACCCTCATTATATTTACACACATGCCAAAAAAAATCCAGATTGTCTCAAAACTCTGTAAACAGCTGTCAGTGCATGCCCATAGCATTTTGTATTCTTCAGGTTCATTTTTGGTAGCAAACAATATCCTTTTCTCCATTTGTGTGTCTTCACTTCCCTGCTACAGCATATGCATGAAGGTGGGCTTGAGAGAGCAGGAACCCTTCTTTCTTTAGCGGCCTGGTTGACAGAGTCCCTTGGGAGGCAGTCCTGAAGGGCAAAGGAGTCCAGGAAGGCTGGACATTCTTCAGGAAGGAAATCTTAAAGGCACAGGAGCAGGCCGTTCCAATGTGCCGAAAGATTAGCCGGCGGGGAAGAAGACCGGCCTGGCTGAATAGAGAGCTTTGGCTGGAACTCAGGGAAAAAAAGAGAGTTTATGACCTTTGGAAGAAGAGGCAGGCAACTCAGGAGGACTACAAAGATGTCATGAGGTTATGCAGGGAGAAAATTAGAAGGGCCAAAGCCCAACTAGAATTTAATTTAGCTACTGCAGTAAAAGACAATAAAGAATGTTTCTATAAATACATTCACAACAAAAGGAGAGCTAAGGAAAATCTCCATCCTTTATTGGATGTGGGCGGAAACATAGTGACAAAGGATGAGGAAAAGGCTGAGGTACCTAATGCCTTCCTTGCCTCAGTCCTTAATAGGAAGCCCAATTGTTCTCGGGGTACCCAGCCCCCTGAGCTGGAAGACAGGGACAGGGAGCAGAATGAAGCCCCCATAATCCAAGGGGAAATGGTTAGCAACCTGCTACACCACTTAGACACACACAAGTCTATGGGGCTGGGTGGGATCCACCCAAGGGTACTGAGGGAGCTGGCAGAAGTGCTCACCAAGCCACTTTCAATGATTTATCAGCAGTCCTAGCTAACCGGGGAGGTCCCAGTTGACTGGAAGTTAGCAAATGTGGTGCCCATCTACAAGAAGGGCCAGAAGGAGGATCCGGGGAACTACAGGCCTGTCAGTCTGACCTCAGTGCTGGGGAAAGTTATGGAGCAGATCATCTTGAATGCCATTACGCGGCATGTACAGGACAAGCAGGTGATCAGGCCCAGTCAGCATGGGTTTATGAAAGGCAGGTCCTGCTTGACTAACCTGATCTCCTTCTATGACAAGGTGACCCGCTCAGTAGACAAGGGAAAGGCTGTGGATGTTGTCTACCTAGACTTTAGTACAGCCTTTGACATCATTTCCCACAGCATTCTCCTGGAGAAACTGGCTGTTCATGGCTTGGGCGGATGTACTCTTCACTGGGTAAAAAACAGGCTGGATGGCCCAGCCCAAAGAGTGGTGGTGAATGGAGTTACATCCAGCTGGCAGCCGGTCACAAGGGGTGTTCCCAAGGGCTCAGTATTGGGGTCAGTTCTGTTTAATATCTTTATCAATGATCTGGACGAGGGGATTGAGTGCACCCTTAGTAAGTTTGCAGATGACACCACGTTGGGTGGGAGTGTTGATCTGCTTTAGGGTAGGAAGGCTCCACAGAAGGATCTGGACAGGCTGGATCAATGGGCCGAGGCCAATTGTATGAGGTTCAACAAGGCTAAGTGCCGGGTCCTGCACTTGGGTCACAACATGCAACACTACAGGCTTGGGGAAGAGTGTCTGGAAAGCTGGCCGGTGGAATAGGACCTGGGGGTGTTGATCGACAGCTGGCTGAATAGGAGCCGGCAGTGTGCCCAGGTGGCCAAGAAGGCCAGTGGCATCCTGGCTTGTATCAGAAAAGGTGTGGCCAGCAGGACTAGGGAGGTGATCGTCCCCCTGTACTTGGCAGTGGTGAGGCCACACCTCGAATACTGTGTTCAGTTTTGGGCCCCTCACTACAAGAAAGACATTGAGGTGCTGGAGCGCGTCCAAAGAACGGCAAACAAAGCTGGGGAAGGGTCTAGAGAACAAGTCCTATGAGGAGCAGCTGAGGGAACTGGGGTTGTTTAGCCTGGAAAAAAGGAGGCTGAGGGGAGACCTTATCGCTCTCTACAGCTACCTGAAAGGAGGCTGTAGCGAGGTGGGTGTCGGTCTCTTCTCCCAAGTAGCAAGTGACAGGACGAGAGGAAACGGCCTCAAGTTGCGCCAGGGGAGGTTTAGATTGGATATTAGGAAAACTTTCTTCACCGAAAGGGTTATCAAGCACTGGAACAGGCTGCCCAGGGAAGGGTTGAGTCACCATCCCTGGAATTATTTAAAAGATGTGTAGATGTGGCACTTAGGGACATGGTTTAGTGGTGGACTTGGCAGTGTTAGGTTTACAATTGGACTTGATGATCTTAAAGGTCTTTTCCAACCTAAATGATTCTATGATTCTATAATTCTACAATTCTCATTACCCAGTCACACTTCAGTCTGGGCTTTAAATGTGCTATCCTGTCCATGATGCTACTTAAGCATCACCAGTATCTGAGCAAGCAAGACTGAAGCTGTGTAAAGGATGCCTAAGACGTTGAAGTTAATCACCCTGACAGCAGCCCAAACACCCTTGAAGTCTTTAAGACTGTCCTCATTGAATGTTCCTGTTCTAGGCTGGGACCTCCTCTGCATCCATCGTTGGCACTCAGATTTCACACTGCTGGAGATGGGTATTGGCAGCTAGCCTGCATTGGCAGGTACATCGGAGTCCTCAGTACTACTCCTGAAGCAATGATATACTGGCTTCACTGGCAGTCCCCGTATGAGGAGGGCATTCATCTGCCCATTTGTTTCTTCCTTGGGCTGCAGATGTTGTTATTAAATTAGGGCTTTAATAACAACAAAAAACCCAACCTGAAACAGAAATGCCCCACAATAAATGGGAGGCTGTAGGAACTCTGAAAGTTAGCAGTGCCAGCCCAGCCAGCACATCACATCATCATCTAGCCAGGAAACACACTAAACGGACAACTCAGAGGCAGTGGATGAAACGGCACAGGGATGTCCTAAGGAATCTTTGCAAGAGTAAATATCATATGCCTGAAAACTAATAATTTGGATCTCTTACTAGTAAAGCTTCCAGAGTTTTTTCAGTTCTAGTCTTAGGCTCTAATCAAGGTATTATTTTGAACAGATGAGTATTTCCTTGTAGGAACTTGTACATGCATGAACTTAAATTCCAATGGAGATTAACACAAAATCAAATATTTAAAGTGAAGGCCAGTGTTACATAAGGGATGCTGCAGAGTTTAGAAAAAGAATGTGAAATCTGAAAATCTTTGTTTCTGTATACTAACAATTGCTGATGTTATCTACAGATTTTCATGGCAATTTTTGGTAACCTGTCACAGAGAGAAAAATATGTTTGTGGTAAATGAAGTACCAGGTGGATGAGTACTTGTTTATTTTCCACATTTTTCCACTCATGAAGTGAAAATTTGCCAAACAGATGTATTTTCAGAAAGGGAAAGCAAATCATTCTGCATTACAAGTGGTTTCTTTGTCAGGCTGCATTTACTTGGAAAAGCTGATGTTTAGCAATATCATATACTAGCTATATCTCCAAATCAGTCTGGCACAAAAGAGTAATTTTTTCCTGCTTTTTGAATGGCACAGCTCAGCTCTTAGATTGCTGTTCACACAAAAAACAGCTACAAGCCTCTTAGAACTGCGAGAAAAAGAGGATGAAATAGGAAAGGTCATAGGTATAACGTAGGCAGCATTTTTTATAAGATAGTTGCATGTTTTCAGATTTGATACAATCTGATATGGGGCAGGGAGAGAGGTAATGTGTGTGTGTGCGTGCACGTGCATGCATCTGTATAGGTGCTTACCAGTTCTATGACTAGAGCGAGACAGAAACAAAAGCAAAATTTGTGAAAATGTGAACTTCTCCAAGACAGTGGATGTCACAACAAGGAGTGTCCTTAGGAGCCTTCTATGTTAAAACACATTACTTGCAAATATGTAGAGCAACATAATAATCAGTTTTCAACAGAACGATGACCTAACAAGCTTTTTTGTTTATTTCAGAAAATGGCCACTTACAGTACATCTCACTCAAACTGTACTTCCCTTCTTTAAAGTAAGATTCTCAGTTTGATTTTTTTATTCAAAGTTTCCTTTCAGACCTGTCCCAGCTGCAATTTTTCCTCTTAAAGTGGTGTTCTTGGTGTTCTGTATCACTTTAATGAGGAGATAAGCCAAACTATTCCTCATATTAGAATAATACCAATCAAAAGAAAACTCTCTGTTCTATATGTAGTAAAGGTAGAATTCATTTCAGTGTCATCAATCTTAATGTAACAGTGTTGTCCTCTTGTAATATTGCTTCAAAATCAGAATTTCTTCTTGACTTGAAATTTGCCCAAGTTAGCTGATTGTGTAGGTTCCAAGTCCTTTTGATTTTTAATGCAAGAGGCTTAAAAAAATTTTTGGTATGTTTTCCTGGTTTATGCTAAGTCACAAAGATGGAAGCCATTTTTGTATTTGAACTCAAATACTTGTAGTAGAACTTTGAGAGGAGCAAAAGTAACTGTTTCTTGTATAGAACCTAACATCCCTACTGTGCAGATAGGGTAGTTTAACTTGATTTTTATTGTGTTTTCCTGGCTGAACATTTAATTGAAACAGAATGTAACAGCAGATGAAAATAGCATGCACACATATGTGAAAGCTATGGTAGACAATTAGCAAAATAATGAATGCTATGGCTCTCTAGAAATCCTGGCCAGATGACTCACTGGAAACAAAGGTTATTGAGGAATTCCTTCTGTCTACATTGCTTCTTTGCCCCAAGATGTCTGTAGCCTCCAGAGGCAAGAATTAGGACACATAGCAAGCGTAAACTTTTAGCAAGCATAAACTTTTATTGTCTGTTGTCAAAAAAGTGTAGTACTGTGCAAGAAAGCACTGGACGTTGAAGCTGATCTGCGTGAGTAAAGGGATGATCTAGCAAGCAAAACTATAATATGAGCAAACACTGTCACGTAGCATGGCTTTGTATTGAACTTGTAATTTTCTAGTGGTCACATCTGTGTACTGTCAATGTCATGATGCTAACAGGACATAATTTTACTCTAATTGTACAAGCAAATATTAAATTCTGACTACTTCTTCAGAAGAACTAGTGCAGTATGTAGCTCTATGTAGACAGGTCATGCTTCCCTCTCCCAATGCCAACTTAACTTACGGACAATAAAAATGAGTGGAAGACTACTGGCTTGTTCTCTACTTGACAAATAGCACTTAATAAACTTAATACACAGACTATGTGAATAACAGAATTTCCTCCTTAGCTTTATAATGAAAACAAAAACACATTTATAAAGCTATTACAGTTAGTGTAAAACAATTCCTCTCAATGAAAGGTAGCAGTATTTAGGGTGTTTTTGCTGATTTTAGACATGGCAGACACAGACCTAACCTGCATCAAAATAAATAGACTATAACTAATGTCTCCCTTACATGTGGAAATACTCTACTAGGTGCACAGCATACATACAGTCCATTAAGCCTGCTTTCACAAAAGCAAGATTTAAAATGCTGTGATTTGATGACATAACTGGCATGTTTGAATGACTGGAGGAGTCCGGACTTTGCTGAAGAATTACTAGAGTTAACCTGAGTACATATATGCAGGTTTTGAAGTTACTGAGATCCTCTTTTATGTGGTTTGGAAACAAACTAGTAATGTTTGAGAAATCCTAAACTACTTCTCTTCTGACTAAGTGTATTCATAAACACTCATTTCTTACATTTCCCTTGTTGGTGTCTGATTTCTACTGAACAGGAATAATGCTGAAGAAACTAGCCAGGTTGTACAAAAAGACGCAGATCTCAGATAAAACACACATTGGTTAGAGAAATATAAAACAAATTATCTTTTCTTTTAAGGAGACATTTTCTCTGGAATTATGTCATACATCAAACCAACAGCACGTCTCTGCTCTTGGACTCAGATATAATGAAATTGAAAATTGAAGAATGTAGAATCTTACTCCCTTCTAATTACTTCTGCTTGTATCATTTAATCGTGGGTAATTATTTAATCATATCTAAAATGTACAGGAGTAGAATTTCCATCCGTTGTTCTGAAAGCTGATAAACATTAGTTGATTGTCACAGAAGTAAAACAGCTGTAAATCATGACTGACAGTGATTTGTTTTGTGTATTAGAAAAAACTGACACATTGTGATAATGGGAATGTCTCAGATTTCCAAATACAAAACTTCACAAGTCTACCATACAACTGAGCTATTAAAATTGAAAATCTATTATTCAGAACAAATATTTCATACAGGGAAGTTATAAGTGAGCTGAGCAGTTGATTGTTAACTTGCACCTTGGTCAGCCATAAATTTAGGCTACATTACAGCACACAGAAAATGTCTGTGCTCAGCATAGCAAAACTGTCAGTTACTGATTTCATCATTCAGCAAGGTAACTTTCTAACCTTATCATTCTCAAAAATAGATTGGCAAGTTTTCAGTCCCAGTGTGGTCGTACTGGCGCTCAGCTGAGTGATCATGAGGGAAGCAAGGTGATCATGGGGAAAGCAAGGTATTGCAGCCAGGATGCTGGGAGATTTGTGCTGGGATATGCTTTATACAGGAGTCAAAGAGAGCGTCAACTGTCTTTTACAGCTGGTTGATAAGTCTACATTCTGGGCTGGAAAAGAAATGCGTTGTCTTTAGAGCAAAGCAAGAAACAGACTGCAGCAGTTAGACCTGGTCAATTATTATTTCTCCTTTATAGCTTTTTTAACTGAAGATAAAATTTTATGGATGCAATGAATGGTTGGTTTATTTGCTTGTTTTTAAGATCATCCATCTTTTCATTGTGTTCTGTGTTTCTTCACATACTAAAGAAAAATCATAACTCAGATTTCCCTGCTCTTGACAAAATGCAAAACATTGGTTTCAGTTAAAAATGTTATTAAAAGTTTTCTCTAAAATATGCAAAAATACTTGACTGAGATAGAGTGGTTTTTTACCCTGAATGTCTTTACAGGAAAAAACAATGCCTTGATAAGCCATATTTGAACCAGAGTCTGTTTTTTGCAGTCTGTTTTGTTCCAAAAAGGCCACAGCTTATGCCAGCCCTGTTAATGGTATAGAGGAAAGATCTGGAAAAACATTGCACAGAGTATGAGCTTTAGATGGCAGAGGAAGGAGGACCCAGCAACCAAAGCATGGTTACTGTCTCTCTCAAGAGAAAACGGTAATGGTGGGCAACGGAGTTTTCTGGAAGCTGTGTCTAGTTTGGGAAGCAGCTGTGATTTAATGGCTGGTTCTGCTAAAGGAAGCTTACCCATTTCTGGTCCTGCTCTGCTAATCAGTAGAGAAGAGGTCCTCTACCCCTTGCTCCCTGCCCTTTCGAATGGTGCAACAGTAATTACTCTTAAAGAGCAACTCGCATACATACCTTGCAGTAAAGGAGAGTAAAGTTACTCCCAGCACCTATTATCTGGTGAGGATTTATAAAAGGCCTGTGGTAGTATTTTTAGTGGCAATTTGAATTGGCAGTGTGTGTCTGCAGTTGCACAAATCAGTGTAATATCCACCTCTTGCTCAGGATATTTCATTATATGTATGTTAAATACATATATTGTAATTCTAAAATTACATATTATAATATACAATATACATATATGTGTGTGTGTATGTAAATTTATAAAATCTATATTTATAGCCCTTGTGGTTGTAAATATGAATCAATAATAATGAATGCATGGATTAATAACTAACTTAAGAAATCAGATATCACAGCTGTCTCCCAGTGTTTGTTTCACTGTTTTTGGTTTTCTGTTGTTGATCCTGGGTTTTGTTTGTTTTTATAAGCATTGACTATTGGGCAAGCCAGAAAATTTATGTCAGCACAGGTTGTCATGATAGATTTGTTTTCGGTATCAAAGGATTTGCAAATGCAAAACAAACCTCCTGAACAGTGCAAAATAGAAAAATGTGTAAAATAGGCTGTTGCTGTTATTTAATACTTTTAACTAATGTGTAAATACTGAGCTCTCATTTCCTTGTTCTGCTTACTGTTTCATCCATATGAGTGCTATCTGATCATAAAGAATTGATCAGTTTCTTACAAAAAAAAATTTGCGCAAACGAACAACTTTACATGGACGACCTCTGTAAATTTGTATTCTGTGTGATAGAATCCTGATTTTTTTTCTAGAAGTCAGATTTTTTTCATATTTATTTTCATATTAGATTCCATAGAAATTTAAAGTCACATAATGCTCATTAATAATGTAACTGATAAGAATTTGAATCTGGATATATCTGGCATTTAATTTCACATGCACTTAATTTCATGAAAAAGCCATGTGATAGCATAGTGATAGCAGTAAAAACAGAATAATTAATGGATAATAGCAGACAACCATACATGATACACTGGAAGAAACATTTGTACTTATAACAGATTGCAAATATGGATAATAAATGAAAAGCATTTGTGAGGGTATTTCTCCCTTTCTTTCTCCCCTTCTCTCTTTTCTCCCTCTTTCTCTTCCTGCCCCCCACCTCCCCACCCCTGTACAATTCTAGAATAACAAGTTCTAGAATAACAAATATGCCTCACAAAGGTAGTGTACCTTTGGGCTTAATAATGACTCACTAAATTTTTAAGAGAAGGAGTAATCTACAGCATGCACAGTCTGTGCATAGGTAACATAGGCTGCATAATACCTCTTATTACAGTCACCCTACCTCAGGTGCTTATGATGTGTAAGACCAACTCTCCATTCTGTTGCAACAGTTTTATACTAATGCATATCATCAGAAGTCATTTGAATGATCATCAGCATCTTGTGGCACAGTAATGGGTCTTTCTACAGTTGCATTCAGAATCATTTCGTCTTACTCTTTTTTCTTCATTTCTGAGTATAGGGTGGACAGAACCGTCTCTTGTTGTTGCTCTTCCTCCCCTTACGAGTTTGTTAGAGGTGCTACATTATGTTCCAGTTACTGTTACCTGCTCACCTTTCATGGTACCAAACACAGAGGAGGAGCCTCAGTTGTATCTGTGAGATTTGCTTCTTGGGACTTTGATGCATGAGTGCAGAAAATCCTACTGCACTAGGTGAGGTTTCTGTTCATCATGCTGCATGAACTATCTCTTCATCAGCATTGGTGACAGGACAGGATATTTATCTGCATCTCAGCCACTGCAGTGGCCCACATGCATACAAGCACAGACCCTCCTTTTTCATGCTTCTAAATGAATACACCAGCCTGGGAGCCGAGATGGCTGTAAGGAACAGGCAAATTTTTGTGATATGTGACAGTAACATCAGGCAGGCGGTTGGGACAGGCATCAGTCTCAGCAGCCTGCAGCTGCATCCATCTGCCAGAAACCTCAGGGTGCAGTTTTGCATTACAGCTAGGACAGCCTTGTGTCAGGGTGCTGCAGTAGGCTTTCTCCCTTTTCCTTATTTTGGTTTTCAGATTTTTTTTAAATTGTATTTTTTTATTGTATTGTAGCCTCAGGGTGAGACTGTTCATCCATTTTCATCAAAAGGAAGACTGTTCTTATGAATTTGTTTATTAATTGTTTGCAGAGTGAATTTTCTGCTGGATCAGCCAGATAAACAGACTTGCTGTTGATGGATCAGGTACCAGGCAAGTGGCCATGCATGCAGATGGGATTAGTGGCAGTGACAGAGCACTCACTTTCAGATCAGTTCAGCCATAATGTCAAACAAATGCAGTCCTAGTCACTTTAACAATGTGGTCTCAAGACAACTTCGGTCCATATAAAGTGGTATATTGTGGTTTAATCCCAGCTGGCAACTAAGCACCACACAGCTGCTCGCTCACTCCCCCTTGCCCCGTGGGATGAGGGATAGAATCAGAACGGTAAAAGTGAGAAAACTCGTGAGTTGAGATAAAGATAGGTTAATAGGTAAAGCAAAAGCTGTGTGTGCAAACGAGTGAAACAAGGAATTCATTCACTAGTTCCCATCAGCAGGCAGGTGTTCAGCCATCTCCAGGAAAGCAGGGCTCCATCACACGTAATGGTTACTTGGGAAGACAAACACTGTAACTCCAAACGTCCCCCTCTTCCTTCTTCTTCCCCCAGCTTTATATGCTGAACATGACATCACATGGTATGGGATGTCCCTTTGGTCAGGTGGGGTCAGCTGTCCCAGCTGTGTCCCCTCCCAACTTCTTGTGCACCCCCACCCTACTCGCTGGTGGGGTGGGGTGAGAAGCAGAAAAGGCCTTGACTCTGTGTAAGCACTGCTCAGCAAGAACTAAAATATCTCTGTGTTATCAACACTGTTTCCAGCAGAAATCCAAAACATAGTCCCATACTGGCTACTATGAAGAAAATTAACTATATCCCAGCCAAAACCAACACATGGTACCACTTCAATCCTGACCATCTTGAATGATACCACTCCTGGCTGCTTGCTCCCAGTCCCTTGTTTCCACTGCCACGAGCACCTTTGCTTTTCTGGTCCTTCAGTGAGCCAGTTCAGGGCGCTAAACCAGCAGGAAAATATTTGTGTTTTTTATAGTATGCTTCTGCTGATATAAGAGATGTCAGACATTCGACAAATCTTCATTATCCGTGAATCAGGACACACACCTCTCTTTTTGCAATGTATGACAAGAGAACACATGTAAGTCCATCTGTCCAAGGTCCTATCTGTACAAGTAGCCCCTGTCCTGAGTACAGTCTTGTTAAGCATCTGGAAGAGTTTCCTTCCCCAGATTAAAAAAATGCCTGCTATAATTGAAAGATATTAACCAGGATTTAAAAGAGAAGAATTCTGCTTGTACTCCATTTCTTTCACTAATCCCTCAACATTTCTTCATTATAATTTTTCAATGTCTTAAGGATTTTTGTGATTTATTTCCTTTTTTTGTCCATGTTATAACCATTTCTCCTTTTTTATCTCTTGTGTTTCAGTTGCGATCAAGCTCAGAGCTTGGCCAGGACATCCTGAATGACTGCCTCGCAATCCAGCCCCTCCAGCCAGCCCCATCACCGCATGATGCTGCAGATAATACCATGGGACACTCCCCAGGGCCTGCTCACGGTATTTACCCAGGTATAGAAAAAGACAGATAAACAGCCTGCTGTATTATTGCTCACTTAAGATTAGGGATGATTTTGCAGAGTAGGATGTACTCTGAAATCCATTTCTATCTCTTGAGAAGGATAGAATCTGCAAAATAATATAAAAAGATAGATTTTAAACAGATTTTTACACGTTCTTTGAAGGGAGGCAGGACAAATCATATTTTATCCATGAAAAGACCTACTGCAACAAAGAGCAATATTTTTACTCTATAGGCATTTGAATTCTGCTAGCAATTCACTTCTACCATTCCTTGTAGACATCTTGAATTCATTAAGCTTCATTTAAAATCAAAGGAGTATTTCTCCTCTTCCTTATTCATGGATCACATATCAGTTTTCCAATAGATCTACATTAATAAACTTAAATGCTTCATTATAAGCTCTCATGACTATAAATATGCCAATAAACATATTTATGCTATAAATGTGATAATCCGGTTTTATTGTTTCAGTTAAGTAACTGAGATTTTCATATTAAAATACCTGTCATACTTGGCTAAATGTACAATTGTTGTTCACATTTGAGCTAAATTTGAAACATTTGATAAGTTATGAGTGATAATACATCTCAGAGCTTGAGACAATGATGGGCAGGATGTTAAAATTTTTAATGCAGTATTTTAGTAGTTGTAAAGACATCTGTTCTTAACTTTCAGGCAGAAAGCATTACATCTTCTAGCAGTTCAACTTTTAATTGAGAACCAGATGTAGGAAGTGAAAGAATTGGCTGAATGTTATGTGCAGTGCTGAAAATGACATTATATGAAGTGGCCACTTCAGTAAGTGGCTTTATTTTACGGAGAGGCTTGTAAACCTATCAATTCTATGATATGTTTTTGTCAAGGCTGTTGTGAGCTACACACTAGTTGGTGATGATGTAGGTTTATATGACAAAAATTAGGTAATTTAAAGCGGTGATTGACTGTATCCTAATTTATAAAATAGTTCATATTACTTGTATGCTGTTAACTTTTAAATGCCTTAGTCTGAGTATAGGCTGAGTGTGGCATCTTTTATTTGAAATCTGAAGGAAATTTCAGATTTTAAAGATGATTTTGGCCAGGGAGCCTTTAGCAACATGGTGTTAGTTACAGTTGCTTATTTTATGTTGTGCTTTCAGAGGGAGCTGGATAGTGAGGAATGCTGAGATTTCAAAAATTATTTACTGGCATTACCCAGTGTAATGCACAAAACTGAGAATGAAAGACTCAGCTTTTCCTTTTCCTTTCAAGTCCCTAGATAGGATGGAAGCTAGGTGGGGACAGCGTGTCAGATGAACTGAGACCAGGTTTTCAGAAATTGAGGACATTCTCACAGGAGATTTCCACTGGAATCTGTTGAGCACTCAGCTCTTTTACCAGTCTAGCTTCCAGACTATGATTAAGTTTCAAACTCCAGCTGCTGCGTCAATCCAAACCTAGGCTGACAGCAGCCTGAACAAACTGCTGCCCCATGACTTGTCAGGATCCTAAGCCGAGTAAAGCTGTTGCCTCCAGCCAGCCCTTAGCTGGCAATTGTCTGCGGTCGTGATGTCCCATAGGCAGCTTCTGAAAGTGTGACATTACTTTTTCTAATCTCATTCATGGCTTGTCTTTCAATACTTGGGGTTTACAGCACTACTAACTATGGACATTCTTTGATATAATAATTAATTTGGGGGGTTTTTTTACTTGGCACTGCATCCTATTGCGCAGCAATTTTTATAGTATTAATCAACATACTTTTATGAGCATTAATTTCTCTGTAGGTAATAAACTGCTTTCCCTTGCTTCTGTTCACAGCTATCTGTAACTTGGCAAATTTCTCGTAGTTTTATTTGCTTGTGTTGTTTCACATCAGCTAACCGAGGGTATTATGTCAGGTACAGATGAGTCCATGTAACTTCATTTTGACAACCATCCAATCCAGTTGAAATGAATTGTTTCATTAACTACTCATCAAGGCTGCTACATAATAATATACTGTGTGAATAAGTGAGATAACTCCAACAGGGAGGGAATTATTTTATTGAAATGGCAATGTGAAAATTATTCATGCCCCAAGGAGAGAAAAGCAAGACATACAAAAGCTTGTGTCCTGCCTTAGAGAAGCTACCCTTCAAACTTCTCTGAAAACAACATTTTTTCTAAATATAAAGAAAAATTTGAGACTTTTCTGAAAAATAAAGTATGTAACTTTTACTGGGAACTGTTAGAGACAACATATTAGCTGAAGTGTGTCTGTGCTACTTTTCAAGTAGAAACAGGAACAGATTTCCATTCTTCCAATGCCATTAAATCAAACTTTTCTCACTGGAAGGTTACTTTTCTTATCGTTTATGCACATTTAAAGCAAAGGTTGGTTTTCTCCTTTCCTAAGAGATCTACAGAATAAATGTTTGAAAGCAAACTATTAGAAATATGTAAGAGATGACAAAAGTAGACATTTAGATGCTAATCCATTTCCACTTACCAAAGTACAACAATGCCTATAATCATCACCGTTTCTCTGTACGGTTAGAGTACAGAATCTGCAAACACAGATATATTTAATTGAAATACAACAATAATCTTTCTGATTGTGTATCTATTACTTAAAGTTAACCCCACATAAATGTTTTTTCTTATCTTGTGGCCTTTGTTACTTTAAAAAATAAATCTGAACTGAGTATAATCTTATTAATACAGTGAGGTAACATGACAGATCCTTTGCTTAAAACTAACACAAAATTACATTTACAGGTCTAAAGCTAAGCAAGGATACATACTCTTTTAGGGCAAAGCATAGTGATATTTTGTAAAACAAACTCAAAGCCTGTTTCTACTGAAGTGCGAAATTTCTCGTAGCATCTAGGTTTTAATTTTTAAAAATACATAGGCTTTTGTGTTTATTCAGTTCATAGAATGAAGATGTGAGCAATTCATTCATAATAAGAACATATGAATGATGTTTTTTCTCCTATGAAATCATATCAGCTTACTTTCTATTGTGTAATCTAGAATCCCTAAGGCTGAAAGAATCATAAATAATGCAATACAAAAAAAATTATTTTTACTGTACTGTTTGGTTAAAACTTGACCATTTCATATTTAAGAATAAACTAGAATGTGTCATTCATTTATAGATAGTTACTGAATATCACACTCTGCTCTACTGCAGAGCAAGCAAAAGGTATTACTGAAGCTTGTCAAGTGCATGATTTTCTTTGCAAGTTGGAAATTAAAAATTGCATCAGGAAAGTTACAGAAGGTTTTGCAATTCTAGGTTTATTTTAAGTACTATCTTATGCTCCAGTACTGTGAAACTTTGACCTAACTAATTTTATGCCTGTGACTTAAGATGTGCTTTACTTAAGTAACACTTTTCCTTGTGTGTTTTTTTTTTCCCAATGAAATAGTACTGAGCTAGGTGCTCTACACATATAATAAGAAAGAATTCATTCCCAAAGGAGTTTATATCTAAGATAATGTTAGGGCAGTAGGCAGATACAACAGGCAGGTAGAGGATAGAGGACTTATACAGGAAAAATGAAATAATTTTATTAAAGCAATTATCCCAGTGAATGAGCTCCCTAACCATTAGGCACCATGGGCAGTGTGGGAGATGTCTGAGGAAAAAGCGGTCCTTTTGTTAAAGCTGACAGCCTTGGGAAATAGTTATGGCTCATTACTGGAAGAAAAAAAAAATGAATTGGAAGAACTGAGATATGAATAGCCATCACAGTGAAAAACAGAGTTGTATATGATGCATAGGGAAAGGATGCAAAAGAGGAGGTGATGTAGGGTAACCAACAATCAACAGGATCTCTGTTGTCATCTTTTTGGCTGAATTTAAGTATGGCATACATACCCAGAACTCCTGCTAAATGTGATGTATTACAAGGTAGGACCGTACACACATTACAGGGGGATGAAAAGTGTTAATATTATTATCTTACCTGTTTTAAGGAGGATAGTTTATTTCCCTTCAGACTTGTCCCTTTCTTCACTAGTTTTACTTCTGAGTTTATAATTTCCAATTTGAGACAGCTTAACGGTTCTCCAAAAATTGATATAATTGTTGGGTTCACATTGTGAAGGAGAGAACATGTACTGATGAATTGATACAAACATTGTAAGCAACAAGGCAGCTGCACCATTTAAAGTTCCTTTCTTCATGATGAGACAGAACTTCAGAAACTGCAATCCACTGAAAGAGAAGAATCTGTCTTGAAAGGTAGGGATGTGATGTAAAGATGCCATGGCAGGAACAACTTTAAATCCCAATCCAGACCCCACTTTATTGCTTCAAGGATTTAATTATTTCTTAATCTCAGAAACTACAGGAGTTTCCAGGATGTCCACCTTTCTCAACTAATAATCAGTCCAGCTGCCCATCATTGCAAGCATCCAGCAAGAAGACTACAAAATGTTTATCATGTCCAGCTCAGAGAAGAGATCAAAGAATGTTCGAAAATTAGAACCACACACTTCTTATTTATATTGTAGGCTGCTTTGGGAATATCTTGGGTAGCAAGGGGGAGACTTTTAGCAAGCACCATTTTCCCATTTTTATCAGAAGCCTATAATTACCTATAAACTAACTCTGATATTTTTTATTCTGACTCAGCTGGTAATTCTTCAATGACTTTATTAATTTTCCTCTCCTATTTTCTGAGCTGTGGAGTAGGGGAAAAGATTCTTAGTAAATGGTGTGGTGACTTAGGACAATTTTTACATGTGGAAGATCTTTACCACAAAACCACTTCATGTTCTAAGCATTTAAATTTCTAAATATTTGAGGTAAGGGATCTCAAGAGACAGACATTGATTGAACCAGTCTCCAAATAACGAGACTGGATTACAGTACAAATTGCTTTCCTAGACTTGTTTTCTTCTTCTATCCAAATATCTCAAGTGGGTGGACGTTGTAAACTCTCCAGCTTTCTAGGTGTCTCCAGTACTTGGATGCCTCCAGTATCTCTGATCTGCCTGCAGAACATCTGAAGAAAGATACAGAGACCATCAATGTGGATGGTCCATGCAACAGACCCACTTTGGAGACAGGCTTATTATCTTCATAATGTGATTTCGACTTCTGCACTACTTCTTAATGCGTGATGGCTTCTTAAGTTCCCTGCTCACAGGAGTCTTCAGATTTACAGATGAGCTGGGCAGGATCAAGGCAACACAGGCAGCATGTTTTACATTTGCTGGGTTTACCACTTATGGCTCAACACAGCATATGCCCACATATTCCTGGCTATGAAATCCTGTAGGGAATTACGGGCTCCCTAGGGGAGCTGAGAAGGGAGAATATATGGAGGTGATGCTCCCAAGTGCAAAAAGCATTTCAGGCTTTTCCTTCTGTGCACTAGTAAATTGCTTGTTCACAAGGACTGCATAAATATTGCTTATAGAAATGGAAGGTTAAATACAGTAATTAACAAAAACACTCTTGCAAATGTATGTATGTAATTTTAATTGACTGAGCTACAAAATGAAACCTTCACACTGTCTTATTCTATATGGAAAGAAGTCTTAGCCCTACTCCAAATTCATGCTGGCAGTGGTAAGAGGAGAGGTATTTTGGGGGCAGAAATAGATTGACAGAGTGCTGATTTAACAGTAATAAATCCAAGATAATAAATTATACCATTGTTGGCAATTTGCAAAGGGGAGGGTGATTCTTCTGCATTTCAAAAATATTCCATGAAATTACAAGTTTCTGGCTCCATTTTTAAAAAAAAGATTTTTTTTAGGCTTTGGATTCTATAACTTTTTTAATGCTACTTTCTGTTTTTTAAGGGAGCCTTATTCAGAATCAGCTTTTTCTGTTCCAACCACCTAATTTGTTCCTATGCATTATGAGAATGCATGTGAATTTAGCTTCTCATAGAGAAGCCTGTGCAGAGATATTCTCATGCAAAATTCTTATGTGTTGATAAATTGATTTGTGATGAGACTCCAGAAATGAAAATATTGATCCTCAGTCTCTGTGGCTGAAACTTTGTGGATGTAACCCAGTCCCAGGTTCACATTCAGGACTAACAGGTTATATCCATCTTGTAAATTGTGGTGTAGCTTAGGCTTTTTAAGGGACACAGAGGAACAGCATCAACAATTCTTTGTTTTGTTTTTTTTTTTTCCAGAATATCTGACTCTCTTAAAAATTACTTTAAGTGTGTTAGTTTATCTTGTATTGATAGAGAGAAAAGTCTTGTTGTAGGAAGCCTTTTTGGTAAGTAATACTTACACTTAATTCTGCATCTTTCTGTGTGGACCTACCTGGTGGTGATACACTGGAGTCAGTGAGCATGCTGGTTGCCATGAACACTTGTTCAGTTTCATACCATTCAAATCAGGTGTTTAATGGGATCAGGCACTGAAAAGATATTCCTTTGTGTAGATATTTCCTGCCAGCACTTTGAGCAAGCACCTCACATTAAACAGCTAAACCACTAGAAAAGCTTGCCACACACAGCTCCCAAGAAAAAATGGTCAAGTTATCTAGCAGTCTCTTAAATAGTGTCCAAAGTTTTCTGTCAGTATCTTAAGACTAGGTCTACTAGGGAAACGACATCTCACTGACAATATTTGTTGACTGCCGTAACTCTGTAGACTGCCAATGGCTGACAATGTTTCCCTTCAACTGGTATTTACAAGATTCAGGTAGTAGCTTGGACCAATGCCATCTCTACACTAGGAAGTTTTAATAGTAGCATTTCCACTGGGAAGCAGCTGCCGGCATCGTGATTTCACCTCATTGGGTGCCCACGGAGGTGCTTTTGTCAGCACAGTACCTCTATGCAGCAAGAAGCTGCACTGGCAAAAGATGTGTTGCGCTGCCTGCGGGTGTTATATGGTCTCCCACACCACCATTTGTGGTGCTGCTCTTGGAGGCTTCATTACAAGGCACTGTGGGAGCCTAGGTACGCTATTCTGTCATGCTGTGATCATTTAACATACCCTTTGTACAGGAATATGTTTTTGCAGCTAATATGTATGCTTTTTCTTCCTTAAATATCCTACCTGCCCCTCTAGTCCATGCCATAGTTAGCTCTTACTTTACACTGTGTACTGTCTCTTCATCAGAAACAGAAAAAAAGTGCAGAGAAATTGCTGGGAAACCTAGCCAAAAGGTACTACAGTAGCAGATACTGCTATGATGGTGACTATTGCAGTGGGCTTTAGGTTGCTCTGGTTCAGAGAAAGGACAGATGTTTGCCCATGCCTGGCTGCAGATAACCTTTTCCCAGGGAGAGAGTCACCAGGTCTTGGGCAGTGCTGTGGGAACCTGTGCTACCACTGCAGCCTGGACCAGCTAGAAATGTGCAAGCACAACTTAGAAAATCCTTGCCTGAAATCCTTATCATGGTTGTGGCAGAGAATGGCTATGACAGGGAAGAACAACTCTTGCTACCTTATGCTGGAAACCCGGTCATAGTTCAGCCTTTTTACTCCTAATCAACCACAGCCTTGAAGAAATTTGTTTTAAACTCAAAGATCACAGTACAGGGAAAAAGGTCATTGTATTTTCTTGCACATTTTATTGTTTTTCTCATGGAAAAATGCAAGTTACCCTATTTTTGCAAGGAATAACTTAAATAGTCTCTGTTTTTATTCAGATAATCAGGGTTTTCCTTTGCAATGTACTCATTTGTTAAATATTCTCTCTGGTCATTCTGCCAGAATGTGCATTTAGTTGTTTTTCAGTATTTTCTTCCACACTGCTTGTAAGCATAAAATAATAAATTCAAAAGGTCATTCCTTTTTTTCCCCTCTGCATTTTTCTTGATGCTACTCTGAGAGACAGGTGTGGAGAGAGTGATTTTTGGCGTGCATGAGCAAAGTGAAAAAACAACCAAAGCTACCTTCCCCTGTCTTAGGGGGGGGTTCTTCCTCAGCCCTTTCTTAGTGAGTTACTCTGCTGGCTTAAGTGATGTCTCATCGCCCGGTGGGATCTGCATCCTCTGTACCTGTCTTAAGGTATCTCTTAAGACATCTTCTACTGTCAGATATCTATTGTCACCTGGGTTATGATTAGGAGGCTCTGGTCCATATAAGAATTAGCAAACAGTAGAGGCTAGTACCGAGGGCAGCCGTAGGCTTTTTTGTTGGTCCTCCTGGCCATGTGGTAGGGCAGTCTCCACTCTTCCAGCTTTGCCCACCTGTGTGGCTCATGCCAACTTTCCCTAAGCTTTTACATTACCTCTGCAGCATCTATATTAGATGTTTTTATTAACGAAGTGGTTTCCTATCTGTCATCTTGCACTGTCTGTCATCTCTACCAGCTGAAAGATGTCCAGGACTGCTCTTTAATGAGGCTACAGCATAATTAAACTCCTGAGCCTTTCTTTAACTCTGCCTTAATCTGGTGAATATCTAGTGTGTCACAAAGGCTGGCTTGTGAGGATGAATAGAGGCTTTCCAGAAATAGGCTGAGGACTCGGGAGATGAGGTGGACTTTTCACCCTTTTGATCTTGGGTAGCAACATTCAAAATTGTGACCTGTGAAATCATTTTCTTGAAGACGGATCTATGGTGGGGTTACTCCTAAAGAAGTGTTTTTTCTGCTAGGACTGCAGCATCCATGCAGGTATTCTAGCCTAGAAAGATCTTTTACCAGTGACAATATGTCCTTTGGGGGACTGGTTTAAATTCTAGGATTTTATCAATAAATTTGAATCATTAACTCCAACATATTCACTAACGTAATGTAAATTTTATAGGTAGAATTTTATTCTGTAAACTAGGCCTAAATAATACTTTTTTATAAAAAGACTGGAAGATATGACAACCAAACAGTGAGAGATCATTTTCATGTTGTAGACAGCCTATCTAATTTGTTCTCAGGGTTCATAAAATATTTAAGAGCCTGTATTTGGCTGCCATTCAACATCGACATAAGCTACCTAACACAGATGTCACTAAAAATAATTGAATAACTGGATTTTCAGAGGGATTTGGTAATCAGTGTCTTACCTTCTGACTGCCTGATTTAAAGAACTTCTGAAAATGAGGTTACAGGATTTGGGATCAACTAATTAGGACATTTGGAGGGAGTCCTGTATTGCTTTTTGTTTAATCATCCAGAACCTTTCCTTATTTGGAGCGTATACAAGAGCAACCTCACAGAAAATTATGAAACTGTTCATGCTAGTTTAAAATTTTTGTATGCATTACTGGGGAGTCTGGGGGCAATAATAGCAATATTTGAGTTTGGGTTGACCTCTTCAAGAAATTTGGGATTTTTACAGCTGAGGGGAAAATGTAGAAAGTATTTTACTATTTACGAAACTGTGCTTTCTCTTCACTAGCTCTAAAAATATATATCTTAGGAAGTATTTGACACTTCTACAACAGGAAGCTATAGAAGATTTGCAGCCTTACTCAGACAAAATTCCCAAGACAAGGAGCACAGCTATGTCATGCCTGGTTTTATGAAAGTGTCATTTGGGAGCAGCAAAGATTATTTAGTTATTTTTTATGTGGGGTTTTTTCCTTCCATTTGGACAGAAAACAACACTTGAGAAAAACCAGTTAGTTGCTAAGAATCGGCACTACAGCTTTAGGGGAGGTGCTACCCATTAGTATTTGGTTAGTTATCAATGCTATCGCCTGCCTGATGAGGGTTATTTCTCTCCTTTTGCTTTCAGTGACCGTGTTCCCCAGCACACAGACAAGTCGAAGTGGAAGAGCAGCTGGGGCAGTGTCCTTGTCCCACCCCAGCAGCCACTCCTCCCCCGGACGTAATGTACAGGGTAGTCCTCTCCATCCTCCCCCCAAGTTACCTCTTCTCTCAGCTGTGGACTCAGAGAGGTAAGACCAGCCCCTGCTTTTCCCACACTGAGCCTGGGGCAGGACTGCCTTCAGAGCTGCCAGGATGGGTAGAAACTGAATTGTCAGTGTGCAGAAAGTCACTGGTGGCAGCCCCTGGGTAACAATTGCTCTGGGTATGGGTTTACTAGGGGAAGGAGAGGTGAAAGGGACTCTGTTATCCCAGCCTGGGCAGGGAGGCTTTCCATCCATCTCCATTTCAGGGACTTCCTCCAATCCCCTCTTGATCTCCACCAATGGCCCGAGCAACAAAGTCATATTGGCTGGGACACTAAGCTTCAGAAGACCCCAGCCATACCTTACAGAATGGGGGCCCTGAGATTCATGTTTCGGTTTACTTGTGGTAGGAGAGTCATATTATGTCAATATTCTCTCAATACTAAGTATTTCTGCAGGAACTTGGCATTTTTTTTTCTTGGCATTTTATTAAGACCAGTAGATAATGAAAGAATTTTTAATTCACTGGTTTGAGAGCTTGATTTATAGTCAGGATTTATTTTATGCTGGCTAGGTACAAACCCTTGACCTTTGCTGTGTCTATGATTTTAGATATTTCAGTGATGTGAGAGCAGATTGCTTGGAAGTGGTTTAATTTTCATGTTTAAACATTCCCTAAATCATTTTCAGCAATCTCTCCAATTATTTATATAGTGTATGGTATTATAGATTTCCACTTTTAGTTCATTGAACCAGAAGTCTACCCAATTGCAAGACTGAAGAGGCCTAAGCAAATAGGTTTTCAGTGGAAAAGTCAGGAAGATACACCATCACACAAAATACTGAATTCTTACTATATGTATATGGATACTTAAACATTATTTTGTTAATCTCCCTATTTTTCAGTGCTCTAAATGATAAATTGCTGTATTTCATTAATGTATTTCAAAGTGTTTAATTTCGTTGAGTGACAGAAATGCCAGTAATTTGGAGAGCACAAAGTGTCCAATTATAAACCTGAAAAGAAGATTCACTAGATTTCAATTACTGATAAATGAGCATGATTTCTTTGGAGGAAGGCAGTACTCACTCTGCGTTGTATCAGGAAGATGGAAGAACATGATGGCTCAGGGAATTTACAACAGGTGAAAGTACTTTTTGATTTTAGACTGCATGTGTGAATTCAGCCAGTTCTGGAGCCACTGGAAGTTGTTGACCTTTTTGTACACCACTCTGAGATGAAACTTGCCGTTTCATGATCATTGGAGCTCATCTAGTGGTTCAGTCCCTCCTCCCCACTCCTGGCCACACAGTCCTGACCTTTTTCCCTTGCCCTGGCTCTGGCCCTCTGTGCAAACTCGGGGGCTGCCCATGCTCTCTTGCCTGACTCAGAGGCTTTTTCTTCCCAATGTAGTCTTCTCTCCAGTGCGTGAACTGTCCAACATCCGTATCCAACAATTGCCAGAGCACAAGGTGACAGGCATGGACAGATCAATAGTTATTACAGGTACAAATTTCATGATGAAAGACAGTGATCTTCTCATTAGCCCATTTCTGATGCAGTTACTGGTGTAGGACTATAGCAGATGCATTTAGAGTATGACTTAACTCATTAAGTCCTTGAATGTGTTACAGACCTCAGGATACTACAGTACTCTACAGAATAACAATAATAAAAAGCTAGTGTGATGCACTCATTTATCATATGTTAACTGTATACACTCTCTCTAAAAAGGCTTTAAGTGCTAATTTCCATATGTGGAGCTACTTTGGAGTAAAAAAAAAGGTGCCAGTATCTTCATTTACGTAGTGTAACAAATGGCAATTTAAATTCAGAAAAGAAAAAAAGTATTACAGCAGTGTTGGTTTGATTACAGAACATATAGTACAAATTAAGGGAAATGTTTAAAAGAAAAACTAATGCATCTTGAAAAGAATCTGCATCTTGAATCTAATACAGTCCACTTGCCTAGGGGCCCTGCAAGTAGGCTGTCATTTACACCAGTTCATGGGTGTGATGATAGCTGTGAAAATGTGAACTGAACAAACCAACACTCCAGTATACAAAGTGCCAGAGATAGTATCTTTGAAAGATGTGAATCACCCTGTTTATCCCAATCTCATCATTGAGAGGACTGCAGGATTGCGGGGTGCAAGCAGGGAATTTGTTCCCCCCATGCTGTGCAGTTCCTGACGCACTGTGCGTGCCTGGGGTCATTCCAGAGCTAGGACTGGTTGATCAGCGCTTGCCCCTGTGATGGCCTGCATTTGTTGGACTGAAGCCGATCCAAGCTGGTCTGGCTGCTTTGGTGACTCTGGGAGACAGTCGTGTGCCCCTTTGGACAGCAGACTGAGGTTTGTGAGTGACAGAAGCAGAAGTAAATAAGCACTTTCCCTACATCTCCAGGTACCATGGGGCAGAGAAATAATTGGAGGGCTTCTTTTGTGTGTTTCTCCACCTAGGTGATGGGAGGGAGAGTGTGGACTTGATTAAGCCTTATTGATATAAGAAACTGAACCAAAGGGACATATCTTACACTGCTTTCATTCTGTGTACACAACTCGATGTACACAGAGTGCAAGTTAGATACAGAGTTTGGATCCAAGAAGCAACTTCATTTGTCAAAGGAGAGATTATGCATAATAAAAATGCAGATTTACATTTTGTTTGTTCCAGCTCTTTGATACTATCTTTCAGTGCTCCCCTAATATGAAATACTGCAACTGTTCAAAGAAGGTACAAAATGGTAATGGTACTCAAGGGCATACGTATAAAAGGGAATAGGTACTTGGCTTCCTTATCACTTATTTTTGTAATAAAAGAGAACATGGGCATTCAAGGAAACTGAGAAAACAATCCAATTAAAACCTGGATAAAAAATTTTGGGTTTATATGGCGTAGTTAACATGTGCAGCTCAGTGCCCCAAAATGGATGGTGCCAAATGCTTGAAACTATTTTTTTTGTTTGTTTGTTTTATTATTTATTGAATTACCCAACATATACATTTTGCTTTTTAAGGCTTGCTTTTGTGCAAGAAGTAGCCTGTTAACTGATGTGAGACGAGAACAGAATTTTTCATTTGGACTTGGTGTTCCAGATGATTTTTCACCTTCCTGTGAGCCAGAGCTAGTGGTGTGTCCCTGAAGCATGACGTGTCCTGGCTTGACAGGAATTTCTAGAGATTGTGTAAACCTGGAAAGAAGGACTCAGGGCTGAACTCTTCAGTTTAGCATTACTGTAATGCTATAATAATTTCTGCAACAGTACTTCTTTTTGCTTATTTGAGTGTGTGGCTATATTCCTTTTATGCTTTTGCTGTAAAATAGTAAGTAGCTCCAAGCCAGACTTCCAGAAGCAAAAGCCTCTGAGTAGTTCTAACCAAGGAGTCGAGACATCCAATCTTAACATATTACAAAGCCTTTTGTATGTGGCATACAAGGGGCTGCCTTGAAGAAAGTCTTTAGTTAAAGACCTTAACAGTGTGGATTTGAAATCAGTACAGTAATTTCTTTCCAGGTGTGAGACACTTCAGAGGATTGTCTGCTAAGACATTATCACTTTTTTTGTTAGTGAGCAAATGACACATATAAGTGACAGACACTAAAGAGTGGAGGTGGCAGCACGTCTAACCCTGGACCTGAGCCATAGAATCATAGAATCATTTAGGTTGGAAAGGACCTTTAAGATCATTGAGTCCAACCGTTAACCTAGCACTGCCAAGTCCACCACTAAACCATGTCCCTAAGTGCCACATCTACATGTCTTTTAAATACCTCCAGGGATGGTGACTCAGCCCCTTCCCTGGGCAGCCTGTTCCAATGCTTCACAACCCTTTTGGTGAAGAAATTTTTCCTAATATCCAGTCTAAACCTCCCCTGGTGCAACTTGAGGCCATTTCCTCGTGTCCTATCCCTTCTTACTTGGGAGAAGAGACCAACACCCGTCTTGCTACAACCTCCTTTCAGAGCTGACCTAGCAAAGCTTGGAATTTTTCTCCAGCCTGTTTCCACACTTCTTTTTTTCCAAAGGCACTCTTTTCCTTTTCTTTGCATTTACAAGAAACTCAGTTCTCTAATACAGCACAGCCACAGAAAATGCTGAGATTTTAAACTTATGTATCTCTATGTCCAGGGAATCTGTATATTGAGGTGGCTGCTCACAGCTTCCTTCCTTAAATTCCACTCTAAATTCCACTTAAATTCTTCTTTCTTCTTCTCACCAAAGAGCATGTGGTGCTGGTCAGAGGAGCTGTTCTTTCTTCCTGCCATCCCTTCCTTGGGCTAGATGGACCACTGGTTTGATCTAGCAATAGCAATTCCTGTGTTCCTGAAGCTTGAGCATGAAAAGGATTTTTAGACACTTATTAATGACTGAAAAGAAGGATATAAAATTAAAGTCTACTGGCACATGCAATCTACTCCCCTGAGACACCATGGGGATAGAAACCTGCTGTGGCATCATTGCTGTGCAGGGTGTGAGGCAGAGCTTGATGAGTGGAAATTCGGTGGCTAAACAAAACTATGGACAAAAATTCTGTTTTGTGTTGGCCAAAATATTTCTGTTATGGGAGAAGATTGCCTTCCTTTAAAAAAAAAAATCATTTGCAACAGAAAAATCATTGGAGAGAAACATGTTGTATCATAGGTAGGTAAAAAATTTAGAGTTTTGTTATTTTGGTCAAATGAATGCATTCATGACTTTTGGGGAAAATATTTGATTTTTCAAAATTGTGCTTGGCAAAAGCTATGCTTTCCTTACAAGTGTTCTTAAACCATGTTTATTTGATTGTCATTGATAGCTAGGTGGACTAACTTACAGTGCAATATGTTGGGTTACAGAATACTGTATTACAACAGAATGTTTCCCCCACTGACAGTGAACTGAGGAGCTGCAAAGTCACTAGCACACAGCATAAAGTGTGGAGCCAAACCAAAATGTGAGACCACAGCAGAATGACAGGGATGTTTAAAGCAGAGAATGGAGAGATCACCCCAGTTTTTCTGGATTTGCCTTGAAATACAAAGGCAATCAAGAGGGAGAGAGCATAGATTGTTCCTCACTTAACATTGTCAGAAAGTGCAGCACTGTAGGACACTGTTGGAGACAGCAACCTGCTACAGGGAGCTTTTGGGTTTGTCCTCTGTCCAGCCAAAACTTCAACTGTAATAAGATGAAAGCCTGATCTCCTGGCTGTGTCAACTGCTTGACATCTGGATATGTTCCCAAACTGTTGCAGCCCAATAAAAAGGATTAGAACTCAGCCAGTTAACAGAGCAGCAATCCAATAAATTGTGTTTACAAACTGTTCAAAGGAAACAATGACCTCTGAAGAAAAAAAAAGACCACAGTGCTCAGCTTTAATGTTCCATTTCCATTTTGGAAGCATATTGAAAGCAACAATAAGGACTGATGTTGTCTAAATGATGGCACATGCTTTACTTTTCAGTGCAAAGTTGAGAAAAAGCAGAGAATGAAGATATAGCTACATCCAATGTAGTTACATAGTTCCTGTCTCAAATAATTCAAATGCTAGTAGCATTTTGTGCCATAGCATAGCATGGATTAATAGTAGGTAAACTATGTCTTCTCCTCTTTCCTCATTTATATGCAGATGCAGTTTCCTTTCTTTTCAATATATTTTTAACAAATATTTATTTGCAATGAAAATGTTTTCTTTGCTGTTCCCAAGCAAAGAAAATATTCCCTTCATTTGCTATTACTACTACTATAGTACAATATGCTGTTATCATTATTTTTGCCATGCTCCTAGTCCCCTGCAGAATTTATTTGAAACTGTAGAATAATTGGAATTAACCTTTTTCCCAGCAAACTACTAGTTGGGAAAAGTGAAACACAGAATTTGATGTAATATGAAATAATGATCTTTTGCTAGATTTAGCAAAAATCGACTTTTTCCCTACAATTCTGAAACAGTACAAACAGCAAAAGCAGAAATATACTGACCCCCTAGGGGTATGAAATTGACAGAGCTGTTGTCCTGCAGCACAAATGGTTATTTGGTATTTGGGTTCTTAACATGTTTTTTCTGTTAAAAAGAAAAATCTGTTGTATCAGACATTTTTGGTGTAGTCTGGCTTATTTACCAAAAGGCAGTAGAAAGTCTTAAGTCCTGTTTCCTAGAATAGATTAGCAGCTTTCAAAGATTTGACAAAGTTGATTCTCTTTGACTACAAAAAAGGGTTAGAGTAAGTTTACCTTCACACTTTTTTTTTTTTAAATAAGTTTGCCCTTACTTTTTTCTCTGCCGAGTCAAGGTAATCTTTATACCCACATTTGAAATGTGCTTTCTGATATCCTATGAATATGGCCACACAGGAAGGAGAATTTGAGAGAGAGGAAAGATAGAAGCATGAGGGGGAATTCATGGTACCATTAGTGCTAAAAACAATAGTTCAGAAATTATATCTCAGATGCAAAATCAATGTGATTGGCTGCCAAATCATAGGGGTTTTTTAATGACTGTACAAAATTTTTGTCTGCATTTTGAAACTTGAACTCTTGGTGTTACTTCATCTTTCCACCATATGTATGTACATGTACATGTGTGTGCATATATAGCAATCAGATTAGCCACTTCTTCCGGATTTCCTCACAACGAAGATATGTAACTGCAGCTTTTCTTTGCTGTAGTGGTTCTCACTTCTATCTTGCAATCAATCATTCCCCAGTTCTGCCCCCAAAATGCCAGTCTCCCATCCTTCCCATCCTTCCTGCACTCCTCACTTATGCAGGTTTCAAGCATTGAGAGAAGAGGACAGAAGAGCAGAAAAATTTGACATGCTGCCTTGTGTTCTTTCTGTTACCCTCTTCCTAATCTTCTGAAAAAAAAGGCAAGGAAAACTCAGCCTCTTGTTGCAGCTTGGAGTTGCTATTCTCCTTCAGAAGGTGACTAAGTGAAGCAGACAGTAAGTCAAAGGGGTTTCCTTTTAAGATGGGGCTGAAATCCATGAAAGACCTAGAATTTTCTTGTCATCAGCATGCTTGCTCCAGTCTTGGACCAAATTTGCTGCTCTCCCTTCTCCCCTTAGGAAGGGGAGCTGGCTACTTAGCTACGGAGAGCTCTGTGAAGTGGATGCAGGTGACAACTCTTGGAGACATCAAGCAGTGAAGGTGGGAGAAGCCCACTGAGAGATTCCTGTATAAGCACAATGTCCAATATTGCTGGGCCAGTCATATACTTCCATGAGCTTCCTGAGGCTGGGAGTGTGAAATCAAATGAAAGACTCCCAGCCCAAAAGAACAGCAGCCAAGATAATTCCGAGGTGATGAGTCTTTCAGATTCCTGTGGAAAAAGGGGAGCACCATCAAAAAGCTGTAGGTCCAAAGAGCTTTGAATGGTAATTCTCTTCTTGCTTTCCTTGTTTCCAATCATCTTGAACAGTAACAACTTGATATCACAGTTATAATACCTGTCTTGACTGTCCTGGATTGCAAGGGCAGTTCTGCTTGGTGGGAAGTTTAACTAAAAAGGGTTTCTCTACCACCCAGTTCTCAGTATATTCTCCACCTACAAAAATAACCCCTTCAGCCCTTTGATGCCCAGACAATCCAGCACAGCTAGTTCTTTAATTGAGGAGTCTCAAAGCACTTGAGATTCTAGGTGAAGAAACACCTTGTATGTATCCTTGCTACAGAGACACAAAAGGTTGTTTCCCCACCACACCAAAGACTCATTTACAGGTGGCCAACCATGCTAAAATAAACTAGTTATAAATACTATATAAATAAACTATTTATACTATATAAATATACTATTACTATTAGCTTTCCTCTTCCCTTCCTTTTCAACACATTGCTTAGATTGTGCATTTACATTTGGGCCAGCTCCAGTCAACAAATGCTAGAGTAAAATCTTTTTTCCATGTAGCCATGACCAGTAGTGGTCATCAACAAAATCCCTATATATGTGCCTTTTTAACTAATCTCATCAAAACAGGTAAGCTTTGGTAACTTCATCATCTATCTTGCATACTACCAAATCTAGTCATTGCCCAGCAGGACACTTTTTCCTAGCTACTAGTGGAAAGGGAGAGGCTACTTGATGGCTCCAGAAACATTCCTGCTCTGATTTTGCGTCCAGCAGGCATAGGGAAGGGCACCTTTCTGCAAATCTGGCTGGTTTCTGATTGCATCGGCTCCAGGGCTTGGCCACAATTCTTGATGGCAGTTTCCGAGTTGTTACAAGCTGGTCCTGATTGTTTCAGGAAAAAAATTACATTTGCAGTTCCCCCAGTAACACACTATGATTTGTTTAGGAACAAATCTGCACTGAGACAAGTCCAAGTTTCTCTTTTGTTAGGCAGAAGAGAAGTAAAAGTAGATAACTATAGTCACCCATATGAGTAAGCCAAGAATTCATGAAGTGATTCATAAATCATTATAAAGACCACTAAAGTCTACTAAAAAGGAGTCCTGTCTGGCTATACAAAGTAGTGCATTATTATGGGGGGGGGGGGGAGGTTGGATGTTAAATCAAATGTGAAATCTGTAAAACTCTGCTTTTCACTTTGAGTTTTGAAAAGGACTTTTCCCCTGTTGTTGGCTGCTAGTTAAAACGATTTTTCAGAAATTAATTTTCACAAATGAATTTTGAAAACACAGAGGATGATATCCCATGATTTTTAAAATAATGGTAGTAATAAAAGACTGTCTGTGCTTTGCTCTTAATCTCTGGCAGCAAATAACAGTCTTTCTGTGTGAGTGCTATACAAAAAACTAACTCCAGTCCTTACTCAGGAGACATATAACCAGGTAGTTGTAGCACTTTTTAAAAACCTCTGATATATTTATCACAATATAGCTACTGATTTATCTTTTTTTTTAAATTATTCTCTAGTATTATTGTGAAAAACATGCATGCTTTATTCTTTTCCTCCCTGGTATGTCTTTAAGTCTACATTGCATCAGTTATCAATGAAATATTTGACACATTAAAGACTCAATGACTCAGTAGTGACATCTTTATTTCCTCCATCTAGATAGCATATCTGAAGTAATACATGTGTTTATGAAGTTAATATCAAATCAGCACAAAGACCGTCCAAACCGTATCTAATATGCCTAAAAATACGATTCTCAGAGAAAACTGAATAGGCAGTGAATCATCCAAAGTTCATCTTGACACTTGCTGTACTCCAAATGTAAATTATGGATCTACCAGAAATGTAGTAAATAGGTTTCAAATTAAGTCAAAATCACACAGATAATGTGTGGCAGATACTAATTCTGAGCTGCAGCATAGATGATCTCTGGTGTCTTGGGTTTAAATGCAGTTATAACCCGTACGATGACCCTGTCCAGAGGTGTTCTGTAGTCCTGCTACCACAGTTGCACCTTCTGTTGTATTCAGGGTGAGATTACAGCTTCCTTACACTTCTACATGAAAAACATTCTTTATTGCTAGGTTAAAAAAAAGTCATCTAGTGTATTGAGGTTCAGTCTCAGGCGAACAGGGACCAGATCCACACTTTAGGATCCTGGCAGACTGTGTTAACTGCAAGCACTAATCCCTCCTAGGAGCAGCTACTGAGCACACCCACCACAAAGCAGGGTAGGTGGGTGCTCTTGCTCGGCACAGACTTGCACCTTGCTTTTGGGGGTGGAGAGAGAGGCTGATCTGTGACAGGAATACCACATCAGTTTTCACTCGCCCTCTTGCAGACATATCCTCGCTCTTTTTTGTTGGCCTTCCCGACTCCCCTCTCATGGATGAGAAAGTGGCCCTCAGCCATTCCTGAGCTTTCATTTACTAATCAGATCCTATTGGTCTAGTGGGTAGTTTGGTCATCGGGGGCACAGACCAGAGCTCTTACAACCTCAGCTTTCCATCTGCAAAAATGACTGTAGCACCTATTTGTAATGTACTTTGAGGTATGAAATTTTAAGGAAATGTAGAAAAAAGTTAAACTTACCAAGTCTGTAAAACCCTCATATAAAAATCCTTAAAGTAGCGTGTATCCCTGTAGTGCCAGTAATGACAAAGCTGTGCAAAACACACCACTGAAGTGATGAACCTCTGTGGCAGCTGCTCCACCAGGTTCAATCTGAATGGTTCTCCTCCTCTGCCAGGCTGGTAAGTTTATACTTTGAGTCCAGATCAACATTTTGATGTGGTCAGACTCTGCCCAACTGCAGGTGATTTAACACTTACCTTTATATACATTATATTGACTTCAGATTGTTTATTTTCAAATAGCTCTATGTAATATACAAAGATTTCTAGAACTTGAAACCTGAACCTGGACCTGAACCTAATATCTGACTCCTCAGTGTCCAACGACCAGAACTGACCGCTCACTTCTAGTGAGGAAGGATAGCTATTTATTGACAGATACAGTTGATACAAAGCCTTACAATAAGACAGCTGGCAATGCCTCAGAAATCAGGTCCCCCATGAGCTATCTCCTCCCATTAAAACTTAAACCCACCATAGAAGTTAAAAGGCGTTTTCCATGATAAGGGTGCAGTTCAGCCTTTTAATTTCCCAGTTGTCAAATCTAATGATCCGTCACCATTTGAAAATATATCTTCTCTGTATCTGTGCTGCACACTGTTCTTTTGGAAGTCTGTATCTATGCAAACTGCTAAACATTATAGTGATCTAAGTAAAGCAGAGACAATCTTTAGCTCTTATCTATTGGGGATTTTACAGTTTTGTGTTTCTGAACTCCTAGGTTTGTTGCTCCGGCTCCTTCTCCTCACCACATCAGCCCCCAGAGAATTTCAGTTCCACATCACGTGATGCAGCGGCAGACTCCACAACCTCCCCACTTTCAACAGCCTGCAGAAATGCCTCTGAAGACATACCAGCCAGCAGCAAACCCTTCTTTTCAACCAAATAGCCTCCACATCCAAGGTAAGAAGAAAGAATCTTCATCACTGATGTTAGTTGTTTGTCACTGCTGCTTGGCTTCAAATTAAGTGCTTCAAGGGCTGGCACTGGTATTTTTAAGGCACCTTTCCCTTTGAAAGACCCTGGGGAGTAGCCTTCAGGACCCTCCCTTCTGACTTCCTTAAAATTCTTAGCTTAGCTAATTGTTATTCATCTTACTATGGAGTTATGTGTTTCTCTTCAGACTGATTTTCAGAGCTCTTGTTGAAATAGAACTGCAAATAATTCTGTGATGGCCTCTGCTTTTAATTTTCTAATGTTATGCTTCTAATCCCTCCTGACTTTACACATAAAGTGTTACCAGGTTTTCAAGAGGTAGAATATTTCTCTCCCTTGCACTTGTGGAGCATACATGTCTCTTACAGCTGTGTTCCCACTTGTGCTGTGTAAACAGCTTCTGCAAGACTTCTCTCTTCCTCTTTGTTCAATCAAGTATAAACTTCTGTAGCCAAGAAGAAAATTAACAACAGCTGAAAACAATGTTGGGTTGTTTGGGGCTTTTTTTCCTAGCTGGTATGGAGTCTGAATAGTAATTACCTTAACATTTCAGAAATGTGTTGACAGCCGTAATGTTGTTTCCTCTCAACTGTTTAAATATATGGTTTGCCATATTTACATACACAAGGTACATAGCACACTGGACTTTTATAGGCCTTGGGATTCTGCTTTTTCATCAGGCTTCCTGAGAACTATCACAGTAGATATCATAGGAAACATCTTGAGAAAACCAAGGCTTCTTTTATTTTCTGCCACTGATGGAAGCAGTCTCTCTAGGCAAAGGGATGAGACAGCACACTGAGGCATCTCCCGGAGTTCATGAGTGTGAAGGGGAGGAAAGAAGGTGCCAGTCCTGTTTTGTTCTTCTTATCGTACTAGACCACACATGAGCAGGATCTGAGCCAGGTGCTTTTCTTCCAGGAACTAGTAATCCTGTACAGCACTGAATAGTACTAGAACATGAAATTTACCAGTGGATGTAAACAGTTACTGTTGGCTTTCTCTATTCTCTGATTAAAGTTTCACTAATAATCTAGGGCCAACAGAGTACAGGATGAAATTTATTAAAATACTGTTCATTTTCATATGACACATGTGAAGACATGCCAGAGCAGGTCCAATAAATTCCTAGCGTATAGGGCATGAAGGGATCAGGTTAGTCTTCCTATTTCCACAGTACCATACATTTTATTCAATTCCCTTTTTTGCTGAATATTTGGCAAGAACTCATCTTCCAGAAAGGCATCCAGACATTAAGGTCTGTCTTCCTGCCTGGAACAAGAATTGTCTTTGAGTGCATAGATGCTTTATCAGCCTCTTCCTCTCATGGTTATGGGAGTTTCAGTAATTGTAGAACCTGGGATCACAACCAGTTGCTCTAAAGTTGAACAGTTTCCGAAGAACTCTGCCTCCCAGAGGCTCATAGATCACCTCGAATTAGTTGCTGCTCCACACAGGACTTGCACCGGCTGGTGCAGCAAGCTCCATATCTGCTTGGGCATCTTCTCTTTAGGGCAGGCCGGAGCGATGCTACGGCGTTCCCATCTCCCCCTCCTACAGTCCGAAGAGGATTTAAAAGGACAAAAGACATGAGTCATTAAAACCATTATAAGAAGGCGGCCCAGTGGAGACCTTCGTCTGGGCAAATGTCACATATGGACTGAAGCCCCATTCCACATCCAAATTTAAGATAGAGCTTCATACTATCTTCTGAGTGGATCAAAAAATGGATAACCTCAAGAGCTTGGACCTTAAACCTATACCTTACTTAGTCGCACATTAGCATTACTGTGTTTGCCTCCCTGTCCTAGGAAAACCTATGTTGAAAATAGACATTGCTGACAGGAATTATATAAACATAGACAGCAACTCAAAGTTGCAATTGTAAAGAACTCTGCACTTAAAACTGGTAGGAACACAATATGGGCTGAACTCTAATTTTTTTTTTTTTTTTGTATTGAAAGATATAATACATTGCAATACAATAGCCACATTTGGGTACTAAATGTTCTTTCAAAGATTAAGTAACCTCTTGTCGCTATAAGAGGTGTTTTATCAGAATGTACTACCTCCAACTTAAGCACAGCTGTCTCACTCTTATGTGCTACACTGAAAGCTTTTTGTCCTGTGTGCCTGAAAGGCTTGCCTAAACTCTCCCTCTCAAAAGCAAATGTTTCAAGAGTTCATGGTCATGTTTTCGCAGCAGCGATACAACGATTGCCATCTTCCTTGGTCACATCATTATAATGTAGAAAAACACCATGGAGTTATCTCACCAGCCTGGACTATTTGGTATGTAAGAAGTGTCTGTGGGAAGCTCTGTTAGTTTCTGTCTCCTGCAGTTCATAACTGCCTTTTCATGATTTAAAGTGCTGTAGCTATAGCCACTTCAGCTCAGTCCGCTACCAAACAATGGTGACATTTTTGTCTCAATCTGTAGTCTTAAACTTGTCAACTCCATTTAAATCGGCTGTACTGAGGAAGAAAGAGTTTCATTGCCTGAAAGCTTTTTGAAGAAAACAAGTTCTAAACAGACTCCCTTACTGAAAGCCTGAGCATCTCAAAAGCTCATGGAGATTGCAGAGCACTATCCTTTAGAAAGAAATTATGTAGGAGATCCAAGACTGACAAGCCTCTTATATCTAATAGCTAATTGTATTGTGAAACTGCTTTTTCTTGGAAGAACATTGTCTACAGTTCAGATTTCATTCTTCTGAGTGATTTTCAGCATCAGATACACAGTAATGTCAGAGAGGGCTTTTTGTTGCCTTGGTTAACATTATATAATAGACTAAATATTCCCTTTCCTTCCTCGTGTGAAATTCACAATTTCGTTTGCTGTATGGGATGTTCGGAAGTGATGATGCTAGACGACTCACTGAGCTGCAGAAGTGAAGCTCTTCTTTTCCTTTCATTAGACTGTAGTATCTTTTATTGGATTACCATAGGCAGTAAATCTGAAACTATCCTGGACTGGAGACTGGAGTGACGGCTTCCCAGCTTGACGCCATCGTATGCCATTGTACTGTGTGTTTGTAGACAGAATAGAAGACAGTACAGGTCCTGGAAATCTGCAACAATTGGCCCAGGACCTGTATTGTACTGGTGAGTCTTTTCAGCCAAGAACAACTACAGGGATCTCAGCAGAGGTACCTGAAGACACAGGCATCTGCAGCACGCAGGCAGCTGCAAGAATAAGGTATTGCTCTGAGACAAGTCAGAAGAAATGCGTGAGGTAGGAAAGATAAAAACAGCAATAGAAACTCCTTCATAGTGAGCAAACTTTTTGTGCTTATACTATAGAGTGAGGTAAAGCTCCTTTGGGCATGGACATAGCTGACTTGATTTTGGATGCTTCTGGTACTGTGAACGTTTTTGCACTAGAAATCTGACTGTCCTTTAAAATTGTGCCTGTAACTCATGTCATATGTGTTTGTGAGTTAAGCTGATGACCAATGCTGGCTGAGTAATGGAAGAAATTATTAAACTTAAAAAATTATTCGGGAGTTTATCAGTTAATGAAAGTGCTTTGTGCACTTCCCTGGTTCTTTCTGCAATATAGCGGTTAGTGTACCAATGGGTCAAAGCTTGTAAGACTGCTAGACAATATTCTTTTGCTTAAGTAGGGAATGAGCAAACACAGAGGATGTGACTCACAATAGCTCAACCCCAAGGTAAGTAGTTTTTCTGCCAGACTTCAGCTAGCAATAGTCAAAGTTACTGCCAGATTGTTCTGCATTGGGAACAGGATGCTGTGAGAAAGGCACAAACAGAGAATGAGCACAGAGCAATGTGAAAAGACATTTCAGCATGTGTCTTGAAGGGTCTTGCCAGCTGGCTCAGACCACTATAGATGGAAATGGTTGTTTCTGGTAACTAGTCTGACTCAACAGTAAACTTGCACAGTGTGTCCTATTGCTGGTTGAGAGAAAAGTTGATTTTAAAAGCATTTTTGAAGGAGGCAAAAACTGTCAATAGCTATATAGCTTCTAAGTCAAGTTTTGGATGGCTATTGTTTTTTCTTTCATTTTATTTTATTTTACTACTGCTGATTCTTAAATGTCAGGACTGAACATTTAAGGATTGACACGGTGTAAATTCCTAGCATGTTTTGCAGTCTGACTCAGTTTTGTTGCAGTTAAACTTTAAAAGAAAAAAAAGATTGAAACCGTCATCTTACAGCTAGGGCTGCAAAGTGCCCGCAGCCCCTGCAAAAGACAATGAAATCTATGAGTGTTTAGCCTCTCTAGAGTGAGCACAGAGTCTGCAAATTGTGCCTGCTGTGGAAGACGAAGTGTGCTTCTACTTTTTCTTTCTTTTTTTTCTTTTTTTTTTTTTTTCCTTCTTTTATATGAAGTCAAAATACTCTTTTTTCATGCAGGTTTTCAGACACAACACTGACAATTGTTTCAGTGTTCTTTCATGTAACTATTTGCCTGATCTAAACTCTTGTTATGTATGTGTAAATTAGGCATTTATCTCATTGTGTGTACACAGAAGTGTCTTGCAAGACTACTAAATAAAATGCAAAGAGTATGTTTCACTCACCGTTGTTACCTAGACCTTCCTATAACGTCTCTTCTGAGTTCCCGGGTGCAGGTTCAGACTGTCTTTTCCTGTCCATACTCCTGGCCTATGCTGATGCTTTTAAACAATGAGTTTTCTATTTCAATTCAAGCACATCTTATGCATGCCAACATTTGTCTGTTTCCTCACGGAGACCACAGAAATACGTCTCAAAGGAAAAATAATTAGAATCATAAAACTCCTAAATCATGCATCCTTCCTCCCACTTGGCAGAAAATCAGTTATATCACATAAAGTGATACAGCATGTTTTCCACTGCGTCCTCCTTTCTCCATCCCTATTATTTATGAAATGCATTATCTGTACATAAACACTTAGTGCAGCTTTAGCAAACAGCAGTCCCATGTGCACGCTTCCATAGGAAAGTTAATGGAAATACACCTAACTTCTAGCCACAATCCAGAAAAAGTTTGCCAAGTGCCTTATGTTCTTAACATGTTTCTAACCATAGACTATCCCTGTAAAGGGATTTGAGGTTGGAAGGTTTGTTTGGGTTGGGGTGTGGAACTGCACCAATATAAAATTTTTATTTTAAAAATACTTTTTATTCATAAGTCAAAACTAGATGCCCTATGCAAGGCATTTATAATTACTAGTAATGAATGAATAGGCCAATAGTTATGTTCAGGTGTCATATAATACCCAAGATATTTAGACATGTCCCTCTCAAATATCAATAGGTTGTGATTCCATGTTTCATGCTTCCCATAAAAGGATCTTCTCTGCTTATAATCTTCTCTCCTTTGGGATATCTCTTTGATCCTTTTTGAACTGTTAAATGGTACCCAAAGCCTTTTGTTGTATGCTGCTCACCCGAACATCCCATTAATTTTAGGGAGGGAGATGAGCTTTTAATCCTGTTAACTAATTTGCTTACTACTCATGGTTTGTTACTGCTCATGGACATCAGTAGATCCCAGGCATGAAAGCTGAATGTCTGGTATAAATATGCTTTCCTAACTACACGGTATGGATGTACTGAGGCTAATTCCTGAACATGTGGAAGGATGAACTTGAGTTGGCTGTTCCTGTAACTATCCAGATTAGGATTCCTTATTCCCTCCTAGTACTAAATGCTCTTTGAAGTCATATCTGTGAACATTTATAATCACTGAAGGTAACAAGGTTTCCTCCTTTTTTATAATATCCAAAAGACAATAAACAGATGCCTAAGGAGAGGGGAGTCATTTAAGTTCTTGAATTGTAAGCCAGTATCTGCAGTACAGAGTTTATATATAGAAGATGCACTAAAAGATGTTTTTCAATCCCTCTTTTCCCCTTTTTTCCTTTTTTTCTGATGTTGATGTTTTAAAGGTTTAGGGAAGGTTTTGTTGTTGTTTCTTTTTATTGATCTTTCTACACTAAAAGGAAATTCAGCTGGAAGGACTTTGTCATATGGATGTTGGTTAACTAGACTGGCTAGAGGAGACAGCCCTGCATGTCAGCTTTTTCTATTGACAGTAAAGTCTCTGGAATAGACTTGGGACACAGGAAGTTCCTTAAGATGCTTTCTGAGGTAGGGGGTCATTTTTCTCACGGTGACTTTTTGGTATGACTTACCACAACATATTCTTCATCAAGAGAATAGCATACCAGCCCTTACACAATAAGCTGTTTGCTAATAAAATCTTCAGAGACTGTATAACTCCTGGGCCTATTTTTGGGCAGTCAAGGCCTACAATTTCTATGTAACACCTTGGAGATAATGCACTGTCTTTTTCCTTTTTCCTTTATGCACAGAAAGAGAGTGGTGAGAACAAGGAGCCACAGTGCTGGCAGAGAGGAGCTTGATTCACAGTTTTTCGTAAAAGAAAAAATAGTATATACTGTAATACTGAATTTATAATTTTCAGGCAGGAGCCCAGTGTGAAATCTGGAAAGTACCATTTCAGACAGCAGGACTGCAGAGTAAAGGGCGAAATTTCCTGAAAAATTTCAGTTTCTAGCCAGTCAGTGCCTCTCACAAGTCATGCTGGAATCAGGATGTCCATGAAGCAGATTGTGTTCGGAATTAGTAGCAACTGGAGGAAGTCTTAGGGAGCTTCATATCAAAGCTGCTTTATTGCTGGAAAATAATTGAAGTCTGCTGAAGACTGCTACTGCAGTCGAGGTTTTTGTTGTTCTCACGGCCATGGTTCCACATGCTATCCCTTGTATCTCTGTCCAGGTCTTTATACTGATGACTTTCTTCTCCTTGTTGTAGGTTTTTATGGGCAGCTTCAGACTTTCTGCCCTCCACATTATGCTGACACTCAGAAGAATGTACAACATGGTGTTTCTTGCAATATGGTTCCTCCTTTTGAAGACTGCTTTGTTCCCACAACAGCAGGCCAGGCAGGGCTTGGTATTTTCCATCGAACTTTTTCAGCTCATTCTGGTATTACAGGTAAATGACAGCTGGGGACTTTGTGGATGGTTGTGTACAGTTTGTGGACTGTGACAGATCTGCTTGAGCTGTGTGTATGACTGGGACCTGTCATGACAGACTTGACTCTTCACAAAGAGGAGATGGTTTTCAGACCTTTGTGGAGTGGTCGGCATTGGGACCCAGTCACCATGGGTCACAGTAACATCTGGCCTGTGTGCAGACTGTACACTGTTGTGGGCTTCTCAAGGTTCTAACCTCTGGGGGTCAGACAGTCATTAGCTCATGTACTTGCTTTGAAATACAATGCATTGAGCCCTGTGTGATATTTGTGCAGCCACTCCACTCTGCTGTAAGAATTGTAGCAGGGACCTGAGACGATTCAAACCACTGATTTTTCTTTATGCATGTTTGATTTTTCTCAGTCTTGAATTTCATTTATTCACATTTCCATGACAAGAACTGCCTGGGTGCACTCTTTTCTGTGCACACTTGACTTAGTCTCTGCCTAGCTGAAAAGTACATAAGGGGCTTGCATGCTGCTCTGGAAGGGTGAAAGTTACCTCTGTGCAGAGGATCAGCAAAAGACAGTGGGCCTAATCTTAGGGCCTAAGCACAATTGATGCCCAAATCTTTTATTGTCCTTCCACCCAAGATGTTTTCACTTAACATTTATGTGCTTTGAAATCTCTTTTACATCTTGGTCCTTCAGTAGTGCATTAAAAAGCCAATGCACCTGTAACTTCCAAGAGGCATCTCACAGTATGTAAAGATGTAATCCAAAAGATGGGATTTTTTCTGCAAACCGTTACTCTTGCCCTTACTATCGCTTGTAGAAGTTAGTAATTTTTGTGCCAGGGTCTGCTTTACAGCAAATGAGTTTCCTCTTATCATATGTTGGGTATGATGAAATTCGATAAACAAGCATGAAGTTTACTTTAAAAATTATCACAATTTTAGCACCCATTAAATAGACAAGTGTTAGTTGTGAAGAAGTCTGCTGTACTTCAGATTTGATTCTGACAGAACTGAAATTCCTCCCTTGGTAAGCAGGAAGTTATGTAATTATTAATGTTATACATATGTTGGCTTGTTTGTTTTGTTTGTCTGTTTCGTTTAAAGCCATTTCCAGTTCTCTGCATAAGTATTAGGATATTCTCCATGATATAGTTATCCTAGTTAATTAATTATTTTTGTATTTTTTCCAGTTTATGACTTTCCAGCAGGGTCCACAGGTATATTTGGTGATTCAGCTCGCAGCATGCCAGAGGATAGCAGTTTCCTACAAGTAAATGCAGTGGATCGTTGTTCTAGCCAGCTTTCTTCTGTCTACACTGAAGGCTAAAGTAATATAAACCTAGTTACAAGAACTTGATTCCATTTCATCTTGCCCTTCTAATATTTCTCTACAAAATTTTTCTCTCCATGAAACTGCCATGTATGTATGGGGATATGGGTTGATATACATACATAACGGAGAGGAAAAAAGCAATCACTGAGCATTCATCATGTAATCAAGCAGTCAACTGAGAAGGAGAATGTTTGGAGAAAGCAAGCTTTGCCAAAACCTTAGCAATTGTTTCTTTTCTTTTTGTCTGTGGCACAGCAACTCTACTTTTTTTGTTCTTTCTTCTTTTTAATTTCTCAAAGGGAATTCACAAACTAAATAAGAAAACTGCTTGTTGACTGTAATCCTTTCAGGCTGAATGGGTGGACTTATTGAAGAACACAGCTTTAGAAAATTCCTTTTTTTAAAACAAAAAAGGAAAAGAAGTAAAACCAGAGCATACTACAAACATTTCAAAGGCACATAGCTTTTTGCACAACCTGTTCGCATGTGATGCTTCCGACGTTAAACACACACCAGCATCAAAAAGGGAGAGAAATTAGACATACATCCTGGCACTACCCATTGGAGGCATTGGTGCAGCTTCTTTTTGGAAGATCTTTGGAAGTACCAAAGATCATTGGTACTGGATTTCTTACAGGCCTCAGTTTAGGTGTCTTTTCCTTCCGTCTATATTTTAAGCCATACAATATGGCCATTGCTATTTTTCCAATATTCCTTCTGACCCAGTGCTTTATGCAATGAATAAGAAGGGTTAAATGCACTACAGGAGAAGGTACATGGACTTTGTCTATATTTAGCACAGCTGCTAGATAAGAATAAGCATGTTTTAACTTCCTGTTGGTTTTTAATTACATTGTAGAGCTTTATTGATGTATGTGCTCCGTAGGAAGGTTTAAAATACCCTGTAGAAAAGACTCTTCCTTAAATTCCACAGGTTTTTTTAAAAGCAATCTGTATTGATTCAATTAAATTTTTGTTGCCCTAACATTTTTCATTTCCATAACGCATTTCCAGGACGAAGAGCTACTCTTAAGTTTACTATGTTGCCTCTGGTTATTTAGAGATGTAAAACTGAACTGGTTTGGTGGTTTTGATTTTTCTGCTCAATGTCAGGCTCTGGTCCTCGAATTTAGTCCAGGATGCAAGCAAATGAGGTTGCCCTTCTTGAAAGGTACAAAGGTATGAGTTAAAAACAGTATTTTGCAGTGGAGATGTGTCATCACTGTGATCCTATATACCTTGGGAGCAACTCTTACATTATGTACGACTGAGTTTTTAGGTTATTAATCCCTGTTCATCCATTTGTGGATTTCTTACTGTGTAGTGTGCATCTTAGTATTCTCATGACCTGATTTAATAAGAAGGACAAAAATCCAAAGTTCATTCTTACAGGCTAGACCATAACTATGCTTCTGAAATCACTTGTCTAGAAAGATGAATTTAAAAAAATGTTTATACAAACATTTTTTTTATCCTGAGAAGCTTTTGAGAGTTGTTGAATGCAGTTTGGGTCAAATTCATAATTTAATTTGGCATTATGTTGCATAGATGAATTTATGTCCATATGTTTATAAAGACTGGCAATCTTTTGAGGTTTATATTCATGAAGTATATTGTTATATACAGGCATATGTGCTTATATATTTAATGGAGATATTTTCATCCAATAAATGCAAAGAATATATGGATAAACCATGTACATAAACAATGTTCAATAAGAAGTAATATGGCTTAAATACAGATAATTCTGTACTAAATTCTTCCCCTTTTTATTCTGCTTCTCACATCACAAGTGAATGTGTCCCTCTGCTTCAGCTTGCAATAGTAGGTCTAGTTGTTACTATATGTGGTTTGCATTGAGTTAAATGACATCAGGCTTCCCTACACAGCTATACATACACAGGCAAAAAGACAGTCCTTTTGCATTAATGTGTGATCTGGCCCAGTGCATTGACAGCGAGTTTTGCTTTTTAATGAAGCTTTAATTTTGTGCTATCTTAGAGCCCATTCTGTGGTCACTGCACATGCATAACTTAGTTCAGCAGGAGTAATTAGGCATGCTGAACACTTCAATTTCAAATGTGTAGGACTATGTTTTGTTCCACCAAAGTCAGTAAGGGCAGGATCAGACCCAGTGTGTACATATGCATGTATATGTACATACATACTTTTGTATGTATAAATCCCTCAAGGTTCTTTTAACCACATGGTTGTCCAGAATTTGTCAGTTGCTGTGTACAAAACTGAAATATTGCTGCAAACTTCAGATCTGTACCACCTTGACTTTTAAATCTTTTGAAATACTTTTTCTAGTATCTGAATGTACAAGCTGTCCAGTAGAGAGAGGGCTTTTACATCATGAAAGATCTTGACCAAAGGGAAAGTGGGAATACAGAATTCAAAGGTATTCATAATTTGGGGGTTCATCAGTTACGTTTTAAAAAGGAAACTTTGCAAGTCATTCATTCATTCTTTCATGTATATATAAAATATATATATTTACAGCTTTCTATGAACCTTAATCTTAAAAAGAAGAAGCTAGAGTACTGTCAAATTAAGCATGAGAGTGGGCTACCACTGTCTATAAAAAGGTACACCTTTGTTTACTTCTGTATCAAAGACAAAGAGGATTCTTCATGATTATTTCATTATTCTCTTTGGAGTCAGACTGACTTTGGGGGATCAGCCTATATCACTGAGGGCAATTGTATAAAATAGAACCATTTTATCTCATGTATTTTGGATATTTAAATAGGGAATCGTGTTTGTCACATGTTACAATGAAAAATGGTGCTTGTGAAAATACATAGCATAATGCCAGTTACTGACTTATATGCAAATAGTTGTGCCTCAGTGATTTTTGTGTTGTTATTCTATTTGCTGGATTGTTAACTTTCTAAAGGGATTCATATCTAAGAGATGAAGTTATTTTAGACTATGAACATTAAACAATATTCTAATGAAATTATTTACAATCATTCTTTTATACAATTCTCTTGTATGCTCTATTTATATCTGCATTAGAAATGGGTCTACACTGGAGTTTAAAATACAGTTTCAAAGCACATGTGTACATGTGTGAGTGTATGAGAGTGCATGTGTGTATTTGGATCTCCCTTTCTATGTATAATATATACATGTATATATACACGCATACATATAGGCATTATGGTTTACTAATACCGGATGCTGAAGTATTGCAGTGCTAAGGCCATCTGTCACATTGTATTTCGTTTTCAACTTTCTTTGAAGAGGTGTGACTGAGTATAAAAATTACATTTTAACTGTTTATTCTCTGTTTCCCTGTGTAATTTTATAGCAGATTTTTTTAAACAGCACTTTTTTGTTGTTTGTGTGAAATTTTGTTGTTGGCTTTTTTTTTATTTCCTAGGAAAACATAAAGCAAAAGAAAAAGACCACAATTTAAAATTAGCTAAGTAGGGTTTTATTTAAGAAAAATAATCCCTTTATTCTGTACAGAAAGCAGCATCTTGTGTAATATTTTTTACACAAAGCACTTTGGTGAGGAGAGAAAGTGGAAGTATGTTTTTCCTAAACCTTACAGAGTATTCTACATATTTATACATGCTTACATATACACATATGAACTCCATTTGCCATACTGTATATCTGGCTGATATTTGCTCTAAAGATATATCTGTTGCATACCATGAAAAATACATTTTCAAAATAATTAGTTACACTTTTTTCTCTGCTAGTATGTATAATTTTGTGATTTGTTACAGTTATTTTTCATATAATCATAAGTTATTTTTGTCCTGTTTCATAAAATTCTTTTTTATGTAAAAGGTAAAATTGAAAGGTGTATGTGCATGGTACAAAATAAAACTGGAAAATTATAACTCAATGACATGACCAGTAGAACGTCTTATTGTAAGATGCCTTTAGACTGCTCCAGCCATTGTCCTTCTCCATAAAACTACTAGTATTTGTATGAATTAGTATAATTAGAAACAGAAATAGAAAAAAAAGTCTCAGAGATTTCTTCTAAAAAACACTTGGGTCAGAGTTTTAAGTCTGGATTTAATTATTGTTATAGTGAGGCTAGAGATTTGTAGAGATAAATGAATGCCTCAGTGTGTGTTTACACCCTGGGTGGAGACACAAATAAAAGAAGAACATTTGATTACATTTTTGTTCTGTGATAATTTTTATTGGTTTCTTTGTTCATGTGGTTCTACAGTACAACATGTAAAGGGATTTTGCTTTTCTGTCTGGTTATTGTTTCTAACATACTCAAGCAATTAAGTTATTTCAGAGCATTTAATGTAAGGAAAGAGCATCTGTTTTTACTGTGCATTAGGCAAAATGCTAACAAAAGATAGAGACAGAAGTTGATGCATGCTAATGTCCATATTGTCCAAAACACATCCTAAGAATCCAGCACGCTTAGGAAATAAGAGGTTACCTTTTACCACACCTATAAATTAGACTAGAAATCTAAGGACAAAATACAAACTAATAAATTAATTAAGTGCAAAAAGTCCTGTTATATGTTTGCAAAGAGACCTTTGAAAATAATGGTCCAAGCTGATTTTACTATTAAATTATTACCAAGGTTGGCTCTGAGTCAACCATGAGCAGAATGAAAACTAGTAAGCCCAAATTCACTGACTGGTATACATGTGAGCTTAGTAGAGCTTTACTGAAAACGAACTTTGTCCAGTGCGTTCTTATTTACACTGCATCTTCATTTCATGTAGGAAACTTACCCCATGGTTTAGCAAATATTGTTAGGGAATCCTGCAGGCTACCATGAAGAACTGAGAGCTGCTGAATTCAAGTGTTTCAGAATTCAATTTTTCTTTTTGATGGAGAGAGAGCCCTTAAAATGAAAGTTGCCTGAACTTTTTATTCTGTGAAGTGCTGCTGTTTGTTTTTTTCCTTTTTCAGAACAAAACCCCATTTTGAAACATCAGAATTTCTTACAAAACGGAAATTCGAGGGGAGGGGGGGCTATTATTTTGTTGCTTGTATGTAGTTATAGGAGTTCTCCCATGCACCTGTGCCAAAGCCACAGTGTATTTCTGAATTTATACCAACTCTGCCCTAATGGAAAATAGTTCAATAAAGCTCTGTTTGCTATACAGCTATCTCCTTCAATAAGAGGGGGAAAAACCAGACAGCATTCTTCCATTCTGAAGATTAACCTGTTCATATTTACTGCACCTAATTGCAAGATACCTTGTATTTGAAGATAGAGTGACTATGTCTGTATGAAAACACAACTGTCCATTTTCCTAGGCCATGATCCTCAGGAAAATGCTGCTTCACGTTCAGACTTGCTGTGTCCTACCTTGGATCACTTTATCACCCCAAATAACATCAAATGCATTTTGAATTACCTGATTTTTAAACTCTGTCTGTAAACCACTGTAAATAAGCGTCCTCAAGAAGCAGCTTTAAAAAGCTTCTTCCATAATGGACAGTCTTAAAGAGGGCAACTTCTGCATGACTGTGTATACTCACTCACTGCAACATATAGCTACAGGAAACAGAATGGTAAAATTAATATTACAGAACGAAAAATGTTAGCTTTTTAAGGTTGCTGTGTCTCCTTCCAAAATGTTAATTTCTATTTTTCCTCTACCTTCCTTGAAACTATAATGTTCTCATTTAAAAGCTAAGTATGAAAAATCATTCTACCACATCTTCCCATGCCATTTATAGATTTACAACCAAAGTAAATTTACCCAGCAGTCAGTATCATTAATGATTCACAAATGAGATGGGCTAGTTCAGTGAACTGGAACAAAGAACGCCTTCCTATGTGTCTAGTTAAAAGTTCCAACATACCTTTGTTATAACTAGAAAATGCAAACCTCATGCATGGTTGCAACTAGGTACACAGGATAAAGCATTACAAGTACATCTAGGTAGACAGAAGAAAATATAACCATTTCCTCAATATCATGCGTTTTTCCCTTTTGACCAAAAATGTACTTGAACGTGCCAATCAGTGGGCACACTGCAGGCTTGGCTACGCATGTAAATCATCCGACTTCAGCTGTTCCAGGAAAGAACACAGTGAGGTTGATTAAGCTCCTGAAAACCAGGGTGACCTGGCCTCCTCACTCCCTGAAAATTCTCTGAAAATTCCAGCATAAATCTGTTGGAAAAACACAAAACAAAGTTGCTGCTAGAACTGTGGCTGACATATTTACAATTACAATAACAAGACTGACAGCATTGTGATTTCACTTGTTAACCCATTGCTTTGCATAGCACACAGTTGAAATTATGCTATCTCTATTTTTGGTTGGAGGAAGAGGAAGGACACTTTGCTTTAACAGAAGTTAAATTAGTAGTGCCTGAGTGATGATCCTAGGCAAAAGTTAAAGCAGTAATACTGGACCAGCTTATCCATCAAGGAAGTGGGAATAGTGTTAGATGGCACCATTATGGCACTAAACCTTTACTCATGATCAATTTGACTTTTACCCAATGAGGAATCAAAACATTTCTGCAAAATGGAGATTTCTTACCCTGGAAGCTTAAAATCTGTGGAAGCTGCATTCTATCATACACGTTTTTTTCAATCCTTCTTTAGAAGCCAAAGAATGCTGGGTAAAAGTTGTCTAGTTTCAATGCCAATGTTCTCTTTTGTGACTTTGTTATGACAGTCCACAAAAGCATTAAATATGGTAGCAATTTTGTGATCTAGATACGTATTGAATAGAAACAGTATTAAAATGATTAAACTAATATTAGGGAACCTGCTGAAATTGAATCTGCACAATACCAGTAATTTCTATCATAATTACTCAAACCAAAGCTGAACCAACATTTATAATAAGGTGAGATTACCTAACTAAAGGAAATGCTGCTTAAAGGTTGAACCAGAAAGAAAAGAGTGGTGCTGAAATCCACTGTGGTACTCTTACTTGTTGCTACACTTTTTCTACTACTTGCAGTTGTGTGTCTCAATTACTCAAGAGCCCTGTTTCACTGTAGAGACTGGTAGATGCAGAATTTGTGCTGGCAGTTGGGCTTTTCAGCTTGGTGGGCCTTCTTCATGGAAACTGCATGCTATATACGTTGCTGAGCAAACCTACTTTGAATAAAGGCGGGGGCAGTTGTTTGGTTTTTAGGTAAAAGGGACTTACGTAATAGTGGCTTCATTGTGTTTACTTCAAACCTTGTTCTTTGATCCCTAACCCCAACATGACAGTCAATAAGGCTATGCTCCGTGACTCAAAGGACAAAAAGAATTGAGCTTGCCAATCCCGTTGTTCCTCATTTTACTTTCACATCACTGTGTGACCTCTAATAGGACATTTAACGTACAGGAACAAGCTGAAGCCAAACTGCTTGGTCTGATCAGTTTTTCATGCCTTACTGATGGAGTTGTTACTTTCACTGTATGAACTATGGCCTTATGCAAGGCTATTGTACAAGTCATCACACACGATGAAGGCTGTTAGCAGAGAAACAAGGGCCTTAAGGGAAATTATGACTAGAAGTAATTTTCATGCTCCTTTGGACCAAGGGATCGCCGGTGTTGGGCCTGCTGGTCAGGCAAACTGAAGCACTCTGATGGCAAAAGGTTTGCTGAAGCAACTGGAGACCAGTGTGGCCCAGGACTGACTGCAGCCTGTGCCTCTCCCAAACATGCTCTCTGCACAGATTAATGGCTTTGGTGACTCTGTGCCACCTGAGAATCCCACCACAGAAAGGATCCTGAAGAAGCTGACCAGCTGGGTTTTACACTGGATTTGGGAGGATCATGGTTCTTGAGCAAAGCCAAAGCTGCCAATTCTGAGCACCTGTACTAGGGAAAAACTGAAGGAGAAGCCTAGTATCTGGTTTTTGCCCAATGAATGCAACAGATTGCGTCAAATGAATTCCACTGGACAGTCTAATATTTATTATTATTACTGCCGTTTCTTTGTGTTTAATGCCTTTAGGATATTCTTTTATGCTAAAATCAATACTAAGAAAGGAGAGCAAAAAATCTTTTCCTATAGTATCTTTTCTCTTCTGTTCAGAAAATCTTCCTGACAAAGCATACTAAACATTTTACTCATTTTGGGGCTGCACAAAGGTGAATGAGGGTAAATTTACCACTCTCTGCTTGCAGAAAAAGATAAGTAGGATATTTGATGTTGCCCTAAGTTGTATTTCCTGCTTGAGAATCATACTCAAGTCTAAATTTGAATTGAAGATTGGGTTTAACCTAAAAGCAAAAAGAAGTCACTGACATACAAACCAGGGCAGGCTGGATGGGGCTTTGAGCAACCCGGTCTAGTGGAAGGTGTCCCTGCCCATGGCAGGGGGGTTGGAACTAGATGATCTTTAAGGTCCCTTCCAATGCAAACCATTCTATGATTCTATGATTCTGTGATTCTATGACATGTTCATGTGCTTTTTGCGAATTTGCTCAAAACGTAACACAACTAAATCACCTGAAGACAGACATGGAATTTCTATCCAATTACTTTATACAGTTTAAGCTAATTGTGGAATCAAGCTCAGGGTGCTGTTAGAAAACACCAAGCACAATGAGTAGTGTTATGCTGCTCTTCCCAAGATCCACTGGGAAACAGTGGTCCTGCGAATGGAAAAACTACATCTCCTTGCTTGCTTAGTATGTGAAGTGTGGCCTGCTGTAGGAGGCATCATTGCTCTGGTGAGGATGAAGTGGGTTGTAAACACATAGGTCTTTAAAGAATCAAAGGGCAAAGGAGATGATAGATATATAACCTAGTTCTCCACTTGAAAACAGTAACAAACATTTAGCCTGCAATGAAAGGGTCCTAATAACTTGGTTTCAATTGCAAACAAAAGTATCATTATAGCAAGCTAGCGGTAGCAGGAAACTGCAATTGAAACAAATTTTAAATGTTGATTCAAGAGGCTCATGAGCATTAATTTTTCAGGAAAAAAAGGTGAAGGAAAGAATAAAAACAGTCATAGTACAATATACCTATAAACTATGTATGTACAGAGACACAGGAAGAACATGCAGGAATTGATAAAAGCTTTTTCCTTTTAAAGCTCTCAAGGCTCTTTCCTAAAACAAGAGGAGAATACATCACTAACCTTAATTTGGAGTTGTAGTTGGCCGTAACATTTGTAAGACTATCATACAGTTTCAGTCCAGGTCAAGCCATTGCAAACATCATCAAACCCAGAAACTACTACTTATTGGAAGATGTAGGTTGCTTATAATCTGTAAGACCTTCCAGTGTTGGTTTGTTGCCTTCTAAATTTGTCTTACCTTGATTTTATGCTCACAGCACTTGAGAGCCTTGTTCCAATTCCATGTAAACCCTTGAGCAGATTCTCAATGGCACTGTACCGTATGTACCTGTTAATAGCAAGTTGCCGTGGTCACGAAGTACTACCATTTTTGCATGGCAGAGTTGTACATCCGCTCTTCCCTGACATAACTGACTGCACAAACTATACTGCAAAGGAGAATTTTGCATTCACTGTTTCTTATTCTTTCATTTCTCTCTATTATTTGTCTCATGTTTTTTGAGAGAGAACTGATACCAGGTATGCAGTCTTCCTTGGTATTGCTGTGGCAGTTACTGAATACCCTGAGATTCACTGTCAAGCTCACTCTACACAGGAAGTAGCAAAAATCTCACCCCAAAGTCAGGAAGAACATCTGTCATCCTCTCTTCCAGTTTTTTTGCTGGAGTTGGGGACAATAGAAAAGTCTATAAAAGAGTGACATAGAAATGTTAACTTTAATTCAGGCCCCATTTGCACTGAAGTGAACGAGGAGTGATTCTGCTAAAATCTATAGAGGGTGAGCATGTCATGAGCATGAATACCAAATCAGGCCTAGTAAGTGCCACAGTAAAAGCTCATCTTAATTTCATATACTTGGGTTTGGGTGGAAAGGAGAGAAAAAGTGAGTAATCTACTTTTTTGCCTCTCAGGGCTGCTCCCTGCTAGACTATGTGTGGGTCTGTAAAATGTTGGAATTAATCCTATAGCCTTACCTCATCCTGCAGGCATGTAACAAAGGCAGTATTCTTGAATGCTGAGTTTCAACTAATTATCAGAAGTGAGTGAGAGAAAAAGGAGACAAAGAGCACCTGACATGATGCCATGTTAATAATTCACCCAGACGTCTAGGATAACATAAGCTTTCTGTGCAACATTTCATGAGCTCCTGAAATAGGCTCTTATTTCTCAGCAAAGGAGATGAAGCACTTGATGAAAAATGACAGCTCATAAGTGTATTTGTTAGAAGTGTGTCACCTGTCTGTACATCATTTAATCTGTGTAAGTGTGTAAAGCCCTGTTGCTGCAGGGTTGTATTTTACATGCAAGAATCAGGAGGTTCTTTGCTTCGCTGAGTCTCCTTACAGCCTCCAGTAATTAATCCTGGAAATTGTACCTGGGAATTCCAAACATGCATCTTTGCACAGTGACAAAATGTAATGGGGTGCAAGGGCACTCCAGAAACAACAGGGTGAAAAAGGATGCCAGACCACACTTCCCCAAGAGGTCACATTCTTAATGAATTCTTTGCATAGCATAAATATGATGGCCCCCAAAAATATATGCATGCCATAGCTTGAAAAAAAATTGGAAAGCAGAATCAAGTTATGCTCCAGACCCAATTCAGAGCAAAGATGACTCCCATTTGTGAGTCTGCATTTACTAAGCGAGGATACATTGGAAAGACACATTGCCCAGATTATCTTCTGGACTCAGTGTCTTTATACAAGGTCATCACCCTCAAGCAGCTCTAAAAATAACAAAGCCATCTTTTATGAGCTACTCATGTTACTAGAAGGTTAGAAGCTGAGTAAAACTCGGGGATGTTGGTGAGCATATCAACTACTCTTCAGTGAAGGTAAATAAGTTCTTTTATGGAATAACATGTTGAAACAGTAAGACCTGCTGTCTAAAATGCAGGAGTTGAGTGAAACCACCTTGAGGCTTTATCCCCTCCATCTGGCTGCAGAAAGAGATGAGCACTGAAAAAAGTAACAGCAGGTTCTGCCTAGGCTTTGCATTTGCTGAGGAAGGACCCAGGCCCCATACCTGCCTGTTCCCTTGGGGTCATGGGTTTCTAGAACATGCTTGGGAATGTCAGGGAAAGTCTTTTCATGTCTTTTTGAACTCCAGGGACTCTTACTCTTGTTCTGTAAAACAACTTAAAAAGCATCCACAACAAAGAGAACAAAAGCCCTCTCTGAGCTGATATTGGCCACTGAGTTACTTCAATACCGTGCTGAAAACAAAAAGTGAAATTAGCAACAGGCACGTTTCCAGTAGCAGATCAACAGCAAGCATTTGTTTGTTCTACCATTCAAGGGATTTTACTACTTTACATAAAAACAAGAAAAAAGATGTACACATCAACAAAACAGGAGATAAGGCCTCTATCTGTTTCAGAGCAACAGCCCTGGTAACATATGTGACAGTTGCACAAGACATGTAAAAATATACAAATTCTTTAAAAAATCCAATCTTATGCCAATCCAAATAACCTTGTTGAGTCACAGAATTCCAAGAAACTGCCATCATTCCTGAAACTGTTGATGTGCCTCATCTAATTGGTATGTGATCTTTCTAAATGTGCTGACACTCTCAGTCCTGAGTACTGCTCAACAATGCTAATATTGTTTGCTGACTTCCTCTCTTTATGTTTAATGGTCCTGGTTTTGAGCTAAGTTACCCTAATTTTGAAGCAGTGTCACTCTATCTATTTCCATGGAATTAATTCTATGCTTACACTGGGAAGACATAGACTGCTTGTGTTTAGCAGAAATGTGCTGTGTACTTTATTGATGTTTGAAAGGTTGCACTGATAAAAAGATTTGGAAAATTAATATGGTACCTATGTGTACTGATAGACTGAAAGGTCAGTTTTCTTTTTCCCCAGAAATGAAAATAGATTGGAGCAGTACAAGGAAAAGTACAGTCAAACTTTAGGAGATATCTTAAAATGAGCTCACAGGATTTTTTTTTCCTTTCCATGTTAAGCTGGTACTGATCACGTATGTACTTGCTTAATAAGGGCACATATCACCTCACAGCAGTTTCTCTGAAGTCCCTGGGACTAGGTTGACATAAATCAGTATTAGCAGGGTCAGAATCAGGCATTCAGCCTCAGAAGGTGACTGTGCTGGAAAGTGTGTGCAGATCCACTCCCTTGGAGTGCTGACTCTAAGGACTCAAAAGATCACTCTTTGTACTGTAAAATATTTAGATTAATCTTGGTCTTTAAGATGGCTGGTAGCAGTTATACTTTACTCTGAGAATCTTCTCTATGATGTTATGGATAACAAGACAGAGAGGGTATAAAGAAACTTCAAACTATCTGCAAGCAGATGCATAGAAATTTGTCACCAACGTCATATTCTTTACTTTCCAAAAGCAAACCTGCCACAGGAACATGTGGCAGCATAAGGTGACCTAAAAGTGAATGAAGTGAGAAATTTATTGCTTACCAGTCTTAAAAAGTGAGATGAAGTGGGGATAAAATGGGCTCATTTCCACAGTGAAACTGCAGTGAAGTCTGGACTGATGTGATTACGTGTTCCGAAATTCAGCTGGGAAAGAGAGCACATAGCAAAACTGTTTGTTAGTAATTTCTTGTCAGAGACAAAGACCTCTCTTACCGGTCCTTTTTTTTTTTTTTTTAAATTAGGTCCTTAGATAGACACCCCTTTTACCTTATATTTCTTCTCATATGTTACACCAATGGAAAAGAGCCTCTGAAGTAAGCACCAGAAGAAAGCTTCATGACTCGTATACTTCATGGATAATCATTAATCCCATTTTTGTGATCACTGTATGATAATAATGCTATGTCTAAGTAATTCTCTTGCAAATGCTGAGAGAAACTATTTGCACTGGGCATCTTTCGTCTTTGCCTACTATCCATTAACTGTAAACTAAAAGGATTTGAAAATGCAGATGTCAAATCTGATGAGTTCTCATTGTGCCAAAATCTCTGTAAGAAAGATTTAGAAAGAGCCATAGGTGCTGATGAATATGAGTCATGCATCTTGGAGCAGAATTTAACACAATTATTTTTTCTAAGAGCTGTTTAGATTTAATTCCAGGCATATTCTTGTACAGTTTGTACTGTAAAGCAGTGCAAACTGGCTGTATGTATTTGTAGGATGGCTGCAATTGGAAGAGAATGCAAAGAGAATTCAAAGATAAAAATCTCCAATATGACAAGTAATGAGAAAATTATATTTTTTTCCTAAAATTTCTGGCTGTTTTGAGTCATGGTCAGCTGTAGTAAAACTGGGTCCAGATTTCACAGTTCTTGCATTATGCATTCTGACCCCACTCCAAAACTTCCAAGAAATGCTGTATTTTTATTTTATCCTATTATCTCAAAGCAATAAAGCCTATTATTTTACTTTTCTGTTGTAGTTTTTGAACAGTTGTAACTATGCATAAGCACATTTTTTCAAATGTTGACCAAGCACACTTAATATATTTTTGTCAGCCATGAAGGATATCATTCAAGTTGTAACGAAAGGTTTTTATTTTTCACTGGCAAAAGCCTCACAGAAACTTCTGAGGTACTTTACTACCATTGGTCTGTAAGCATAACTCATGCTGACTAAGCCCCAAGACTAAATCCTACCTTAAACTTGGTCTAGTTTATTTGCAATGGCCTTTCCCTGATGATAGTTACTTTCCACTCTGTTTCCTACACTATTTACAATTTTTTAACATCTAGTCATTTAAACCACTTGAATGTAATTACATCAGTTCACTATTTTTCTTAACTGACTTTTCTTGGTGCAAAACCCAAATCTTAATTCCTTCCCATATTTACAGTTTCCAACAGAAGAACAAGACTATTGAAATCACAGAGAGTTTGTGTAATAATGGATCTTTGGATCAAACTTTTATACTCTGCTCTTTCACTCTTCTCTTAAACGTTTTAACAACTGCTGTTTGTGATCTGTTCTTATTATACCAGACTGTTCAATTTCCTTATGAGAAGAGGACAACATTTTTATTTGGGAAAGAAAAGAAAGAGATTTAAAAAGCAACAAACTTCTTCAATTTGAGGAAACATCACAAAGAAAAAAAACAACCAACAAAACAAACAAAAAATTATTAATGCTAAGATTTAAAATCCCTAAACAATTCATTACTGGATTACATCTAAATATTAAATAAAAATTCTCTCCAGTTTTTGATTTGCAGAATCTTTTACCTCATGCCAGAAGATTACAGCACATCAATGGTTACTCAAGAAGCTATTTACTAATCCACGTACTGGCATTTTTTGGGGGTGTTTGACTTTACACAAAGAAGAAAAACATGAGAAAGCAATAAAACTACGTCTTTTCATGTAAGACTTATTTATTGATAGTTTTTTCAAAGTGTTTTTCTGGTATGATTTTATGCCTTGCAGAGTGGTAACGCCCTGTGGTTTGATCTATGGTTAAGATGCCAAAACGCACTGGTACATATCACAGTTTAGTGTGTGAAGAGCTTCAGCAGGAGTGCAAGCTGCCTTAAAGCTGTGTAGGCTGGAGGTGTTTCTACCATTTTGTTGTAAGTAGAAAATGTCTAGTTTTTCCTTTAAAAATAAAACAAACCATCAGCTCACTTGGTATAGCTCTGCTCTAATATCATTATAACTACAATAGGCCCAAACAGCCTTCCAAACATGCTGCTTCCTGCTAATGTGTTCTTCCAGCTGCTGTAGAGCACCTCAGAAAGTGGCCCTGGACAACTCAGAGCGGAGTCCAAGGCGGACCTACTTGCTGTCACTGAAATTCTGTGCTTGGCCCACTTGTCAGCCTCAGGATATCAAGTGACCAGTGGCAGGCAGATACCATGTCTCAAGGTCCTCCCTGGACAATCCCTGAAATGAACAACCCATGGCAGATAGGTTTTGTCAGGACCCCCAAGTCAGACCATATTCAAGCTGCATCAGCATTCAGAATTATTAATTACAGTTCTGTATCCTAAAAATATAGTGTTATTAAAATACAGAATAAAACCTTTACTGGATTTGAAAAGTGCCCTGGGCTTCAGGACACTCTCAAAAGAAGGCAGGATAGATCCAGTGCAATCAGGAACAGATGTCAAAGTGGGGACTTTTCTGGTTGGGTAAACTGGAAGCCAGCAGCGGTGACAGAAAACACAGGTACAACTTCTTCTGGATGCAGAAGCAAACAATGTGGCTAGCACACTCTGATAAAGGTGCCAAGACCTGTTTTTTCTGTGAATTGTATCTCAGCATGCTGTGATGTTCCTTCCCCTTCCATGAAATAAAAGTGGATGACAGTTTTCAGGCAAGCAGGCAGCTTCCTCCCACTGAACAACTTTACAAACTTGACTCCTTGTTGTGAGCTGGTGACTCTAGCTAAAAAGTATTCATCTTTAACCTCATTCTCCAGAACCTCAAGTTTATCACATTTTTCCTCCATTGTATCAATGGGGGAAACTTCTTTTAATTTTTTCTTTAGTTTTCTTTTCTCTTTGTTCGCTGAATGGAACATCTCCTGGAGGCACATTTGTGTATCAGAGACCAATGAATCATATTCCCAGGGTGTTAAAGAGATTACTGAACTTTTTGACTGCGAGGTTGTAAAATCTTGCTTAGCGAGTGTTTAATGGGCAAGCTTGCACGATCTACCACAACAGGGAAGTCTGGAAAGACCTTAAACAAGAAAGCAATGAACAGATTTTTCAAGTAAGAGTAAATGCCCTATGTAAAAAAAACCCCAACACTCTAACACCCTGTGATCCTTCTGTAAAAGAATTTAAACATCCAGAACAAAACAGTGCATTGTTTCAAGTCACAAGGAAGTAAAAATAGAAAGTTAAAATCTGGGAAAGCTGAAGGTGAAGATCAAGATCAAGATTAGGGAAGCGTTGAGAGCTTTTGACAATAAGAAGAACAGGAAAATCACTCATTTCTTCTAAGTATAGTGCCAGGAAAACTCTTTAAAGCAGAATAAAGGAAGTAGCTGAGGTGAAGAACAGGCCAGATTTTTGACCCAGAACATCTTCATCCTAGCAATATTAATAACAGAGAGCACTGAATAGCAAAAATCTCTGACCATAGACATTTGGGTTTGAAGAAAGCATTTGAGACCCTTTATCAAATTTCTGAACATCATATCCCTGGAACAACTTGAAATGTTATTACATGCTAGCAAAACCAATTAGCAATGTCAAAGCTTTACATACAGGTACAGCAAGTACTTTTAAAGTAAACACAATGAGCTTCAGTGTAGCGTTTGGTATCAAACTTCCAGTCTGTCACTTCTCAGTTTTGCCATTGGATTTATTATGAAAAATTAGCTTAGACAGAATTAACACCAACAGTGCTTGGCATAATAACAGCAAATTAGGAAAGACATTTTGAGTTTCCTGATTAACAATTTTTAAAAATACAAACTCTGTCAGCTAGTAAGCAAATAACAAAGGACTCTGCAGTGCTGCAAACAGCAGAACTAATAATTGTTTATTAAAAAAAAGTAAATCTAATGGAAACTCCAGCAGATTCTACCTGAAGCACTACTTAAAAGCAAAGAAATACAATTGCCGTACCTTAACAGTAAACTGTCAGTCAAAGAGGACATTTGGGAGGGAACAACAGCACAAGTTGGAAAGGTACCAGCTGCACTGACTATCTTAAATTACAACTTAATGAATAAACTACTAATCTTCAATTCTAAATGCACTTCAGCCTTGGAAGTCAACTCAAGAAGCAGATAGGTGCCTAAATGCTTTTGAAAGCAAATGCCTCAGAAAATTACTTTTAAACACATTATGAAAACCCAAGATTTGTCAGACTTCAACAACACCTTATACTCAAAGTTATCTGGAAAGGAAGGTAAGGATATATGATGCATGTGAAAATGTGCTCTTGCATGTTTGCCAGGTATTTGCAGTCAGCTGAAGGAATTCCAGTACTGTATAGCACTTAATGAGGGGAATTAAACAGCACTTCAAGTAAAGGGCATGCAAAAGATAGATGGCAGAATCCAGGTTTACAGCACTAAAAATCTTCTCATCCTTCCTCTTTCTTTAAAACTTAAGAAGAAACTTTCAAACCAAAGTTACGGATTCTTAATGCATAAAATGAAGAGATTTCAGAAGTACTTCAGAGAACCTTATAATTTTTTGTACAAATAACAAGGAAAAAAAAACCCCAAAACCTACAGGGTTTTTCTGTAAGAGTCAGCAAAGATTGTGAATGGGAAGTGGTGCTATGACTATTTACTGTGTTGTGCTATCATACTTTCTAGAGCTATTGCTTGCTTCTGACAAGTAATTTTATCTGTTTTGTCCTCCTATAAACTTCAAAAGGTTTGGCTTTGGTATATTTACCCGTTCCTCAGATAATCCATCCATTTACAGGGATAATAGTCTACTGAGTTAATTACTTTAAAAAAGTAAACTTACTCTTTTGCTTAATCTAGGTTCCACACTTCTCCAAAGAAAACCCTCCAAATCTTTTTCTGCTCTGTTTGTATAGAATTGCAGCAATGAATTTAGAGACTCCTTTTTAGCCTGATTCCTTGCACTTATGGTTATATTGTTTCCCCCAGTTAAAAAAACTTATGTGTATGAAAAGTAAAGTTGAATAATGTTAAGCCAGCAGTTTTCTAAAGGCAATCAAGGAACACAGCAGTCTGAAAATCAATATCCTAGTTGCTTTCTAAATGGAGCTTCAACTAAGAAAGCTGTAACATCTTTATTAAACAGAACAAAGAAATAAAAGCATCTAAACAAGTCCTGGTCTCATAGCATTGTTCTTTCTGCAGAGCAGTTTAAACTGTAGTATTGCTCTTCTGCAAGGCATGGCAAGGTATTGTGAAACACTTGCTTAATCAGGTAGAGTAATTTTATCATAGCAGGTATTTTTCTGTGTTACTATCATAGTTTTCTTTCCACTTTTTTTTCCTGCTCCAACACAGAAACGTTTTTTAGTCTGGGGAGTGCACAGAAAATCACATACTAGTATACACATTTGTGAAAGGACATAAATGTTACTCAACTCTTGTAACAGTTTTCTAAATAGATTGAAGAAAGAAATGAATACTGAATCACTTACATCCACTCCAAAGATGGGAAAGGATGGTAAAGCCCCAAACTGAAGCATCCTCATGCCTCAAATTGTCAACTTCAGTATTATTGCACTCCAGATTTAATGGATAATTCAAAATTTAGGACACATTGTCTGCAACATATCCCATTCTTACAATGAAATAGGTAAGTAAACTGATAACACTGATGATAGTGAATCACTGTGCTACTTTGGACTTTTTTACATTTTCATAAATGAAAGACAAGCAAAGACAAACTTCCTGCCTGTCAGGAAACAAAGAAAAACAACAACAGAAAAGCAAACATGCCCTCCCCCAACCCAAAACCCAGATTACCTGTGTGTTTGTAAATTAGGAATGTTTTGTAAATATCTATACACGTTAATGACATGTTGCCTTGAGTTATTCCCAGGTCAGAGATCAAATTTGTTGTTCCAAATTAGCTGTCTCAGAGGTGGTTCCAAAGAGTAATATGGAGTTCTCCCTTTGCTAAAGGAAATTTCTTTCAACTAGTTGCCATTCTTCACTGAATTTGAATATAAAAGGAGGTGAGAAGGGAATGTTTCATTGAAAATGACTGTCAAGAATATTGTGCAGCTGGACTTGGAGAAAGAGGTTTTTTTGGTCATTCATTATATTTCTGATTCTGAGAAATATTTTTCCACAACATGTACGTGAAAATTCAGTTTAAGCTTTGTTAAGTCCAACAGAAGAAGCCAGACAGCATAACCCAAGTTTGACAGACATATCTGTTAAATGATGCAATACAGCTTTGTTTTTGCTGGAGGCTGGCACTATGGTAAACTCAGTGAGCCTGATTCTGCAGCCTGGCATGCATGTATATCTACTCCTTGTCTGTAGAAGTTCTTCCGGTATAAAACGAGGCGGGCTAAGGTCCGAGCTGAATGCAGATACACCAATAGCTTGTGGCCTTCTCCCTATCCCCTACTTTTGCAGCTCAAAGTTGCAAAAAGTTAAATTTATAAACAGTGACTTTTCATAGCTGAGTTGAGCAAGGCCTGCTTACAAAAGATTAGACTAGCAGAGTCTTCAGATATCTAATTGCTGCCATTACTCCTCAAGAGGCAAAATTGCTTCACAAGTGTATAAGGAGTCTTGACACCACTTGAGCCTTTTCCTTAGTGTTGCCAAGTAACTATTCTGAGATCTGTGAGAGAAAACCAGGTAAGAAACTGCTGGCAAAACATTTTTCCCTGGGTGCGGTTTTGGAGTATTCCAGTGGTCTTCTCTCAGGGTTACTGTGGAAAACACTTAACCTTACAAGTTAAGTTACAAAGATGCCGTTGTCTATCAACAGCATCAAAGAAGGTGACCACCAACTCTAGACCATTAAAGGCATTAAAAGTACATTAATTAGTGTTTTCCTGTTTGGGAGCAAGAGACTGTATTGCTACCTTTTGTAGATAGATATAGATATATATATATATATGAAGCTTAAGAGGGGAATTCTGAGCAGGTAAAGATCAGAGGAGATGGGAAAAACTGGTGGGAAATTTTTAGGGTGTTCTTATACACATTCAGTGTATTTCATGACAGCTACTCAGTCACAAAGAGTGTATTTGCTGAACACTTTCTTGCTTATATCTCTGATGACATACTCATTTCATCCCAAGACAAATGAAATTAGAATCAGGCAAGCTCTAAATTTTTATTTAAATCATCTTTCATTATCTTTCCAACTAAGTGGATTACCTGTTGGAAAAGTTATTGAAATTAGTCTCAAAATACAGGCATAACAGTATCAGTGCTGCTATTTCACTCACCGCTGTATCCTGCCTCAGTTCTCTTACTCTTGGTCTAGCCCATTAAATAGATGCTCTTCTCTTGAAAACTACTTAACACACTGTCCAGAAACAATATTATATTCATTAATTAATAATATTCATTAAACAGACCTAAGAATCTTTTATTGAATTAGGAATGGTTAATCAGCTGGCCTAAATCAATACTGCTGCATTGAGCTCAGCCAAAACATGTAAGTTTTCTGTCTGGTTACCTTAAGCCTGTCGTGATCATCTTTGTAAATCAGATATAAGAGTATGTCATCTTTTTGAGACTTTAAAAAAGGCCATAAGGCAACTTATTGAACATATGGAACATATGGAAACTGTGTTCAAAAGGAAGATTTTAGTTGTTTTTTCCGTATCTTAAGTATTCCTTTACACATGGCTCTTATCTTACCATTTAAATTATTTTTTTCCTCATCAAGCTGCTCATCATAAAAGCATTTGAAGATTTTAGTGATATATATAGACAAATATATATATAAATATCTAGATAAGGACAGAAACCTAAAGTGGTGGCAAGCATTTATATGGTAATTGTCATGAATGTGTTACAAATGAAGGCACAAAAGTGCAAAAAAGATGAGTGTAAAAATTCCCTCTCAGGCAACGGTGTAGCTGTGTTAGATGTCTCTTTCTTGAGGCATCTTTCTGGGAGTAATGGCAACACTGTTTTACTTTTCTAACTTAGCTATCTGTAAATGTGTGTCAGTCAGGTCTCCCCTGAACATTTTTTAACTCCATTGGTCAATTTCAAACAAATGTGACATAGGTGCCAATGATAAAAGCTCTTGCAGATGCACTTAAAATAGGGCAAAGAAGAGAAAACATATCAGTGCTCCAGTGACCCACTGACAGGATACAGCATGAACCCAGCTTGTCTTTAAAAACCAAAAATCTACAAAGAGAAAAATTCTCTTTATAGGACAAGTTTTAATATGAGTGCATCTCTTTCAAGATACATGATAATGCAAGCATGAAACAGAAACCATAGAAATAACGATTTGCCGCTCGTGGAACTGGATGCTTTAAAAGTGGGGAAATTTTGTAAGTGGCTGATGTCTCAGGAGGACAGTATGATTAACAGAGAATTTAGAGGTCCTGTGAAAAGAGACTAATCCATGCGACACAGGTTCCGTATTTAGTCTAATGGAAGTGAGGTGATCACGAAATACACTTACAATGGGAAGCAGTGACAAAGTTTAGAGCAGCCAGTAGGTTACCTCAGACTTTTAGGCATGACAGAGTAATGCCAGGACATTTATTACCCTCTGAACAATGGTCTGTCAGGATCATTGAATATTCAACATGGTATATCTACCTGACATGCTAATATTCATCCTTTAAGTACACTACTTGACTATCTCAGCCTTTTAGAAATAATTTTCTGTACAATAGACTCTTGGGGTAGGGAGTTGCCATTATTCACTGGCAGAAACAGGGAGAGAAAAGCACCTCAGATTCAGTGGCTGAAGCTGCTGGTTTTGCTCTTGCCACCCAGTACTTACCTCTCACTGACTCTGTTCTCTAGCTTGGACTAGGAAGTAGATCCTGAAGTGCCTGGCAAAGTGAGGTAAACTGTTTTCAGTTTACATCCAAAAGTCTTTTAAGTTGATGGAGAGCATACTTGACCTGATATTTCAGTATCAACAAGTTTTGTCCAGGACAATATGCACTTCTTACAGTGTTTTAGTGATGCAAGCCTATAGATAACGTGAGTTATACTCACGTTTTACTGCATCTTTTATCCCCAGCAGTATGCATTTTACCCAAAGCTGAAAAAATAGTTACTGGAAGTGCTTCATTAGGAAAATTCATACCTTCTTTCTTCACTGTTGCTGCCTTTGTGACAGGCTATAATGTAGGCAGGTCTAAAAGTCTGATTCCTTTGCTGTCTCAACAGTCCAGAATCCAGAGGAAAACCAGATTTGTACCTAATGCAAGTTTGCCACTTTATCCCATATTTGCTTTTACAAATCTGCAAGGAACAAATAGCTGTTATTGCTCCTGCATTTGCTAATAGTTTCATTTAAATACCACACAAGGGAATCTTAAACTCACTAACAGAAAAATAATAGTAAAAAAAGCGACTCTCAGACTAAGTTTTCTGCCAAAACAACCATTGTGGTCTTAAATATTTGAAATAAGTCTTCAAAGTGCATTGTATAGTTATCACAGACTGAGCAATAGGGCTGTAAGATGGTACACGAACATTTCCAAATGCCAAGTCCTGAAGAAAGCTGTGAAATGTCATCATTCAGTTTATCTCAGCAGACAAAGAAAACCCAGACCTTTGATGACCCCTGGTGAATAAACTAAGCACTGCATTGAAATGATAACTGAAGATGTACTTGGAAGAATAGTCCATTCAATTCTCACTATAATCAAAAAACAAAGAAAAGTTATTCCCATAAAAAGCAGAAAGAAAAGGACAAAGCTGTCTTATGGCATGCCAAAGAAAACAGCTCTTCTGCAGCTGGACTAGGACCAGATCTGAGAGATGTACAAGATATTAGGCTATCTTAAGCAGATCTAAAGCTAATGAACTACATTCCTATTAAAAAAAATGGGTCAACTTATCAGATGAAAATGATTTTACTGTACAAATACCCCATTTCTTTTATGACCCACAGAAGGGGAAGCTTTAAATGGTACAGGAATCACAAGGAGCTTTGTGAATCCAGACACTTCCTGCACTGTCAGACATTGCTTAGGGCACTGAGAAGGCTCCCACTGTCCCTGTCCATGCCAGCGCTTCCTGTGAACGCCCTGTGCTAAGCTTGTGTTAAGTTTTGGAGTAGTCTGTTAGTGACGGGAAGTCCTTCTTCAAACAGACTCAGTGACTGCAAATAAGGCTGTGCATTGCTCTGCGGAATAGTTAAGTGAAATGTAGAGTTATAGAATTATTTATCTCTGACTTTTTCCTTAGATATACCAATTCCTACAATGACTAAAATAACACAGAATATAAACTCCTCTTTAAAAGGACAGCATCATGTAGGTTGTTGCCTCACAAACTGCTCTGCAGAGGCTGTAGTAAATAAAGGCATACCCATTTGGAATTTTTTACACTACGAATGAAAATTTAAATTAATCCAATTTTTTTAAGAAAGAAGCTGAAATGTGAGAATTAATCACATGCAGCTGTAATTTTATCATGGAAACGCATACAAAATAGAAAGTGTTTAACCTAGACCTACCCATAAAAATCAAAATTATGTCTGTCTTATATCTAAGATAAATAATTTATTATATGGAAGCAATATATATTTCATTTCTGACAAGTCCCAAACTCAAGTATTTGATGTACAATACAGACCAGACATAGACATTTCTCAACCATTCATGGTCTTTTGGCAATAAAATCTAGCACATGTGTAGAAGACACAAGATTAACTGCTAACTTAAAGCTGAAGTGAAGGACTATTTTTGCACCTGAATAAAACGGGAAGCACTAAAGCACTGGAGTTTAGACATAACACTTCTATTTACCAGTTGTATAATTTATCAATAACATTCAAGCTAGTAAAGGGACTGAAGAATTTCTTAATGTGTCAATAACACCTTTGCAGGCAATTCTGAATGGTTTTAAATTCCCCCCCTCTCTCTTCTCCATCTTCTCAGACTTCAGTCTAACAAAGCCAGACAAATTTATTTCTGACCAGGACTTTCGGAAATCTTAAAGAAATCTAAGGAACAAGCCATAGGATTCATCAACTTGTTTAGGAAGGCAGGAAGTGGGAAAGGTGAAGGATCACTTGCAGCTCCAGCAGATGCTGCAAAAAGCATGGAAGATGCTGTTACTTCCTGCCCAGCAGCTCCTTTCAGGAGAAGGTATGCAGGCAGAGCTGGGAAAGAGAGCACCCCTGAAATGGCAGGGCAAAAGCATATTCCCTTCTAGTTCTGCTGAATTCTGGAAAAGAGTGTCAGGGCATTAGTTTCCCATATTTCTTGAGGAAGATAGGCTTGCCTTGCACCTTTCTTCTAGGTGAGCACCAATTCAAGGAGGGTAGCTCTAGGGAACACAAGAATCTCATATTTCTGTCAAAACTTCATTTTTGTCTCTATCCTAGACACAAAGGGTTTCAGATTCAGAAAACCATGACTCCAAAAATTAACACTGAAGCCAGTCTCAAGCATAAAAGAAACCTTTCTCCATCAGGCTAATCTGTCCAACTTTGATTAACCATCAGGTGTCCTTCAGCTGTGAGGGACAATTCAAAGACAGCCTGTGATGCTATATATACATTGTTTGTCACTATTGTCTTGGGCTGTCACTTCACATTTTAGGTTACAGTTACACTTGATCCAACCCTATGTGTAAAAGTGTTACAAGAATTCCCTGTCAATGTTCTGAAGAACAGATCGATAACATAATATGGGCGATGAAGAAACCTTTTCTCGTTATATTTAAAGATTTGTTTTTCAACTTGAATTGGTTACATTATGTGACTTAAAGCACTGACCTACTAGCAGTGGTACTGACAAAACTAAAGGGTGAAAATAAGGGCCTCAGGAAAGTACCTCTTCAGTCAAAACACTAGAACTGCATTATCATCTGGCCAGTGGTTTAGGATACAGATGCACCACAGAGAATACGTTGTCCCCATAATTAGTTTACATGGATAGGCATTGGGTCACCTGAGGATGACAGCAAAATCTGTGAAGACACAGGTCTTTGCAGTTTTTCTATACCAATAGGAAAAAGGTAAAAGACTTCCAGCTACATACGTAAGAAAAGGCAGAGGGATCCCAACCAGATCTCATTGCTGGCCTCACCAAAATATCTCACCACATTTAAGTTAGATAAGCATTGCAGCCCAATGCCATGAAATAAGGTCCTAAAGAATGGGTAATCTTCAACTATAAAAACTTACATATTTTTTAGATTTGTATCTGTCCACACATTAATTTTCTTTCACACACCAAACACACTGTGATTTGATATTTATACACAGTTTGATATTTATAAACACCAAACACTGTTTTTAGTTACTCTGAGAAACAACTTGATGCTTCTAGCAACAGGAATTAATATTATCTGATTGCGCGATAAGGCAGTCATTACACTGAATAGGTGCTAGGCCTCTCTTACAGCTAGAAGAGTTTTTCTGTTGTAATTTGACAGTAGGTTTATTGAATTAAGCATGTCTAAGATACAAGGTATTTGTATTACTTCCATCTGACTTATGTAGATCAGTTTTAGTTTTTGTCTTTACAGCCCACTGTGAAAAGAACAATAGTGTTCTCTCAATTTCTTTTATAGTGTGCTCTACTTGGCAAAGAAAAGTAAAATGTAATATTTCAATCATATAGGCAATTCCCCTCTCTGAAACTTCTGGAGAATCAAAAGTGGAAAAAACATTATTTTTGCAAATGGAAATCTACTTATCTCACCAATTGCCATCCTTCAGGGCAGTGTAATTTGTGCTGATACTTATAAGGATGTGTAGGTGTAAGAAGTTTTTGTGCCTGATGTCATAAAACTGAAAGAGATACTGTCAGACTAAACCCCGTATTTTTAAAAATCCTTTGTAAAAACTTCCATAATAAAAATACCTTTTATTTGCGCCACTTCTGCTGGCTCTCTCTTTTCCTTTTTCATTCAATTTGAACAAAAAAGCAGACCAAGCAGCCTCATTTTTGTGTGTATTCATTTTAACATGCTGTCTCACATGTGGTAATACAATATTGTGGCATTTGAGCTGAAATCCCCTGCAGGAATATGTTTACTTTCAATACACTCTACTGTTACAAACTGTTTTTCAAACATTTTAAAACTTTAAATACAAATTATAATTAATCCCCAGATGTTAATGCATTTTTGTTGCAAGTATCATTGAATATCCTCTAAACTAGCAGAGTAAGAAAGACCCTTTTTCACTGTTGTGATATATTTTTTCCTACTTTATTACATTGTTTCCCTCATTCTTTATTTCAGTTTCCCCTGATTGTATGACTTGTACAGAGTACTTAAAAATGATAAGAAATTGTTATTGCAAAACTACAAGAATTAGTGGTGTGTTTCAGTAGCTGCTTGTAGTACCCGAAAGTACTTCATGGTTTTCCCCCTTTTTTTTCTCTTTTTAAAGCCAGGTCTCTTTCACATCCTTCTTAATGTACCTGGAATTTTTTTACTTACTACTTAAGTGACAAGAAGTTTTTGGCAAGACAGAAAACCAATGCAACTTAATGAATTTTAAGATACCATGATAAGGTGATGATAAATTTTTTATTCGATTGTCAGCTGCAAGATTCTGCTTGCAGCTCCAGGTCAAAATGAAAAGTCACCTGTAAGTCATTCCAAAGTGATCAACACATTTGCATGTGCCAAGTAATGTGGTTTCCTATTATGAGGCCATTGCTCATGCAGAAGGCACCTTAATACTCACCCACAATATTCTTGGAATACAGATAATAAATGGTCTTGTAGCTCTCTGGGACATTGTTATTATATACCCTCAGGGAAAGATCATCAAATATGTGTTTTCATGTGATGCATGCCAAATTCTAAGTCAGGACTTCTACACATTATCTAAATGCTTTTCAGAAATCAACTTCAAAATTTGAAGGGATTCTTTTTCTGAAGCAAGAACTTTCCAGAGATGCAGAACACTGTTCCAGATAGATAGATTTTCATTATTTAGAAAAAGATCTGGGTTCAACCTTAGGCCTACAGGCTTAAGCCTAAATCTTTCAGTATGTATAACAATACTTTTAAAAGGTTTGCTTTTTCCCTGTCAGTTGCTATCATTCAGATTTGTTTTCATGAAGTTTAAACCCCAAAATATATGGTAGACTGTAAGCCTAGTTCAAGAATTCACTACAGGCTACAGACTGCAGAATGACTCAGGTGCTATAGGTATAATCTACCACTGTCACTGATGTACACTGTATTTAACAGTATTAATTTGCATAAATTGTAACTGTAAAAGATCATGCTGTGATAATAGAATGGGAGGATCTGAAGACTGAAGGTACATCTGATGGGTGGCGCGAAACCTATTATTTTAACTTGTGGGAAATTCTGCCCCCTGTCAAAAATCTTTATTAATGAAAAATTAACATGTCTTAGCTTTCAGGAAAAAGAAAAAAAAAAACCCTAAACAAAAACCCAAACAAAAAAAAACCCCAAAACCAGAAAACAACCCACCCACCTCCAAACCCCACATTTCAGATTTTGATGAAAAATTTAAATTTTGTCTGGGAAAAAAGATCCCTTCCCTTCCCTTCCCTTCCCTTCCCTTCCCTTCCCTTCCCTTCCCTTCCCTTCCCTTCCCTTCCCTTCCCTTCCCTTCCCTTCCCTTCCCTTCCCTTCCCTTCCCTTCCCTTCCCTTCCCTTCCCTTCCCTTCCCTTCCCTTCCCTTCCCTTCCCTTCCCTCCTTTTTGTCAAATCTCTTCTTTTTTCATCAGTTTTTTGTTGGAATTCCCTCATCCTGAGTTTTTATCATAAAACTTTCGGGAACTTTTTTTTTAAAACATCCTGATTATTATCTGTAATCAAGCTACTGTTGTGCTGTGTGCTACCTGGAATTCTATCACCTTTAACATTAAGTCCTTATTGCAAAAGATGTGGTTTAATTTCAAGTGAGCTGAGACAAATTAAGCTGCCTCAATGTAAAGTCCCACAGGAGACATGACATAGGCTGCCTTTATCACAGTTTAGGTAGTAGGTTAAAAATGCCTTGTCTCAAGTAGGATTTACGTTCAGATGGTCAATTTATGGTGCTTCTTTTTAACACAAAATGCACCCTTTTTCTCAGTGAAGACAGTCTCACTCATCAAAGATTGCACTACCAAACTTGCATATATATTATATATATGTATATATAAAAAATATATCAGTTGATAATTTACTGTTACAAGAGGTGACAGACTACTCTGAAAGCTGAAATATTTCTGTCTTCATTCTGAACAGCTTTCCTACACACAGCCCTCCCTGTGTGCACCAGCCCTGACTTCGAGGGCATGATCCTCATTGCAGAACACCTTAACTGTTGTTAGTCTGGACTGCTAGCTCTTAGATATAGGACCCAGAGGAAAACTGGGTTTTGTTAACCGAAAAGATTACTGAAAAGTACTGAAAAGGTATTCCTAGATTTAAAACAAATGACAACCAAACTGCAGGTGTTAGATTTAGGAGCAGCAGCTGGTATAACACAGGTATTGCAACTCACTGAGATAGCATCCCTGCCCATTTCTTCTAAAACAGTGTGGAGCTCAGTGAGTTTCTGTCATCCCATAACAAAAGATCCAATGGCGTCTAGGCCATAAGCAACTGTTTTCCTGTTTCAGGTCAACAGAAGAAAGAAGAAGACACTTACACAGGGGGTCCAGTGTCTAATTTGGTGATGTCTGTGTCTTCTGAAGGCCAAATGTGGAAGAACGGAAGAAGCCTCTCAAAGTCAGGACTAATGTTAAAGAGAGCAATGAAATACTAGTACAATTGCTTTGTTTCACCCTGCAGAGAATATGGCTAAATCCCAAACCCCTCCACCATTTTGCCTATGAAAACAATGAAAAATAAATTCTACATTATTGTTCCTCTTTCTGTTCTCCCTTGAAGAAAAAGATAGTATTTCTCCACCTTATTCTACCTTTTAATTTGGACATTCTTACCATTGCCCTATCACTCGCATTTTCCAAAACAACTGTTTTCTTTTAACAATTTTATTTAAATGGCTGGAGAAATGGGCCAACAGAAACCTTATGCAGTTTAGCAAAGGGAAATGCCAAACCCTGCACCTAGGGAGGAATAACCCCATGCACCAATATGTGGGCCAACTGGACAGACAGCAGCTTGGCAGAGAAGTCCCTGGGGCTTCTGGGAGACGCCAGGTTGAACATGAGCCAGCAGCGTGTCCCTGTGGCAAAGAAGGCCAGAGTCTCCTGGGCTGCCTTAGGAGGAGTGCTGCCAGCAGGTGGAGGGAGGTGATCCTTGCCCTCTCCTCAGTACTGGTGAGGCCACACATGGAGTGCTGGCGTCCAGCTCTGGGCTCCTCAGCACAAGAGAGACGAGGAGATACTGGAGGGAGTCCAGAGAAGGGCCATGAACATGAGGAAGGCACTGGAGTATCTCTCCTATGAGGAAAGGCTGAGAAAGCTGGGACTGTTCAGCGTGGAGAAGAGAAGGCTCAGGGGGATTTCGTCACTGTTTATAAATACCAGATGCAGGGAGTAAAGAAGAGGGAACTGGACTCCTCTTCATGGTGCCCAGTGACAGAACAGGAGGTAATGGGCACACAGTGAAATGCACAAAATTCCATTTAAGCATGAGACGAAACTTTTTTACTGTGAGGGTGGTCTTAGACTGGGAAATTGTTGAATAAACTGTCTACACACTTAATCATCATCTCTAGCCTTCAGTATCATGAAGAAAATGGCAAGTAGGAGGTAATCTTCTTCCCTCTACCATCTCACTAGGTACACGGTTGTGAAGAGTTACCCCGCCAAATTAAGCCAGGAACCAAGTATTGGGCCCCTTACACTTCTAACAACAGCTTTGATTAAGTTATCACTGATTACACATTACCTATTATAAAATATGAGTGAAAAATGCACTAAAACATAGAATGAAGCCAAATTATGGTTCTTGGATGATGTGTTGGCTCTAAGCCAATGCTGCTGAACCAATGCATCTAATCCTGTATGGGACTCAGCACTAGTTTGGGTCTTCAGTCCTCAGATAAATCTAGAAATTCACTCCCACAAAACTACCTTCCCAAGTCAGTTTAATGCTGCTATGTCTTGGCAGAAAAACTACATATACAACTTAACACAGGAAAGTAATAGAATTACCATTTTGTGCTTTAGGCAAGTTGAAAAATATTTTTGCCTTAAATTCAGGAACTCTTATGCAATAACATAATTAGGTACTATTTTCAAGTTTAAAATAGCCAGTGATCTTCTCTGTATGAAGATTCAAAACAAATTTCCTTCAAGTGGATTTTATGAAGCTTCAGAAGAGAAAAAAAATTTCAAAAATGCCCAGAATTTGTTTGAAGAGATATGTTTTTTAAAAATGGCAAACCCCCTCCATATAGTTAAAAGATCAGGAGAAAGCAGGAAAGATTAAGTGGCAGATGAGATAACAGACAAGATAATTGCAGAGCATTTAAGCCTCCGATTTATTTTTAAGACATTCAAGCTCTATTTAGAAAAGCCCTTTGCTAACTTTTGTGAGTCTAAAAAGAATTATCCTCACATATTGAACAATAATGTGACTAATGGTGTTAAAGCTTCATCATTCCCTATTCTAAACGAGTCCATACAATAACTGGCCGCAGAGTGTTTCTGCAGCACAAGTAGAAGATAACAAGACTAGAGGGGTCGTAGTGCAGCAAAACCTCAATATGCCACAAGAAGAGATTTGTTGTGCTCTGTGCTCTGAGTGTGCGAAGTGGCAAGGGAGTCCTGAATTTTCTCAATGAGCTAACACACACAAGGAAGTTAACCACACTTCCCTTCACAAGCTGCTCACAAGCTACCATTTTGCTGCTGTGGCACAAGAGAGGTAATGCTAATTCAGGGTGAGAGCTGAGGGTATGAAAGCCAGGTAGACAGTTCTCTGAAATGGAGCTGCACCAGTCTGATAGGGATAAGAAGAAAAACAAACATAAACCTGTGTTGATGGGCTTGGAGGCAAGCAAAGAGTGTGGCTTAGCAAAAAGACAGAGAACTGGTTTCTGTATTGGTTTGGTTTTGAGTCTGTGGAGCTGTCTTGAGACTCCCCTGGTTTTCTTTCACCTTTCTGACACAATGAATAAAGAAAAAACTGCTGCCTATTGTCAAAGCCATCTGCACACCTTCTGGTGCTATTACACTACTGCAATTATCACCTCTTTTCAAGAAACTTCTAGGCTCTTCTGTTTAGGAATTCTGCTCTATTCTTTGTATTTTTACAGAAAAGGATAAGAAAATTAGCACTTTCCTCCTATATTTTTCCTCCCCCTTGATAAAAAAAATTAAATGTATACTTAAATTAGAACTTAAAAAAATTAAAAATATATAGAGAGGTGTATTTTAGATATATACTTACATACACATGTATTAGTAGATATATATGTGTGTGTGTGTATACATTACACAAAGCTAGAATGCTTGTGCTTGACACAATTGTGCTTGTGCTTGTGCACAATAGATTGCAAAGTGTGGACAGCAGCACAACACGAGATGTTCTGTTTCCCTTCTGTTATTTGATGCCTGAAATAATACCAAAATAAAAATACTCACATTTAATTGCATTTTTAAAACCATGAATGACAAAGGACAATTCTACAGAGGTGTAGTGGGTTGACCCTGGCCAGATGCCAGGTGCCCACCAAAGCCGCTCTATCGCTCCCCCTCCACAACTGGACAGGGGGAGAAAATAAAACGAAAGGCTCGTAGGTCGAGATAAGGGCAGTTTAATAAAAGAGAAGCAAAGGTCGCGCGCGAAAGCAAAGGAAAACAAAAGATTTTATTCTCTACTTCCCATCAGCAGGCGATGTTCGGCCACTTCCTGGGAAGCAGGGTTTCAGTACGCGTAGTAGTTGCTCCGGAAGACAAACGTAAACAAACGAATGCCCCCCACTTCCTCCTCCTCCCCCTAGCTTTTATACTGAGCAGACGTCATATGGTATGGAATATCCCTTTGGTCAGTTTGGGTCAGCTGGCCTGGATCTGTCCCCTCCCAAGATCTTGCCCACCCCCAGCCTACTGGTGGGGGGGCAATGTTGGAGAGACAGCCTTGATGCTGTGTGAGCACTGCTCAGCAGTAGCCAAAACACTGGTGTGTTATCAACACTGTTCTAGCTACCAATACAGAACACAGCACTACGAGGGCTGCTGTGGGGAAAATTAACTCCATCTCAGCTAGACCCAATACAAGAGGTTTTTGAACATGTCCTTCGTTTTATCATTACATCTGCAATGGAGATTAGCCTTAGATGTTTACTGAAAGTTCTTTCTGAGCATAAGGAAGTATGTGAAAATGTTTATTTGTATGTATAAATAACAGACAACAAAGGCTACTACTATGGGCAGATTAGAGGAAGGAGCTAAATTCCTGAGGGTGAAGAAGTAAAACATGGGGGGTAAGACTGGAAGGAGCCATAAAAATGAAAATCAATATTTTATGGTTGCTGAAAGAGAGAGGAATTTCCAGAGTGTGGCAGGGCACAGGTAGGTGATCAAAATCGCAAGTTAGTAAAAGTGTGTTTGCATTTGCATGCTGAAGAGATATTAGTGGAAACAACATTTGCTTTGCTCAGAGAGAAAATAGTGTTGACATAATTATAGTTGAAAATGAGGATGGCTCTGAGCCCTGAAAGACATTTCTTACCTGCGTGGATAGATAAGAAACACCTTACCTCAGATATTATTCAGGAAGTATATGCAAGAGTTAGTCGTAACAAGAATTTGGGGATCTAGACAAAAGACTATGTTGAAGATGGTGCCATGTTATAGACCTGAATAGCAGTCAGTATGATCATTTGTTCTACAGTAATTAAAATGGATATAAAGAAGGGCTTCTCTTCTGAAAGGCTGCAAAAACAGTAAAAAGAAATCAATTAGAATTACCATGGCAACAACTAACAATCTTATGTGCAAAAATGGAAAAAAAAAAAAACAGGGAAACAAAACAGAAAATCAAATGAGAATTTAAACAATTATAGAGTACACACTTTAGCGTGTGTACACACTGTAGAGTGTGATTCTCTGTCACTTATTTCAAATATGATTTCAGATTAAAAAAACTATTTTCATGTTGTTGGTAGCTTAAAGATTCTCAAGAAACTGAGGCGTGGCAAAGTAGGAGTACAAAATAAAACCATAAAATCTTATGTCTTTTGGGGGATTGAGAGGAGGAGAGAACAGAAAAAAATGGATTTTTACAGACCTATGCAGAAATAATTTTTACACTCTCATTTTCTTGACATGTCATACAATAACCCAAAGAAGGTAAACTTACTTAAGAAGTTTAGTCTTCGTTATTTCTCTGCACCAAATTCCCACCAACTTCAGGAATTGTTCAACATCTAATGATGTAATGGTGTACTTTCCTGAGCCTTTCCAAAGTTGTTAAATCAAACTGCTGTGGACAATAGACTACTGTCCTCATTTTCATTACAGTCCCTAGCAATGGATCCACACTTCCCTCTGGAGCAGCATCATCTGGGGCTCAGTGGACCTACAGTACCTTAAGCTATCTCACACTGTGACTTAATACTAACAGAACATAAGCCAACAGCAAAATTCAAGCTCTTAACTCTCTTACTAAGACAGAAAAGGAAATAGTAACATTGCACAAGAAAGGAAGGGGATAAAGAACTGGAAGACATATAAGAAGCAGAAACTGAATGAGAAAGAAATATGAAGCCATTCATTACATCTGATTTTTCTAAAATTAGTGTGTCTCAGAAAGCATTTGCTAATATTCATATCCTTCATTCATATAACAGGAAATTTTTAGAGATCTGCAGGAGAGTTTTCTGTTTTGATCAAAAACTAGTGACGCAGTTTGGTAAGCCTTGGTGAAAAATATTAATAAAACTTACAAGAATCCTATCTTGTTGAGCAGTGGTGTTAGCAGACTTTACAAAGATGAATCCTCTGGGGAGGAGTCAATTTTTTTTTTTTTACCTCTAGTTCCATGTTTTTATATCATTTTGCATAATCTGCCTATCTATCATCAAGCTCTGTCTTCCTTTCTAGCACCCACATTTAATCTCTTGTTTCTTGACTTGGATCCATTCTGAAATTATTCTGAACACCGGCCTTGCTTCTGTGAAACTGCTTAAAAAAAATGGAAAAAAGCCAATGCTGCCTTATCACTCTGAAAATGAAGGCTTTAACTCAGTTAATCAATTGAATGCATTTATTGCACAGTGACACAACTTTGCTACAGAGGAGTTTGAACATGGTTGTGTTTAATTGCCTGACAAACAGTGGACAAAATTGTTTTGCACTTGGGAGCTGCCATATGTATCTCCCAAAGCTTTACATTTATAGCATGTGTAATCTGTGTCCTAGAAAAGAGATGGAACCACATCTGCATAACAAATTGTTACAGAGAAGTAGTAAGCATTAATTTTACATTGTCGTAACACTTCTGACCTTGGACCATAATGAATTCTTCTTGTGCTGAGCACTCCGTAAGTTGTATTCCAGCATGATGATGAACTAATGCACAAAAAGCTACTCAGCAAACAAACGTCAGCTTTGGTGAATGGGAGTCCTATGTCTCTGAGGCACAGAAACAGGAGGTCTCTTCCAAACTTTGCTTGCAACAGCAAGCAGCAGCATTTACATACTAACCTGACAACAGTTGTGATACCTCTCTGGTAAAAGTGCTGGCATATTTACCTCTTCAGCATTAAAATCAGCATTTCTTTAACTGCCACTGAAACACTAAATGTAGCCAAAACAGGCAGTGGAAGTGGCCCAGCTCATGCAAGAACTGTGCTTAGCTAGTCATCCTGCAGTGCTACCCTAGCAGGGCTGCGTCCCTATGACCCTGTTACCAGGAGGGTGAGACAGCCAGAAACAGCCCCCCAGATCCTGCCTGCTCACCCAGCATCTGCCTCACTCTTCCACTGTTGCCCTTCTCCTCCTCTCTCCCTCTCCCACAACGGGAGCAAGCCAGGGCCTTGTCATCCCATCCTTGGGATGACAAGATTCAGTTGTGCTGGTGATGGTGCCAGTCTTGTGCCTGCTCTGTCAGGTGGCATTCCCTCTGCTCACCGGTTCAGGTCACCAGCAGCATTTTCAGTGAAAATGAAGGAAGACCCCCTTCCTCCCTCCAGTGGGTTTGTACTCAGCATAGAGTTCCCACTGGGTTATTGATGTCTGCTGTAACCTGCTCTCTTAAACAGTTTTATTTCTGTTTAGTGAGTTATTACCTTTAACCTGTTTCCCTGGACTCACTCACAGTTGCTCTAAATCTGCAAAGGCTAGATTAGTTCCCTAAATCTAGCCTCCCATTATTTTATTTCTCCTTATCCCTTCTTTTTCCCCAACCTTTCCTCACTTCTGACTGGCAGCACCATTTTCTTTCTCCCTCGGAAAATGCTGCAACTTTCAGTAACTGCAAACTCCAGATATCCCCAGCTAGAGATGCACTGCTCTGTCATTTCTCAGATATTGGCTGAAGGCGCTCCTGTAGTAAGATCTCCCACTGCTAGTGAAGCTCTCAGGCACCTGCCCTCAATCTATAGGACAGTTTGCAGTTTTGGTCTTTATATATAGATTCAGTCTGAGAACTTTGTTTCTGCCCAATGGAACTGGGCATTATCCTAGTGGAAAATACACTCGCAGCTCCAGATTATTTTTTACAGTCTGTTAGGCACTATTGTTTTTCCAGCTAATACTGACACCACCATATTTGGCACTAGGATGCTCTCTTGTTTCTGCCTTTGCAGTTCTTCATCATAGCAAGCAAGGTTCTAACTCTTGCAAGTTCTGATCAATATGTCACTACTAATTGCCTCTTTTAGCTGAATAGCCATCTACTGGATATTTTATGGGACTGACCAGTGTAGACTTTATCACTAATGCTGGATAAACTAATTTTCACCTTTGTAAGTGTGAATCAGACTCTGAAAAAAAGACTGAATTAATGAAAGGGAGTGCACAGGGAACAAAAATCAGCAAGGCAAGCTTGTTTTGCCTTAGAAGTTAACTTTTTCAAAGTGAGTGATTTAAGCCAAACTATTCAAAATTCTGTGAAATCGGGGGGCATGATGTGTGTCATACAGAATTTTAAAAATTAATTTCTTTTTTTTTAAGAATCAGGTATGTGTGTGTATTTGATATCAATACCAGTATCCCTCTTCCCTACTCTCTCCCAGAAAAAGCAGAATAAAGGTTGCATAAGTGCATTTCCTATCCACTCAGGCAGTAGAAATCAGGTCAACCCTACTTAGGGCTACATTAGCATTCAGTTCAGGCTCAGTTAACTCTCATTCCCACCCAAACATCTTATTACAGCAGTTAGTCTAGGCTCTTCATGGCACAACAGATTTTCTCATCCTTTCCACATTTGGCCACTGGAAAGGTGTGCTTTCAGTTCCTCTGACTTGCACTACAGCAGCCAGAAGCAGTCCTCCTGAGGTCATGGACCAAGTTTTGCTCAGAAGTTGTGAGTCATCCACATCTAATCCTGATTCCACCCAAGAGGAGTGTTACTCGCCTCAATGGGGTTGAGCATGCATTAGCTATCATCTCAAAAAAAACCCTGACGGACCAAGTGCAGTAATCTTGCACTGGAAACAAACGTGACAAATTTTGCAGTTTCTGGAAAAATCCTTTGAAAGACACAATATGCTCTAGGTTACAAAGTTAAATATTTGAGCACCTGCAACACAGAAAAATATGACTTGATCAAAAGTGAACAGATAGACTTATGCTATTTCAGGACATAGCATGGTTAAAATCAAATCAATAGCTCATTTTAAATGTACTAAGGTGCTGCTTTTGGTAGATCTCCTACTATCAGAAAGTCATGTTTTAAGAAATTGTGAATCTACAGAATGACTGAGGCATCCTAAGACAGAAGAGAGACCCTAATGTGGACCACTAGCTTTAAAGCTTAGGAATACCTTCTCAGTGTTTCTGTGAACAGCATTTCCACTGGGAAATGAGACTAGATGCCAAGTCTGAGTAATTCCTCCACCCTTTAAAGAGCAGAGACATAGACAGAAATGTCAGTAGGTGGAGCTGCCTTTCCCACAGCCGACAGAGAAGTTTCTCTGCAGAGGGAAGTTGCATTTGCAGGCACTCAGTCAGCTCTTCCTGGTCCCTGGCAGATGGTCCTCGAACAAAACATGAACATGCAAGAATGTGGCTTTTACATCATGCTACCAAAGTGCACAAGGCAGGAGAAGACAGAACACAGAACTGACAGTGTTTGTCAGCACAAGCTGTTTGTTTCTTCTTTTTTTTTTCTTTTCCCCCCAGTCGTGAGGAACGGTATTGTTTTAAAGTGATACGCTTAGCTCCAGAGCATCTTGTATGCAACAGTAAAGCACCCTATTATTCATGCTTGGACTGAAGGTGGTGCTAACGTAAATATGTCTATTTTCATCATCTTCAGTGCTGAGATACATCAAGTACATTTTTGCAGATGACAATCAGGCTGACAGTCTTTTCTTTCATTATTGTTCTGGTGAAATAAATATGCAGATCATCTATTTATTACTAAAGAGTACTTCAGCTTCGTCTCTCAACTTGAAGTTGTACAGCATATATAAGCGGGCTGTGATCAATCTATTGTCTTTATTTTAAAAGGGAGGTTCATGAATCTGATTAACTGAAAGGACGCACGTGGTATGAAAAATTCTGAGAATCGCTCATATAAGGTGAAGAATCATCATGGCAAGAATTTATGACACATGTCTGAATAGCAGTTCATTTCATATGAAGAATTTCATGTCTGCTTTGTTTCTGAGGCCTTGAATGAGTATCCCAAGGAAGCTTCTCAGACTGCCATCTTCAAGTTTGACTCTGGCTGAGTGACTACAGTTCAGTTTTTTTCACATGGCAGGCCACACACCAGAACTTTTATATTAAAATGAGTAATTTTGGCTATGAGTAAAGAGCTGATCCTGCCCTGGGAGTCATGGATATCACAGTCAAATCAGCTCCTCTGAGTGTTTACAAGGCACATAGAACATACGTCATCTTCCGATTTTATACATCTCCATATGGCCTTCTCCAGCATCCTAATTTCTAATCTTTTCTCCAATATGCCTAAAAAACTCAGAGAGGCTGATTACCACATATATGTCCATCTGATATGCTGTACAAAGTCAGCCAGTCAAAATCCTGGAAGATTTTTTTATTGTTCCATGGAAAGGGCAAAATGCAAAGAAGTGTTTAATTTGTGGCTATGGTGAGCAAAAATATGCACAGAATGCTACTCGATTTCACTATGCTGGTTACATGTGCAGTTCATTTGGGTTCAAGCCTTCTGATACCTTTCTCATTCCATCATTTCTAAAATAACCAAGAAAGACACTTTTAATGAGGACCTGGCACACACATCCATGTGACAACAGGTGGTGCTTGAAAGCAGCTCTGAGCAGTAAGGCACTGCAGTGTTCAATAGACTGTGGAGGTGCAGAGTTGATGTATCTATCCTCAGAGTGCCATTCAGCCATTCACTTGCTTGGGCTTGCGAAACGTAGTAAGCCACCTTCCATTTGTTTCGCTGCAATGAACATGAATGTGCAGCACTCCACAGAGGACAGGAAATAGGAGGTGCCTGTGCAAGTCACTGCGGGACAAAACTGAAAAGCACAACTGACAGCAGGAGCCTATAGGTCCAGCGATGCAGTGCATGACTGCAAGACCTTCAGGTAACATGCTCCCCCATCCCCAGACTCTGGTGGTCTTAAGATCAGAAGGTGGGGACAACAGTGAAAACTACGCAGCTTTGTTATTTTTGCCTATAGCTAGCTTCAGTGAAAGGAAAACTGATGCTCCTGAGCTACAGTTCCATGTACATTGTCACAGCTACTGAGCACTGTTTTTAGATTGTCTTTGCTGTCTCTTTTAATCATACCAGATTTTGGCTTCTCTTATGAATGCCTCAGAGCTGGGGCACCTGCTTCTTTCAGCGAAGAGTCTCTAGCCAGCACTGATTTCACTAAACATCAAGAAGATCAGTAGTTACACAGCTGATCGTTCCTTCCAGCCCAGGAGATAAAACTGTATTTTTGTCTTGGTGGATACACCAAGAGTTGCGCACTTTTGAGAAGTAACTTCTGTTCCACATTTAACCTCGATCCAACTAGTAGTTACCAGAAAAGTATGAAGAGGCCAAGGTTACTGGTCAAGCCCACTCTTTGAGGCTACTGGCTTACCACCTTCAGTTTGTTTAGTTGGTTATTTAATTTACATGGAGAGCCTGTAAGTAGTACTTCTTTTCAGTTCCAAATGTTGCTTGGCTATTGATGAAGTGTATCCCTGTGAACTGACTATCCTGCAGTATTGTCCTTGCAGCTATTAATCCAAAAATTGGCAGCAATTTAGGAGAAAAACATAGAGGATATCTTTCTGCATCTCTCTCTGTTTCTTCTTCTGCTAGGAAGAAGCTGGACTTGGCACTACAGCTCACCAGCTGACAGCAGGATCTTTGGGGGACATGGCCCAATCACCTCTGTTACGCTGTGATAATACAAAGGCATAGGCCTTATTTAAGCTTCGGTCAAATAGCACCTCTATTATTCAAGACCAATCTCAAGAGAATAAAGTTGGCAGGACAGGATCAGCATTGAGGGAGATTTCAGATAAAGAAATTTTAACTTAACAATTCCAAAAACATTTGTTGCAAGGACCAACGTTGTATAAAATAACATTTTCATTCCCATTCAGATCTGTTATTTTTATTTTAACAATTGGAAAAGCAGATGGGGAAATGTGTAGAGCTCTTTATTCATTGTTGTTCAATGACCAAGTCTCCTTTGTAGAACTGCTGCCTTGCCAAAAGTCAATTTTAAATGTGTAAATGAAATGCTTCAGTTTCATAATGATAAATATCTGAAACAAGGGTGATATTCCTTAATACCATGATTGATTTGCTTTCCTTTTGTGAGAGTTTTAGGTATGACAGGAATGTGAGATCAAAATCAGTATACCATCATACTGGAAAACTTTGTAGAAATTTTATGTTGAGTTCACATATTTTTGAGCAGCAAGGATGGGCAGAAGGCAATAGTCCCATGAGGTTTCCATTTTAGTTCGCTAGGTTAACTGCATTAATATAGAAGCCTAATTTCTTAACTTATTGTTATCTGTTTATATCCTAGTTTATAACAAAAGCTCTACTACTACTACTACTACTACTACTTCTTCAGGTAAGGGGAACAGAGTTTCCAGCTCTACTGAATGCTTTTATTCTGAACCTATCCACTGGGGTTTCCTACCTTTTCTTTAACATAGTCATGAGTGGAGATCATGACATAAAATGAAAAAATAAAAAAAACAGAGAGAGGGCAGATAGGAAAAATAATGTTTACTCTTAATGAAAAATCCTTTAGCTTGAAGTCCTAGAAAGCATTGTGTATTCCAACCTTTGCCATACTTCCCTTTTTTTTTTTTTTTTACCCCCAATTCACTTATTAACTTGTGTCAGGAATTTACTTTGTTCTAAGGTGGTTTTACCTTCATTTTCTAAATCTTAACGTCCCATACAAAAGATAGATAAAAATGTGCATTTCCTCCACTCAGTGTGAGCATGATCTGTGAAAGGTTTGAATTATTTCAGTTGGTATGTGTGATACCGTAATTTTCATGAAGGCCTAAGCAGATTTCACCTAACCCTTTTGTGTAGCTAAGGAATAATTTGCACTAATAAGAAAGCTACTAGTTAATTTCTCAAAACAGTTTTAGAGTGTAGTTTGGTATATATACATCCTCCAAAATGCTAAGGAAATTCCTTAAAGTCCTATTATCTACAAATATGTTCTAAAATGGCTTCTTTATTTACTGCACAGTATCTTTGGTAACTTAACCATTAGAAAAGTGTAAAATGTTTCAATATCCTCATCACCGCTCTTCAAAGAAGTAAGAATAAAGCATGATAAACAGAAATGACAGAACAGATTTTACCTAAACAGCCAGATTCCAAGTAGAGTCAGATTTAACTATTCCTTGTTCTATAGACTATACTTTATAAATTATACCTGTCTCAGTATATTAAATGCACAAGAGACTATCACTTTACCTTTAGGTCTTTTGTAACAAAGCTCAGAAGTATTATAATGTCTTACATGCGAACCTAAACCAGGTGAATTTGGTTGGGTTTTAAATATCAATTGTCTAGATATCTGCTGAGGATTTTTGCACTTTATAATACTACGTTTTTTCAGACATGCCTGTGTCTAGTGTGGGTTACTGTAACATGTAACTCTTTCCCATACTTAGTCTTGTTTGGGGATGGTTGCATGAAGTAGGAATAACAGCTCTAATGGTGTGCTGTGCTGTGAACACTTCTGATAAACTTGATACTAATGGTTTAGAGCAGAATTGAAGATTATTAGAAATACTTCGAGGATAATTCTAGAATCAGTTATAGATGTCCAGCAATGAAAAGAGTCGTACTAGTTATACTTAATGACTGAGACTAAAATACAATCTAATTTAGCTTTTTTACACGGGAGGGACGGATCTTGCTCTGTTACAAATAACCAGCAATCCCAAGAGAAGGTGAAGGCGCTATCAGGCCAAACAAGAAGGTTAGTAAAGGTTAAAGGAGATATTCCTTCACTTAAACTGGTGAAGTTCCCAGTGACTGGAAAAGGGGAAACATAACCCCCATTTTTAAAAAGGGAAAAAAGGAAGACCCAGGGACCTACAGGCCTGTTAGCCTCACCTCTGTGCCTCGCAAGATCATGGAGCAGATCCTCCTGGAAACTGCTAAGGCACATGGAGGACAGGGAGGTGATCGGTGACAGCCAACATGGCTTCACTAAGGGCAAATTGTGCCTGACAAATTTGGTGGCCTTCTACAACAGGTTTACAGCATTGGTGGATAAGGGAAGAGTGACTGACGTAATCTATTTGGACTTGTGCAAAGCATTTGATACTGTCCCACACAACATCCTTGTCTCTAAAATGGTGAGACATGGATGTGATGGGTGGACCACTTGGTGGATAAGGAATTGGCTGAATGGTCACACTCAGAGAGTTGCTGTCAACAGCTTGATGTCCAGGTGGAAACCAGTGATGAGTGAGGTCCCTCAGAGGTCCATACTGGGACCAGTATTATTTAACGTCTTGGTCAGGGACATGGACAGTGGGACTGAGTGCACCCTCAGCAAGTTTGTGGACACCAAGCTGAGTGGTGTGGTTGATACTCTAGAGGGAAGGGATGCCATCCAGAGGGACCTTGACAGGCTTGAGAGGTGGGCCCGTGTGAAGCTCATGAAGTTCAACAAGGCCAAGTGTAAGGTCCTGCACCTGGGTCAGGGCAATCCCAAGCACAAATACAGGCTGGGCAGAGAATGGATTGAGAGCAGCCCTGTGGAGAAGGACTCAGGGGTACTGGTGGCTGAAAAACTGAGTATGAGCCCAGAAAGCCAATCACATCCTGGGCTGCATAAAAAGAAGTGTGGCCAGCAGTTTTGAGGGAGGTGATTCTGCCCCTCTACTCTGCTCTTGTGAGACCCCACCTGGAGTACTGTGTTCAGCTGTGGGGCCTCTAGCACAAGAAAGACATGGACCTGCTTGAGCAGGTCCAGAGGAGGGCCACGAAGATGACCAGGGGGCTGGAGCACCTCCCCTGTGTGGACAGGCTGAGAGAGCTGGGGTTGTTCAGCCTGGAGAAGGGAAAGCTCTGGGGAGACCTTATTGCAGCCTTCCAGTACTTAAAGGGGGCCTACAGGAAAGATGGGGAGGGACTCTTTATCAGGGAGTGTAGTGATAGGACGAGGGGTAACAGTTTTAAACTGAAAGAGGGTAAATTTAGATTAGATATTAGGAAGAAGTTCTTTACTGTGAGGGTGGTGAGACACTGGAACAGGTTGCCCAGGGAAGTTGTGGATGCCCCATCCCTGGAAGTGTTCAAGGTCAACTTGGATGGGGCTTTGAGCAACCTGATCTAGTGGAAGGTATCCCTGCCCATGGCAGGCGGGTTGGACTAGATGATCTTTAAGGTCTCTTCCAACCCAAACCATTCTGTGCTTCTGTAAGTATAGAAGGAAAATCAATTAATTTTTGGATCAGTCCTAACTAAACATTTGTCTCATTTTCATTAAAAAAAAGGACTCAGTCACACAACTGAAAAGATTTGCAGGCTTAGTTCTGCAGCTGTGATTTTTTTTTTATTTTATTATATTTTTATTTTTTACTTTAAACACAACAATCATTCCACTGGATTTAGTTGAACTATTCTTTTTCTTTAAAATATGCATGTCTGAGTTTTTGCAGGATTAATGACAGTTTTGTCATGAAGCTCTTCTGCCATGTGGGCTCACCAGGTGTGATGCCAGCTAGCTCACAGGTCTCTGTATAAGACTGCAGAGGTCAGGCTCCCTGGTGACAGTTAGTGCTTAATTCAACTAGTTTACCACTCTCCATTTTAATATCAAATCGTGGCCTTCACTCTCAAATACTGAACTAACATTCATTTTAATACTATGAAGGAAATGAAATCATGTCTCTGCTAAATTATTTCATTATTAATTTCATATCTGTGGTCAAACAGTTTCCTAGCACAATAAATTCAATATTATCTGTAACACAGAAGTAATTGGAAAAGATCAGACTGAGGCTGCAGGGACTAGCCAAGAGCACTGGGGCTCGAGGCCTCCTGTTTCACAGCCCCCACAGGAAACAGTGGGAGCTGCTTGAAGGAGGGGTTTTGGCTGCTCCTTGGAAGCTTCTCAGCTCCTTCTGCGCACTCAGGGCCAGTGCAGACAGACCACAAAGGCTATAAATTACAGCTTCATCTGCCCCCTCCTCCCTGTTCTCCCAGGCCTCCACCAGAGTCCCTTGCTATAAAAAATGCAAAGACCCGTGAAAAACCTCATCATTTGCTTAACTCTGACGTGCTGAGTTTTGGTGGTTGTACTAAGATCTTTTCTACCTCTCTCCACCCTTCTTTACTCCTTCAGTCATTTCATATCACTATCTCCTCTCTTGCCACAGGAGAAAAATAAACATGCTGAATTTAAAATTTAAGGGAAACAAATATCTAATTAAATTTGTGTATCAGAAGGGTAATAAAATGACAGTATTCCCACTGTTATCTGATGTTGCTTTGTCTACCTCTCCTCTCATCTTTTGGTCATGATCTGGCTTTTTTAGGTTTTTGTGCCAAAGGGACTCTTTTAAGTGCTATGAAAGAACTGTGGTTCAGCACTACCGCAGTAACAGTAATAATCATAGTAGTAGGTTTTGTTCCAGTGACTCTAAATATTCTTATTCATTTCTGTCATGTTTTAACCCCAGCCAGCAACTAAGCACCACACAGCCACTCCCTCACTCCTCCCCTGCTCCCAGTGGGAAGGAGAGGAGAATCGGGAAAAAAGGTAAAACTTGTGGGTTGAGATAAGAAAGGTTTAATAACTAAAGTAAAATATAATACTAACAAAAATAATAATGAAATATAATAATAATAATAGTAACAAAAAGGAATATAACAAAAAAAAGGAAAAAAAAAAGAAATAAAACTCAAGGAAAAAACCCAGTGATGCACAATGCAGTTGCTCACCACCTGCTGACTGATGCCCAAGCAGCAATCCACCCCTCCTGGCCAACTCCCCCTTGTTTTTATCCTGCACATGACGTTCTATGGTATGGAATACCCCTTTGGCTAGTTCGGGTCAGCTGCCCCGGCTATGCTCCCTCCCAACTTCTTGCACACCTGCTTGCTGGCAGAGCAGGGGAAACTGAAAAATCCTTAATTTAGGATCAGCGCTACTTAGCAACAACTAAAACATAAGTGTGTTATCAACATCATTCTCACACTAAATCTAAACCACAGCACTGTACCAGCTACTAAGAAGAAAATTAACTCTATTCCAGCTGAAACCAGGACAATTTATTGGGCTAATGGCATTTAAACTAGTTAGGAGTGAACAGCAGGCTCCAAAGCAGCCTGTCGGGCCTCAAGTCAGGCTCAGCTGATGAGCCATTCCCTTTACACACTACAGCTGGTAATGGATGATATAAATCAAGTGCTAAGGTCACCACTTAAACCTTAGTGAGCCCTAGCAGGGCTTCCTCCAATGTAAATTTACATAGTCTTTTAGTATGTAGAAAACTCTTTGTAATTTTTTTCTGTTCTGAACTATTTTAACTATTTCAGTGCTGTTCTTAGGCCTACATAAATGCTCTCAGTTGTCTCATTCCTCAGTCAATTTACATAATCCTCTTTGAAGAGAAATGGTTAAATGCTTCTTAGTTCCACCTTGGCTTGTATTTAAAGTTCTTTTATTACTGTTATAATGCACAAGGTTTGCACCTGGACAGGCTCCAGCTTTTTCCAGGGCAGCCTAGCTCTTTACCTCCATTTGTTCATTTATTTATTCTAACACTAATGACAAACCTTGGTGTATGCATTTTGGAATGTAACAGCTAATGCTCAGCAGTCTCCTTTTTTCCTCCCAAATGTCCACGCATTTCCATTACTCTCTGCAGGGCTGAAGTCAACTGGATGGACACTTGTTTTCAGCTGAAAATTCAGACTGAAAAAAAGCATGCAGGTTACATATATGAATTGAACTGAAAACTATCCCAAGTCCAGTTGCTGCATTACATCAGCAGCCTTTGAGCTTTGATGTCCTGATATTGCTCTGCTAGCTGAAAAGCAAAGCTTTGCTTGCCCTGAGCCAGAGAATTTTCATACGGACACTTATGTGTGCTAAATTAGTGCAGAGTTGAATTTGCAGTAAACAGGCATTCCTAGAAGTTAAGTTGATCCTAAGAAGCTTGCTACAGGTTTTTGTTTTTGATGAAATGAGGACCGTAATTACCAGCACTGGCTGTCATTCTGTGCATGCGGGAGGACAGGGGATATGAACAGGGCACTGTGAAATGCTGCTAAGAGATAGGAAGTGTGAGGAGCAAAAGAGATGTTGGAAAATGTACGCTGGGAGCCTAAAGTGAGAAGAAGAGGTGAATAAATGAGATACAGGAGCACAAAGAAGAAAAGACTGCAAAGTTACTAGAGGCAAGACCAAGTAAAATGTGGTGAGAGATTAATTGTGTTTAGGAGGATGGAAAGGCAGCTCCTTTGTCCTGAAAAGGCTGGGGATTAAAAGAGTTGTCCTTCAGCAACAATAGGAAATATCTCACACATATTTAAGGCTGTATTTTGACCTTTAAAAGTTACTTCATTTTAGGGAGCATGTGGGTCAGGAAGAATACTTGCAAAGGTAAACTGAAGCTGCACAAGCATAGTCTCTTTAAAAATCTTGAAGATTTCAAACCCAGTCTTTTTTGGGGGTGCTGACTAGTTACTTTCACTTGGCTAGGCTGGCAATACTACTTTTTTAAATCAGCACCCATGAATGCCATTATAGGGACAAGTAGCATGTAAAAGATCTGACAAAGCATTTTCTTATCATCTGTTTCTTTCATGTTTCTTTCATTTCACTTTTTCTCTGCAGTTTGTGCCACGCTGTTACTCCTGTGAAAGTGGAAATATTACTACTAAATTAATGTTCTCCTATAGCAGACATCTTCTGGCTGGTTAACCTGTTAAGAAAAACATGATGATACACTGTCATGGTGCTAAATATTTCTTCCTACATTAGCCTTCCAAAGGTAAAAATAGCTAAAATTGTTCTGGCAGCATCAGGACTACTGAAGTTTCGTTTCCTACATAGTTTTGCTGGAAGCCTCTTAAACACTCTGTCACTAGTTATTTTCACCTCACAAGGCTGGCGTATAATTTTTTTACTCCAGCTCCTATAAATGCTGCTATTAGGGGCAAACAGAGGGCTGGCAGGCGGTACCAAACACTGACCTGCCAGGCAGCTGGTGCCTCATGGCTGCTGGCCTTGCCAAATGGGAAGGGTCAGGACTGAGTTTCCCCCAGTTTCTCCCAGCAGGGGACACAGTAGAATCTGCACATCCATTTTCGGAGGCTAAAAGAGCCATTAGCAACCTACTTGTTTTGATTTGTTCTCTGTCATTTGATGGTGCTGATCCTGGATACTGTGGCAGTATTTTTTTGTCCAGCCATAAAATAGGTGTTGATTACATTTCATACATGTTCCCAGTAGCTTTTCGCATGAAATTGACACCTTGGCAAAATTGCAACTATGATAACTCAAAATGCTTCCTTACACCCTCCCTGCATTTTTGGCACTAGCTGGTGTTCAGCACTACCATTTCCTTAATGCCTGTATAGTATTGATACTTGCTAGTTACATACATATAGGTATACAGACAGGTATTTTAAAATACCAGAAAATAAGATGCATTATTTCCTTCTTAACCTGCACAGAGAAGTTACAATATGAGTTTTCAGGGGAAAAAAAAAGGCTTTTCAATGTTTTAGAAACAGCAGAAGCAGGACTGGCAGAAACCACCTGTGTCCTTAAGGGCAGTTTTCCATCATTAAAGCTTCACATGCTATGGAAGCTTGGTGCAGAAGGCTTGACAGTTTTATGTTTAGTTTGCTTTGGACTGATCTAAGAACTCCAATTTTCTCATATTTGAAAATCCACTCTCAGATCTCAGAATGACTTTGAGACAATATTAGAGTCCCCTGGGGAGGCTTCCTGAAAGTGCTGTGCTGCCTTCCCTGTTTTCCCTTTACTACTCCAACAACTACTGATTAGAAAAGGACATGTGTGCCAGGTTGCAGTCACTGTCTGTAGAGATTTACTTACACAAACATACCTTATAGAAAAAGAATATTCAGGCTACTTGCAGCATTATGCATTCAAAGTTTCAGTGCAACTGTTTTATTCTCAGGCACTGCCAGGCAGACTTACTGGGGCAATGGAGGGGGCTAAGAGAATGGTGCCTTCCCTAATATAGCAGTCTGCAATGGTAGCAGCATGCTACCATCCATAATGCAGCTGCTCAGCCCTGCAGTATCACACACGTACTTTCCTCTTCTGCTTTTAATTATTTCTGATAGCTCTTAAATGCTACTCAGCCTCTGCCTTCCTACCACTGTAGTCACTCAAGCTTTAGTTGCCATTGTCAAAATGTTTCCTAAGAAGACATAAACACATGCCAGTAAGGACAGAAAGCCAAGGAGCACTGGAGAAAGTCAATGCCTGGCACGCGACCTTCTGCAATGGCTAAATACACCCGGAGCTGGCCCCAAGCCATTTGCTTCCTCTTGAAGCATAGAAACAAGGAAAACCTCAGCCTCTCCCTATAATCCTTTTCTCTTTTGGGGCAACAGTTGCTGGGCTCTTCTCTCAGTAAAAGGACAGGAACTCCTACAGTGCTTACATGCACCTGTGAAGGCTAGTTTTTCTTCCTCTCTCATTTAGCTCTTCCCCTGTCTCTTATACTGCTTATGAGATCTCCAGGGTTCACGCTGCGTCTATGTCTTGTCTGTACACACAGAGTCCTTGTCTAATAAAAAAGGTGCCATATTACGTAGTCACTTTTCAGATACGGTTGTACTTTAATTATTAGTATAAACTGGAATTTTATTTGGTGTACAGTGAAAAGATCATACTTTGAAATTAACTATGGTGCCAAGTAAACTAATAACTTCATAGATTTCCTAAGAATGAAGCCTAGAGACTTAATCAAAAGGGCCAACACCAGAGAAATTACTTTTTACATTTTGATTAAATCTATTTGAACCCAGACAAGGAAAATGCAATATATAGAGGGAAGAATCCAACAGAATAACATTGATCTTGCATCATATATTAAAATAAAAAAATAGAAAATATGGAAAAAATTATTTTCAGCTTAAATTGGCTGAAGAGGAATAATCCTGAGATCTCCAAGGAATTCATCCCCTGCACCCAAAAACAAAAAAAAAAAGAGTGTGAGAAGGTAAAAAATGCAAAGTAATTATAAAGGAAGCATTATTGTGTGAGAACTTGTAAAAAGAAAACATTCTAGTATTGACAACATGATACCTTATATTTATAAGAAAGTACATAATAGAATTAATGTATCTTTTTACAGTGGTCAGGTTCTAGAATCCCATTATTAAGTATTTCCCTCAACTACTGAGAAAGTACATAAACGCATAAACTAATTTTTTCTGAAAGCATCCTCCCGGCTTTTTGGGTTTGCAGACAGAGAAGTACACATAATCATATATGAGTATTCTAGAAGTCAAAGAGAGCCTAATTGTCTATGAATATACATGACAACAGAATTATCTCTCAGGCTTACTCTTCTGACATTCCCTACAAAAACCAGGTTGAAAAAATATTAAATTTGTGAAGTTATGCTTAGAATTCCAGGAATGCCAGAATCAAACTTTAATTTTAAACTTAGAGCTGCCTCAGTAGATCATCTATTATGCCAAAATCTTTACATACAAAAAGTGGGGTTAGCAATAGAGGGACACCCCTACACCCCATCATTTATAATCACCATAATGTCTTTGCTGTTCACATCAACAGCAACATGCAATGTCAGTATCCCGCTACTAAGGGTAACACACAGCAAAATAGTACCATGTACCAAAAGAGGCCAAGGGTAACAAGCTACAATAGGTAAAAAACTTGTTACATGTAACACATTTTGATTTTATTTTCTCCTTTTACTATCCTTGAAGTTACACCTACTACAAAATTATCTGCCAAGATCCTCACCATTAAAAAGCATTAGACTTGCCGCTGCTGAGAATTTATTTCTTCTTGTCTGCTTTTAGGCTTTGCTTTAGGACGTATTCTCTCCCTCCTCCTACAGGCCTCTTCATTCTGATTTGCAGAAACTGGTATCTTCACGCTGCTTCTTCTCCCCTTCCCAGGATTTTGCTCTCAAACACCCAGTAAGTAACGGTGAGCAGGGGGAATCAGTCAAGCGCCTCATGGCTCTGCTGGTCTGTGTTGTCACTTTACCAGGATGAAAGGCTTAAGTGCACAACACTGTGAACTGTGCGTAGGCTGAGAGCTGCATGGGTTTCAGGCTTCAAGAGGGACAGTGAATCCCTCCTGTGGCAACTAAATCTTCCTGTGAGCTGCATCGGCACCCCCCAATATGCAAGCCAGGACCATAGCTTCTGCTTTTGGCAGATATTGCATAATCGCTTTTGCAACATTTATGTTCCTGTGTGGACCTAACAGAAAATGTCTTTCCTTCCACCACAACTCCCTTTCCATTGCCTGGACAAGAGTTACACGCAATTTCAGCCAAATTCCTTCCCTTCTGTCCACAGTGAGACTATGAATGTATACACTCGGAAAAGTTGAGGGCTTTTGGACTGCATGCTAAAATTGCTTCTTGTCTCTCTGCAGCCACTGAACACAACTTGCAGGTTGTACTCTCTGAATGGGCATAGAGATAATAACAGTGCCTGATCCTTGATATTGTGAAGTTCAGAGAGGAACTTTGCCATGAAATTTCTGCTTTTAAGTAGTGCCTTATAAACTTGTGTAATAATTATACAGTTACAGGTGAAGTTAAATATTCTTACCAAGGTGCAGAATATGAGGATCCAAATATGTGGGCTCAGCGTGTGAGTGTGTGATCCTGGAAAAAACTTTACACTTCCTCATGCTTCTGTTCTCCTGTCTTCAATAACTGTGTTTTTTCTCCTTTGGATGATAACATTGTATTTGAATAGACACTGAAGTTAGCAGTCAGCAACTTGTACAATCTAGATCTTACTGTTCCCCCTACATCTTGCCAAAAATAAAAGATAAAATATGCTAGTTACTTGAAATAACTTTTAATTTGTGATACATCCACTTAATCACGGTCATTTTAAAATGCATTCATCTAAAACCTTACATGAAATTCTGTAGAAGGGATGTCTAAATTCAGAAATTATACCCTTGTTTTTTTTAAAAGTGATGGAAAGTAAGACTGCATTCTTATCACATATATTGCATTTAATATCTTGTGAAATATGGTCCAAGCACTGAAGTGCAATAGGCTTTCTGTGATTCACATAGATTAAGAAAATACCTCAGCCATCATGAAAGTGCCAGTTAGTTGCTCAAAAGCACCAATATGCAATAAATATAAGGCCTGAAAGAACAATCGTTGATCAGAGAGAATGTTGGGATAGCTCACGCAACTGGAGTGCTCCAATGGGCAGATGCAGGGTCTGTAGGAAGGGCAGGCTGGGAAGGTGAGGAGCGAACATCATCTTTTATGTGAGAGAGCAGTGGGGATGCATGGATCTCTGCCTTGGGATGGCTGATGAGGTGGCTGGGAGCTGATGGGTAAGGATTAATGGGCAGACCCTAACGTTAGGAAAAGTGTTTATGAAGGGTTAGGAAAGTTGACTTTGATGAGGGATGCAGGGAGAAAAAGAAAGCTTTCTGCAGATATGTCGGCAGGAAAAGGAAGACTAGGGAAAACGTAGGCCCACTGCTGAATGGCTCAGGGATCTAGAAGTAAGGGACATGGGAAAGGCCAAGGTAGTCAATGCCTTCTTCACCTCAGTCCTTAGAGGTAAAGCAATCCCAGGTCACTAAGACCAGTGGGAAAGACCAGGGCAAGGAATACTTATCCTTGGTGGAGGAGGATAAGGTTAGAGAACATTTAAACAGACTGGATATTCATACATCCACAGGACCTGACAGGTTGCACCCACAAGTGCTGAGGGAGCTGGCCCATGTCATTGTGAGGCCACTCTCAAGTATCTTTGAAAGGTCACTGCAACTGGGAGAGGTTCCTGGACTGGGAAAAAGCAAATGCCATCCCTATCTTCAAGAAGGGCCCAAAGGAGGATCCAGAAAACTACAGACTGATCATCCTCACCTCAATTCCAGAGAAGGTGACTGGGAGCAAATAATCCAGGACACCATTTCCAGACATTTTGAGGAAAAGAAGGTGACTGGGAGTAGTCAGCATGGATTTATGAAGGGTAAATCATGTGTGACCAACCTGATAACCTTCTATAATGAAATGATTGGCTTGGTGGATGAGTGGAAAGTAGCGGTTGTTGTTTATCTCAGCTTCAGCAAGGGTTTTGACACTGACATTTGTAACATCCTCGGACAAACTGACAAAGCATGGACTACAAAAATGGAGGTGGATTGAAAACTGGCTGAACTGCCAGGCCCAAAAGGTTGTGGTCACTGGCACAAAGTCCAGCTGGTGTGGGGTGGTCACTACTGGTATGCCGCAGGGATTGAGACCAAGTCCAGTACTGTTTAACAGTTTCATTAATGGCCTAGAGATTGTGGGACAAGAGTGCAACCTTAGCAAATTTGCAGATGACACAAAACTGAGATAAGTGCTGCTATTCAGAGGGACCTAGACAGGCTGGAGAAATGGGCCAAAAGGTACATCATGACATTCAAGAAAAGAAAATGCCAGTTCCTGCACTTGGGGAGAAATAACCTCCCACACCAGCACAGGCTGAGGTCTGACCAGCTGGAAAGCAGCTTTGACAAAAAAGGCCTGGAGGTCCTGGAGGATGAGTAGACCATGAGCCAGCAACGTGCCCTTGCAGCAAAGGCCAACAGCCTCCTGGGCTGCATTAGGGAGAGTGTTGCCATCAAGTGGGGGGATGTCATCCTTCCTCTCTGCTCAGTCCTGGTGAGAGACATCTGGAGTGCTGTGTGCAGTCCTGGGCTCTCCAGTGCAAGAGAGACATGGACATACTGGAGTGAGTCCAGCAAAGGGCCACAAAGATGATTAAGAGACTGAAGGATCTCTCATACAAGGAAAGGCTGAGAGACCTGGGAGTCTTTAGCCTGGAGAAGAGAAGGCTCAGGGAGCTCTTATGATTGTATAGAAATAACTGATGGGTGGAGTAAAGAAGACGGACACAGATTCCTCTCAGTGGTCCCCAGTGACAGAAGCAGCAGCAATGGGCTCAAATCAAAATACACAAAATTCCATGTAAACATAAGAAGAAACTTTTTTTACTGTGACGGTGGCTGAACACTGGAACAGGTTGCTCAGAGAAGCTGTGAAGTCTCTGGCCCTGGAAATACCCAAACTTGACTGGACATGGCCCTGAGCAACCTGCTGTGGCTGACCTATTCTGAGCAGGGGTGGGACTGGGCGCTCTCCAGAGGTGCCAGCCAGCCTTGATGCTTCTGCAGCTCTGTGGTTGGAACCTCAGTGAGACCTGATGTTAGCACAGCACAGTCACACAAACAAGAATTGGCCACGCTGTGCTGCTGCCAATATGGTCTCAGCAAGGAGGAACAGGATCTGAAATTTGTATTTAGAAAATATCAGAAGCACATGGAATAGAGGTCTGTAGTCTTTCATTTTATACATCATGTGCTTTGAGCAAACTCAGATAGCACTTGGTGGAAAAAAAAGGGTTTAGCCTGAAGAGGGATGAGACCAAAATTTTTTTCTGCCTCTGTCTTCTAATGGCAGCCTGAGCCACTTTTATGGACCGTTCACTTTTTGCCTTTAGTTTTGGCCTTCTGCCTTTCCTAGTTGCTGTGGCAGGGGACACAGTGCCCAGGCCTCCCCTGTGCTGGCTTGCCTGCTGCGCTGCCATCCCATGCTCCTGCCCGGCATTCCCGTGGCCAGCAGCCTGGTGAGGGGGCTCTGCACATCCAGGATGCCCCTGCTTACCTTGGCCCACAGGTACTCACATGGCTGGTCCCGCGCTGCCGGCGTCCCTTGCTGAGGAAGCTCATGCGGTATTCTCAGCAGTGAAGGAGTTCACACCCACATTTGTCAAAGCACTGGAGCCTGCTTCACCCCTAGGGTGATGAGCCAAGGCTATGCAGCAGCTGGCAGCACCCGCACTTGCCCTGATTATCAAGCTCTTGGAAATATTATTTCTGCTCTTTCTGCCTCCTCCTGCTTTAAACAAACAAGCACCAGGTTTGTCGCAGTCCAGCAGCTCAAGTCCCTCAACCAACCTCCTGGGACAGACCTTTTGGGCAGTCACAGCCCACTTTGCTTGACTGTGGTTGCTGGGAGAGACATGTCTGTCTCCATTTCACAGCCCTGCAGCCACCACCAACGGGCACAGCCAGCATCCTCACCTGCTCCCCACCTCCACAAACAAACCCATGCCTGGCTTGCTAAGATGCAGCTCAGAACTAGCAAGGAGCAGCAAGGGCTCCCACAAAGACTGATGTCCTGAAAGCTGTCCCCATGTCAGGCAGGGTGTTGTAACCCCAGTATTTGCAAGGCAGCCTACAAGCCTGTGGTTTGGACACAAAGCAGTTGTGCTAGCTCTGAGCACCATGTAGGATCAGCCTCCAGAAGTATCATAGGACAGTGAAAATGAGCTGAGGAACCCCACAGAGCCTCAGTCAAGTAAATGGGACTCTGCCTGTGTGGGAGGGGCCATGCACTTTTGGGTCTTTTTACATGCTTGTAATTTTGGATGCTACCAACAAGAAAAAATAAATCCCAAAATAGCAACAGATTTTAAGCTCTAGTATGTAACAGGTTTTGGGTTTGACAGATTTGATTGTACAAATTAGGAAAGAAATGAAAATACACATAAGAGGCTTCAATAAATGTCTCTCTAGGCTCACTGCAACGGGGGAAAAAAAAGTGCCATGCAAAACTGTACATATTTATACCAAAACCAGGCCACAATGCCCTTCATTGTATACCACAACTCCCACTGCAAATTTGTATTTTCATAACATTGTATCTGTTTGGCTAACTGACTCAATACACAAAGCGTTACATCACAAACAAAGGCTGTTGTTTACAAATGCCAAGCCTACCAAAAGACCCTAGACTGGCCTAGTCTAGCCCAGCCTAGTGATGAAGTATCCCCATTTGACTTCAACAAAGAAGCCAAATCTATGTAAACAAGTGCATGATTTGGTTTATAATTGTATGCTGAATTTAAATTAAGATCTACTAGGCATATGTTCTCGAGGGTGGATAGTTGTATTAGAGAAGCTCTCTATTAGATTTTTAAAATTCATCTGCAAAATTACCCACTCATGGAGTAGGCAGTACAGTCCTCACAAAGAGTACTGTGTGTTGCATTCTGAAAAAACATTCATTTACTACTTCAGCTGTCTGAACTTTTTCTTCTAGAAAGGGCAATGCTCACTTGGTCTTCACAGCAGTTACAAAGTCCAGCCACAGTCTGGTGAAGGCAATGACTTGCACTAACTCCGCAGGACACCAGAGTGCAGAAAGTGACAATTAATTACTTTATCCTTTGTCACTATCTGGAGTGGATTGATTTAATCGGAACAGATCAAGGGCATAATTCCATCCAACCCACAGACTTTTCTGCCATGGTCTTTGAGCATAAGGGAGAAATTTTAAAGCCTCATGTGTGGCCAGACAGCTGAACCTGGTGTCAGTACAAAAGCCAGTGCTTAGACTCAGGAACATCTGGCATTGCCACACCTACAAAGGTCATCAATTTGGCACCATTCCCTGACAATAGAAAGTTGGAGCAAAATTATTTTTGTAGAAATTGTTTAAATGACTATCCTAACTCTGGTTAAACAACTACAAACCCTGAATTCAGTAATCAAAGGAATTTTTTCCAGGATTAGGGCTGGAGATCTTAGTCATTTTCCTAAAGAAAAGTGGATTCTCAGTGGCTTGTATAATCTCAGATTTCACATGGCAACCAAACAAATCTGTATTTGTTTATTTAAGATACAATGTGGCTTAACATATGCCTACTCAGTGTTTTTTACATTTCTCACATCAGATACTGAAGAATGATTAATTTCTTTTATACTGGATTATTTTTACTCATTACATAGGTAAAGCTGCTCTAGGAATATATCTCAATATCATTTTAAAAATCATTACTGATACTTCTGTGTATGATACTGGTTTATTACAAACTCAGTGTAATGAAACTGTAAGAGACTTTAAATACTGATTAACATGTCGAGCTTCTAAATTAACTATGGATATGCCTATATCCAGTTTCAGTTCCTAATGTGGATGCAAGACCCTCAACTCAGTGAGTGGGCTGCACCCCCTTAAGTCCTCCAGTGCACAGTAAGCAGAGGTAGCAGCAGAAAGCTCTCAGTATGTACAGCTTATGCCACATCCTGGAGTGCTTTTCATGCACATAAAAGGCCAGGTGTCACCAGTTTTACATTTGCTCTTTACGGTCAGCCTTTACGGTCAGTTCTTGCCATCTTGTTCCTTCCTCATCCCTGCAAATGATGGTATTGTCCATGCCTTCTATGTCTTGGAATTGTCAACAGGGTGCCACATGGGAAACTACAGAGAATCCAGGAAAGCACACTTCTTGTAAAACCGTGTGGACAGAGAGCTCGCAGTACCAAGAGGATACCAAACTGATGGTCTGCCAGTGATCATCTCATCAACCACTGATGAGAGGACCAACAGCTAGGGTAAAATATAATTTAAGAAGATGAAGTAATTTCTATGTGGAAAAGAGATAAAATTATTTTCATCAGAACCCACGACTTCCAGAGCAACATGGCAGTACTCGCCACATAACAGAGAGCCTAGGTAACCATGAGGTGAGTGCACTACTGAGCCTCCTGCCCAGCAAAGCAGTGCGGCCATCTGTTCCCACCTCCAAGGCCAAATACGCAGGCTGCACTGGTAGCTGAGTCACCAGAGAAAAAGGAGTCTCAGTTCCTCAACTATCTAGTGCAGATTGATAGAGGAATCCTGGTGTTCCTGAATGAATGGCAAGGACACGTGGCCAGCAGGTCGAAGGAGGTGATTCTGCCCCTATACTCCACTCTGGCGAGACCCCACCTGGAGTATTGTCCCCAGCTCTGGAGTCATCAGCACAGGAAAGACACGGACCTGTTGGAACGGGTCCAGAGGAGGGCCACAAAAATGACCAGAGGGCTGGAGCACCTCTCCTATGAGGAAAGGCTGAGAGAGTTGGGGTTGTTCAGCCTGGAGAAGGCTCCAGAGAGACCTTATCGCAGCCTTTCAATACTTAAAGGTGGCTTATAAGAAAGGTGGGGACAGACTTTTTAGTAGGGCCTGTGGCAATAGGACAAGGGGTAATGGTTTTAAACTAAAGGAGGGCAGATTCAGACTAGATACAAGGAAGAAATTTTTTACAATGTGGGTGGTGAAACACTGGAACAGGTTGCCCAGAGAGGCTGTAGATGCCCCATCCCTGCAAACATTCAAGGTCAGGTTGGACGGGGCTCTGATCAACCTGATGTAGTTGAAGATGTCCCTGCTGATTGCAAGGGGGTTGGACTAGATGACCTTTAAAGGTCCCTTCCAACCCAAACTATTCTATGATTCTGTGATTCTATGACACTCTAGCATACTAACTGAAGAAGAAACGCCAGCATAAAAAAGCACATACTGTTCATGCAAACAGCAAGGGACCGACCTTATGGTCCAAGCCAACCTCACCAAACACTATAAAAACCCAACATATTAGTAGGCATTCAGAGAACGTGTATCACACATAGCTAGACTACAGGTATGCAGATCACCACGCAAGAAGGGACGTCCACATCATGAGGGAGATAGATAGGTAGAAAATACTCAAGAGACCAGTGAATGACTTGTTATGGCATAAGGTAGCATAAGTGTAAGATTGTTACGTGTATTAGTATTTATCAATTAGGTAAGTAATAAATAACTGATTTACCTAAGCAGAATTGTGTGGTGGTCTGTATATTTACTACAGTATCCAAAAGAACCATGACAAGCAGCCAGACAGTGTAGCCTCCAGATCTGCACTAAGTTGCCTATCCCTTAATATCAACGTCTATACTTATCTCCTTTGCTTTCTCCACCTCATCATGAGCACTCACAAGAACAACAGTTACCAGACAGTTGGCTCTTCTTGACGAAAGATGTTGCAAATACAAAGCTTATACGTGAGTTTAAGGGGAGACTGGACAAATTCTTGGAAAAGATTCTCTGAAGGTTATAAAAAAGGCAAATCACGCAGGGTTCAGAAAATCCCTGAGCTGAAAATGGTCATAGGGTGGCAAAGTTAACAAGTGAAATGCATGTATATGCTTGTTCTTGCACTTCTCCAGGCATTAACTTATACTAACTGGGCCAATAAGAATACTGGATTAGATGCACCCACGGTCTGAATCAGTTTGATTGTTCTTATACAATTTAGTATTTTGTATTGTCTTTATACTGTTTCATAAGATATATAGATATTGTGTCCCGCACAACATGGCTGACAGGAATGCCATATGGTATGTTTCAGATACACTCTGTCATTTATAGCGTATCTGAAAACCATTTGGAAATGCAAACAACCTATGAAGTGGACATAACAAAAAATGGGCCATGTTGTATGAGATTACTAGACAGGCTAATTATGACCTTGTAAGAAACATCCAAACTCTACAAGATTCTGTATTTTGGAAAAGTCCTGAGGGATGGTAATGTAATTCTGTTGAAGATCAAAAACTGAAAGCATTACAAATCTAGTATCAGAAAAAAAGTAGTTCATAGGAATAGCCTTTCTTCCATTATCATTCTCAACATAAGAAATTGCAGTATAAATTCCTGCGTATGAAACCAATTCTTTTTCAGGGGTATTAAAGTTTTGATTCTGAAAACAAAAAGCAATACTTTTCAAAGTACACGAGCAACTTTTGTCCAACCTTGTTTTAGTTCACTGCTGAAAAACTTTGATTGTATTCTGATTATTCCTTATCCACGTAAGAAGGCATAAAATTATTTTCAGATATACAGTATATTCTGCATCTAAATATAAAATACAAGGCTTTTAACAATACAACCACTTTTAATCAATAGCGTTTTCATATTTCAATTGGGCAGGTTGTCTAATACTGAAGTAGTAATAGGAGCAGTTCTATGAAGTGACTGTTTTTATTGATTATCTTGCAATAAGTAACTTAACAAGTTCAAAAAAAGAGATCCTCTCTTCAAAAATTAAGATGTGTTCTTTGATAAAGATCAAATTGATAAAATTTTGAGATAAAAATTTGTAGAAAGGTATTTGAAATTATTTGAAACAGAATTTCAGTTTCCATTAGGCCCTGACTGATCTAAGTGGGTACCTCTGCAAATTAATTTCATAGATGGAAGCATCAAAACATTGAAGTGATCAAATAATTTCCCTGTAACAAAAGTAGCTACTACCCTCTTTCTGACACAGCAAGTGATCATGTATTTATAGACTGAAATGCTGGTATAGATTAAAATATTCTGCAAATATACTGGCTCAAGGAAAGATGTATAGTGATATTTATATGTGTATATTTTAGATTTCTGCCAAGGCCTGAATTAGGTTTGATTTGTTCTTTCCATATAGACAGACACATGAAATTCCATGATTTGAGAACGCAAATCAACAGCCTAGTGCTTTTATCCTTCAACTTTACGACATTTACCATAGCTCACCCTGTTCATCTTGCCAAGCAAATAAGCATGCAAGTGACAACTGACACAACAGAAAAGACAGTACACTATCAAGAAGTAAAAAACTTAAGATCAACACTTTCTTTAGCAACATGGATGACATGAACGTTGCTAACGCTTTACCATGGAATTGAGTCACATCGCTTTGGCAACAATTTTCTGGTAAAACTACTCAGTGTCCAATACCCCTTTTTGTCCTTTACATTGTTCACATGAAATTGAAAATTCAATGAAAACACAATCCTCAAACCTTTCAATGTACTACCAGCTAAAAAAACCCACCTGTATTTGCTGGATAGATAGAACGAAAGATGCTTATCAAAATATCTTTTACCTTCAAATGAGTTGACTGCTTAAATACATTGCTATGTATTGTTATTCAATTAGATATTGCTTATGGTTGCGTCTCACCTTAGTGTTTCTGATTGACAAGGCTACTGTTGCAAGTGCGTGTGAGCTCTTAAAACACCCAGACATCCACTGAGGTTGAAGATACCAGCAGAGCAGTTACTAGTTTAGCATCTCAGGAAGATTAGGTTCCACATTAGGAATTATTAAGACACAGCTTCAGCTGTAGAAGTGCATAGCTCTATTAATTCAAGATTGTTCTGGTATAGACTTAAAGCTCCATCGGTTGTTTTATTTTTATATACTTACAGATTTTTCAGTATTTTTTGTAAACAGTTGTTACAGCTATGATGGTTACATGAGGCCCTGAAAATCACAGTAAATCTATTAACATTTTGAACGCTTCTGTGGTACATGAGAGCAATTTTGATCTGTTCCTGTAAGGACAGGTGTAGTAGTGTGGTTGTAGGGTGAGGCAGGTAACAGGTGTTTATAGTGACAGATATGAGAAAGATGTCAAGACTGTTAAAACTATGTGTTGTTAACAGAACACGTGAGGATGCAGACCACTACATAAGCAATGGTCATGAGGGAATGACATGGTTTACAGATTACAAGCAATCACTACTGGCTATACAGACAGCAGCATCTCTGTATAGAGCTGTAGAGATACTTTGTAGGTTAGTAAAGAGCTGCAGACAGGAACACACTGGGACTAGAAAGACACGAGTCTAGTAGGCATTAAATGTGTGGACATTGTACGCAGCCAGAAAACCACCTATGCCTCCACGTCACCTGTCCCCCAAGTACACACCTAGAATGAACAGACACACAAAGTGTCGGAAGAGCAGCCAGTTTTCACAGCTGGGTGTCAGCACCGCACCCACGGCCTCCATGGCCCCACCGCCTGCCCAGGGGTTGAGGCCCATCGGCGCGGCAAGGCCGAGTGGACCCCAGGGCAGCCACCGGGCGCCCCAGGGCCTTGGCTCGGCCGCTGCGTGGCCTTGCGCCTCCCCGCCGGAGGAGCCCAGGGCGGGCATGGCCACCGCGGAGCCAAAGGACTGCGGGCCCGGCCACCGCCGTCTCTCCTGCCTCAAAATGGCGGCAGCCGGGTAGCTCCCCCACCGCCAGCGGCTCCTCGCTGCCATCTTCCGAGGGAAGGAGGCGTGAGGCGCCTGTGACAGGCGGCGGTGGGAGGGGAAGAGCAGCCACCGCCGGGCCTAGCTTCCTGCCCGTCCCGCCTGGCAGCCGCTCCCTCGCCCGCCGGCGGGCGCTGTACGACCCCCGCAGCGGGCAGCGCGCCGCAGCTGGGCCCCGTCGCCCCCGCCCGCCGGAAGTGGCGTCAGGTGGCCGCGGGCCTGGCCCAGGCAGTACCCGCACGGCCACGCCCCTCGCCCCGGGCCCCGCGCCGCCACCCGCCTCCGCCGCCGGCAGCCCCGCCGTCTCCCCGCCGCCCCTGCGTGCGCTCGCCCGCGCCGGCAGTCCTGGTGCGGCGTAAGACCGAAGCGGTGCCCGGTCTGGCTGAGCGAGCCGTCTCTGCCCGCCCCGGCGCCGTCCGTTAGGGCAGGCCCCGCCTCTTCCGGGCCGCTCCGGCTGGGCCGCCGCCTCCTCCTCCCTCGCTCGCTCTCCCTTTTGTGAGTTATAGCAACCGTTGCCTTGTGAATCAAGCGCCATAGTCACCGTAGTCCTGGCGACTGTTACCCATCAACAACAACCGCTCCTCTCCTGCTCCTCCTCCTCCTCCTCCTGCTGCTCCTTACCCCCTTCCTCATCGTCACCCACAACAACAACAACAACAACAACAGCCACCTCCAGCAGCAACGACAGCGGGAACAACACCACAGCCCGCCTCAGCCCAGGTGAATATGCTTGTCGGGCGCACGCCGGCCCTCCCCCCGCTCTTCCTCCCCCAGCCGCTGTCTCCCCCCTCCTCGCAGCATCCGGGCCGGGGCTGCTCCCTTGGGCTGTGCGGTTGGTTGCGGTGCAGTGAGGGGAACGTGGGTCGCCCTCCCGGTTCCCCCGCTTTCCCCCGCCGCCTCCCCTTCTCTGTCCCTCTTCCCCGTCCTTCCTCGCCCGCCCCCCCGGCCTCGCTGCCCCTGGGTGTACTTTGCGGTTGGGTGGGGAGCGCGTTCTTGAGAGGGGCGGTTGGGATGGGGGTGTCTGTTGGGCGGGGAGCGGAGCTGGCCGCGGTGCGAAGTGAGGAGGAAGAGAGGCTTGGCGATGATGGGGACGGAGGCACGCTTCTGGGACCTCCAGAACAATTGCTTGGATGCGGTGGGTATGCTATCTTACTTGGTCTCTCGTTTGCACGGATGGGGGACTGTAGAAATCGGGGAACGAGGCTCCGGCCACAATCTAAGGCTACTTACTTTAAACCCGAAAAAAGCCGGGGAGGTGGGAGGAAAGATGCAGCCAGAGAAGGATCCTGCAGCACACCAAGAGCAGGGGGTGTTTTTCCCCTTTCACTTATAGGGGCCTTGTTCTGATTTGATGCGACTGCTCAATGTTGCAGATTTTTGTGAACTTGCTATATCTTTTAATGATACTCTCATGCTATCGATCATATCAGTCACTTTTCTATGCTTGATGTAGCCATGTAATTTTTACTTTTATTCATAATTAATGTTGCTGCTTATTTTAGTGCGAGCTGTATTTTCTTTGTATTGTGAAGTGGTTTTTTTGTTTATTCAGTGCCCCCACCCATACAAACACAGAGCAGCAGGGGTTTTTTACTTCTTGCACTCCTTCTGCAGGGGATTATTTTTTAAATGATGCTTTCATACTGCCAGTGTAGTACGGAACAGTGCATGTGTAGATCCAGTTTATGCACAGTGAGTTATGTTCAAGGGGAGAGAATCCATTTCAGTTTCCTTAAACTCTCCGCAATGAAGGAAATTCAAGATATTGACTGCGAGTTTGTGTGCTGAGCAGCAAAGAAAGGAGAAAACCAGAAATAGTGTTTAAAAAAAAAGTTTTTGTAATTTTGTTATTACTACTGTATTTCAAGAGTACGTTTGGGAAAGAGGGAAGAGGCAACTTTTTACCTCTTAAGGAACTGTAGTAGAAATTGTGTAATTAATGAGGATGTTTTCCATTTTTTTTCATTCCAAAATACTTGTTTTCTTCATCCTTTTTGTGATTGCTTATTAAGATCTAAAGATTTGTGTTGTCAGTGGCATCAGATCATACTTTGTATACTTTTTAAATTCTTTCGGGTAAAGTGAATTTTTGGCATCTATTATGGCAATGAAATTCTCTTTTGACATCTCCATATCCAATTGCACTCTCCCCTTTGACTTGTCAAATCATGTGTCATTGTGGCAAGCTTTTTTCTTTTTGAAGTGATGACTTATTTATTTCCTTATTGCTTTATTTAGTAAAATAGTTAGGAAAAAGGATGTTCTTGTTTTAATCTAAAACCTACATTTTAATTGTATTAACACTTTTTCTATTTTTATATCTGTAGAACCCTGTGTAAAATGCAGGGTTTCTCATTACAATTTCAACAACAATATATTCATTTGTCTCACATTGGAACTACCAATGAATGTGACAGGGGCAATTTTTCCAAGCGCTTATCAACTACAAAATGTGCTAAGTAGTTAATTCATTGTTGATATTAATATTTCTTGAGCTAAGGCATACTGGATCTGTCACTTTTTTTTTAAATGTCTATTTCATGGGCCAATAAGAACTTAGAAAATACATTATTTTGAGTAATGACCAAAGGTGTCTACGTTGTCATCTTTTTGTGATTTTACTCAAGATGAAACCACTGAGTGGTTTTCTAGGTCCTGCTGTCAAATAAGTTCTAAAGACATTAAGAATTTTCAGTGTGATTTATACTACTGTATCAGTTATATGGCACATTTAAATCTTAATGTATTTGTTATTAGTTTTATTGGTTAGTTTGTGCGATTCATTGGTTGTGAAATCATTCCTGGCATTTACTATCGTTGAAAAGAGAAGATGTCACTTCTGCACCATGCCTTTCTTGAGTAGCACTCTTACAGCAGGACAGAGTACTACTCAGGATGGAATCCTTCCTGGGTGTTGAAATCTGTCTTTGTAGAACATATATCCAGACCCCTGGTAGCAAAGGAAAGTGCATGCGTACGCTATGAGACAAACTTTCTGTTTTAACTCTGTGAGGAGATGTACAGATGTTTCTTAAAAATCAGATTAAAAGTACATGATTTTGTCTAAAAACAAAGACCTGTTTAGTACTATTTAGCCACATTTTCTTTAGGCAGTGACTGCAATTTGGAAAATAATAATGCAGCTGTAATCACGTCTTTTAATATTATGGACTTTACTGAGAGAAGGATTGACTCTTTATTCTCTCCAAAGTACTGTAAAGATCACAGATGAGATCTGCATTACGCATTCTGATTCCCTAATGCCCACAGCTATCAAAATAGTTGGTGTTTGTGATGCTAACCAGTGTTTGAAAATGAGGTGGCTTGTGATTTTTTTTATTCATTGGTTTTCATGACTTAGATTGTGTAACTATCTAATTGTGTTCCAGCATATCCTGATGAGCCTATCTGGATCATATGTTCTGTTGTGTTGTTAGTGAGCTAACCTACATTCTGCTGCTGTGGAGAAACCTTTTCAGTAATGTAGTGTAGGTAAATGAAATGGGAATCAAAGGTACAATGCTGGTACAGAGTTTAAAGTCAGGGTGCTTTATTTGATAATTAGGTTTGGCTTTGTTAGCACTGTCCCATTTCTAGTTCCTGCCTGATACGGTAGTTTGTTAATCACAAAACTGTCTACAAAAATAAACATTGCCTTTTCTTTTCATTTACTAAACTTTACATTGAGAAGGAAGGCTGTTACTGTTTTCCTCTCTCCTTATTTGAAACGTAAGCAAGTATCTAAAATGCAATAATCTTTTATCATTGCCGTTCCTTTTGGTGTTCTAGCTAGTGCTTCTGGTTTTCATGCTTTACTTTGTCCTTTTATGAAAGGCTTCCTTCCCTGTTAGAATATTCCATATTAGTTGTATTTTTACCTGCAGTCTCCAAAAGCTTACCAGCTGCAGGTATTGTCCTGTGGAATACTTAAAAAATGAATAGGCTTTTAAAAATATATGATATATGACTCTTCAAGTCCTTTTTTAAAATCATTTTCAGTTGAAACAACATGTTGTGAATGCATCACAAATACAGACAGAATAAAAAATAAGCTTTCAGTGGTAATGTAGTGTCCTTGTAGTTGGAGTTGCATTTCAAAATCAAACTCTTTGTCAAATGAATGTATTAGAATACCAAAAGTGGTATGTTTTTAAATTATGAATTAAACTACTTATTTTTTTAGTAAGAATGAGGCCTTTAAAATGAGTAGGCTAATGTTTAAGATGATGTTTTTCTGTTAGCCACAAGTTTACATATTTCTGGTAAAGTTGGTTGTCAGTCATAACAATAATTCTTTTTTCTCACAGATGCTATGTATACCTGTATTGGAAATTCAAGGAGCAGTACATATACTGATTTGGCTAAATCTAGTTTGTTCGGGACAGATGGCTGATTTAAACAGGTGTCACTTTCATTTCTTGTGCATTGTGTTGAGACTTCCAGAGGTTTACAAAAGAGCTGCCTAAAGCAGGTGGTGATCTCTGCTTTTGTGATTAGCAAAATGTACTTTTGTAGGAAATTATTTTCCCAGTGACTAGGTGTGTTTTAATAGCTAACATGTTGTATCAGAGTTTGAAGTGTTCCATACAGCACAATCATGTTATTTTTTAATTCTTTTCTCATTGGACTTTTAAAGGAGATGTAACTAATTGGGTGTGAAATTTAGCGGTTTATGACTGTGTGGATAGCTGTAGTCCTAATAATTTTCATTCTTGCAAGACCAAGAGCAGATATATTGCTTGATGTAACATTTTGTTTCACTAAATTACTTACCTTTACTTTTTTTCCTTAAAGAATATTTCACTTAAGAATACTTTTTAATAAAAAAGACCTATTATTAAGAACACAGGATTAGTTTCAAACTTCTGTCTTTTTTTTTCTGGTACCCATCTATATTAGCACACCTGCAGTTTTCTTTCTCTTTTTTATTCTTCAATAGTTACAATTTTCTCAGTTATAAAAGATTTTAACAAGAAAGAATGAAATTGAAATTTGATTTCTAACAATTCTTAGGTGTTTTTTATTTCTAAGGTTTCCTTTTTTATTTTTTTTAATGTTGTCTTTTTTATAACAATGACTGGTGTTTATTTTTAGTTATTTTCTTTCTAGTGGATGCACCAGAGGGTGCTATGCTATTTGAAATACAAAAAGGAAAGAAAATCCTAAAAATTCTTTCATTGAAATACACTGATAATGTGTATGGGATTTGAATAAATCTTACTGAAATTTTCCTACTTTTTTCTGTGCATTGCAATGTAGCAAACTTAATATTTTGGCAATATTATGCTAAAAATAATGGAAGAAATTGGCAGGTCCATATCTGAGTATGTTTGTGTGTGTGTGTGTATACGTATACACACACTTAAAATACAATCTCTGTTCATTGAAAGAGAACAAATATTTATATGTAAATTATGTCTGTATAGCATATAGCTGAAACAGTTTATACTTACTGAAGTAAATTATTGCTCATCTGAAAAGCTAGATTAACTTACATGAGAGACACATGCATTTTGGAGTGACGTTTATTGTATGTTATATTTTTCATTTATAAGTCTATATTCACATTTGGTGTAACTTGTTCATTTGTAGCTGAATTCTTTTTAAAAAATGCATTGCTGTGTACAGATTTTTTTCTTTCTCACTGCAACTCTTCCTGGATGAAACTGAGGTTGAAGCTTACCTGTTTACTTCAGGATTGCAAAAGAGACAGGAGCTTTAGTTGATTAGGAGAGATATCTTTCTCCATCAATCACTAGTTCTGGGAAGGAAAAAAAGCCCAATCCCCCCCAAAAACCCCAACCCCAAACCCCCCAAAACAACCCCCGCCCTAGTATAAAAGTAGTATCCTCTAAGTATTTATGAGTACCACTATGTTTCATTTCAAAAATTTCTCTATGGATATATGAACCTGACAGATTAGAATTTCATTGTTGTAACTTCTGTAGTTTAATAATATCTGTTGTTTTTCCATGCACTGTAAGATTAATAAGGCAATGCTTTTTTGTGCATGTGGATGGATAATGGTGTCTAGTTCAGTGTAATTTCCCTTTGGAAGCATGTGAAAAGGTGCTGGCTGGAGCTGGGGTAGTACACCTTAAATTGCTTGGTTTTGCACACTACCTGTAGTTGTTTTTCGTGTTCCACCGTGGTTGTTTGTCTTTGGTCCCCTAACTTCAGATTTAATGGCCCAAAATCAAGAGGTGGTGGATGGACTATATGGTAAGTTGTATTTAATAAAGGAATTTCCTGTCTTAGGAATTTCCTAAATTTTAATGAGGCTTGGAAGTTTAAATTCTGACAATTTAGACTTCCTTTGTAAATTCCTAACTTATTTCTAACCTGTCTTACTTGTTTAAATTCTTGCATGAAATCCATAACAATGCTATGGGAACACGAAAGGTTGTATATTAACCACTAAATTTGAGTGTACTTGTAACATTTGTGACTTTTATTCATTCATTAATGAGAGGGAAAAAAATATCTAGCACTATTTTTAAAGGTCATTTCATCCACCCATGGGCCCAGTACATTGAGTACATATCTCAGCTTCTTAGACCTTCTCTGAGTAAACAATTTCTTTAGTTCTTTCATTTTCTTCTTATTGAAGTCGTATTTCAAAGAAGTTTATAAGATCTTTAAGGCAAGAACCATGTCTTTGGATTTTGTTCGGGCTTTGGATGCTGCCGCTACAACTAATGACTCAAAGCCGTGTTTACTGTTTATCTACCAAGTAAATGGCTTCTCTCTTCTGTTTTATTACCTCATAATAATTAATCTGTGTTTTCTCTTACATACCACCTCAGGGATGTTTTCTAAACACTTAAACTCAGTGTAGTTAAATCATGCAACATTGCAAAGTAGAAACAGAAACAAGCAAATCTGTTAAAAGGTGCAGTATGTCACTTTGCAGGTGCCATTGAGTCAGTTTATTCTACTTCAGTTAAGGTGTTCTGTTTTCTTGTCTGATTACTTCTTTTTCTGTGTTGTTAGCTGTACTTCCCTTGCAAAGAATTGAAAAAGTGTAGTAGGATTCTGAGCCAGAACTACTTAAAACACAGTTATTAAGGTTATAGATAGCTATGTATTATGCTTCTGTGGAACTAAAATTCGAAAATACATTTTTAGCTCCAATGAGATAGTTCACATCTGCTGAATTTTCAGGTGATGCATTGTATATTGTTTCTGGAGTACCTTTGGTCTGATTTTCTTCCCCCCGCCCCGCCCCAAATGTAACTAATTCCGGGGGGGCAGAAGGGAGAGCGGTCTTGCTTATGTAGCTCCGTTAATCTGACAATGATAGTAGATGTTTATAGGCTATCTGAAGCGTTTACTTGCTGGTGGATTAGATGACCAGGATTGTGAATTTGAGCTAATGTCTTTCAGTGTGACCTGTTGCACATTATCCACAAAGCATTTACAAAAGTTGCTATTGGTCTGTGTAGCCTCATCTAAACAAAATGAGATACTATCACCTGAGCTTTTTTCTTCCTTATCTCTTGGTAACGTTCTGTACTGCAAACAGCTGAGAGAGTAATTTGAAAGTGCAGGTTTTAGATGAGTTGAACTACAAAAAGTAACTAGTATTTACTAAGGAGAGCTAAGTCTACTTATTATAGGTAGGTGAAAGTAAAAATAACAACATAGTTGTAGTTCTCTTGCCATTGGAAGGAGTGGTGAATGTCAGGATTTCTGTCTTACGTTAAATGTCTTATAAATTTGAAGAGTCACCTTCTATTTAACTGCTGCAAAAAGTTTTCAGAATTCTTCATCTGGAGCCCTAACTGCTTTTTTTTCTCCAATAAGATGTGTGCTGTATTCTTAACTCTTTATTGTTCTGTAGCTTGACATAAGCAGGAGAGACAATAGAGTTACAGATTTAGTGAAGGAAGAATGTTTCCTACTCCACGTTCTTGTTGATGAGATGTACATTGTAGCTCTTCCGTTAGGAGGGACATGTGGCTATACACAAAGAATTGTTAATTTGTATTTCTAGTTTTTACATACTATGTTTATTATTGGTATTCAATGTTAATTGCTTTGGGTCTTTTGGAGAATTTGGAAAGATACAGTAAAGAAAAACTACTTGCCTTAAAACTACTTGCCTTAATCAAAACCCCATGCTTGCTTTTCAAAGTGTTCTTTAGGAAAAGAGTTGTTCTATAATCACCATTTTTAAACTAAATTTACTCAAAATTTCTGATTAAAAATCTAAAATAATTTGATGATCAGATCATACACATTTTACAGTTAGTTAAGTTATAGAAAGTTGTTTAAATATCTATAGCTCTATAGATGATTACACCCGTTTGTAAAATTAATATATGATTTAAGAAAACTATTTGGATTACTTCTGCAAAAAGGTCTGGCTGTATTCAAAGTCACATTAGCCTTGGCTAGTGAGGAGCAGTTGAACTACCTGCATAGTAGCTGACTTACCAAATTAACTGTTAGCCATGAGGTAAAATTGACATGCTAGTTTGCTGAGCATGTGGTAGCTAAGGTCATGTCAACATGCGGGTTTCTGTTTAGTATTTAGTTCACTCCTGTTTTCTTTGGTCCACTCTGTGTTAAACCACTTCAACTGAGTTGCAATTTGCAAAAGAGTTGATAAATAACTCTTCCATATTAATTTTATTGTTTTCTATCAGATTTAGTAAATGGGAAAACATAGAATCCAGTATGTTTTTAACTCCTCAGAGTTGATTCTGTGTAATAGTAATAGCAATTCCCTGTAACTTCTAGGAAGATTATTCTTTGGACTTTCTGAAAGGCATGAAAGCTCTTCTGTGACCTACACCATCCTTACGGTTGTTTTAGGGAGTAAAACATGCTTAGCTTTAGAATGGAGGTACGTAGCACAGAAATATGGCTCCATTCCCTTATTTTGTGGAAATCGTTTTGTGCTCACGTTCTGGGTTTTGAAGTGAGGCAAGTGAGAACGAGCTAAGATGAAAGCACAACTCTCCACAGTATTGTCTCTTTCCAGCTTTCCAGGTGCTTTCTGACTGAAGGTTGTCCTGAGTTGCGCTGTTTTTCTCCAACTCTCTGAAACTCCTTTGTGCTGTAAAGAGCATAGTCCTGACAGGGTATTTCAAGGAACAATAGCAGGCAGGTAAATTTGTAGAGATTTTGGTGCACTGGGTCTGTAGTTATGTGGAGATGACAGAGGCTTAGCATTTTCCAAACCTCAGTCTGGTTCACAGAATTTGGGTTTTGTGACTGAAGTATACTTCACTAGCAAACTTATATCAAACAAAGGGAAGGTTTTATTTGCAATAGACTGAGAATTAGAGTTGCTCCTATAAAGCAATAGCATAATTTATCATGAAAGTAGTGATTGTGGTTTATGGAACAGAGCTTCTCCTGGTATTTTAAAGGTTGTGTTTTTATGCTGGTTCAGTTGCAGCTGTTTGGTGTGAGGTTTTTTAATGCTGCTGTTTCAAGTCATCCAGATGGTCAGTAGTCAAACAGTATAACCTTATGAACTTGTGCTGTCTGGGATATTCAGATTTTAGTTACCGTCTTATATCAATAGTTGTTTGGGGAGGCAGGTCTTACTAAGATTTAAATTTCAGATACTAAAATTACCTGCCATGATCCTGATACAAGCCACTGAGTCAAGTTTCCTGTCTTTACAGGGGCTTGAAGGTGTTCAGTATCTTCACTGCTTGTCCTTACTTTAGTATATATTTCTCCTGATTGAATTCTGAAGAAACTGACATTTGTTGACTTAAGGGAAGAGCTAGACACAGGATCATGACTTCAGTGCTGGGACCAACTTTCATGACCTAATGAAGATATATTCTTCATGTGGCCTTGAGTCACAAGTTGTGTATCACAGACATATTTCAGGCAAATGAGATGAAGGGGAGTTTTAGGATTACTTTGCATGTGGAAGACTGCCTTTTAAGGGTTCCCACTGCTTGATTTCAGGATGGCATACTAGGTCATATGGTTGGGACCTGGAACAACTCAGTGCTGCAAATCTCAGCAGCTCTTAATGGCTTGTGTCCTCAGCACAGTCATAAGTCTGGGGTACTCAAAAGTTCTTGTGTCAGCATAGTTGTGTTGTTGGTTACATGTTATGATCCAAGGATGGTAACTCTTCAGACACAGCTGAATTTCTTGAAAGCTCATCATCAACAGGCTTACCATCTGTAGCCTACTGAAACAAGGTTAAGCTGGAGCCAGCAGTTCATTTTTTTTCCTGTACTGAAAATAACTGATGTTTTTAATAACGTATAAGATTTTCTTCCCACATTTTATAATACGGGAAAAGGTGTAAAGTCCAAGGCAGAAAAACAGATGTATCTGGCCGATAGGAAATTGGAAGTTATGTTTCGGTCATCTATGATAAAGGAAGGTGTGAGTGGGGGGGGGAAGTTTTGATCAGAAGTACTAAAGTACTTGTTCCAAAGTTTGTTGTATAGGAAGGGCAAAATAGAAGGGTTTGGCCATTAAAAATGTCTTGAAGATGTCATTGGCTCTTAATAGTGGGGATTGAGATGTTGATTGATAATATGTTAAGTCCCCTAATAAAATTAGCTATGTCATCTCCATAAACTAAGCTGCCTGGTCACAAGTGTAACTTGGTTTTATAGCTGTGCTTCTGAACTCCCAACGATCTGCTCTCATTGGCTAATATTTATATTTTGTTTTAAAAAATATGTTTATTCTACATGAAGTACTTCTGTCTTTCACGTACTGATTCAAAAGCTTTTTATGTACTCTAGTTACAGAATTTAACCTGCTAGTATGGAAATGGTCGTTTGCCATAAAACCAAAGGAACAGAAGATGCTTAGGGCGCTCAGTGCTGTGTGCTGTCCTGTTTGTTTTGTTTGCTTCTTTTTTTTTCTCAAAGAGCGAAAGGAATGTGGCAGATAATTTCACAGAAATAAGAATCATCTAGCAGGGCATAGCTTTTTAATCTAGGTGGTCCAACTAGGTGGTCCAATTTTGCAGAGGCAAAAATAATAGCAGTAGAGAAAACTGCAATAGAAGGAAAACAGATTTGTTGGGTCTCTTCAGGAGAAGGCAACTATGAACAAAAGGATTTAAAAAACAAGAAGGAAGGACCTTGGTTGAATATCTGGCAAAACCAAACCCCAGTTGTTGACTTCTGTGGACTTTTATTTGTGTGTATTTATTAGGGTCTTAATTTGCAGTTCTTAATTCTTTTGTTGCAGCGAAAGAGGAAAATAAAGAGGAAAAACAGCAAACTTAAATTTTTTATTGGAAATTATTTAAAATTTTAAAATAAAATGGATGATTTCTTTGCTTTATTGAGAGCAATTCAGGGGTGTTGATGAAACATTCTATATTTAGCTAACTGCCTGGTGATTTGTAAGTGGTATTCAACAAATATAATGGCTAGGAATCTGAAGAGGGGTTTTTTTTTGTGATGAGGATATCTAAAATATTTTCCTGTAACTCACCTGTATTCCTGTTGATTTTGATAAGAACTGGATTGTGCCCAAAAAAGGATTTGGGAAGCGAGGATGATCGTTTCTGAGTGTCTGTAAAGAGGTGTTTGTTTAGAAAAAATGTTTGCTTTATCGTATAGCTGCAAATATAAAATGAATAACAATGATGGAAATGAAGAGCAATGGTCTAAGGAAGTGTGTATGGCAGTAACTACTGTTGGTGAAATCAGAAAAATACTTTCGGAATCAATGCTTCTATTGATTGAAGTGGTTCTCTTCGGGTTTTTTTGTTTGTTTGTTTTGGCTGGGGTTTGATGACTGTGGGGCATTCAGATGCCGAAGTCCATAGCAAAATTAATGTATCTCTTACTCTTGCTCAACACTGCTTCAGGGGTAAGCAAAGAGATATGTACATAATACTAATTGTGATAAATATAGTCTTGATAATCAAGGCAGTATTAGAAAGTAATCCCTTTATTTAAATGCAGATGTTTCATTGTTAGCTGAATCAGTTTCAATGATTAAGGCATAAACAAGCAAATACATTATTCAGAACCTGCATTTTGATTTTATTCATAAGTTGTTAAACTTACCTCCCTCAAATTTGAGAATTTCAGTGGAAGAGTGATGTAAGATTTCCATGAAGTGTTTGCAGTGCATTTTTTCCTGGGAAAATCCTTTTTCCAGTTGAACTAAATAACTGAATGCACAGTGAAATTTGAGAAGTCCTAAAAGATCTAACACCATGACATAGTCAGTACTTTTTTCAAGTACCTTTATTCTACTGTGCTTGTCTGCAAGAACGTTCCTGTCAAGTAAGGTTACATGTTTGACTTTTACAAGTCAGTGATTAAAATGAAGACCAAGAAGATTAAAGTGATATGAATGTTGCTGAGCAAAAAAAAGAGCTTCAGTAAGAAAAAGAAATCTAATAATCTTTAGCATATCTCAGAAATTATATAAGTAGTATCCAGTATTGGTGTTGTATGTGTCATAGTTTAGATTTTTATGTTCCCATATTATAAATGAGATAGCTAATGGTAACTATTTGATAACGTTGTTTTACTGTTACTTGGCAATTATGAAAAACAGTGAAATGATACAGGTTACGTAGTCTTATGTCTTTATTTTAAGGCTTAGAAATCAAATTCAGTTTCTGCTGTTCGTGACATATACCTTTAATATTGTCACTGAATGTTCTTTATATTTGAATTGTTTTCTGATTCTCTATATGTGCAGTAGGATGGAGCCTAATAAAAAAATCTTACTAAACAATTATAAAAATCAGTTAACATTACTTTTCATTAAACCATTTTTTGAAAGTAATAGTATTTACATTACCTGAGCATCAAGCTTTTTGTCAGATAATATGAAAATTTCTGTTAGGAATGTTCTGTAACTGTAGAAGCCAGACAACAAACAAACAAACACACTTTGGATCCAATTGTGCAATTCTCGATATTCCGTTTGCATTGTAAGTACAATTACTGTAAACATAGAGCTTTGTTAACTATTCACTATTGTACAGTACTAGCTTGATTAATGACATTCTTTTATTTTTTATAATTAATGGATTCACCTAATAATTCTTTTTTTTTCCGTTTCTGTGTGCCTGTATGTTGTTCAGTATTTATTACTTCGTTTGGGTTTTACACTGTACTTCCTATTTTTTCTATCTCAGTGGTTTTTCTTTCGAGGGGGAAAAAGCCATGCTAGATAATCCTAGCTAATAAGAACCATTACGCATGTTTTTTCTGCAATGTCATGTTTTCACATGCTTTCTAGAGTCAATCTTAGTTAAGAGCTTAGAGAACTGTTTCTCTGAGAGAAATGCAGTGATAAGTAAGGAGGATTTAATAATTTTAGAATATTGTTTATAAATATATGCCTGTAATCTAAAAACAAACATTGAAGTGGTTGGTTTTAAGTCACACATGGAACAAAAATAAAAATATGGATATCTATCCAGGAAATATAAACTGAGACTTGTTCAAATCACTATCTTTTAAGGTGCTGAGTACTGTTAGGTTGGAAAAGCAGAGCAGAACGCACTGTTTAGAACTGAGTGTCTTTTACTGCACAGTGGACAAAAAGCCATGTGGGAGTTTTTTGGTCCGTTTGATTTACGGAGTTTTTTGGTTTATTTCTGTGTGTATGAATTTATGTATATTTTTACATTAAAAATATTTCATCATTTCATGAGACACCAAAATCAAGCTTTATTTTTGAAACATTTATGGTAATAACAGTGTCTTGTGAATAAATATGTGCTTGTGAAAGCTAACATATTGGGAAAAGTTACACGAGAAAGCCAACAAAGTTAAAATGAATATCTTAAATGTTGCTGTCCAGTGTGATACTGAATTTCAAGCATGTTTGGTAAAATAATATTCTTACAATCAGAGTATTTCTTTGTCATTGCTTCCAACATAACACATTTCTTGTGTATTTCCAGTAAAATTGCTGTCGCTGGATTTGCTCCTAAGTTGAATATATATTCCTTAAAAAAAAAGAAAGAACATGATAAACACGGTGAAATATTAGTCGCCTCATACAACTATACTCAGATGGCAAAGGACATGGATACTTTTATCATCAGTTACCATCTGTCTTTGTTTTTTTTCATATTCTTTTGCCAAGGCAGAATGAGATTGTTTGATGTCCTTTTGAGCTAACTTTAATGCAGCATTAGGAAAATGATAATTTAATTTTACAATTACTGTACTTTAAATATATGGATACAAAGCAAAGTGGTAGATTTTTAAAAAGATACTTAAAATTCAGATGATGGGGCAGTGTGAAGGATATCTTTAGGACATAAAACAGTATTGTAAAATAAGGTAGCTTTTTCTAAATGTGTACCCAATTTTGTAATTTCTCTGTGAATACTTGTTTGAAAGTTTTCTTTGTATATATACTTAAAGATTGATTGTTCATTTTCTTTTCTTTCTTTTTCTTTCTTTTTTTTCTAGACAGGAAATTAAAGAATATACCACTCTTTAAATCTTCCTTTATGTCAACATTTTTTTCTTCTTTTGCCGTTCATGGTTTAGTCCTTTTTTGCTGCCTTATTATATTATCATTGACGGCAGTGATATCTGTTTATGTATATTTTGTAATTACAATTTTATTTTCGGTATTTTTTGGCACTCATTTTTAGTTATTAAGCTCTGCAGTTCAGTATCCACTGTTTTTTCCTGTTCCTTGTTGGATGCCTGGCTTGCATGTGGTTTAATATTTAACAGTTTACCTGAGATAGTGGGGTGTGACAAAGCTGCTAAGCATCACACATGGCTGACATATATCTGGCTTGGTTGTAGGGATACCCAACAGCTGCTGATCTCTGCTTCCAGGGACTGCATGATTCTTTCTTTGCCAGCAACCACTTTGCTTTCTTGTTTGCTAATCTCTAGCTTTCTCTCAGGGTGCTTTAGCCTGCTTCGTGTCAATGTACACAAAATTGACACTTAAAAAATATATTCTGAGGAACATTCCTATAGCCAATTTTCTATAATTGGAAAGAACGTGTATTGAAAAGTTCAGAATCTGTTTCTTTTACCAGCAACCTCACAGTAGGTAAATCTCCAGACTTTGGGAAAAACAATCATATTGAGGAGTGGGAAGCTCCGAGGATATCTTAAAATAAGATCTGAGTTGTTTGGGTTTTTGGTTTGGTTTTGGTTTTTGGGTTTGTTTTTTTTTTTAATCACTTTGAACTTGAAAAAGTGTGCTCACTTGACACCTACTAAGATTTTCTGCAGAGCCCATTGATACATGCCACCTTTGTGGAATGACAAAGCCAAGCTCCCACACCTGGTAGAGCTGACCAAGGAGCTGCTGCTGCTGCTTGCTTGGGTTTGTCAGAATCTGTCCTGGAAAACGTGTACAATCCTCCAAGGCAATTAGAGGCTAACTTTTGAAAAATTTGTGTGACTAATCCCAAGGTATCATTGTTTATTATACTCTTTACAGCCATAATTTTCTACACTTCGTTCCACACATAATTGTTTCTTGGTCAAAGTTTTGAACAGTTCATCCACAGTAGTTTTTAAATATTTACATAAGTCTATCCATATTGATCAGCTTTAAGGTGCTAGCTCAGTGTTGCTTAGTTCAGGAAAAACTGAGCTTTAGGATTTGAAATATTCAGATTGGGTAATTCTGTTTCAGTTTGGAACTCTTTTGTAATGAGATGAGAAGTTATGTGTGTTTAGAGATTCAGGTTTCTGCAGGAGTTGTTCTGGATTCTCACAGTCCTTTATATTCATATAGTCATATAGATATTCGTAATCCTTTATATCCTTTATATGTGATAAATTTTAATCTATGTTTACATATTTGAGTCCGTTATCCATACACAGAGGTATGGAGATTTTTTTTATAATTTACAATCATAATTTTCATTTCATGTCAGAGTATATTATTTTGATAACGTTGTGATGTTGATAATTTAGGCTATGACTTTCATTACTGTAATGACAAATTCAAGTTTTCAGTGGAACTATAACAAATTAAAATCAGCTTTCTTTGTTATTGATTGTTTATAGAATATACAAGTGTTAAGGCCATCCTTTTATGTTTGGACATGTGAAAAGAATACCATCTCCTTTCATATAATTGATTATAATATTGAAAAACCTTTGTAATTTAAATTTTGCCAGAATTTTTAGTAACAGATACAAATACATTGTTTGTACAGCCCCATATATGTACAAAGTGAAAAGGGCATAGTTTTTATTTCACTGTGGTCACTGTTCCTGTAGCACTTGGTCTTATGTCCTCCTCAGTCTGTTATTTCTGAATATGAAATTTTTAGTTCTCGTGGTCCTGAAAATTTAATACCTATTGCAAACGGTAAGTGATGTGATTGAACACAGTAATGTAGTTTTGATAAATGAAGATATTAAGAATGTATTGCATTTCAGTAAGAATTACAAACAACTTACTGAAACTTACCTAGTCTTGTTTATTTTAAAGTGAAATATAGTTTTATTACTGTAAATTTTGTACACTTCTGACCTCTCTATGGTCATTGCATTCTGTATATTAGGGATAATCAAACTTGTGCATGGAATGTGTCTGCTTTTTTTCTTGTGTACAGTGCACCAATGTTACAATCATTCTGAGGATATATGGACAGTGTCTTTAAAAGTGTTTTTGCTTCTTTTTAGCTTTTAAAGCAGGAAAGGTGAGATTTTCAGAAAGCTAAGAACCATTAATTTATATGCATTAATTCCAACTATCTTCCCTGCTTTTCACTGCTAGCTTTCACTTACGTCTCAGCTAATGGCTGTTCCTTTACATACCCTTTACATCTCTTCTCCTGATCACTCTCTTAGGTGCTTGGCCTTTTACAATTACTCATCTTACCTTTGTTCTTTTATTTGTCTTCCATTTCTCCTTCATGTTGCTTCTGTATTAACTGTGGGAGTGTTGGGGATACAGGAAAAACAATTTCTCAATCATTGACTTTAGGACTAAACACCTAAATAAATTTGTAGGAAAGCAGTTTGGGAGAAAAGCATAGCTTCAGCTAGTGGGGTGTTTACTGCTCTGAGGGTATGGTGTCAGTAGTCTGTATATGGAAGATGATTATGTGAGCAATTTGTGCATTGTTAAACAGTATCTCCAGAGAAATTTAGCAGTTTATTGAGTCACAGCTAAAAGCCTGATGTTTCCAGTTTCTGGTAATGAAGTTTCATGGCTATGCCACCTTTAAATTACTATTGGAATTTATGCATTTACTAAAACTTAGTATTGAAGTAGCTGGGTTTTACGTATCATAAAATATGTGTGTATTTAAATACATATAGGCAAATAACTTTTTTTCGCCTGTATCTTATTCTCAGCATTGCTGAGAACTTTAATCTTTTGAAACTACTTATGGGTGAGAGGAACTATGTATGAATTTTTTTTTTTTTTTTAAAGATACAATGAAATGAAAACAATAGTATAATGAAAAATGTTCAAAAATGTGAACTATGGGTAACAACATATATGCCACTTAGTTTGGATAGCTGGATGTGTATGTATTATATACATGGAGCAGCTGTTTTGTATGTATAGATATGTGTATGTTTATGTGTCTGTATTTGCACATACGGTATATATGTATGCAGAGTGACAGTGTGTATGTATATATGTCTTGTTTATGTAGTCCATCTACACTAAGTGATTTGAAACCTAGGAGAAACTAGTGGAAAGGACTTTCTGCAGGATCCCTGCCCCATGTACTGTTTCTGAAGGCTGAAACAACCTTTCTAAGCACCTGTCGTGGTTTAACCCCGGCTGGCAACTAAGCACCACGCAGCTGCTTGCTCACTCCCCCCCACCCAGTGGGACTGGGGAGAGAATCAAAAAAACCCCAAAATTCATGGGTTGAGGTAAAGACAGTTTAATAGGACAGAAAGGAAGGAAAATAATGATAATAATAAATAATAATAAAATGACAATAATAGTACTAAAAAAATCAGAATATATAAAACAAGTGATGCACAATGCAATTGCTCACCACTTGCTGACTGATGCCCAGTTAGTTCCCGAGCAGCGATCCACCCCTCCCAGCCAACTGCCCCCAGTTTATATACTGGGCATGATGTCATATGGTATGGAATATTCCTTTGGCCGGTTTGGGTCAGCTGTCCTGGCTGTGTCCCCTCCCAGCTTCTGTGCCCCTCCAGCCTTCTTGCTGGCTGGGCATGAGAAGCTGAAAAATCCATGACTTAGTATAAACACTACTTAGCAACAACTAAAAACATCAGTGTGTTATCAACATTATTTTCCTACTAAATCCAAAACACAGCACTATACCAGCTACTAGGAAAAAGATTAATTCTATCCCAGCTTCTTAAATCAGCTTGGTAATGTGGAACTGTCTCCTAGAGCTAATTTGCTACTTGCCAAGGGAACATTTAGCTTGCACAGCTTCCTTGAATGGCTAGTCCTACAGGTGAGAGATCTTCTATAATAAAGGATGGAGGAATGCTAGGCTAGGGCTTAAGCTCATTATGGCCAGGTTTTGGTCAAATGTCTTTTATTGAGCTGTCAGTGAAGACAACCAGAGTGTCTCACTAGATTTAATAAATCAAGGCATGGCACTACTCTGTTTTGTGTAAGCAGAACCTTGATGTCTGCAAGCTTCATTTGCTTCAGTGACCTTGAAAGGAATATCATACTTGTGAAAGGTCATTTAAGGAAAAATGGTAGATGGACGTAGCTTTGGATCTCTGCTCTCTTTGTCGAAGTCCTTCTTGTCTATAGTAAATCCTTGAGCAACACAGAAGCACTTAAGCTCTAACAAAATGTTGACTGTAAAACTTAGTTCAGATAATCAATATCTAGTTTTTAATTACAAACCAGTAGGTAATTTTACAACGTAACATGCTTAGATTGTTCTAGCTATACCTCTGTTGATGTTTTCCAAGCTGCCTGTCATCTTTGAGGTCACGACCACTAGGGTAACTTAACGTTACAGTGATCTTTTCTTCATAAAATTATAAAAAGTAAACTAGCAATGGTGATCATACATAGTAAGTCTTTAGATTTGTGGTTCTGGCTGTAGAAGTTGATGGAACGTGTTTGATTGTGGTATTTGGTTGTGGCCTCTACTAGACTAGTGACTTGTCAACTTTACCAGGCTAAATCCCTCAAGTAGAGGGGATCAGGCAACTTCTTTGTGGTCTGAGTCTTATCCTAACATAGGTGAGAAGTTTGGCTTTGCTTTAGAAAAAGATTCCGCAAGCTTGCAAATTCTGGAGAAGCAGCAAAGTTCTAGTTAGAAGAGTTTGTATTCATGAATGCATTCTGGTGATGTTGACTGTCTTACCCCCAACCCTCTGAGATTTTTGTCTTCAGAACAGTCTTGATATTTGTTATCATTTTAAAGGTTCCTCTAGAAAACCTGAACCACTAAGTAGTATGAAGCATTTTGGGAAGGACAAACCCTAGCATTTCTTCTGGAATCCATTTTGTGGCACTGGCTGTTATGGCGATTGTATAGACAATTAATCTTAGCATTTCCAATAACTTTTGGGACAGTGTCTTTCTTTCTTGGCTTTGTACTCTTAAGGAAGCAGTTTTTTTCTGATATGGCTGTCCATCTTACTCAAAAGAAGGATAGAAGTTTCAGAAAAACAGATACCAACAAAATAATTAGTTTGGGAGGGTAAGCAAAAATGTACATTACCAGTGAAGAAAAGGCAGTTACAACTCATTTTACACTCCAGCATCCTGTTGAGTCAGTCAGCAAACACTCACAACCTGTGCTAGTGTGTTGTAGTATGGATCTATTTAAAGGACCAAGCTGGAGGAAACGCGGCTTTCTTAATTCTGGTGCTGTATAACAGCTTGTTCTTTGGTGCAGGCTGGAACAGCCTCTGATTATTAGAAAGAGTGAAGAAAAGCCATAATAGTCAGCTCTTCTGCATGTCATTTCTTAGCCATTCTCCAGCAGATTTGCAAAAATATTGCTGAAAGAAATGAATCTACAGAGATGTACGTAGATGTCTAATTTGGCTTGTATAATCTGTAAAGGTAACAAAGACACACAAAGGCAGAACTCAGTTTGACTGCAAAGTCTTAAAACCAATTTACAGGCCTGTTGGACATCTTTTGATACAAAGAATAAATACTAAGTATGTCTGCCATTTTAAAGTTATTTTTAGGGCTTTTTTTTTTTTAAATCCCACTTTATGATCCAGAGTATGAAACTTAATGTGTTGTTCTGTCAAAGATTATTACAAAATATCTGCACAGAGCATGTTGTGCAACTCCATTATACTAGGTGTTGAAAGTTAAACTTTGAAGGGTTTTGAAGTTTACGGATTTTAACTTTCCTAACTTAAATGATGAATTAGACGAAATATTGCTGTTTACTTTGCTGTAGCATGCAGTAGAGATCAGATATATTGCTTTTGTGTAATTTTTCTGGTTTTGTGTGTTTACGTTCTTCAAATCTGTCATTGTAACTTTTTTTTAAGGGTATGCCTGGAGTTGGGGGTTGACTGAGGAGAGTGTTAATCTATTTAAATAAACTGGTTAGAGCCATAGGAGGAGGCCTGCGGTGTTTTCAATGCTTCTCAGCCTGAAAGCGCTGCATAACCCTTTTAGGTTGCATAGCAACAGGCTCCTAGCAACAATAATAGATTGAATTTCCAATAGTGACCAGGCCGGATGTAATAATAAAGCAAGAGTACAAACAGTTGTCATGGTTTTCCTTTCATAATAAACTAGTCTGACTTTAGGGAGATTCTGTTACTCAAAGTGGCAAATCTCTTTGCAAAATGAAGGTACTTTTGAAAAGTTGTGGTACCGAAACCCTGACAAAGCTGCTTAGAATGAGTGACTTTGAAGTCTAGTAGTTTGAAACATAAGAGAAAACAAAGAAATGTTGAATGAGTTATCAAGGAAAGAGGGTATTTAATACCCCCTTTAAATGGCTTGTAAATCTCAACTTCTTTTATGAATTGATCTGTACTGGAACTTTATAGAAGTCCCTAGCTATACAGGTAGATGCATATTATGGAAGGAATAAGATCAGTCACACTTGAATTAATGAAGTTGAAAAGAGACTTCCCGAAGGAGGTTATTCTGTAACTACCTGCTATTTGGATTTGCAGCGTCTGTCTTTGGAGCGTGTGGTATCAGCTACCACTGGAGAGTGGTTGCTAGTCATAGTCAGGCTTTTCTGAAATTAGTATTTGCTCTGTTATCTTCTTTTGATTGAGCTATCAGATACTATGCAGCAGTTCTCATTTTTTGGAGACATATGTTGATATAAAAATCCATATACAAAGGTCATAGTTTGTAAGATGCACAATAAAATAGGTTATTTTTAAATCATTAGAATTCTAACATGTGATTTAGAAATGTTTGGAAATGTCTTGTGAAGATACTGTAAAAAGGGGTAGTGAATAAAACTGAGTAACTGCCAGACAAGTTTATTTTATGTCATACCAATCTGTCAGTATTTCATGTTTTCAAGACCTGTTGTGTGTGAAAGGTAGAAATATGTGGGCAAGCAGGTAGTTTGGGATGAGAGACAGAAGTAGTCTCACAAAATAGTAATAGATGTAATTCTGATTACATTTGAGTTTAAAGGTTTTGATCTGGCTGAGTTGACAATTGAAACACTGGTTGTTGAGCAAAGATGTAGATCCACACTAGATAAACAGTTCCTGTCTGCTTTTGTGAATGGTGGTTGAAGTGTCACTATGGTAAAGGCCAGTTACTTTAACAGAAAGCCCAAGTTAGTTATTTGTAACCTGTTATATTCCATTAAGATGGCACCATTTTTTTCTGAATAGGTGAAAGCTGTTCTAAGAGTATAAAACTTACATCTTTAGTTATTGATAAAAGGGGCAACTCTAGGGGCTACATAGTGTAGAAGAAAATTATAAAATGTAAGCAACTAGATGTTACAGACTTGACTTGGGATGTTTCACTGGCTTCCGCTGTTTCAGTAGATTCAGATGTTGATCAATAGTGTTTTCTTTTAGCACAGGAATTTTAAAAACTGAATTCTGAAAAAAGCTTTTCTTTTAAATGGAACTCTTAGGTCTGACTGTGTAGATAGTATCCTCCAGCTCAGCTGTTCATCTCAGAATGTTTTTCCTCCACATCATTTAACACTGGAATCCTCACTGCAAAGGGTAGTAGTATGGTGACAGAGAGATACTTTGGATATATTCGGTGAAACAAGATGGTTTTATGTGATTATATTTGAAAATTATATTAAAATGTGGCATATATAAATCCAAATCTAGAAAGATATGTTAAAAAGGTAGTTTGGTTCATCTGAGCAGTCTTTAGGCAAACTGCTCAGCTGGTGCTAAGTTTCAGGTATGTGAGTTCTGTCAGTTTAAATGTGAGTTAAGCGCTAGTCTGAACAACATCTTGAATTTGTATGATGTTTGTAATTTAGAGTATCAACTAATTTAAACTCTGGAATTTTAAAATTTTAAAAAACTGATTTAGTAGTGTGATCTAGTCTGAGTATGATATCTACTCAAAAATGTTTGGTAACATTTGTGGATTGCTAACTAATTTTGTGCATTACAGAGGTATTTATGTGGTAAACTAACTACTTCTGCCACAGCTGGAGAGTCAGGAGAGTTTGAAAGATTTAGGAAAACTAGAGGTTTATAATTTAGAAAGAGGTTAAAATCTGATAATGAAATTTTAGCTAGTATATAGAAAGGAGAAGTTTAAAAAACCAGGAACGTACCTTTTACAGTGTTCAGATTCATAGACGATATCCTTTTAAAGGTGTTTTTACTAAGAGTTGTTTTATATAGTACAGTTGTGACATTTTCAGAGGAGCCTGAAGCATTTTAACGTTACATTATAAGAAATAGTATCCAGTATTTATTATAGCAAATACATATTCCCAAATCATATAGATTACTTTCAGAATTTCTGTAAGGATATAATTTACTTTCCGGAACTGCAATCATTATCTTTATTCAACTCCCTGTGTCCCTTCTCCCAAATAGCTGGATTTCTATGTATCGTATTGGTGCTTATATTTCTTTCTAGACCAGAAGATCTTGCTTAGAATAGTTACTTCCTAATATTTTTCTTATTGGACAAACCTGAATAACTGGATTTGCAGGTTAATGCTTCCATTGCATCCAGACCTAACCTATTGGGCTGCTTGCTTCATGATTTAAAAAACCCCAAACCCAAAACCTTCCCATTCAAAACAAAAAAGCAGAGGTTAGATGTGCCAAATGTGCTGTGACAAATATGATAGTAATGAGTGTTTCATTGCTTCCTATGTTTTCAGTGGAGTTCAAGTGAAAATTGCATCTGAAAGGATACTGTGCATTTCTTAGAACTTTACCATTTTTATAAAAGTGAAATTAAAAAAATCAGTATTTAAGATAACTAAAAACTGAGAGGTCAGAAAAACAATTGTGTGTGGAGTGTTATAGCACATAACAATGGAAAATCTTGGGGACTGAGGAGCAAAAAGGAAGGTAAGCAAAAGAGAAAATAAGATAAGCTTATTCCTGATTTTTTTTATTTATTTGTTTTTAAATATAACAATATGTAAGTTTAGGAAATTAATTTAAGTGTTTGGAAATGTAGAAAAATAGGCTGGGAGGAAGTAGACCACTAAAGTTCAAAGCACAATAGAAAACAAGAAGTTTGGCAAAAAATGTGTGTAGTCTGTTTGCCTGTGCATCCATCCCTCTAACTGAATTTCCATGCAGTTTAATGTGTTGTGGCATCGCATTCTGTGCTTACTCCTAATTTCTTTTCTTAATTACTACTGTTGATATGTGAATTTATTTCCAGAATTTTCCATTTCCTGTAAATATGTTTTATTCCCATATTGATTTAGTGTAATGACAGTTGTAGTTAAGTGGAAACGATTATCTTTTTTTATTTAATGTCTGTATGTTGAAAAGCATAGCTTGAAATAATCGGCCAGACACCAATTTGAAACAAACTTTTCATCTGCTTTCTGTTTAATTTTTGTAGTGATGTCTTCCTTTCTTCAATACACTAACCATGACTAAAATAACAAATACAAACAATAATGTTAGTTTATGTAGTGTTAGTGAAATGTTGTGTAAAATTACAAGATATTTAAAAATACTTTTTTTTTTTTTAATGGATAAGGAAAGAGTTTTAAGTAGTGAACGTTTTCAAGCAAAAACCTAGATTGGCATTAAATGTGCTTGTTGTTTGAATGGCTACATGATGTAATTAATTTTCTGGGACCCAGCTGCTATTTATATGCTACTAGAGCATGTATGATATTCTTCTTGAATGAATTTACCAATATACAATATTCACTGTGGGATCATATACAGTATTTATGGCACAATTATCTGCCAAGAAGAGTGAAGAGCGTCAATGAGCTGTTTTTCTGCTTAATTAAATACTTAAGACCCAACTTAATGGGCCTACATCACATAAATATAGCATTTAATCAGATATAAGTACAGAATGCTGTTTGTGCATTGAAGCTATATTTGTGTATGTCAGTATCTCTCTTCTTGATATGCCCTTGAAGATTTTAAAGTGACTTGTATGGGAGAGGTAGGTGTAGGAAGCTACAATGCAGTATTCTTGTGAATCAGCCCTGCTTTTATCTAGAGAGGACAAAGGTGTACAGAAATAATCTTTACTCATGACCTTTTGAAGAGGTAGGTGGAATTTTCAAATTGGTAGATTTATGTCTGTTAGTTCAAAAACTATAGATAATGTTTCAGGAAACGGGCAAAACAAAATGAGTTCCTTTGTGAACCTGGGACAAGTACAGAAAGGATGCAGAATTTTCAGAACATCATTGGACATTTTTGCAACTAGAGAACTATTTGAAAAATTATTTGTGAAATTATTTTAGTCTTTTTAAACTTCAAAGAAGAAAACTCCTTTCCATTGTATGGGTGTGACTGTCTTGACTTAACAAAATGTGAGCATTATGCGAGCACTTATGTTTTCTCTGCTATGGGTGAAGCCAGGTCATTGTTAGGTTCAAGTCCAGAACAGCACTTTCTGATTAGAAAAGTAACTTGAATTTAATTGCAAGAATGCGTGTGTTTGTGTGCCTGCTTTCCAATTGCCTGGAACACAATCTTCCTAATGTTTCTAGCTTCTCAATTGCTAAGAAGTGACCACATATTTCAAAGACTAATGAAGCGAAAAGGTTCTGTTGGGTTATGATACTCATAAAAAAGTATAAAGAATCTTCAAGTATAATGTGGGTTAATTTTTAGCATTGTTTATTTATAGTACTGACCTTGGAAGGGGATCTGGCAGTTTTGTACGTCACTTGTATTATCTGAAAGAGAAATAGTAATTACAACAGTGGCCTTACAAGGATTTGACTGTGTGCACAAGTAGAAATTAGATAGAGGTGGATAAGAGTTCAAAGGTGTAAGTGAAGATTGACATGTACCCCAAAGTTGTAGGCTTTCCTTTGACTTTCCTTTAGGTTGAGGAACCTATGTTCAACTTTGAGTAAGTGTTGTAAAGTTTGATTATGAATGGTATTTAAACTCTTTTTGAAAACAGTGTTAGGTGTGTATGTTGTACTGGAAACCAACAAAAACTTAACTTAATTCTTCACCAAGTTTCCTCTGGGCACCAAAAATTGTGTGGTCCATTGTGCAATGCCTGGTTGGACATACTAACCTCCCTGGTGTTCACTGCAGTTACAGGAAGGAGTTGTGGCTTCTGTCAGATGAATAGTCCTTGTTTAGGTCTTTGGCAGCGTAAGTCTAAAGTAGAGAGAGCAGCTGCTTTAAAGGAGTAGTTGCCATCTTAATCCAACTATTTCCTTGAGTTTTCGTGCTGAGGAGGAGTATCTGCATTTATGTGCACATGTACTTGTGCTTGTTCTTTCCTGCTCTGTGCTCACTCGCCATTCAGGTACTTTTGGCAGTGCTCTCCAATGAGCTAGTATATGATCTACTGCTGATATTAAATTATTGTTGTTGGATTCCCTTCCCTTAAATTCCTGTGTTTTGAAAGGCATCGCCGTGGGATTTCTGGAAAGTAATTCTTCAGAATGTGCATGTTTTGCTTTTATTACAAGGGTTTTCAGTACTGGAAAATTCTGAGGTGCCAGAGCTTTACAGATTTTCTTTGGTATTTTCCTGTATTTCTGGCAATTGAGAATCTCTCAGATTTCTTTAGGCTTCAGAGAAGAAAAATGTTAAAAACATTTGGAAGCAAAATGGCAAAAGAATACTGTAATAAATAGGAAGATATCTAAATAATATCGCTAAATATTTCATACAGCTTCACATTCATACTTTCTTGTACTAATTCATTGCGTTTCATTTTGTTGATTTTTTTTTAATAGAATTTTTTACTATTCTGAAAATGCCGACCATGATGATACAATGTTAAATGTAACTCTCAAGGTGAAATAATTTTTGCTGCTACCTATTTTGTATTAGTTTATTGATGAGAAAGTTGTTGTTAAGGAGTTCTTTCAAGAATTTTCCAGATACAATGTGTGAATTGCTGTCTCTCAGGATTTGATTTTTGAAGCATACTAGAACAAAAAGTCCTGCGTTTGGAATTTGGGTAACTTGTAGATCTTTTTAGAAGCACAAAAATTTCCTGTTATAGAGATTGAAGGTGCTGACCTATAAGGCAAACTTTATTTTAATTTTCTCTTAGTTGATCATGAAATGTAACTACCAAACCAAAATCACAGTCAGTAACACAAGGTTATTCATGCCTTGAGAAAATATGCCATTCAGTTCTTATATGTGTATGGGAACAGCAGTGATACCACCTTCCAGTCATTTACACAGTTGAAATAAAAAAAATTAAACCTGCAATCATTAGATAAATAATATTGTAATTAATTGAAATGTCAGTAGCTAGGGCTGCTTTTGCTTTTCTATAGAAGACACAATCTCTTTTGAACTTGAAGGTTGCATTTACATGACAAATGTGACATCAAAATCAACGTAGTTCCTTTGAATAAGTTGGTATGCCAGTGCTCTTATAAAAAGTGGCAGACATAGGAAGTATCTGCTGTTATTATTTCAAAATAATGTTATTTTATAACTGCAGTAATGCTCAGTAAAGAAGTAGTGTTGTAGGTTCAGACATACGTCAGTCCTTTTAAACAACTTCTGCTTCCTTAAATTGTTTGGCTAAGTTACTGTATCAAAATTCATTAACATGTCAGTTGTGCCATGTATTTGAGTTTGGGGTTTTTTTTTCAAATAAGTTCTAATACTATTTCAGCTTTCTTTGTTATTGGTGTTTTTAATATCTGAAATGAAACCATTGTAGTGTTGAAAAAATATCTTTTACCAGGTAATGATGCCCTAAATGTTTAGTGTTCGGCTCCCAAATCGTACTGTTAGTTACTTCTGGCTGTGCTCTACAGTTCTTTCCTGCACTTGTCACTTTCATTCTGTATTTCTTCTTCAGTATGTGAGACAAATGTGTAATGGGTAAAGTGAGTTGTTTAGTTTTGAGTTTAATAAGCAAAATATCATTCAAACTGTAGCTGTATGACTAAGACAATTCTGATGTCACAATCCTACATACCCTACAATGAGTTTGATCACAAGGGAACAGCAGATCATCATAAGAAATAAGTTGCTTTAAACACTCTCTTCAGGGACTACTTAAATACTGAAATGTGTGGAAGGGAGAAGAGGGAATGTAATGTCCAGACAATAATTGAAGATAAGTTCTGTGGGTGCAATTTGGGGCGGATCTGGTGGAAAAGGACATGGAAAAGGCCCAGGTACCCAATGCATTCTTCACCTTGGTCTTTATTGGTAAGACCTGCCTTCAGGAGTTGAAGATACAAGAGACCAGTGGGAAAGCCTGGATCAAGGAAGGCTTGCTCTCTGTGGAGGAGGATCAGGTTATGACCATTTAAATGAATAGGACATACACAGGTCTGTTGGACCTGGTAGGATGCACAAAAGAATGCTGAGGGAGCTGGCTGATGTCACTGGGAGGTCACTCTTGATTATGCTTGAAAGGTCATGGTGATCAGGGGAGGTTCCTGAGGACTGGATGCAAGCGAAGGTCTCCCATCTTCAAGAGGAAGATCCAGGGAACTACAGACAGAGCATCCTCACCTTAATCACAGAGAAGGTGATGAAGCAAATAATCCTGGAAACAATTTCCAAACTATATAAAGGAAAAGAAGGTCACTGGGAAGTAATCATATCCGACCAACCTGATAGTGTTCTACGATGGGATTACTGACTTCTTGGATAGGGGAGAGCAGAGGATCTTGTTTGTTTTGACTTTAGGAAGGCTTTTGACACTGTCCCGTAACATCCTCATAGACAAGCTGATTAAGTATGAGTTAGATAAGTTGACACTGAGGAGAATTGGAAACTGGCTGAACTGCCAGGCTTACAGGGTTGTGATCAGTGGCACAAAGGCCAGCTTTGAGGCCAGTCACCAGCAGTGTGTTACAGGGATTGATACTGGGTCCAATACTCTTAAACATCTTCATTAATGACCTAGAGATGGTGGGACAGAGCGCACGCTTAGCAAGTTTTTGGGCAATACAAAACTGAGAGGAATGGTTGGTAGATGACATGGGTATGTTGCCATTCACAGGGACATTGGCAGACTGAAGAAATAGGCTGACAGGAATGTCATGAAGTTCAACAAAAAGAAATGCCAAGTCCAGCACCTGGGAAGGAATAACCCTATGCAGCAGGATGTGCTGGGGACTGACTGGCTGGAAAGCAGCTTTGCCAAAAATGACCTAGGGGTCTTGGTGGACAATGAGTTGACCACAGGCCAGCAATGTGCTTTTGTAGCAAAGAAGGCCAGCAGCCTTCCAGGCGGCATTAAGAAAAGCATTGCCAGTGGGCGGAGGGAGGTGATCCTTCCTTTCTCCTTAGCTCTGGTGAGAGAGATACATAGTGCTGAGTGTAGTCCTTGGCTCCCCAGTATGAGACACATGGAGGTACTGGAGTGAGTCCAGCAAAGGGCCATGAAGATGATGAAGGAACTGGAGCATCTCCCCTACGAAAGGCTGAGAGAGCTGGGACTGCTCGGCCTGGGGAAGAGAAGGCTCAGGAGTGTGCATAAATACCTGATAGGAGTGTGTAAAGAAGAGGGAACCAGACTCTTTTCAGTGGTGTCCAGCGACACAGAATTGGCTGTGAAAATATGAAATACAAGAATTGAAATACAAGAAATCCCATCTGAACATAAGAAAACACTTTTCTTACTGCGAAGGTGATAGAATGCTGGAACAGGTTGCGCAGAGAGATTGTGGAGTCTCCATCCTTGGAGAGATATTCAAAACCTGCCTGTATGTGGTCACAGGCAATCTGCTCTAGTTGACTACTATTTGCGGACGGGTTGGACTGGATGAACTCCAGAGGTTTGCGATTCTCTTGAGTTGCTCTTTTGAAGAGAGAGGAAGAGTACATGGAGACTGAAATCTGCTGGTAGCTCTTGTATTTGCTCCCACAATGTATCTTTTCTTTTTCTGACGTTATTCACAGATGGTTAGCATATCTAGAGCTGGTGTTTGTATCAGCCATTTTCTTTTTGGACTGTTTTCTTCACAGTGGGTAGTTTGTTTTTTCCTCTTTCCATTTCTGACGGGGGTGGAACGAGATGGAGAGAGAGAAAGAAAGAAGGAAAGAATTACTTAGGACAGTGAACTGTCCCTGTTCTTCTTAAATTTCACTCTAGACAGAAATGAACATATATAACCTTAAGCCAGATGTGACTGTTCTTTTGAAAATTGATCTTTCCTGCAGTTAATTACCGATAGTTCATTGTTGTATAAGGATAAATAAACTTTTTTGTATTTTAAAATTAGAAACTTTTGAGGCATTTTAGGCCTTATTATGCAGAAAGCTATTATGTCTATGTGCATTTGTAATAAATATGTATGTATATACAAAGTTCTTTGTCTTTAAAATATTTTCATTTCCTCAGTTTGTTTCCTCTGAAGGTGTGCTAGGCTCTACAGGTCCACTGTCATTTGGCAGACAGTACTGATTCCTGGACCTGCAAAAGGGGTAAGACTTCTTACTGTTCCATTAAAGAGAAGAAGGTGAAAGTCTTTTTTTCTTTCACCCCCCTTTTTCGCGCCCCTTCCCCTCCTTTCCTCCCCCTTCCCCCCCTTTTTTTGTCATCTGCTTTTCCCCTTTCCCCCCCTTTTCCCGCTTTTTTGTGTCTGTTTTTCCCCTTTTTCCCCGCTTTTTTTGTTGTCTGTTTTTCCCCTTTTTTCTCGCTTTTTTTGTCATCTGTTTTTCCCCCTTTTTCCCCGCTTTTTTTGTCGTCTGTTTTCCCCCTTTTTCCCCTTTTTCTTGTCGTCTGTTTTTCCCCTTTTTCTTGTCGTCTGTTTTTTTTTTTTCTTGTCGTCTGTTTTTTTTTTTTCTTGTCGTCTGTTTTTTTTTTTTCTTGTCGTCTGTTTTTTTTTTTTTCATGTCGTCTGTTTTTTCTTTTTTTCTTGTCGTCTGTTTTTTCTTTTTTTCTTGTCGTCTGTTTTTTCTTTTTTTCTTGTCGTCTGTTTTTTCTTTTTTTCTTGTCGTCTGTTTTTCTTTTTTTCTTGTCGTCTGTTTTTTTGTGATAAGTGGAGAATAGCTTAATTCATTTTTCTTAGAACCATCCTGAGCTTTCTAATAAAGTTCTCTCACATAGTAATATTCTCATGAATGAACATTTTGTAATAACAAGGCTGTGGTACGCTCTTCAAAATTTGTATTTGTTGTCTTCATCAGTACAGAGTCTGTCATTACCAGTGAAGTCAGTGTTGAGTTACTCAGCCCAGAGAGACTTTGTGTCTTAAATTTGTTCCAAACCAGAATGTTCTTCAGCAATGGAATCTCGCATCAGTTTTTTAGCTTTTTCATACTTGTCAGGATCTTTTAGCAAAGCGGTAATGTTTAATGTTTTTACTTACTTTGAAGGTTTTTAGTGGTTTTTGCCTGGTGAGACAGAAACTCTTGGATTAGTTTCTTATGGTCTATTTAGTATCTTGCTGCAAATACTTTTGTGTTTGTAGCTGTAACTTCTTCATTGGAGATGACCTGGTGTTCTAATGTGAGGGTAATACTGTATTTTTTCCAGAGGTAAATGTCTTTCAGACAGTTTTGAAGATATGTAGGTTGTGTAAAGAAAGAGTTAAAGGGAATACATTCCCCCTTCAGACATTATCAATATGGCTTTCTGAATGTTTTAGGCTTGGTTGAATCTTGTCAGGCTGCGATCCCAGAAGCCTTGGAGGCCTCTTAGAAATGTAACAGTCTGGGAGATGTGTAGATCTGCTGCTTAACTTTCAGGCTTTTGTCCATAAACACTGCTCTATAGACAAAATTCTAGAGCAGATGCTGTCCTTGAGTTCCCAGTGATTTGAGACTTCATATTGATCTCTTTCAGTAGGAGCAATTTTGAGGCTTCTGAATGAGTAAAATACATACAGTCATCTGAAAAAAAAAACCTACTTATGTTAATTTGTCCTTGGGGATGTGTTGTTTATATCATTCTATAGTCTTATCAGTCTCCGTTACAGTCTTGAAGTATTTGCATTTCGGTTGGCAAAAGGACCGAGGGGGCAGTTGGTTCATTATGTAAAATGCATGAGGTTGCGCATGAGGGCATTTAGAGCAATTAAAAGGCATAATTTACCCATCAGTTGCAGGTAAGTCTACACTACGTTTTGGAGATTGGTTCTTTGAGATGCAGGTGTAATGCAGTTCTTCCATTTCTACCGCTTCTACAGATCTCCAGACAGTCCTGGCTCATTGGTGAAAATACATAGTAACAAAGCATTAATATTTGGTTATTTTTAGTAGTCTTTTTTTGGATACTGTTTCCCCTTTAGGTGTTCTCCTGGTAGCTTCCACATTGGGTGTGTTGTTGCAGCTAGCTCAGCATCTTCTTCCTTTTGTATACAAGGGAAAATGAGGATTTCTAGTCAGTTTCATTGCCTGTTCGGACTGATTCTTAAATCAGTTAAGATCAACAAAAGTCTGCGCTTTTTGTTCACCTGCTTCCTGACAGTAAGTTTGAATATACTGATTTCGTTGCAGTCCAGACTTCCCTGATGTCTGGACAGTTGAATAGCACAGCACATCCCATTACCATCCAGTGGGAAAGCATGAGGCATTTAGAAGAAATCTTGGTATGGCCTGAAGACTGAGGAGTGGGGTGGAGGGTGAAGACAAGCACGCAATCACAGCAAAATGATGAATTCGTCTGGGAAACTATTGAACTGAGTGCTAACATTTCAAATCTGTGTCAAACTCTGAATGTCATCTCTTTGATTAATTTACAGTTTTTCACATTGCAAAATAACCTTCATAATGTTGAAAACCAGAAGATATTTTTATAAATGAAGACTATCGTTTTGGAGCATACTCTAGTGAATATGAGAGTCCTGCCTAAGTGATTGATTTAGGTATATAATGTCAAACAGCTGCAGTTGGTATAAAACACTAACTTACCATTTTGTCTGCGTCTTCAGGTTGGTCAGTTCAGTGTAGCGTGGGGATGGGGATATGTGTTTTAACTGCATGTTAGATCCATGCTGCTGTTCATATTCAATTATCACAGAGACACGATTGTTTTGTGTATATTCTCATTAAAAATAACTACACCTTCTTCCACATGTCTTACTCCATTTTATTAAACTTTTTTTTTCCTATTAATAGATATCTATCTAGTGTTCACTTTTGATTAGATTTGTATTTACTTTTCTGGTACCATACTGACTAAAGAGAGGTATTGGTAATCTTGACTGTTGCTCTATTTCACTTTCTTCCATGCTGTTCGAGCATTGGATAATTGAGCTATTCAGTTATCAGAGTTTCAGAAAATTGAGGTTCATTTTGAATGCAACATGATATGATTTAGTTAGAATGCTTTCAAAGCTGTTTTGCTAGTTGGTTCTGGTTTATTAAAGCTGCTTTATGATAGTTTAGACTCTGCCAGTAAAAGACTAATATAAGGAAGTAAACAAAGCAATAGAATTGCCCACAGTGGGTTGGATTTCACTAATTTAGTCAGTTAAATAACTTAATTGATTAATTTTAAAACCTATTAAGCTAAATCTGGTCAAATGCCAGAGTCAAAGCAGAGCACAGTGATAGTCTAGGTAACAGTAAGTTGTGTAGAACAATTCCTTGCTTTTCATTTGTGCTGTTTTGATGAAGAAGATCACTGAACTTGTCAACATACTTCAGGCTTTGTCACTGCATATCTTACTAGGTGATCTACTGTTGAGCAATGAGCTTATTCTTCTTGCTGATTTGCTTTTAAATTGGAAATCTAAGTGTTACAGATTATATAATTGCTTTCAATGTCTTGTATCCATCTCGAGCTATTTGAATTTAAATGACAGGGTACTTGGGAATTGGTTTATTGGTCATAAGCATTAACTAGAGCATATTTCAAAAGGAAATATCTGTCAGGACTCAATTGTTCCAGTCAACAGCTTCAGTCCTAGAGATCTGCGAATAATCTACTTTGTGCTGTATACTACCATTTCTTTACTACTGGATCTGAGTGGATCGGAGATGTCGGTGTATTTCCTCTTCTGGCATGTCTGTGAGACAGAGAAATACAGCGCTCTCAGTTTCAGAGGTGGAAAGGTTGAAACTCAGGCAGGCAAAGTGACATACTGAAGATCATGAAAAGGAATCTGGGAAAGCAGGGTGCTGAATTTAAAGATCCGAACTCTTAGGCAAGGATCTTCACTGCATGTACCAGGACTCTCCTGAGAGTTATTTTGGTCTTTCTAGCCTAGAAGCTACATAGAGAATGAAATATGTTGTCTACTGGATATATTTAGAATTCCTTTAAGTCAGTGAAATATATAACATTATGTAAACCATTAAATGATTTATGGAGATAGATGGTCATTGTTGTGTATATTATTAGAGTCTAGAGCTGAAGGGACTCCCTTCTGCTGTTAGTTTGGAATTCAACCTTCTAACAAGACGAATATCATCTCTTTTGTATCACCCATTAGAGGGTTGAATTCTAAACTTTCTAAAAAGTGACTTTCTAAAAAGTGATGAGAAAAGCAAGTGGGTTAGTACACCAGTTGCATTCTAAATAAATTGGTTAAAATAATCTAAATCTTTATTAATGATTTAGGTATTTATTTTTATCACGTTGCACGGTGCACCCCTTCTGTAATGATCTTGCAGTTGTCTAGATCAGCAAATCTACTGAAACAGCATAATAAGCCACCACAGCTTGTCCTAAAATGAAGTCAGTAAGCAGCCAAAATACAGTTTCTGTGGACTAGAACTTCCAGGATTAGCTGCAGCTTAGCAACATTCTTAGTGTATTTAGGTTTGTGTAATTCACATGTTCATAATTAAGTTTCAGAAGCTAACATAATTAATTACATTTTTGAAATTTATCTTTGTCCATAATCATAACATAATATAGGAAGAGCTAAATCAGTTTATCAGCTTTTCTTCAGTGATACTATTAAGGTTGACTTATTAACATCTTCATTAACTGAATTTTAAGAAACAAGTTTCACATGCTTAATCACTGTAGGGGAACATTTAATGTAGTAGTTTTTCTTGATGGCCAGATAACTGATTTATCAGTGTGATCTAGTCTGAAAGAGATATCTACTCAAAAGCATTTAAAATGATATGTAGGTACGAAAGAGCATAACAGTGATTTTTTTTTTTTTAATTAATCTTCCATCCTATTTCATTAATATCAACTGTTTCATGTTTTAAAGAAATTTCTGCATACTACCACAAAAAAAATCAATGAAACAAACCAAGTTAAATAAATATTTGTCATATGGGTTCAAATTCTGTATAAGTATGAATCTGTTTCTATCGGTAATCATGAGAAGGTGGGAAAGAAATGAGATGTTTGGTAGATTTCTTACAGGCATGCATTTGGAATGAAAAACTACTAGGTGTGTGTAGTACATCTGACAGGTGCTAGTCTTAGAAATAAGGATTGGTGTATCAGCCTGTTCTCAAGTGAAATGTCTCCCCACTAGCCTATTATATTTTTGTGCACTTGGTGTTTAAGGTTTCAGGGAGTTTAAAGACTTCTTTTGAGCTTTTATGACATAAACTGTTAGAGATGCTTGTCTGAATAACTGTTTTGCTGTCTTTGTGCTGCTTCTGTAGTTACATCATTTACATACTATGAGAATAGTGGTGATGGGCATTTTAGTTAGGAAATGTTAAGTTCTATGTTATTTTGGGGGTTTTTTGACTTTGCTTGAAAACGTTTAGACCCCAGTGCTGATTATTTTTTTAGGCTGAACTGGAATACCACTATACCAATGCTAAAACTAGTACTGAAACTAAAACTATGTAGCATTCACTGTAATGAAGATTTATCAGAAATGCTAGAGTTTAGGAACGAGTGTTTTTATTTTAAGGGTAAGATGGAACACACATCTGGAAACAGCTATGCTTACTAAACTGCATGTCTAGATAATACTCAATGTAGAAACTGTATAGGAAGTATTCTTAAATTGTGTGGTTACTATGTTATAATATACTACCTACCTAGTTTTCCACATTATAATGAACGTGTAAGTAAGCCGTATGAATAAATTGGTACCTTAACAAATTTTTATCCCTAACCATCTTTTTTTGTCAGGCTACTAGATGAAGTGCTACTAAAGCTAGATATTTTTCTTCAAATACAATTCAGGAATTTTTCTTGGAATTTTTTTGTGTGTGTGTATATGTGTGTCTCTCTTCTGCCACCCTGTGGGCCAATTTATTTTATTTCTGGAATGGTTTCTTCTTCTCCTGGAAAAGAGTAATTATGTTTTTTCTTACATTAATTTTTTCTGCAGTTGTTTTCTACTCATTTCTGTTTTCAGAGCTGAAGTTTAACAAAACTCCTCCTAGTATTTTAAATCTTGCATTAACTGTCTTGGGAAGCTGATCGATTCAATTTCTGTTAATGGCCTCATCTCTATCCTTTTTTTTCTGAATTTTTGTAAGCAGATCAACAAGAGAAAAAGACATAATTTGTAATTACTGTTCTTACAATATACACTTCAAGATAGCAGAATGTATGGAGTTCATTTATAATAATAATGTTACTGTAACTTCTTCTCATAAAGCAAACCAAGCTGAAATCTTTGAATAAGGTATGCAAGTTTTACTAGAAGAATACGTAGACATAATACAGGAACGAGTTTTGACTTCTGACTGGAAATATTCTGTAGTCATAAAATTCTTGGGTAAAAAAAACTTAGTTTGCTTATACCATTTGCCTCCCTTTGATCCCCCATAGAGTTAAACACTTTAGTACGTATTCCTCTTGATTCCCATGAAAAGTGAGTGTTCCAGCAGGAATTAATGCAGTCAGTTTATGTATGTAATTTTAGAAGGTGAAAAAGCATGGGTGTTTATTTTCAGCTATCTGTTCTGGAATCAAGTTATTGTCCTGCAAAAGCATTAAAGTTTTATTTCAGTATATGTTCCAGTGGGACTCCCGATTCTGTTACATTTGCATTTGATGCAAGTTAACTTGCTCTCTATCTACTGACGTAAACTAATCTACAATATATTTAATAATCATCTAGTTGTTAATTTTAGGTCCTCCTCATAGTTTGTGGTTGGTTTTTTTCCTCTGGATACATCAAGATTTTAATTAACTTTCTCCACTTATGGAATTCAGAAGTTTTAAGAATTCTTCACATACTTGGTGTTTAAAATAGCTTTGAATTTGATGTCTAAATGTGTATGCCCTTGGAAGGACAGTTCACTGTAATCTAACTGCGAGGTTTCTGGACTGTGTTGCTGATGAGCTGGCTGAAAAAATGTATAGAAGTAAATGATGAATATTTTAGCACTAAAGTGTCAAGCAAAAGACCTTTAGACAACATTCCTTGATTGTGGTAATACACATAATTGCCAGAAGGGGTCTTTTAAAGAAGGAATTGGGGGAGTTTGCTGTATTTTTTGTTCATGGCATGTTTGCCTACATCTGAAATAATATGAAAGTATCAATGGCTGGAATTTCAAAGGATTCTAGTAACATGTTTTTTCTTCAGCTAGCTTAGTAGCAAATGGTGTCAATTTAAGAATGAAGGTTTAAAAGTGGCCAAGTGTTTGAATTTTTAGATTATCTGACAAAGTGGTTTGTTCATTTGTTGTCCTGTACTTGGACAACTTCCTCTATGGATAGTTGACTGATTGTGATAGCGGTTTGAAAATGGAAGATCTTGTTGGAAAATCAAGTTTTGTACAGGGGAATCAATGAGTTTGTGGAAGCAGACACGAGGGAAGGCGAGGCCAATTGGTCAGACTTTGAATACAGCATGGAGAATTGAGAAAGCATGTTTTGATAAGTACATGCTATAGATGAAAGTGGGAAAGGATCAAGACATTCAGTAGAAGAGTAGGGAAGGAAAAGTTTGAGAACTGTTGTAGCATAGATGGATTCTTACAAAATATAGTAATTCTTTCTTTTTGACAAATACGTAGGAGAAAATAAGTAAGGTTTCCTGAAAGCTCTAGATGCAGTAACTTCTGTAGTTTAACCAGTTAGAAAAGTGAGGACAGAAAGTATACTTTTTGTCCTTTTCTCTTCCTCCCCTTTCCTTCCTCCCCTCTTCCTTTCTCCTCTTTCCTGCTTTTTTCCCTTTCTTATACTTTGCTGGACAAGAAATTGTGATAGAAGATGACAGTAAAAGAAGAGAGTTTTAAAAGCTCACACCTTGGGTGAGTGTCCTTAACACTTTGCCAAGGAAGTATTCTACGTACATTTCATCGTTTAACAAGACTTTAGGTTTCTCTTTAAAGTTTAAATTGAAATATAAATTGTAGTATTTTCCATTTTTGTGACATACCCGGCCTTTCTAGTCTAAAAATTGAACAGTGCCACATAAAGTTTAAATTTGCAACCACAACTCCTTCTGTGATTTTTAGATTAAAATTTTTATACATAGAGATTCTTTGCAACTGTCAAAATTCTAGATGTGATAACGAAAAAATGAATATTCTCATTTTATATGGCATATACATCTTTAATATAGAGAATTGTTTATGAAAAATGAAATCCTTATAGTTTTTATGCCTGATATGTCTTTGTTCACTCTTGTGTAGATACTTATTGTTTTATAATAAAATTCTGATTTCCAGAAAAGGGGAAGAAAATGGGGTTTAAATGTGAAAAATATTTTAGCTTGTCCAAGGCTTATGTTGACTTAAATAGGTCTAGGTCTTCATGGTTGACAGCTGCAGATAATTAGCTTTTTCTTCCTTAACAAAGAAAGCAAATGGAGCTGCAAGACATTCATTGCCTTTACTGTCATCATAATAATAATTTATGTATTTAACTTCTGCAGGTTCTTAAATTGTTTTAGTGCTAAGCTGCCTACATTACATGTAATGGGAGTGACAAGTAAAAGCTGCAAAGCATATTTGTGTTGCAAGAGGAGGAATGATTGACAGCTACATTCCTCTCTACAAGAAAAAGCTGTGTTGCAGAGCCTAAAAATGTCCTAAAGGTATAATCCTTAACACTTCAGACTTTAGAAGTTAATTCTGAAAAGTGATTACCACTGTGGTTGCATTTAGTATGGAAACAACAATGATTAAAATATTACTTTGAAAAAGAGTTCTTTTTAGAAATTTGTCAGCACTACCAGTAATGGAAATTACAGAGAAAAGAATATGTATTTTATACTCTGAAATATTTTTACCCTATTTGAAAGAAACCAAATAACAATGTCAAAACTAATCCAAATAGGTACTCTAGAAGGCACAGGGACATAAACTGATATATTAAAAACATACCGTTTTAATATGAAATAATTTAGGACTTGTGATTTTATTTTGTGAGAGATGGTTACAATTTACATTGATGTATTTTTGTAGATTGTAAGCTTAGCTCCAGTATGTGTCATGTGTAGTTGAAGACGAAAGAAGATCCAGAAGTAAGGGTGTTAGTCTAGAAACTTGCAGTCTGTTCCCTGTGTTGTTGATTCTCTATGTGTTGTCCAGAACAAATTGTTTAGGCCTACGTACCCAAAGATATTTAGGAATCTAATTCCTCTTAGCTAATCCTTAGTCAGAGTTTTTAAGTATTAGTTTAATTTTTTTTTTCCAAAAGTGTGGGTTTTTTAAAGTTTGTCAATACGCTTGACATAATTTCATTTTGTGATTTAGCATCTCGCATATGTTGCTGAATTTAGAAGGAAATGGCTAGGATTTAAGAGATATGAATCTTGGCTCACCATCTTTTCTTTCTTCAGTACTTATTCCCTGGGATTTTTTCCAATCAGATTGAAGAGCTTCCATTTGAGGAAGATAATATATTGGTACAAAATTGACAATGTCCTAATCAACAGAGAAGAAATGAGGCTAAATTGAGGGCTAAAATTGTTTAGCATGTATCCGTCTCCAAAAAATGCTTTGGAACTCAAGTATCAGTGTTTTTTTTAATCTTATCCATTTATTTCACAAGGATTAATCTATCATTGTTTGTCAATGCAAGAATGTAAATTTTAAAAGTCATTCAAAAGCAGATAGATTGTATCATGGCTTTTAGTTACTATCAACCACTATCTATAACCAGTCCTTGCAGTTTTGTATCACTTGCAAGGTTGCTGAGGTGCACTCTGTTCCACCATCTAGGTCATTAATGAAGGTGTTAAACAGTACTGTACCCAGTGTCAATCCTTGTGGGTACTCAACTAATGACTGGCCTCCAGCTGGACTTTGTGTCACTGATGACAACCCTCTCTTGTTCTTAAAATCCATTCAGAGCTCTTCTTTTGAAATGTGTACCACGAAATACATCTTCCAGAACTTTGCAGACTTGAAGACGCACACTTTCTACTCATAAGAGGTCATTAGTGGTGCAGGATTCTCTCTCAGGCCTTACTGTTGCACCTGTATGCTTATACAAAATGCCTGTCACTCACAGGAGATACTTGAAGGTGTGTATACCCTGGTTCGGTGACTGGTTCATAAGGATTGCATGAGAGGCCTCTCTATCAAATTCATACAACATGTGTTAGGCTGATTCTGCTAACAAAATCCTTTTAGCCTCCAGTGACATAAAACAGGATACTGCAGAACCATTGGGGATTGTAACATGAGATGCTTCAAGCAGATTTAGGACTACTTAGTAAAGAAACATGGCAGTCATGATATCCATGCATGTCTGAACCTTATCTGTAACTTGTAACAAAAATTTCTGAGCTACAACTCAAAAATTAGTCTCCTGTTATCATAAACTTCTCCAGTAATATTTGTCTCTCTTAAATGCCACAGATTTGTTTATTCATACCAGTTCTTAACCTGTCATGCTTTTGATCCAAACACATTTTCTTTTATCTATGCAACACAATTGTTGAAACAGCTTTGTAATCTTCATTGCTCTCTTCGCAAATCTCATGTTTTAGCAATTTTTTTTTTTTTCTTTTCCTGTAATGATGGCTGTGCTGCTGTGTTTCTGATGACATGGTGGTACCAAGTTTCAGGTGTTTCACCGAAGTAACTCTATTTCCTTTCTGGGCAGGAAAGGAGGGGAGGGTCCTAAATCTTTGATTTTTTGACACACAAGATTGTGGATTATCCAAATCTATTTCCTAATCAGATTAGATGCAATCCTTTCATTAACTTTCACTTTCCTTGCTTATGCTCTCATCAGTAGTAGTATTTTTCCTTTTGCTTTTTATTGTTTTATTAATTTATTAGATAATTTTCTCATTTACTTAAAAATCATGAGTGGAATTACATAAATCTTTCTCAACCTTCTTTCCTTATTTCTTATTTTGAAGCTCTCACTACATCCTGTTGGAGTGAATCGCAAATTCAGATGAGATCTAAGCTTTGAGAAGAGCCCAGTCTCAATGAATCGCTGGTAGCGACTGACCATCCTAGAAACTCGATGATAGAATCAGCTCTTAAGCTATTATATTTTATTGTGCTTTTGTTCTTCCTATACAAGCTGGAAGAATCTGAGTAAAGTTCACTTTGTGTTCTCTAGTACATGAGACGCACTGCAGAGGATACGGTTGCTCCTTGCCAGTTTCAGAGTCTGTGTTTGTTGTTAGTTATTTACTTTCTCATTCCATTCTCTCAGTCTGCTTTCTGGCTCTAATACAGTAATGCTTCAAGTAATGTACTTCTTATCATAAACTAATACACAACAGAAGTTTTTAATCATTTGATTATCATAAAGATACAGTGATCTTCATACGAAAGTTAGACAATAACTCTCAAAAATTGAAGTGATAAAATGTTAATATATTGTGACTTCGATGTAACATATTAACTCCTGAATGTATTTTTATCTGACGTTTATTGCAGAGTGCGATAACAGTAACCATTTAATTTATGATAGCTTGCTAAAGGAAGTATACGCCTATTTCCTTGAGGTCAGATTCTACTTTTGCATTTTGTATACTACTTGTGTACTTCCTGTTAAAATCACCCACACCCTCACTGATTTATCTTTTTTTTTCTCCTTGCTTAGATATACCTAGTAACTTGTTATCATTTGTTGGAAACTTGTTAAAACAGAAAACAAGAAAATCCATCTGACTGCTTTTTAAACTGTGCAATTTATCTGCGTACAGTAATCTAATACAAGGCAGGGAACATTTGTGTTAAAAAAAAAAAAATGTCATTTAAGTGCAATTTGTTTCAGTATCTGGAGTCCATAGGAAGTTCTTTTCGGAAGACAGACTGAATTTCATACTAAAGATTAATAAGTCCTCTAAAAATTATCATAGTTTTACCTCACCCCTCCTTGTTGTCCCTGGGAGCCACTATTTTGTCATTGCCCTCTCCCCGCATGTGCACAGAGTGCCCTGGGACCGGCTGGAGCAGCTGCCCCCAACAATTTGTCCAAAGCAGGGTGGAACTGGAGTTCCCATCCCACTATAGCCTCGGGGCCACCACTTTGCTTCAGCCATCATCTCATGCCAGGAAGCCGTCATGTCTGGCCACCTTGTAACCCACATGCTTACATATTGCCTTGCAACTGGCTGACAGCATCAAAGGCATGTGACCTCAGCACACTCTCCGTTTGGCTGCTTATTTCCTTTGGACCAGAAAGTTCCCAGATATAAATATGTGTCCACTTATATGTATGTATATTTATAATAAATCTAGATATAAAATGTAGATATACATCTACAAAGATGTAGAAATAAGTATTTTACTTATACTTTGATGTACCTTATATATAGCTTTATAGAAGTACTATATACAATATAGATATGTGTACTTTATATAGTGTAAAGATATATAAATTAAATCTATCTCTCTACATAAAAGCATATGCATAAAATGTGTAAAAACGTTTGTTAGAAAGAGCTAATGAAATTAATTAATCAAAGTTTAAATGTGAATGGAAAGTAATTAAGTAACAGCATAAAGTGGGTTGGGGCCCCCATGAACAACCCAATGAACAAATCCTGACTTGTTTGTGCTGGAGGGAGGTACAAGAGGACGAGGAGGGGGTATGAGGAGGGCAGGGTGGGCAGAGGGGCATGATCAAGTAGGAACATGCCCAGAGGCTATTGGCCTGTCCTCAGAGGTGGCCCACCAAGGGGCCCATGTGCATCCCCTGCCATATGCAAAGAGAAGCCCAATCCTGGAGCCTCACTTCTGGCACCAAACTGCTTGCCAGGATGGCCATGCACTGTTTATTACTGGGGCAGCTTTGAGGCTTTGCACTGTGTCAACAAGACACGGGCATCGCTGTCTGCAAAAGTGGAAATCCAGAACAGAAGGCCAACTTCAGAAGAACATGGGCATGGAGACAATAAGGACAAGCCCCAGCAGGACTCCTGAAAAAAGACCACATGAAGCAGAGGAGCCATCTGACAGGCCTGTGAATCAGGAAATAATTTCGAGGTAAGTTTCACAGAGAAAGGGCAAGTACTGGTGGGAGCTGCCTTTGCCCGCTGCTTTGGGGGAACCTTGCAGGTCCTTTTGAGGTACAGGCTTGTGCTATATCTGTTTCCTTATCCTTAGGTCGATGTCCTTTTAAAACATTTTAAAAAGCTGCAGCTGACTAGCTGAGGAGGCAGAAGACCGGAAGTGTTCCTATCTGCGCCTGCAGCAGTTAAAGAATGAGCAGAGAAGGGACAGTGGCTTTCACAGAAGAGCAGAAAAAACCCCAACAAAACCTTGGAAAAGCCTGACCAATGACTGACACCCATCATAACCAGTTAATAAAGTATCTCTGTGCCTGAATTAAATCATGGTGAAGTGCTTCGTTTCTTACATGTGTGTAGTAATGTCATGCCAATAGAGATGTCCATGCTGCCACTTCTCTTTAAAGTCATTTGCTATGCTCCTGGGGAGGTGGGAAGCTTGGGGGGTATAAATCCCTTTTTAGCAGCTGCTGAAAGCCTGACTGTTGATATGAACTGGAGCCAACTGGCAACTTGTCTTGTGAACCAGGATACCTGGACCTTATGCAAGCCACCAAGTAAGCACTTTAAGAGAAACAAGGCGCTTGTGGCAGAGGTGGATGCTCAGTATCAGCAGACTTGGTGGATGTGCAGTAGTTTTCCAAACATGACACTGCTGTTAAGTACAGCTTAAGTGCGGTGCTAGACATATTACACAAGCATGTCTCTGCTATTGGTCTAAAAGGCAAAATGGGTTCTGATATAGCTGGGGCTTTTAAAGCTGTTTTTAGCAGGCAGTGCACGTCAGAAATTACAGACTGATGGGGAAAGATTTTTTTAAACCAGCCTTTATACTGCTTTAACAGCTTGTTTAATGTTCACCATCTTGTTACTAGCAATGAAGCAAAAGTCTCCACTGCAGAGTGTTTTAACAGGTTGCTTAAAATTAAGATGTGGAGATATTTTAGTGTGCAACGCTTTTTGCTACATTGATGTGTTACCAGGTTTCATAAAGGACTATAACCATAGCTTCCACAGACCTATCAGAGCCAGGCCTGTGGATGTGATCCCTTTAAACTCTGTGAGCGTTTGGAAAGATCAAATCCAAGGATTGATTTAAAATTAAAGAATATGTGCCTTTGCTCCAAAAGGCAGACCATATCACAGTGTTTATAACAAAAGAGATTTGAGAAAGTTTATCATCAGATGTTCATGAGTGAAATCTTCTTAATAGCTGAAACTGTGGGAAGGGAGCAGGTACCCATCTGTGCAGTTTATGGTAATGAAGCCGTGGAGGGGACATTTTACCCTGAAGAATTTCAAAAAGTGAATCCCAGTGAGGACAAATTCTACAAAACTGACAAAATCATTGCTGCAGAAGTGAAAATAAGAAAGAAACAGCAGCCCAAGCCCAGCACATGTAGCAACTGGAGTTCGAGTGGGGGTAAAATAAGGGTGGCAGATGGCAGTTTCTGCCTTACGCTAGCCAGCAATCCCAGCACCAGAATTTTCCCACAAAACATCTCTAACTTCACCATAGTGAGGTGACTTGGTGAGGCCCCTGGAGCTCTCTGGCAAGTAGGAGGTGAGGTTGACAAAAATGCAATACCTGCACAGAAGGAATAACCTCAGTGCAGACAGCACCTTTGAAATAGTGAGGTAAGACATGGCTGGGTAACACGTGGCAGTATACTTTGCTGAAATCCTATTATTACCATCCATCACACTGTTGATGGAATGTACGAACCATTTTACTAACCCCCACCACAGAGCTTCAGCCATCGACTCTCCAGCTGTTGCCTTAGCCTGTGATCCTGTCATAAAGAAAACAGCATAAAATAGATGAAAATCCTTACCTTTATGTTTTGTAATGCTATTCATAAATGTATTGTGTAAATAAAACTTAGAACCCAACTGAAAGTTGGGGGGGGGGGGTGTTCTTCAACTATTGCCCCAATTATTTTTTTTCAAATGGGCAATATAGACATCAAGGTTGAAAGTTTTTATGATGATTTACGTATTACACTAAATACTACAGGGTGAGGCATTGGGCTTTTTAGGTAGCTTTCTTTTCTAACATGGTGTGTGTGGTGCTTCTCAGTTCTTCTTGTTCACCTTTAATTGTTCCAAGAGATCCTGGTTTGCTGCATTACCTGTGACAGAAGATGGGACATTCACCACAGCCAGGGTGTTAGTTAAAAACATTCCAATCTTTTGGTATTCTCAAGCTTAAATGGGCTTTGGCAAACTGTTGGGGGCGGCTACTCCGGCCAGTCCCAGGGTGCTCTGTGCACATGTGGGGAGACAGTGATGACAAAATAGTGGCTTCCAGAGGCCAAAAAGAAGGGAATGGAGGGGGGCAAACTGGTGACATGGACAGAGGGTGAGGGAGTTCGGGGCAAGTGGTGGTGGTGACAGGTGGAGGGCGCAGATCTCCCTTTGGGTGCTAAGGAGCAGTGTGTCTGGTCCAGGATGAGCAATGTCCTTGTTCCCCTCGTATATGGCTCTCCAACCCACCTGCATCCTTTTCCTTTCCTGAGCTTTCAGAACACTGCATGGTGCTGGCCATCGTGCTTGTTCTTTGGGTACGACGTTCTGGAGTTGTGCTTTGGCACTTTGCTGACCCCCTGAAGGAGAGTTTGTTGTCTTGCCTTTGCTGCCCACATGGCTGCTGTGTGCAGGAGGCAGGCTGAAGGTGTGGGATGTTTATTGATTCAAAGGTAGTTCATTGCACACTGCCACTGAGCCAAATGGCTTTCATGGGTCATTACAATAACTAACTACACTGATAAAAGGGGTATATTTGTAAACCTGGTTTAATTTACATATCTGCTTTGTTGTAAACTTCCCATTCAGAATAGACAAATTTAAGCAATAGCGTGTGTGGAGTTTGCAGAGTGTACGGGATCTCAGCAGGTTGCTGTGTTACAAGCATAAGGACTGTTACACATGTTGATTCTGCTCTTCATGACTCATTTTAAAAAGGTGCAGAGTTACACCACATAAGGTGATTTTTTTTACAGTCTCTTGGCATAGTAAATGACAGCTTTTATTTATGTAATGGTTTACGTAGTGCAAATCCAACTGTTCTCTTTAGAGGAGGAGATAAAATTACACCTCCCCCCACAACCAGTTTAGTGTGTTCACATACAGGGTACCAAGTGGTATTGAAAGACACATGCTCTGAAAGGCTTCTGGATCTTTATTCAATGTCCACAGAGCCAATAATCTGAGCTTGCAGCGCCAGCACGTCGAAGCGGAGAACAGATCCATCGGCAGGGCTGGCCGGGCGCTCCCCTGCAGCCTGTCGGGTGGAGGCGTCGGAGGTCCTTGGAGCTGCGTCCCCCCATGCTGCTCGGTCCCTCCCCACAGGCCCCCTTCTCCCAGCGGCAGGCTCGTTGTTGTTGGGCCTTGGGCGCAGGTGGTAGCGCCGCTGCGGGGATCTGCTGCGCACCCTCTGCCTGGCCGCAGTCCTCTGCCAGCAGGTGGACGAGCCAACCATGTATTCCTGGTAGTTGTTGTCCGCCCTCACCGTGTGCAGGATGCGGTTGAAAGGCCACCTGCAGAGTGGGCACGCAGCTCTCATGGCGGCCCACTGCCGGATGCAGTCAAAGCAGAAGGCGTGAAAGCAGACGTCAATGTAGGCTGCGTTGTCCATGTTGTCTAGGCAGATGGGGCACCAGCCATCTGCCACTGCCTCCCGCCGCCCTGCCTGCTGCATCTGGCTCATGCCGGCCGTCATGGCAGAGCCGCTGTCCTGCAGAACCTCCTTGGTGCCCAAGGCCATGTCCTGCCAAGAGATGTGCAAAGTGCCTGAGCTTTTCTGGTGCCAGGAACGGAACAGCAAAGAAGGCCCCAGAAAGTGGTGAGAGAGGGGAGGGAAGGGCCTCCCAAAGGGTCTCCTTGCAGGCTGGAAAGTGGCCAACCAGCCCCACAGGCTGCCCTCCACATGTGCCTGCCCCCTTTGTCTCCCCCCAAGCACGCTGCCCCCCAGTCCAGGACCCTCCACCCCCTGCACTCCCCCCCAGCCAGCCAGCATGACTCGAGCTAGCCCAGGGTACCTGCAGGAGGCGGTCAGGGAATGTGGAGGAACTGGCTGGGAGCCTTCAGTTGTGCCAAGGGCCCCTGCACCCTCCTCAAGCCCGCAGCCCTGGGACAGCCGCTGTGCAGGACCCGCAGCACCCACGCCAGCCAAGTCTCTGCACAAAGGCAGCACTCAAGCGGAGGTCCACAGTCCTGCTGGAGGTTGCACGCTGTGCGTGTGCACTCACAGGAGGCCTGGACCAAATGCACTGGGACAGAGCCTGCGGCTACTGAAGAGCAGTGAGGTTGGGGCCATCACAAATGCCCCCAGTGACATCACATCTCTGGGGCTGCACCCCAACCACCACCTAGTAAGGATGGCAAAGACCCCAAAGGGGGAAAGCCCCTGTTTCACGGGATGTTGGCCATGTTTTAGTGGCCTTTTGGGCTGATGTTAACCTCAGGCTTGTCAGATCCTGTGATGAGAGGCTGGTGCCCCTGAGCACAAGGGCCCAGCAATGGGTGGCCCAGCAATGGGGAGCTCAGCAATACAGGCAGGGAGCTGTGGTGACCTCCTTGGTGCCAGTGGAGCACCCTGACTTGGCTCCTCCGAGAGCTGTCAGAGGAGAAGGCGTTGCCCCTTGTCTGTGGTGGGAAAGCACCAGAGGTGGGAAGGAACCTCTGGAGGCCATCTCTTCCAATCCCCCTGCTCAAACAGGGCCACCTAGAGTCAGTTACCCAGGACCATGTCTAGATGGCTTTTGAAGATCTCCAGGGATGGAGATGCCACAAGCTGTGTCAGTGCTTTTTCACCCTTACAGTAAAAAAAGTGTTTCCTGATGTTCAGCATGAACCTCCTGTGTTTCAGTCATGGGCTGCAGAATGGATATCTGCTCCACTGTGGACCTCCATGGGCTGCAGGGGAACCACCTGCGTCACCATGATCTTCACCATGGGCCGCAGGGTAATCTCTACTTTGGCAAGTGGAGCACCTCCTCCCCCTCCTTCACTGACCTTGGTGTCTGCAGAGTTGTTTCTCTCACATTTTCTCACTCGTCTCTCTCAGCTGCTGTTGCATAGCTTTTTTTACCCTGTCTTGAATATGTTATTGCAGAAGTGCTACCACCATTGCTGCTTAGCTCAGCTTTGGCCAGCGGTAGGTCCGTCTTGGAGCCAACTGGAAGTGGCTCTGTCTGATGTTGGGGCAGCTTCTGGCATCTTCTCACAGAAGCCACCCCTGTAGCCAAAACCCTGCCATGTAAACCCAATACAGGAGCCCAGAACTGGACACAGCACTCCATGCGTGGCATCACCAGTGCTGAGGAGAGGGCAAGGATCACCTCCCTCGACCTCTCTTCAATACTTTGTGTAATGCAGCTCAGGATTTTTGTTACAAGATACAAGCTGGTTGCTTTCAAGAGAGCTTGCACTGGGGGTGTTTCGTAAATTCAGGGTGGAATCTGTGGTGCTTATGCACATGCATGTCAATAGTTTAAACATGGAAGTGTTTTCTGTGCACACTAAGAGCCCAGGTTATGTGGCATACAACTCTACCAATGTTAAGTTTAAATATTCAGTGTCCTATAGATGGAGATGGTTCTGTTGGGAATATCTGGATTATCTTAGAATTTGGTTTAGCTTAGTTGGAGGAGGCAACTTTTAAAATAACTTTATAATTTTTTTTTTTTTAGGTTATATGGTAACATGTATATGAATGTTCCTGTTTATTTTTTCTGTCCTATAGTTCAGGAACATATTTTTATTATTTCTGCACAGAACTTCCTGTTTTTTGGTATTTTGGCATTCTGTGTAACAACTGATTATATTTATGATATGCAAAATAGATGCGATTTCTTTATATTTTAAAGAAAATTTCTGGTCCTACAGCAAAGCCTGAGAGAAACATTTTAACTTTATCACATACACCTTGCACTGAGTACTTCAGACACCTTCTTTCATCTCAATGTGCTGTAACTGGTTAGGTGATAATTGCATAATAGTTTCTTTGTGTGAACCACCTGTAAAGGGAGACCATACAAATGCTGAATTATCTATGTTGATGTAAGATGTGGCACATTTCAGACTCATTTCAGATACCAAGAGGGAAAATATACAATGGATTTTTTTTCAAAGTGCAAAACTACTGTATTTGTAAAGGTTTGAGTTAGGTAGGAGTAATGTGCAGGTAGTCTTCTGCAGGGTAGAGGACTTTTGTCCAGGAACTAGAGAATCTTGGGAAGGTGTGAGGAGAGACGGGAAGGGAAAGAAGAGAAAAACACTGATTCTTGTAAATATCACAAAACTTGGATAAGGATATTATTGTGACTTCCTCTTATTCTAGGAGATGCACCATGTGTCTCCTAGTAAATAAATTAAAAGAAGGGAAGCAAATTTCATTAGTGTTTTGTTAGTGTATTTTCTTACAGTGTGTGACAAGTGTGCAGTTCATCCTGGTGTTGTAGGTTCATGTAATTTGCACTTCATAAGGAAATTTCTGTTTTGCCTGAAGTGCTTAACTACAGTAATTGAAAAAGTAGCAAATATGACTGACTGCTTCTTTGATTAATAAGCAGCCCTGACATTTCAAATGTGAATAAACCATTTAGATTTGGCTTATTTACAAACATATTCATTATGAAAATATAATGGATACAACAGGAACCAGAGCATGAATCTGTCCGTTTTTAAACTCCTGTAAGATTGTCACTGAGCTTATTTTATATTTGGTGTCAGCTGAACTACATTTCTTTCTCCTGCCTTCTCAAAGCAATTGAGGTAGTTGTGTCATTATCTTGATTCACCAAAAATGGAGAATCACTTGGGAACGTACTAGATTCTGACATTTTAACTGACTGTAAGTATTTTAATTATGGTTGCAGAATTCTGTGGTTTTTTGTTTTTCCTTGGAATAGAAAAGGGACTTCTGTTTGCTTGACATTATCGTAATACAGGGAACTGTTCAGTTTTTCACTTGGAAAATTAGAACGAAGAGGAGATAAGTATTTGGTATGGGGGTAGTGTTTTTTTACTTTGGAATAACACAATGCAACATAGCAAATCAATGTTGACTCACTTAAGCTGAAAATAAGTCTTACAGTAGCTTGGAACTTTATTCTACTTTGTAATAGAAACTTGAATCACAATCCACAGAATTAAAGGAAAGCCGCTCTTCACCAGAAGTAAAAAACCAGCACTTTTCTAGGCATGATGTAGTTGGTGTGCTATCTGTCAATTTATCTCAGATATTAAAATGTAGATATAATAGCTGCATTGGTGTATACGCTGTAAGCAGTAACAGTTTAAACAAGTCAGCAAACTTGTTTGAAACACATAGCTAATTATGTGGGATCTGACAGGCAAGTTTTCTTTTGCAGTCAAGGAACTCCCCATATAATGATTGGCAGTTTTTGCATGCTTTGTTGAACCTTAGTAGAACTGCCTGTAGTGTTCATCTCTCTATGTGCTAAATGATGAACAGTTGAGAGCAGTTGGGGCTTTCAGCTCTTCATGTTACAGTTGTCCTCCTAAAGTTACAAAAAAAATTCCATATTGATTTGTGTTGCAGGTAAAGTAAGAACTGTTTGCTACCTCTAGGAAAGGGAAATAGTTTGCTCTCTGAAATAGGGGTGAAATTGAAAAATTGGAATATTAGCTCTATAACAATAAAAGTATCTTTTCTACTGAAAGTTCATATGCATTCATTTATACAGTGCAAGATCCAAATGTTACCATCAGGCTGTTTGCTCTCTTTCTGTGGGAAAAGAAATCAGTGTAGTAGCATCAGTGTCATTTTTGGAAAGTAAGGAAGACTCAAAATATGGGGTGAAACCTTCTTATGGAACAAAAGCTGTGAGAAAAATTGCAGTAGGAATCAAACAGTTGTTTTCAGCAAGGACGACAGGCCTGCTGCTGTAATGCTGCAAGGTTCTCAGCAGCGAAAGAAGAAATAATTCTCGTGTCTCTTTTAGCTGGAGACAGGAAGTTATCATGCTATAATTGAAGCAAGGTGAATGAAAATGTAGTGGATGGTGAACTTCATTATTAATAAGGCAAAGTTACATGGACTGGGAAGTATGCTAAGTTATTTCTTACATCTTACCAACTGTTTTTGAACTAGCTCTTATTTTTTCTGCCTGTCAGATGGTGGAGAAATTTGAGAATCTTTCTGGTTTTATCTAAGAGCTTTCTTTTAATCTTTTATTTGTGAAGATGATGTACAGATCCAAACTCACTTTTTATTGGAAATTTTCTTACCTTAAAAACTTACATCTTTTTCTTCTTACACGTAGTGTTTCAAACTTAGTCTTCCAGTCTACTTGCATCATTTTTATGTCCCACTATTCTTTTGTGTCCCGCTATTCTTTTGTGTACAACCACAGTGCATCAGATGCAGACAAACTGTTTTCACTCTTAAAGCCCAGTAGAATCTGGAACCAAACTGTCAGTAACTTTTTTTAGTTTGATTTTGAGTGCATTCTGTCCTTAACCAATCTTGTCAGCTGCTGCAGCCAGTCAGCATGTTTTTTCACTTTCCGTGTACGGATTTCTTAAATGTAGGTGAACCTATCTATAAGAAACTAAAACATTCCAGATTTTCTGATAAAATCTCCACTCTTTTCATGCCTAGAAAATAGCAATGGCTAAGCATCAGAGTGGCTAGTTAACTTGAATATAGGTTAATGTATTATTCAGGAGCTACTGATTTACTTGTTTTTTCCCCCAGATGTTAGATGAGTTAAGAAGAGATAAATGAGTTATGGAAAGAATGTTGTTAGCATTTTTTAGGTTGGATTAAGAAATCTAGGCACTCTGCTTAAGTGTCTCTGCCTTTTTTCAATCAAGGTCTAGGTTGTCTTAGCAAAACTACTGGATTACTGATGTATTTGAGAATTAGAGTCACTGTGCTACAGCATAAGCATTATCTTCAGCATTTAGAATACATGTCATCTGGAAATTTGTACCTTTTAAGACTGAGTATGTGGGGAGTCTATCTCAGAGAAACTCTGGTAACCAGAAAATAAACTTATTTACCACTAAAAGTACTTTGATGCACCTTTTCTGAAGTTATAAAGGTATGTAATGAAATTTAGGAGACAAGCAATTTACCTGTGCATCTTTTTCTTCAGGAAATTGTATATATGTAGACTACTTTTCTCAAGGCTGAACAAATCCAGTTTGGTCAACTTTTCCTCCCACATCAAATATTCTTGGCCCCTGACCATCATGGTGACGCTCAGCTAGACTTAATTGCATAGTTTATTTTTTTTACTGGAGAGTCCAAAACTGGACAGACCATTCCAGATACAGTCTCAAGTGTGGAACTGAGGCACTTGCTGGCTACACCCTTCCTAATACAGTCAAGGCCGCTGTTGGTCGTCTTTGCTGCAAGGATATATCTATCTTTTAACTTCCTATTTTCTTTACAGAGTGCCAGTTGTGTCTAAATACTCAGTAGTTTTTAACATGTCAACACTTAACACGTTACAACGAAGTTGTTAAGGGAGATCAGAAAGACTTCAGCGTGTATGTGTTTCAGTGAAACAAGTTAATGTCATGCGTAATTACAACTACTAGCACAAATAAAGCATATTAGAATCTTTTTTCTATGATTTTCATTAGAATAGACAGCACATAATGTGCTGAGATTTGTACCCTTTAAATTTCACAGAAATAAATTATTAGATATTCCACTGTCAATCCATTAAACAGTTCAGTCCTTGCAAATTCTCTTTGCAATAGAAAATAAAGCTTTCAAAATATCTTGAGAGACAAATGTTCTACTATAGTAAATGCTCTCAAGCCAGGGACAAATGTTTTACTATAGCAAATGCTGTCAAGCCAGGGACAGTCTTAAGTAGTCTTAAGAAGAGAGAGGGACATTGTCCATTGATACATAAAGTATATCAGATTATGGCTTAAAAACATAAAAGCCTCCTGATAAGTAAGAAGTCCTAAGCCACTAATTTGTGGTTGGTTTAGGATCTGAAGTTATTCAAAATACTAATTTTTAAAAATTCTTCCATTGTAAGTTCTATACTTTCGGGTTCCAGACTTTCATGTGAATTATTTGGTCAGCTCTTTACACCAGAAAGTTTTCATTTCCTTGAAATAGTTAAAAAAATGCTTTTCAGTTATGGTAACTCAGAGGATACATCTACATGATACAGCACAGACAGACATGAGCAAGCTATGCCAGTGTTCAGGGCTGATTGAAGCTCCAAGGCTGAGTTAATTACTCTGGTGCCAAGGAGGAGTTCACAGGCTCTGCTCAGAGCATTCCAGATAATTCATTTCTGAATGTGATCAGTAAAGAAGCTTTACACTGAAGTGATTTCAATTCACAAAACTTTGGCTCATTCTGTACCTCATCCAAGATAATTTCTACCTTATTTCCGGTGCTTTCTGTTATTTTTAGTCAGTGCTTCTGAGCAGAATGCACTTTTACCATTTGGAATATTTTTTAATTTTATGTATTTCATAACTTTAACCTTCTTTTCTTTTTTTTCATATGCTCTTTCAGCAGAAACATAAGCAAAGGTAAGGGTAAGTTAGGATATAAGGGTAAGTTAGGAGGAAGGTATAAGGATAAGCAAGGCTTGTTTGGCTAGACAGCTGCAAAGTGCAGAATGACAGAAGATGTAGATGAGTATGATGAAGTTGCATCTGGACACAGCTATGTGTCCTTGTTCCCTTCCATATTCTCTGCCTGTTGACATCTTAAGTCTGTTTTAGTTGCATTATAGTTCAGAATTATCTTGCATTCCCAGTGCTTTCCTCTCCATTTAGCAGTGAGTTGGCACCATACCAAGCAGATTTCCAGATGCAGCTATGGTGTGAATTGTTGCAGCTATTATTGCTGGGTAATTGGGGACTGCTGTAATGGGAATATTCTGAGAGACACCAGCCAAATCTCCAAATTTCAGGCAAGCATTTATTTATGGTCATACTAGCCAATTAGTCTGTTAAAAGCTGAGAATCCAGCATTAATCAAATACATTAGTTAAGCCATAGGTTTACAGTACCGTAAGTCTGATGGTTATTGTTGGCTCTGATGGCCATAGTCTTTGACGGTTCTTAGTCTCTGAGGTCAAGATGACCAGGCTTGTGAGCTCTTTGACATGGAAGGCTGGAATGAAACTGGGCATTTTTTCTCTTTCCCCAGGCTCCACTGGGTGTCACTGGCATTTAAACACTTCTCTGTGGGCCAAGACCAGTCTGGTCCAAAGGCAACCTCATGGGTGTTGGTCTATTCTGGTTTCTTCAGAGGGATATTACCTATTTGCAAACTGCTTTCCAGTCATCTGTTTCCTTCAAATAGTTGCAGACTATGCCAAGAAAGCAAGTATGACAAAATACTATACTTCCGATTCTAATTCAAACAGTCTTTTTAGATGTCTGGGTGTAAGGCAAACAAGATTTTTTCATTTTTCTGTTTTAAAGCAAGCAGTGTTATGTCTGGGAGCAAGAATAAAAGGATATGTTTCACAAACAGGCCTTCACGCTACAGGGAAGGAAAGCTCCAGTGAAAGATGTATCCAGTCCCTCCATCTTTAGCAGGGTAAAGTAATCACTAACTCATCTGCTGACCTGCATGACATACATCCTTCTCCCGCCAAATAACATTGCACATTGAGGAAGATAGGAATGGGAGAAACTGGTGAGATTTTATCCAGTCCATTCATTGTTTAAGCAGATTACATGTAGTTATCTCTGCAGTAAACCTACAGATATCTCAGTTGTAAGCCTATTTGCCTGTCTCCCAGTTCAATAGGGAAAGGATTTGCTTTAGCTTGCTTGTTTGGTTTAAGCCAATATTTTTATTTACTGATGTCAGTGTCATTGCATTCTTGTTGAAATCTCCTTCCTTGATATTTCCATAGATAAAAGACAACTGTAACTTCTGTATTCAGTAGCTGAATGGATTTTGCATAATTCTTCATCTTTTCTGTTAGATGTTTTCCAGACCCTAACCCTGATATGTTTAGAACATTCTTCTCCAAATAACTTCCAGTGTGTCAACAGTGTTTTTAACTAAGATTCTCAAATCTCAGAGTAGTATTCTGTATCTCGATAAGTCAGGAAAAGAGTATCATGTAGTAGAAATAGGAGCAGTGGAGAGTAAGTGTCCAAAAGCTGGTATAATACTGTCAGAAGATGTGATACTTTTTTTCTTTAAACACTCCTATTTGACATAGACATATTAGTAAAATTTTCTAGCATAATCTTAGTTTTGTTGGTTGCTACTAACTACCAAAACACTATTTTTTTAAAGAATATAAAATTGCCATTGTACTTGTAATGCAATTCTTCCAGCAAAGATGGCAAAAATGGAATATAGAATTTCACTTACTTTGAAGGTATTGCATACATAGGGTGCCATCACATAGTTATCCAGTTACTGTATTACATACACTAGGTACTTCAATTAAATGTTGTATGGATTAGGATTATAATATAAATATCAATGCTGTCTGCATGAAAATCATGTGAACTATGTGTGAGCTTGTAACACTAATTCCAGTGTTTTGAACTGCTTCAACTTCTCAGAAAATTACGAAGTATTGAGATTTATGCATCCCTAATTAAAACAACCCAAAGCTTTAGCCATTTGGAATCTGATCATACTATGATGGATGGACTTTGAAGTCATCTTTATGTAGTTCAGAACAGAAGGAAGGGTATCTCTCTCTCTTTTTCCCTCAGATGCAGAATTTCATGTTAGAATTGTTGTTCTCTAATTTGATGTAGCATAGCAGGAACACGATGTTTTTTACTTGTAGCTGTTTAGCCTTTCATTCTGTAGATGTTCCTAAATTTAAAGGGATTGTTTTAATATTGGACCACTTTTAGTCTCTTGCTCTTTAGAGCAAGCTCTTGAGAGCTTGAAAGCTCTAAATAGCTGTGCTTAGAGCCCTTTAAGAGCTTTCATCAGTTTTTATCCTTCTAAGCCCTCTCTACTATCCAGTGATTATAAATTCTAGTTTAGCAAATGGTATTGATGGGAACCTGAACCTGGTGTGGTGAGGTTGTTAGTGGGTGAAACCTGTGTTTCTCTCTCTCTCCTTGTACCATTCTTATTTCTTTATTTTGACTTCCCCCATCGCTACTCATAGGGGAACCCTGCATTGTCACCTGTCTCATCGTCTGTTTTTTTACTAATGCTGAAGTGATGGGTAAAGGAAGAAAGTTAACAACACAGTCATTGGGGCAATAATCCAGGCATGAAGTGTTTCCTTCTGTTTGCATCTGCTGAGGAAATGGCTAAGTGAAGCATTTGGAAGATGTCAATAGTGTATTACTAATTTCATAACTTTTAAGCGTGAAGTGTTAGGTAGCCTTTAAGGGTAATCACAATATAAGTAATCAATAATAATAATGGCAGTTTATTTAATAACTGTCATAGTGTGTCTTCAGGTTAGTTATGACATGGGCTAAAGCTGAGCTGACTTTTCAGTGGTGCCCAGTGACAGGACAAGAGGCAACAAGCTCAAACTGAAACACAGAAGGTTCCCTCTGAATATGAGCAAAAACTTTTTTACTGTGAGGGTAACCGAGGACAGGCACAGGTTGTCCAGAGAGGTTGTGGAGTCCCAACTCTTGGCTATTTTCAAAAGCCTTCTGGACATGGTCCTGGGCAGAAGCCTGTAGGTAGCCCTGTTTGAGTGGGTCCCTTCCAACCTCTGGGGCCATACTGTGATTCAGTGAAAGTAACACAGGAAGCATCACAAAGAGAAAATTTGTAACATGGAGGTAACACACAGAAAACAGAAACTATTTCCTATAAATATTGCTTATTCTGTTAATAAAGTAGATGTCTCCAGCAATAATGTTTTGACTTTTTCATTTTATATTTTGATCTATTGCGTGATGAAAACAAATGCCACCTCCATTTTCACATCAATTTTTCTCCCTTTGTTTCGTTAGTATCAGGTTCGCACTCTTGGTGAAAGGGCTGCAGCACAGTATCATATTAGGGGAAAAAAAAACCCCTGAACTCACTTCTGAAGCAAAATCTAAATCTACTTTCAGAACCGTATTATTGATGCAGAAGTGACGGAAACTGTTTTGTCCACGTGGTGCTCCTGCTTTCACATTCTTCCTCAGAAAGCACTGGCTTTTAGGCAAAGTGCCTTGAGTGGTGATCGTCAGGGCTTGAAGTATACGTTAGGTCCTGTTCCCACCTTGCCCTGGACCAACAGGCAAAAACAAGGATGAAGCTTCATAAAACTACATTGTGTTGTCAAGTATTTTGAAAGGTGTGAAGAAGTAGCAGTATACATGTTAGACTTTATAATTAATTCTGCTAATATCAGTAGTGCAGCAGGGTAAGATCTTGGCTCAAGCTAGAAATTCCATTTGATATTGTAACTATCATTCTGCATAGAGGTATTTTTGGGAGATTGTGAACGTGCTTATCCCAGCCCATGAAAGTTATGTTAATATATTAAAGACAGGTGCCTCAGTATAGGAAAAGTACCAGAATGCTATTTAAGGTAGGTAACACTTGACTAACTGTGGCTTAAAAGCCATAGTAGGCTCGACTTAGCAGTGTAAACATTAACTTAGAAAGCACACTAAACTTACAGAAATGTTCTGTAATTTATTTAAGTCTTTTATCAAAACTTGTTTCTGGTTAAACACAATAAAATACCCGTCCCAACAAGGAAGTTCCCATGAACTTCATCCTAGTGGAGATTGTTTCCTAGAGATATTTTCATTTGTAAAAGAAACAAACTATAAAGTTAGATAGCTTGTATCCCTCCATTGCTGCATGTGAGCCATCCCACCACATCTCTGTGATCCCAACGAGATTATAGCTCTGCAAATGCACACAGGTCTCTAATTCCTTGTGTTTATTCATCATGTTGTGTGTGAGCCCTTTGTACACCCCTTGGTGTATGAGCGCTTCAGAGAGGCACCTCAGCATACTGATTTCCCAGAGAGGGTCTGGGTGGTTGCATCGTAAAGATGCCTTGTAGCCACTTCCTTGCTGATGTGCAGATGCTTGAGATGACCCTGCTTAAGCCTTGTTTTGTAGATTATGTGTTCCCTTTCATTCACATCACCCCGGGCCCTTTGCTTGTAAATCCTGTCCACCACTCCTTCACAGGGCTGCTGGTAACTCTTTACATCGCCACATCGTTCCTGGTTTAAGTCCCTTCTTACCAGGTCAGCCATCCTGCTGGCAAAGATACCTCTGACCCACTTAGTGAGGTGGATCCCATCTCTCCTAAGTAGACGTTACCCTCAAAGATGGTCCTATGGTCATAGAAACCAAAGCCCTGTTGCCAGCACCAGTTCCACAACCAATTGTTGACACGTGTTATCAGTGCCCTCCTCCTCAAACCCTTTCATCCAGGATGAAGGAGAACATCATGTGGGCTTTTCCACTCACACAATCTCCAGTGGACAAACTAATGCCTTAGAATAGCATAAATATAATTGTTTGATGATTTGCTAGTTTTGTTTCTTGTAACAGTTGTACTTGCTAGTTTTGTCACAACAAAAACACTTCAGAAGTTTTGTTTTGTCCTGTTGTTTGTGAATGTAATCTTGTGGCTGGTGGGTATTGATGTGTAGGGCTGATGTGTAATACTGATATATTGTCTACCAAGAGTAAATACAATTTTGAAGTTTTTCCAGGTAAAATTAGTAGGTAGATCAAAACAAGAGAGTCATGAAGTAGTCATTCAGCCTAAGCATCCATGTGCTGTCTGTGATCTACTGGAAATATGGGATTTCATTATCACAATTGTTGACTAGTACTGTTCTTAGGTACTTAATCTAATTGTCAAGACATTGCTTTTTGATTTTATGAACTTTCTTTGAAGGAGTTACCAAGAGTTACGACTTGCATTCGTCCCTTCCAGTGTGTGTATCTCTGTACTTCCCGCTTCTGTTATTCTGCTATTGTAGGGTTTTGCTACTGGAAATCATATGTGAATCCAGAGACAGAGAATCAGCTTATGTACTTCATTCTGTGTCATTCAGTCCTGAAGGGCAAAGGAGTCCAGGAAGGCTGGACATTCTTCAAGAAGGAAATCTTAAAGGCACAGGAGCAGGCCGTTCCAATGTGCTGAAAGACGAGCCAGCGGCGAAGAAGACCGGCCTGGCTGAACAGAGAGCTTTGGCTGGAACTCAGGGAAAAAAAGAGAGTTTATGACCTTTGGAAGAAGGGGCAGGCAACTCAGGAGGACTACAAAGATGTCATGAGGTTATGCAGGGAGAAAATTAGAAGGGCCAAAGCCCAACTAGAATTTAATTTAGCTACTGCAGTAAAAGACAATAAAAAATGTTTCTATAAATACACTCACAACAAACGGACAGCTAAGGAAAATCTCCATCCTTTATTGGATGTGGGCGGAAACATAGTGACAAAGGATGAGGAAAAGGCTGAGGTACTTAATGCCTTCTTTGCCTCAGTCCTTAATAGGAAGCCCAGTTGTTCTCGGGGTACCCAGCCCCCTGAGCTGGAAGACAGGGACAGGGAGCAGAATGAAGCCTTCATAATCCAAGGGGAAATGGTTAGCAACCTGCTACACCACTTAGACACACACAAGTCTATGGGGCTGGGTGGGATCCACCCAAGGGTACTGAGGGAGCTGGTGGAAGTGCTCACCAAGCCACTTTCAATGATTTATCAGCAGTCCTAGCTAACCGGGGAGGTCCCAGTTGACTGGAAGTTAGCAAATGTGGTGCCCATCTACAAGAAGGGCCAGAAGGAGGATCCGGGGAACTACAGGCCTGTCAGTCTGACCTCAGTGCTGGGGAAAGTTATGGAGCAGATCATCTTGAATGCCATTACGCGGCATGTACAGGACAAGCAGGTGATCAGGCCCAGTCAGCATGGGTTTATGAAAGGCAGGTCCTGCTTGACTAACCTGATCTCCTTCTGTGTCAAGATGACCTGCTTAGTGGATGAGGGAAAGGCTGTGGATGTTGTCTACCTAGACTTTAGTAAAGCCTTTGACATCATTTCCCACAGCATTCTCCTGGAGAAACTGGCTGTTCATGGCTTGGACGGATGTACTCTTCACTGGGTAAAAAACAGGCTGGATGGCCCAGCCCAAAGAGTGGTGGTGAATGGAGTTACATCCAGCTGGTGGCCAGTCACAAGTGTTGTTCCCCAGGGCTCAGTATTGGGGCCAGTTCTGTTTAATATCTTTATCAATGATCTGGATGAGGGGATAAGTAAGTTTGTGGATGACACCACGTTGGGTGGGAGTGTTGATCTGTTTTAGGGTAGGAAGGCTCTACAGAGGGATCTGGACAGGCCGAGGCCAATTGTATGAGGTTCAACAAGGCTGAGTGCCGGGTCCTGCACTTGGGTCACAACCACCCCATGCAACACTACAGGCTTGGGGAAGAGTGGCTGGAAAGCTGGCCGGTGGAATAGGACCTGGGGGTGTTGATCGACAGCTGGCTGAATATGAGCCGGCAGTGTGCCTGGGTGGCCAAGAAGGCCAATGGCGTCCTGGCTTGTATCAGAAAAGGTGTGGCCAGCAGGACTAGGGAAGTGGTTGTCCCTTTATACTCAGCACTGGTGAGGCCGCACCTTGGATACTGTGTTCAGTTTTGGGGCCCTCGCTACAAGAAAGACATTGAGGTGCTGGAGCATGTCTAAAGAAGGGCAACGAAGCTGGGGAAGGGTCTAGAGAACAAGTCTTACAAGGAGCAGCTGAGGGAACTGGGGTAGTGTAGTCTGGCGAAAAGGAGGCTGAGGGGAGACTTACCGCTCTCTACAACTACTTGAGGTTGTAGTGAGGTGTAACAAGAGATAGGGCAAGAGGAAACAGCCTCAAATTGCGCCAGCGGAGGTTTAGATTGGATATGAGGAAAACTTTCTTCACTGAAAGGTTTGTCAAGGATTGGAACAGGCTGCCCAGGGAAGTGGTTGTGTCACCATCCCTGGAGGTATTTAAAAGACATGTAGATGTGGCACTTAGGGACGTGGTTTAGTGGTGGACTTGGCAGTGCTAGGTTAACGGGTGGACTTGATGATATTAAAGGTCTTTTCCAACCTAAACAATTCTATGATTCTATGATTATTCCTCCCATAAATCAGTGAAAAGCTGAAAAAGAGAGTAATGAAATTCAAGTTGGTAACTGAAATATTTAGCAACTAGTCCTTATATCAGCAGAGTCCAGTTGCTTACTTTGGTATCCCTAGGAACCTTCAGAGAGAACAATCAATCAATTAGTGTTTAGTAAGAAACTGGTGTTCTAACATGAAAATACATTAGTGTCTAAAAATTATTTATAGTATTCTTTTTTTTTCCGGTGAATGGCATGTATAAGCTGCCTTCTGCTTTACTGCTAACACATATAAATGGTTCCTTTGAATTCATAACATCACTTGTTTGAAGGCAAGTATTCATAAAATTTTTGTTTACACAAAAATTGAAAAGGAATACTTATCTAAAACTCTGGTGTATTATTGAAACTTGTTTCAATTTATCCTGTTGTTCAGGAGCCAAGCATTCTGTATTACTTGTTGAAACTTGATGTTCTGAGAAGTTTTCCTTTATTGTGAAACACATTATGTTGCAAGAAATTCTTAATGAGTATATTGGTGATTCATCATTATACATAGGTAAGATCTTAAGATTAGCCTTTTATTCTGATCATTAAAAGCCTACCATTACTGCATGTGATTACGAGATCTAGTTCACTTTACCTTCTGTGATGTTTTATTTAGCCTTCTAGAGGAGAAAAAAGAAATTTCGTGCTGAACTTGAAAGTAAATTACAGGCTTTCATTTTCTGCATTAAATTAAAGCCTGGTACATTATTTGATCTAGACAATAAAGCATATGTAGCTGAACAAAACTTTGCAAGCTCTGGTAGCTTAAAAAAAGTAAATTAGTTCATGTTGAAGTAGTCCAGGAACAAAATAAACAGTATTCATTAATCTGACACATTTTAACAACCTCATTTGATAAGTAATTGATCAAGTTAGACTCTTAAACCATTCAGTCTTTATATTTCAAGTCTAGAAAACAGAAGGATTCCAACTGAGAATTTGAGTGTATTAAAAAATCTTTAGGGAACTTAACAGAGAACATGAAATTGCACAGACTATACAGGAAAGGGGTAATTTTCAGCATAGTAGCTTTGTCTGAGTTCTGCCCATTAGACTGAAGAAATACTATTCTTGTCACATTCAGCAGCTGGACTTGGGCAATATCTTTTTCCCACTTGGAGAGGTTAATTAGCCTTATTTCAGAATGTGGCCTGTTTAGCTTACATTCACATGATGCAACAAGCACGGCCTATACAAAGTAAAACCATTAACAGATGGGTGTGTCCAGCTGCTTAATTAGCCAGAATAAAAAGGATCTTTGTCAAGCATTCATCTGTTGCTTGTTATACACCTGACAGTCCCATTAGGCAAGGATGTCAGCTTTTCTGCTGTAATATGCAGTTCCTTTGCTTACATGCACTATCAGTGAAAAATGAAGAGACTTCATTTAGATTAGAAAAATGTGTTCATGTAACTGCTCAGTATTGGTGCAATGTGAAAGAATTACACTGACTGCCTCACTGACATGGTGCTAGAAAAACTTCCAGTGAATAGGAAGACAATAAACGTTGACTGTGAAACATATTGTATGGCATGTACAAGGAAAAATCTATACTGTGTAGTGACCTATAGCAAAGAATTGCATTTAGAGACTTAGAGCAGAATAATGGAAGCAACCTAAACACTTTTGAATAAATTAATATTAAGTCATTACGTTTATTTCTGCTTAGGCAAAACTGATGGCAAAGTTTATGTTCCACAACCATGCTTTAGTTATCCTAGTTTACCTACTGATAAATCACTCTGTAGAGCAACCAGTTAGCCTGTCTATTAGATTATTAATAAAACTGTATTACAGTTCTGAGGTAGAGAAGCACATCAGATTGTATGCTTAAAAATAGGGCTGTCACCAAATTGACAGTGTGGAGATAAAATGGATTCAGTCACCAAAACACCTTAATAAAAAATATATGTGCAGTTTACAAATTACACGGCTTCCCTGTCCTGTGGATGGGATGACATAGTCTGAAGTTTGGTAGGTCAGTGTAGCAGTGCCAGCTGTACTGCTGGTAGTCCTAGGCTGGGCCGTGAGGTCCTCTGGGGTCTGTCCAGTTCTCTCTGGGGGTTCTCTCGCACCTAACCCTGAATTCTCTCTCATGTGTCCCGATATGTCTCTGGACATCGTCACTTCCAGGACTGGGCAGAGAATACCCGATTCTTGACCATTCCCGTTCAGCATACCTCAGTGCATAACAGCAGACTGTTGGCTGGCACTGGCACTTGCAGTCTGCCTATCTCAAAGCTTCTCTGCAGCGACTGACAGCTGGTTTTCAACCGAAGTATCCTCTGTTCTTATAATGAAGCTGCTCCCTTTTCCTAAAGGGCTAATGCTAATGCCAGCCAGGCACAATCCATGACAACTGCCGCAAGGAAACGAACACATTATGTTCCTCACTTACTTAGATGAGAGTACCTGGCTGTGGTTTCTTGAGCATCTTGAATTGCAGCTGTAATGATCAAGTACTGCCTCAGATGTGACGTAGCAATTAACAGATATATGGCAATACAGAACAGTCTCTCACCAGTCAAAACTGTATTTGATTGTAGTAGCATTCCTCCTCCCTTGTAGTGATTGACATGTTTGTACACTGTAACCACGAAAACAACATATAGTCAAGTAAAGCTAAGGGCTGGTATAAAATAATGCCTTCTAATTCTTTTCAGCTCTTCACTTTTGCTTCTCATTGGAGCTGCAGTATCTTAAATGATCATTTGTTGGAATTAGTGGCTTAAACTGACCCGTTTAATTGTGCTCTGAAACTGACTGGAAGTGCTTTTATAGCAGAGAGGTGGTTTAGGAAGTTACTCAGTGTTTAGCTTTTCATTTCCACTATTCTCCCAGCTTGCCAATGTTTTTGTCTGGGTTGCATATAAGAGTGAGCGCAGGCTTGCTCAGACAAGCTGGCTCTTTTTTTTACTTCACTTTTGAAGGAATTTTCCAAGTCAAAGGTAATGGGCTGAGAAGACAGTACAGATGATTAATGAATTAAGGTGAAGGTACATCCCTAAGTGAGTAGACATATCCATAGGATTATTCTGATACTTTTGAAAAATTTTAAATTCTTAATTGGCAGAACTGTTGTTTTGACCAAACAGCACTGTGTCTATATTACACATGTTTTTCTTCTCTTTATTTTTCAATATTTATGCATAAAACATTGCACAATGAATTTTATGTATGATTGTGGAAAATAGCAATTACAAAAAGAGATAGTTTTCTAAATAATTTCAATATAAAGAAATTAGCCTTTGTTAAATAATAGTTGGCTTTGCTTTCTAAATAGGAAGAATATTTATTAAAATCTCTGACTTCGTTAGGTGAAAGATCATTTACAAGTCAGTTAAATGTAGTTTGAAGTTCATAGTTGCCCTTAAAAGCCAGTTTCGTTGCATTTCTTCCTTTAAGAATGTTGATCTTTTTACAACTTAGGTTCTTTTTTGTTAGCAATGACTTTGTGCTGCGCAAGGACTGAGTAAAACGTGAATTACTCAAATTTGGAAAATGGTTACGTGTTTAAGCATAAAACTAAAATACTGAACTCATTGGTATTCCATTAGGAATGTTGCCATTGTCTATGTCATTTGTTATGTTTTGGAGACCCCAGGAAGTACTTGGTATCGCGTTGTGCTGTGCTGTGACTCTCTTCAAAAGGTATAATAATCACTGTTATGGTTATTATTTCCATATGTATGTTTAGGAATATGTATATAAACATAAGTTCCCTTTTTGCCTTTGTTTGCAAAAAATAGTTTTCTAAGTCTCTGACTCAGTTTATTTAAGCTCATACATTTACATTGTGGATGAGTTTGGTCTAGTGCACTTAAGGATGTCTTATATGGCACAATGTCTTGTTAACTTATCTGCAGAAACTTTAAGATGATTGCATTTTGGAAAGTAAAGAAAATTTTCTCTCTGGATGTTATTACTGGAAGTTGAATGTTCTTTTTAATATTGGAATTAAGGGAAAAACTATTTGTTTTCAGTTAGGGTGGACTGATATTGGAACCATGGCACTGATTTTAGTGTTAAATAACTATTCTGGATTTTATACAGCATTTTCTGTAGGCAAAAAAAAGGTATGAAATTTACTATTTTACAGTAAATATAGAATCACAGAATCATAGAATAGTTTGGATTGGAAGGGACCTTTAAAGGTCATCTAGTCCAACCCCCTTGCAATCAGCAGGGACATCTTCAACTACATCAGGTTGATCAGAGCCCCGTCCAACCTGACCTTGAATGTTTGCAGCAATGGGGCATCTACAGCCTCTCTGGGCAACCTGTTCCAGTGTTTCACCACCCTCATTGTAAAAAATTTCTTCCTTACATCTAGTCTGAATCTACCCTCTTTTAGTTTAAAACCATTACCCCTTGTTCTATCGCAGCAGGTCCTGCTAAAAAGTCTGTCCCTGTCTTTCTTATAAGCCCCCTTTAAGTATTGAAAGGCTGCAATAAGGTCTCCCCAGAGCCTTCTCTTCTCCAGGCTGAACAACCCCAACTCTCTCAGGCTTTCCTCGTAGGAGAGCTGTTCCAACTCTGTGACCACTTTTGTGGCCCTCCTCTGGACCCGCTCCAACAGGTCCATGTCTCTCCTGTACTAAGGGCTCCAGAGCTGGATGCAGTACTGAAGGTGGGGTCTCACCAGAGTGGAGTAGAAGGGGAGAATCACCTCCCTCGACCTTCTGGCCACGCCTCTTTTGTTGCAGCCCAGGATACGCTTTCTAGGCTGCAAGCACACATTGCCAGCTCATGTCCAGCTTTTCATCCACCAGTACCTCCAAGTCCTTCTCCACAGGGCTGCTCTCAATCCATTCATCCCTCAGCCTGCATTGATACCAGGGGTTGCCCCGATGCAGATGCAGGACCTTGCACTTGGCCTTGTTGAACCTCATGAGGTTCACACAGGCCCACTTTTTGAGCTTGCCCAGGTCCCTCTGAATGGCATCCCTTCCCTCAGGTGTGTCAACCACACCACTCAGCTTGGTGTCATCTGCAGACTTGCTGAGGATGCACTTGATCCCACTGTCTGTGTCATTGATTAAGATATTAAACCCTACTTGGTCCCAATACAGACCCTTCAGGGACACGACTCGTCACTGGTGTCCATCCAGACATTGAGCCGTTGACCACTACTCTCTGGATGCGACCATCCAGCCAATTCCTTATCCACTGAATGGTCCATCTGTCAAATCCATCTCTCTCCAATTTAGATAGAAGGCTGTTGGGGGGAACTGTGTCAAAGGCCTTTACAGAAGTCCAGACAGATGATATCCATAGCTCTTCCCTTGTCCACTGATGTAGTCACTCCATCACAGAAGGCCACTAGGTTGGTCAGGCAGGACATGCCTTTGGTGAAGCCATGCTGGCTGTCTCGAATCACCTCCCTGTCCCCCATGTGCCTTACCATAGCTTCTAAGAGGATCTGTTCCATGATCTTCCCAGGCACAGCGGTGAGGCTGACAGGTTGGTAGTTCCCAGGGTCCTCCTTTCTACCTTTTTTAAAAATGGGTGCAATGTTTCCCTTTTTCCAGTCACCAGGGACTTCACTTGACTGCCATGCCCTTTCAAATATGAGCCAATTCCCTCAGGACTCTGGGATGCATCTCATCAGGTCCCATAGACTTATGTATGTTCAGGTTCCTCAGGTGGTCTTGAACCTGATCTTTTCTTACAGTGGGAGGGACTTTGCTCCCCCAGTCCCTGCCTTGTGGTTCATCCACTCGAGAGGTGTGGGAAGAGAGGTGGCCAGTGAAGACTGAGGCAAAAATGTTGTTGAGTACCTCAGCCTTCTCCTCGTCTGTTGTTACCAGTTTGCCAGTCGCATTCATCGGGGTGGGGAGGCGCGGGTACACTTTCTTTGACCTTCCTTTTCTGGCTGACATACCTAAGAAGCAGCCCTTCTCCTCATTCTTTGCGTCCCTTGCCAAGTTCAGCTCCAGCCGTGCCTTGGCCTTCCTGACCCCATCCTTACACACCTGGGCAGTGTCCCTATGCTCTTCCCAGGATACCTGTCCCTGCTTCCACTGCCTGTGCATTTGCTTCTTGCCCTGAGTTTGACCAGCGGGTCTCGACTCATCCATGCCGGTCTCTTGCCTTCCTTGCCTGATTTCTTACACCTGGGGATCGAGAGCTCTTGCGCTCTATGGAAAGTGTCCTTAAAGATTTGCCAGCTCTGTTCTGCTCCTTTGTCCCTGAGGGCAGTTTCCCAGGGGGTCCTATTGACTAACTCCTTGAAGAGCTGGAATTTAGCTTTCCTAAAATTTAGGGTCCCGACTTTACTCTTTGCCTGACCCATATCCCTCAGGACTGCGAACTCCACCAGTGCATGATCACTGCAGCCCAGGCTGCCTCCAATCTTGATGTCACCAATGAGCTCACTTGTGTTGGTGACCATCAGGTCCAGTATTGCATCCCCTCTGGTAGGGCTGTCTATTACCTGGCTTAAGAAGTTATCCTCAATGCGCTCCGGGAGTCTCCTGGATTGCCAACAGCTCACCGTGCTACTTTTCCAGCAGATGTCGGGGTGGTTGAAGTCCCCCAGCAGGATAAGAGCCTGTGAGCACGATGCCTCCTGCAGCTGGAGTAGGAAGGCTTTGTCAATAGGCTCTCCTTGATCAGGCGGCCTGTAGTAAACACCAACCACAAGGTTGCCTTTGTTGCCTCGGTGTCTAATTCTTACCCATAAGCTTTCAGCTTGCTCATGGCTATTCTTCAGAGACAGCTCTTCATAATCTATCCATTTCTTGATGTAGAGGTCAACCCCTCCACCCCTCCTTCCTCGCCTGTCCCTTCTGAACAGCCTGTAGCCATTGATAGCCGCACTCCAGTCATGGGATTCATCCCACCAACTTTCAGTAATGGCAACTAGGTCGTAGCTTTGTAGCAGCACAGTGGCTTCCAACTCCTCTGTATTTATCCTGTGGACATTGGTTTTCATTATTAAGATTTGTAACATTTCAGTAGTCATCTGTGAGGTTCTATTCCTTTTTTCTTTTCATTTGGTATCCTGAGTTTTGTCAGGCATGCTGCAAAGAAGTAGAGGGTTCAGTCAGCATGGTGACTCTGAGGGTCTATTGATTAATCTCAAATAAATTTGATCAACAATTTATCAGTCTTTCTGAATATTTCAGAAGAAGCAGTTAAATCTGTCAGGTATCATAGGCATGGTTCCATGGAGTTTAAACCAATGATGGTCCTACTTGGCAAGGTCCTGCCCCTATCCCCAGCCCCCATCCCAAATTTATATACCTGTTTCCTGCTTTGCACTGACTACATTTGAATGCAAAATGAGTCAGAGGTAGTTGGAGGGAAGGACTGCAGAAACCCAGCTTTAAATCAGCTTAAACTGCTGTGGAACCCAGCCTTGAAAGGAAGGTCTGTTGTTGCAGCTGGTTCAGTTGTCAAGCAAGGAGAACATTGGATTTTCTGAGAGGCTCTGAGGTTTTTTTTGGTACAGTAATGAATTCCTCCTACTATATATTGGTATGCCCCTGAATAGACACATTTTTTATTATGGTTTTGTCTCAAAAAATATTGTAGGGGTTTTCTGGGGGGAGGTTATTTTTTGGGGGTGGGTGGGAGGGGATATTAAAGTCTAGTTTCTTCCCTGTCAGCCATCTCGGTCTGTTCAGTTAAACTAGAAAATCACCTGGATAGGGCATTCTAAGTATTTGTGGATTTTTTTCATATAAACCTCTTTTATCATGCATGATAATGCTCCTTATTTTTAGTGACATTGGTGCTCAGGCTGCCAAAGTATTCTGTAGCTAATATAGATTAATAGAGATTAAGGACAGTAAAATTTTTAGATCACAGAACATTTGGTTTACAGACTAGTAATTTATATTTGTTTACTGTAATTCTTCACAGAAGCATACAGTCTTCTGTTTTGAAGGTACCAGGTGAAGAAGAACCTGCCTCATCTGGTTATTATTTTCAGTGGTTAATCATTCACTGCTTAAAATAAATTAAAAAAAAAAAAAGTTAACTCCTGATTTTGAATTAATTTTGGTTTGTCACCCAGTCAATTGTATTGTCATTTCTGCTGTGCAAAATTGAGGAATCCCGTAGTTCCCAGTCTATGTTTCCTATGAAGGCATAAGTCATCCTCGATTGTCTTTCTCATAAGTATTCTTTGTAAGGCATTTTCCTTGATTCTTGAACCATTTCTGTATTCTATCCAAATTTCCATTGTTCCCTTTAAATGTCAGGGCCACGATCTTAGGCACTTTTCTACCATGTATGTATTTCTATATGGTTTTAGTGCAGAAAAGTTTCTTCTTCTCAGATTTTAACTACAGTGGTTGCTTTAATGCTTTCTACTGAAGCAGGTTATTTGAGTTGCTTTTCTGCTGTGACTTATTAAATGATTTTCAGAGTTTGCTTTCCAGATTACAGCCCTTCATTCTGTGGCCTGCTAGAAGTTTGACTTTGAATTTGATTGTATAGAGTTTTTAGCGTAAGTCAGTAAGCCAGAGAAAAAACAGTTTTGAATGATGACCAGTTATTTAGAAGCTGAGAGAAGATTTGCTGCTGATTTTTCTGAGTTCTTCGTAAAGTGACAAAACTCAGAGAAGTGATATGTTTCTGCACATGTAAATAAAAGATACTTTGAATATAAGTAAGATAAGAGTAAGATAAAAACCCATTTGTACTAACTCATATGCTAGTAGGGGGAGAAACCTTTTGGCTCATACCAAGATTGGTATTAGCTAATTTTAAGATCCAAATAGAGATAAGTGACAAATTAGTGTGCTAATATAAGTGGCAAAACAAAAAAAATAATGCACTAACCTTTTAATTTTATGTCTTAATTTTATTCAGAGATCACGATGCAGACATCAGAGACTGGGTCGGATACAGGTTCAACTGTGACTTTACAGACATCTGTGGCTGGCCAGGCAGCAGTGCCCACACAAGTAGTACAGCAAGTACCAGTTCAGCAACAGGTAGGTGGCTGTTAGTTTTGGGAAGATTACAAAAAAAAATTCAGGAAGGATAGTTCTTTACAACGTAGTGAAGAACTTCATTTTGTACAAGGCTGCTAAATGAACTCTTTTGCTCTGCTTTTATCAATTTTATTTAGCTGGAATTAAAATAGCCAGAGAAAGGCAAGCTGTTTTCAGGATGTGTTCCTTAACTAGAGCATCTGACAAGCTCCCATAGTACACATACGTTATTCTAACTGTAGGTTATTATGGAATTCATGTAGTAGCTCATAGAAATTTACTTTCATTTATGTTACTGAACATTTACATTTTTTCCTTTAGATAATGAATAATGAATATGTTTCTGATATTATTGGCTATATCATTTCTCCTTTCATTTGGATGTCCAAGTAAGTGCAATACAAATGTAAAAATGAAAAGCACTGTCCTTTGCATCTCTAGGCTTGACTCCCTCCAGATCTTTGCATAATGTCATGAAAGTATTTGTGGTATGAAAATACATAATTCATTATGTGCTTTTGCCAGGGAAGTAAGACAACTTTTATAGCAGCCAGCACAGTGCACACCTCTGTGATGTGAGACAGTCACTCACCTATGCAGCACCCACAAGCTTTGGAAGGAGTGGTGGCAGAAGAAAATGGGGAGGAAAAAAGGAAAAGTATGGGGGTAGAAAACAGAGACTGAATGTGAAAGCCATCACAGCTGTCCAAGACATTCCAGAATACACAGAAATTAGCTGTTCATGTGACAGGTACTCTGGGTGACATCTGATGTTGTTTTTCATCAAAAACTGACTTCACAGTTTCAGAATCAATAATATGAGAACTGGACATAGTTTATTAAATAGTGTAATTTGTTTCTGTGCCAGGGGAGCACTTGTCCCTCAATTAAATTCTTCAGCATTTGTTAAGTTTAATTCTAAAATTCCAGGTGGTGCATTTTTATGTATGTGTTCCATAGTCTCATACATTTCACTAACATTTTTTTCCTGGTGTACAGACTCAATTTATAATGCCTCATAGTTCCATTACTATAATTTCTGCTTATATCTTCATTTGTCTCTTAGCGTGCAAGCTTGTTTTTAAAAAAAATTATTCAGGAAAGCATTGAATTTGGACTTACAAAATTTTATTTAAATCCTTGTCTTTGTGTATTTGCTCAGAATTCACCACTAGTGAATCAAGAATTGTTTGAAATACTTTCTCCTGAGTTCAGACTGTTAAATAGCTCTCTCTTTACTTGAATGTTGATTACGATGGAGGCTTTTGAATACTATGTTAGGTCTTAATTGAAGCTTCCATGATGCTTGAACTTAGCTAACCTTTGTAGGAGATTTTGTCTGGTTAACTCTTTTGTAAGGTTTGTTAAGTGCAAGAATTTTTTTCTTTATGAAATACCATCTGGATAATTTGTCTGATTTTTATGTTCTTTCATGATGACAGATATTTAATAGATGTAGTTTATGTGATTTGTTCTTTGTTACTCCTGTATTTCAGCTTTTCAGATAAAAGATGGCAATTTGGTAGTGCTACACAGTTGCTTGTTTTAAGCAAATAGGATATACATATGATGGTCTAATATTACATACTGAATTTTATCCATGTGAAGTACTGATCAGTGTGAGGGACTGAAGATGGGTAACCAGTTAGTGGCATACAGGATACTTTATAGGTGGCATATAGGATACTTTATAGTATTGTAGTTCTAATCATTGGATTGATTGAACTGTAAGGATAGGATCTTCTGTGCATTTCTGTTCTGTTTTTGTCACAAGCAAATGAAGAATGAGCAGGGCTTTGGTGTTTATAAACTTTACTTGTGCAAAGTTTCTACCTTTCTGAAAACTTCTAGGATAGAATTGGCTCCTTATTTTCCACATAAATAATGCATTAATCTTTGTCACTGACTGTATCTTTTCTGAAGTTATTCCAGTTGTCCTTTATTAATGTAATACTTATGTCAAAACACAGAAGCCCAGGAGTAGGTTGTTTTTTTCTTGCTTAATTATACCTTAATGAGAACAGGAAACTGAATTTTTCTGTTGCACTAGCTGAGTATGTAAAACTGTCCCTGATCAACCTTACACAGATCTCCTTTAGTACTGCTGCTTCTGAGTATTCCCTTTCACTGAATACTCCATTATTATTTTGGATTATTTTTCCCTGTGGGGATACTAGATTATATTTTTCAAGTTGACTCTTAATAGTGACCGTAGGAATCAACATAAAGTTTCAGAAAGGAAAGCTAAGGGATCAACCCAGCCAAGGAAGAGGAGTTTCTTCAAAATTTTGCAGGGATTGAAGGTGCAACAAGAATGTTGGGAAATCCAATGCAGACAGTATTACAGTGATTAAAACACAGTATGTGTGGGAGATTTTTGTAGAGAGAGAGGATAGATTACGGAAGTGGATGTCTGGTGAGGAGAAAAGGAAGAGCGAAGATGTGAATGTGGTATGCCAGCAGGAAATGTGATGAAGAATGTAAGTGGGATAGGTAATTTCCACTGTAGGGTTAAAAAAAAAGGAATATCAAACATTGAAACAATCACTGTGTTGAGGAAATTGTAGGTGTGATCTGCCCTGAGGAATTACCTGTGTATAGGTCACATTTGCCTAAAGTTAATATCGACTTTATGTATATTCGATAGGAATGGGCCAATTTGCCTAAAGAAAATCAAGAGAAAGAGTGCTGATTTCATCAAGTCATTCTTCTGATGGCAGAAGAAGGGCTTATTATTTCTGCATGTTCAAAATTACCAGTGTTGAAAGTTGGAGGGAAAGTTTTAGATGCATAGTATATAAGATATGCTTTTGGTTTATTCTATGGTTTATAAGAGACGTACTTAATAGTGTCAGCTGTATCCAAAATATGTGTGAATATTCACATTTGGATTATATTCTCTTGTGAATATAATTTACTAAAACAATAGAGCACTTCTTGAATTTTGTTAAGTCAAAGATACTGTAACATAAGTGTCTGCATATGCAACAATTTGGCATAAGCCGAAACTTCTGTATTATCATGTTTACAGTAATTTATTAGTACTTTTTAGCAAATAATGCCATTTTAGATTAATTTGTTTTTAATTAATATTGAAGCAGTGTATAGTATTTCATTTTTCCTAGTGAGGTCTTTGTTTCCCGTGTTTCCATTCCTGTATATACACCATACTTAAATGACATTTCATGCATGCATTAATTTGGGGTTGTTTTCATGGCATCAGTGTTTTATTTATGCTCACAGAATGTATGATATCTTTTTCAAAATGAAACATTTTTGCCCTGAAGAAGAGCAAACCGAATAAGTGGAAGGGTGGACTAAGAGCCTTTTTCCTACAGCTGTTTTTGTACTGAAGCATCCTGTCTTTTAAGCAAACAGCGAAAGAGTAACTTTTGATATTTTCAGCTAAAACAAATCCCTAATTTGCATATAGCTGGTATAAATACAGAGCTCATAAAAGTCTGATGTGATGCTCCAAAAACAGGGAAAAAAAGGTACCATTAATGAAAACCTGGGCTTCCCCTCTGGTAAAAGTGGCACTGGTGGCAGCTGGTTTCATGCAGCACAGCAACTGTCACTGTTGAGATGGCATAGAGGGGAATGGTAAGGGGACAATCATGTCCACATGTAAGCAAAAAGCAGCAAGAGTAAGACCAAAAAGGTGGGAGTGTAATTAAATTCTGTTTTAATAGCCTGAGGAATTTTCTTAGTCTTTTATTTCCTCAGATATGGGGATTTTTCACTAATGTATCATTGCTTTTTCAACAGGCACTCTTTAGCACAGTGCAGTAAGCTTCTAAGGATTCAAAATTAACCTGACTTTGTAGTTTATACCATGCAATGTGGAAGGGATTGGAGAAATAAAACTAAAAATAGCCATATAACCTATTTTATAAAAGTATATGCATGCATCAGAAGTTGAGCAAAGCATTTTTTCATATTCACCATACATGATGGCCATCGTGTTCACAAAGCATTGTATCATTAACTGGAGATGCGGACTTCTGCTAATCAAAATTGTTCTTAATGCAAAATCATGTTTAGTATATGAAAAACATAATCATGAACTGACATTAGCCATTATATAAATACGAATGTGCTTAGAATATTACAGCATGTGCTATTTATATGTTGCTTGCCAAAAGTAATCCAGACTAATGAAGGTACAAAAATTCTTTTTGTCTCTGAGAACAGAAAACAATGCACATCCAAGTTGTTTGCATAGGCACTGTGGATAATTATATGTTCTTTCTTAAATGGAGTTTAAAAATCCTTATATATTTTGCCCTGTTGTTCTACTCTTTGCTCAGTAGTATTTTGAACATAAGCACTTTTTATTGGAAATCAAAATTCTCTCTTAAATTTTGGGTTTATGCTTCAATGTAATTTCTGCATTTCAATATGCTTTTATGCACTTTATTTTTATTGACAAACTCTCATAGTTACAATATAACTTAGTCCCTCATTTATTCCTCTAAGGTAGTATAATTAAGAATATAACTTATTTTCCTTTTTTTTTTTCCTTCAACTTGTAATTATAATTACACATGTATATTGAAATAAGTTTTCATTCGCCTCTTGTTCTCCTGGAACATTTCAGCTGCTTGCTTCTAATCCTATTCCAGTTATTTAATTCAGGCTAGAATCACTGAAGCAAGGGGAATGAAAGATCTTCTGTCTGACCCTACTTAACTCATTATTTCCAATACAAGTCAGTTAATTTTCTGTTTTCCAGCCAGACAGTAACAACAATTGCCATTACTAGCTCACCAGTCCACCCCAGAACATACGGTTTTTGAACTTGCATACTGTCACTTTTTAATAAATATTTCATTTTGATTTCTATTTTCAGCCCAAATCATTTAATTCTTGGAGTATTTTTTAATACAAGAAGGCCATTTAGGTTTAGATTTCTGTTTAATATTCTCTCTGTAATCTCCAATTTCTGCTCTGCCCCAAAAACTAGCGAACATAGCTGATACAATTCCTTTAACAGCTTAATAAAAGGTGCAAGGAAAATTATAAAGAAAACAGAAGAAGAGAAAGAATATTTTTTTTTTTACAATTTCCACAAAAAATATTATTTTTTTTTGGTGGTGTTTTGTTTCCTCATAACCAACTTCTTTTCAAATAGGTTTGTGCTCATAAAGAGTAGATATGTGCATTTCATTTCTTCCTGTCATTGAAGATTAAAAAGAAAATCCAGAGGCACTAGGTTTAATGCTCATGACAACATTTTTCCCCAAATGAACTAAGATAGGAAAAAAAATTAGTATTGGAGATACCATATAACAAAGATTTTCAGCATGGCAGAATTTTCATATACAAGGCCATCCTAAAGGCCACTTATTTTATTTGTCGTTGCTTGACAGGAAAAATATTTACCTCTAACTTTCTCTACCTTAAGGTTGTTATGTACTTTGCAATACACTGTAGTGAGTAAAGCTTCCTTGGGCACCATAATCAATTTAACTGTAGCAGTACTGAGTTTCAGAGAAGCTGAAGCAAAATAACTGTTTTTATAAACTGTCTTTTTTTATTACTGTATTGGAAAAAAATTGACCTAATTCAGTGGCCCTTTTGTATTGAACGTCATTGTTAAAATTTAAAGGAAAAACATTTTGAACCACAAAAGTAGATAAAATGTTTTAATAGCACTGTATTGTATCCATTCTTAAATGTTGATTTTAAAAATAAGTTTCTTTATTGGTATAAACAGTCATGACATTTCTAGTACTTAGCCTAGTGCATATTAGGCTAATAAATATATAAAAATCGGTGAAAAATTTAAATTAATCAATGAAAATTTTAATTTTAACATTTTTTGATATTTTGTTTTCTGGTAAATTAATTTGTTGTTGTTGTTGTTGCTCCAAATCATAAAATAAACACATTTTGGAATTTTTCAGTTTCCTGTCCAATAGACACTGAGCTTTGATACACCCTATACCACTTTGTCCCTGCAGTATCCTCTCCGTTCTATGGTAAAGGTCTTGCACTGTGCTGAATCTGTTGGTTTTGAAATGGTAACAGCTTGTATCCAAGAATAATGGGAGAATATTATACCTTGTATAGAGTGGGAATGTGACCTGCATTTACTAATAGAAAGTTTTTAATGTTGTGTTTGTACGTACTGTAGAGTTTCATTTTATCAATATGCAGGTTGCAGGGAGAAAATCACACTTCCTTTATTAACAGAAAAATAGTGTGGGTTTTTTTAATAGGGAGTAAGCCATATCCAGTGTGTGTGAATAGGGAATGAAGTGCATTTTGGGAGAGGTTGGACAAGAACATGGAATTCATACGGACAACAACACCATTTCCACAGTGTTTCCCTGGCTGTACTGCTGGGACAGCAAATGGAGCATATCCATTACATGGCAGGTGACAAATTACTGGTTTTAAGAACAAAGCCTGCTTTCAAGATGTTTTCTCACTGTATAGGTTAAGTAGATCAGTTTGGTGCTCTGTAATAGACTGATCAATGATGACTCCCCTTCTCCCATTGATTAAAGGCAGTAGAACTTGAGTCACCCAAGAAGAAGAAATACTTTTAGAGTCAAACTTAAAAACTATCATAATATGTTGCATATATACACATTTTAGCCAATTTTTGCATGAGTAGATGCTTTTGTCACAGATTGGCAAATTTGAATATTGAGAGGTACTGATTAATAGCAAGCTTACAGGCATAACTTTCTTATGGTGGATTTGGATCAAGCCCATTCCATGAAATTATGATTTGAATTAATTTAAGTTATGAAGTCAAAGGTGATGGAAACAGAAGTAGTTTAATTCTTGAAAAGATATTTGCACAATACAGCTATTTATGTTTTCTAATTCAAAAAATTGTTCTAAAGCCTAGTCATGTGCATAATTTGGATCAGAGTTTTTTGTGTTGACTTTGAGAACTGAATCTTTCTGTTAAATAACTAAATATTATTAGGAGAAGAAATGTACACAGCTGTACTTTACCTTAATAATTAGAAAACATCTTTAAAGTATGTTTTTTGAAGTTGAGAAATTGTATTTCAGGTATATTTGTCAATTAATGTAATGATTGATGTGGGAAGTCAGAAAACTTTGGATTTTAATAGATATTTTAACCATCATGTGTCTCATTGCTGTTAATGGACAGAAACATCTGATTTTCTATCATGCTAGTATAGCTGCATTCAAAACCTTGGGTGTTTTGTTTTTTTCAGAATTCAGGTTTTCATGTCAACCTAAGGGAAGGTTTCTGTGAAAATCTAGATTTTCATTTCAGAGTTTGAGTCAAAACTATACAAGACTAGGAGAAATGTGCTTATTTACAGAACTTTTTAAAATACAGCAGACTTGAAGGTATTAAACTAGGGTATTCTCAAAGAGCTCTTGGAGATGATCCATCAAATGCATGAAACCCAGATTCATCTGGGATTATGGTGTTTGCAATCCTTAGGACCAACTGGATCAGGCTGAAGTTGCCTCATAACAAAATATCTGAGAAAAATAACAGTCACTTAAAAGTAGTTTATGTTAAATCTTATTTACTAAATATGTGCGTTGTCACTTTCCTGTTTCAGTTCCTTGGGTGAAATTGTGCCAGTCTGTGAAGTCTCTAAGTCCTTTTGCATCTTTTAGATTCTGGACTTCTCTTGAACCAAAATATGGCTTCTCTAAATGATGGCAGCTGTAAAATATGGGATTCTTAATCTTTACTGTGGCAGAAGACAAAAAATTGAGACTGGAGAGGAAATTTGCGTAACCTGGAGCTTCCTTACATAGTATATGAATCAAAGGAATTGATTTGTGACTATGTGTACTTTTACAAAATGGGCATGCCATCTCAGCAATATATGTGAAAATAATCCATGCCTTACTACCTTTTGTTGTTTAGCTCATTGATGTAAAACCAGGTTTTGTCGGAGTTTGTTATAGCTGATGATATTCTGGGAAAGGGTTACTCAGATTGGTGTTTTGATTCATTATTGTGCATTGGGTCAAAGCATTACTGGGAAAAAAAGCTTGTATCACTGTAGTTTAACTCCAGTTAAACAAGCGCTAAACCATCCTAATGTGAACCTTTATTTCAAAACTTAGTGCAACACATTTGAGCTGTGATTTTAAGGCTTGTACTATTCAGGACTGACATGGAGTAAGAAAAGGCATACATGTGGCCAAATGATACTTTCAACAGTAAATGTAATTTGTCAGCTTGGTGCAAAGCATAGTTGCACTTCATTTCATCCTTGTTACGCTTTCTAGTTAGTTCTGACTTTGGCACTGAAGGTATGTATGCTCCATGAGCGTGCACGTTCAATGTTAGGGCTCCATTTACCAGACTTATAGCACAAATACTGTGTAAGAACAGTAACTTTCTTTGCTATTGCTATGACATACCTTTAGTAATTATGAGAACAGAGATATCCCATATTGTTTAGAAGCCATTAGGTGCACTGAAGCATTGGTCCTTCTTTACAATATCCCAAATTTCTGGTGTTCTTGTTTTCAGGTGCAACAAGTGCAGACTGTGCAACAGGTACAGCATGTCTACCCAGCCCAGGTTCAGTATGTGGAGGGAAGTGACACAGTCTACACTAATGGAGCTATGTAAGTTGGCAAATTATCAGAATTTGAATGCTTATTAAAATGTGAAGTTAAATATATTTTTTCAGTTAGATTCTACCAACTAGTGTATTTTAAGTTGGAAAGAAAAATTATTCAATCAAAGCTCTTTTATTGTCAAAATAGGTTTTTTGGATGAAAAGCTGAATTTACGCTGTTTGTTTTTATTAAGGCAGAATTTTTGTGTAAATAGAATTCTTGTGATTATTTTAGTTGGACTTACATGAAATTACATATAGAGCGTAGTGTTGTTTGAAAAAGTCCCTTTCAGTTTATGGGTAAGTTCTGTCCGTAGGATGTACCGTGTAACTTCTGTCCTCAGGACAGAAGGCAGGGCCTTCTGTCTTCCTGGCTGCAATCCTAGTGGCAAATGCACAGAAAGGTGCAGCAGCTGTAGTTATTATTTAAAGAAAGTAGTAATGTCATTTTATTCCTGTGTTTAGTAAAACAAGTATTTTTTTCCGAAGGAATGAGGAGAGGCAGAAGAAGGAGAGTAATGTTGTCTCCTTTTGCTGCTTCTTTAGCGTCTTTTCTGCACATTATTGTGCATTTCCTGCTTCCCTGAACATGCTTTCCATCATCAAGTTCCTTTCTCCAATACATAAGCTTAGAAACATAGAAAGAATAATATAGGTTTGATGGGACCTCTGGTGGTTACCTAGTCTAATCCCTGATGTGGAACAGCACCAGCTTTGAAGTTGGCTCAAACATCAAAGTAGGGTCATGTTCCTTGGGAAGGAGCTTCTCTACCTCTTTTTTTCATTTACCCAGCTTTTGCCATTTTTGCTGTGTTACTGGCTTTAGGAAGAAATATAATTTAGAAAGCTTCTTTATTGTATGCAGGTATTTATTTGTTGATGGTAACCCAAAAGTGATTCAAAAGAGGAATATCATTTGGATCAGAGACTTCTGATGTTAACAGTGGCAGCATTCTTTGGTCATTTCTACTAGCATATTTTGCTTAGTTCATTTTTCACATACTTCTCACTTGTAAACCCTAAACAACGTATCTTAAATATGCATTAGACTTCCCTGTTGTACTGGTTTTGGCTGGGACAGAGTTCATTTTCTTCATAGTACCTGGTCTGGTGCTATGTTTTGGACTTGGGCTGCAAACAGTGTTGATAACACAGGGATGTTACAGTTCTTGCTGAGCAGTGCTTAAGAGTCAAGGCCTTTTCTGCTTCTCACACCACCGCACCAGCAAGTAGGCTGAGGGTGCACAAGAAGTTGGGAGGGGACACAGCTGGGACAGCTGACGCCAACTAACCAAAGGGATATTCCATACCATAAGATGTTATGCTCAGCATATAATGCTGGAGGAAGAAGAAGGAAGAGGGGTGACGTTTGGAGTGAATTTGTCTTCCCAAGTAACCATTACACATGGTGGAGCCCTGCTTTCCTGGAGACGGCTGAACACCTGCCTGCCGATGGGAAGTAGTGAATGAATTCCTTGTTTTGCTTTGCTTGCATGCGCGGCTTTTGCTTTACTTGCTAAACTGTCTTTATCTCAACCCATGAGTTTTCTCACTTTTACCCTTCTGATTCTTCCCCCGTCCCACTGTGGGGGGAGCGAGCAAGTGGCTGTGTGGTGCTTAGTTGCCAGCTGGGGTTAAACCACGACAGTCCTTTTTGGCACCTAGCATGGGGCTGTGGTCCCTGGCTGTGGTGTAAAGCATATTTTTTCACATCTTGTCCTCTATAGACTGGCCCAGTGCTATGGCACGAGCTATCTCCCGTGGGGTTGATGTGCCAGGTCATCGAACCCACACAGTCCAGTAAACCCAGTTGTCCCTTTCCTCCACCTGGCCAGAGGCAGGGCCCCTTTATTCCTGGCCAGAGTATTTATCACTTGGTTTTTGTAACTGCAAAAGCCAAAACCAGTCTTTAACATGTACAGCAAAAAAAGGAGCATGGCAAATATTAGGGCTGTGTTTCCACCCCTGAGGCAGTTGATTCCAGGTGTACTGGGTAATCCTCCAAGTGAAAGCAAACTGTTGTCTGCATTCTGCTGCCAAAGGGATTGAGAAAAATGCATTAGCGATATGAATTGTAGCATACCACTTGGCTGCCTTTGACTCCAGTTCATACTGGCGGTCTAGCTTGTCCCATACAGCAGCACCCAGCAGCAGTATGATTTCATTGCGCCCACAGTAGTCCACTCTTAGCCTCCAAAAGAGGTAATTCTTAAATAGGCTATTATTCAAGTTTCTCTTTTCATTTATCACTTGTAAGTTCTTATGTGAGCTGTTGGCACATGCACTTTTGGCAGTGTATGAGATGTCGACACGACTGCTTGTAGTCCTTGATAAAAACAGAAGCAGATGTAACTGACTGCTTAGTACGAACCTTCAGGTTTCCATGATTTTATTGTGTTTCTATATCTGAATCCCTTCGTCAGTTTCTGCAAAATCAGTCAATGGGATATAAAAGACTTCCTTAACACAATAAGAAAGCTCTCCTTAGCAGGTGAGCCTAATCCAGGTTGTCTTTCCCTCCTATAGAAGAATTTACCCTTGTTATTGTGAACAACAACATTGTGAACAGCCAATTTGTTGTTCAATACTTTTAGGAACATTAACCATTCTAAAGATCATGGTTTCATTCATGCAGAATGGGACCAGTCTGTGTTTCTACTCAGAATTTTTAAAGACTGTAAATTGTGAAACACATCTTCCTGTATATTTATACTCCAGATTAAGAATGGAAAAATGTCATTTATGTAAATTAAAGTTATTGAATATATGTATTACATGTTATAATGCCATTTATTTGATAGGGAAGGAGAACGGGGCTCTAGGTTGCTGATGGCTACCTTCCTTCAGAGGTTAAAGAACTGTTTTTCTATTTGCTGTTTTTATTGTTACCTAAGTTCTGTGGTTTTAAAAAAATTATATTTGTTCCTCCTCTTCTTGTTTTGCCACTGGATTAGCTTGTTCAGAGCTATATCAATGTGGGAGTGACATTTCAGAATTTTTGGAAGCGAACAAAAAGCTTACCATATCCCTAAACAAAGCTGGCATAGACTGCACAGCGTTCTGCTGTGACAGAAAACACAGAGGCCAGCCTCTCTTGTGCTAAAATATTTAGGCAAGTGTTCAGATTGCAGTTCATCTTTTTCCGTTCTTCGTACTGAAATCTGTGAAAGGAGCCTTGTGGATCCTGACGGATTCATAGAAGTGTGTTACAGCCAGTTTGTCCAGTTACTCCCACTCCAGAAATTGTCTGTTTCACTTTCAGAAAATAGGATTAGGTTTGTAAATGATGCAATTGACTAGAGTGACCACTGGTTTGTCTTTTGGGTTGTCTTCCTATGATTATATGTTTGATTTATTTTATGACCATGCTAAATCAAATTCTTAATTCTAACTCAAAATCAGATATAGGATGCTTCCATAATCTATTGAGTGACAGTACTGTTCTAGCAATGGAATAAGAAGTCTGCAGTGCATAGTTAGAGTGAAGACATTAATTCAGTATACAGGCATCTCTGGAATAAATGTTACAGCATGTCTGATGAAAGAATTATTCTTTATTTCAAAATAAAGCACTTGCAAACTAGCATTGATTTCAGTACATATATGAGAGCAACAAAGGATGCAGTTAGAATATATGAGGAAAGAGTTACCTGATTCTTGTGATTCTAAAGGTACGAAATTTGTCAGGTTTCACAGTCTTTGTCAAGTCTAACTTGTATTCTTACAACGCAATTCTTCCCACGCATTTTATATCATGATTTCTCTACGCTTAAAAGTTATTTGGTTTTATTATAATTGGAGGCATAATGATAATACAAGGGGTTCAACCTACAACTTGTCATATACATTGTATAATATGAGAATATTTGAATTATGTTATCTACATTTGTGTCTGGTTAATAACAATTTTGCTTGTCAAGCATGTCACTCTATCCTGAAACAAAAATGCATTGTTGTTGCGATGATATATACAGGCTTACATGGCAGTTTAGAATAGATAAAGAATATTATGGCTGCACCTATATTAAGAAGCCAAGTGAGTCCCCTATGCTAGACATGAACTTTCTTCTTACATAAATTGTAATATATTAATCAAGTGTAGCCATTTACCTGATAATTCTGGTGTGGCAAAGAGGGTTTTAATTGCTGGGATTATCCAAGAATTGCTATTGCTGTTGTGTGCAAACCACATTCTTCACTGATTTGTTGTACAATAATTTGTGTGGTTTATGTGGGCAAAACACACCTTGTATGCAAGACCAAGAATTTACTATTAACTCTAATTGAAATCTTAACTGTCAAATCAAAGAATTAGTATCAATACAGTTAAAGTTGTTATCTTCCTGGTACTTCCTAGTATCCATCCCTTTTTCTCGGGCATTATACTTACCCTTTTACTACCCCTCTGCATACTAAGGTCAGTGGCTTCCATCTGAGAAAGGGTTACAGCAAGTTACCACCATCACAGGTGTTATGCCTGGAGAAGTATGATGGATGATGGGGGGCTCTCTACTCACACTGGGTCCACTTGCAGCTGTTTTTAATATGTTTTCTAGCACAGTCTATACCTTATTCATTCTTCAATTGTTTCCCTTTCCGTTATTACATCTGAATTTACTATATATTGTGTGTTTTAAATTTGCTGGATGCTTCTTGCGTACTGTCATCCCACGCTTATGATCCTCTTTGCTACATTTTTAATCTAGGGTCAGGAACTGCTTATTCTATACAGAATAGCTATTTGATATCACTGTCTGTTAGTTAGAGTAATGCATCAGCATTTTAACAATAGGTTTTATACCACACAATCATAGAAAGCTAAGCTAAAATGGAAACAGATTAAGTTTGTCTGATTGTTTGACAATTACTGTTACAGCTAAGCTAGAACAAAGCTCTAGGCTAGCACAGACAAGTCTAGACAAAGGAAGGCTAACAAGCCCAAGTCTTGAGGTCTTGCGGATTTAGTATAAACCCGGTGACATGTTCCTAAGAGTAGCAATACCATATTTCTTGGACTATAGGTCTGCAGTACTTCATCAGAATTTTTAGAGGTCTGTAACTAAGGTTCCATTATCTGTCTAACTTACAGGTCCTGAGAATATAATTTATAAGATTTCTCCTCTGTTTTAATCTGCTTCGTTCCCTGGTTTACAGGGTTTTCCTGCAGTTGTGCATTGTGTGTGCTTTTATTGCTTTATTTCCATGTGGAAAAAGATCTTGGACTGACTATTGAAGAACTCAGTTCTTTTTTATTGATAATGAATGCCTGTCAGTAACATATTTACTTTAATTTTTGAATGTGACAAATAAGAATTTCTTTGTATGCAATAATGCAACTGTATTTTAGGTAAATTTTATAAAGCTTTTTCTGGCTGATATATTTTAAGTTGTCCATATAGAGAAAATGTATGTGCATAAAGCAGGTCAACTATTCACTATTACAGAGGAAATGGCTTACTTCGAATTTTTGTTCTCTGGTTATAGATGCATTAATTGCCCTTTCATAGTGTAGGTTTTGATCTTTGGTTTTAGCAGTTTCATTTGATAAAGGGGGATTGGTGAAAGGAAACGATGACTTACTGTTTTATTAGTTCTTCCATCTCTGTCTTTAGATCAATTGAGGAGGCTTTTGTGGAAGAAGGTTATTGCTTCATTGGGATTTGATCTGTTATTATAAAGCCCTGAATCAATATTCTGGTTGCAGGAGTACGTTTCTTTGTGGGGAGGCAAGAGGTTCTATGAAACAGGGTGAGACAAATGATTTAGCCTTGTGCATGATCATTCAACTGCTGTATCATGTTCTGTTGTGTCGGTGTTAGGGTATATGGCACTTCCCCTTCTTCCCTCTGCTTATGATACACCACCTCCAAAGGCTGCAGCAATGTATTGGCTGTGACAAGGCCTTCCCTCAGTGTTAGACAAAGGATTCTGTTTCTCTCTAGTTTCTGTGAAGCTCACTATCAGCTTTAGGACCACAGGATTATACCAAAATCTTAAAGGAGTATGAGGATATAGTTCTGGCGTGAAAGACTTTCTTGGCTTTTATGCATGGAGGTTTTCTACCATATTGCAATACCATAGCATTATCATGAGCATTAGCTACTCTGCATATAAATGATAGTGTATCTTGAAATATTTATTTTCATCTAGTGTTGATCATATTTATGTCCCAGGAAATAATACCTTAGTTAATTAAGTACCATAAAAGGCTAACTTTCATTACAGAGACGACTGAAAAAATACTTACATGCCTGCCAGCTAAGCTATGCAGATAATCCATACCAAAACCCACAAGAGTAATTCTGAGGTTATTACTTGATGAGTAAGATAATAATTATTATGTTACTTGTTTGTTTGAATTAGAATTACAGAAAAATAAAAAAATTGACACTGAATGGTTTTCTTGTTTGAATTAAGATGCTGTTCATGTACAGCCACTGTGAAGGGACGCTGGTATTTCAAGTTACAGTATAAAAGGTATACATCTTAAAGTAAAAAAACCAGATCTATGTGCGTTTTACCCAAGACTTGAATTTTCCAAGTCGGTGCCTACAGTTAGTGATAAGAATTCAGTAGTTAATTGCTTATTTTGCAAGACACAGAAGTTACTGGAATATAATTTCAAGTTAAAATGTAATTTAAAACTAACACAAACTGCACTTGAGTTAACTTGTCTGGACTTGATTTGAGAGTTTTTATTTAAAGACACTCTGCGTTTCTCAATTCCTGGAAAAGGAAATAAATATGTTTGCTTTTTTTTATTTAAACACAGAGTCATGGAAAAATCTTTCAACAAGGCAGACATTTCTAAGACATGACTAAAACCAGCATAAGTCTGTAGGTGATGTTTTCTAGGCAAATATAAATATGGGAAAGGTAAGTCTGTTCCATCAACTACTTGCTCAAAGAAACTTTGGGGCCATGATCAGCCTATGTAAATTACTGAGGCATGATGGGATGGCAGGAGCACTGACGTATAGTGGTCAATAGATGAGATTCTTGACATTTACATAGAACCAAATCATAGGTGCAGCTGGGAATAAATGATTTCCCATGTGTGCATGTGCTCACTGAAAACTAAGGGAGGACAACAAGGTTTGCTCTTTCTGTGCCATTGTTTTTATTTGTCTCCTTTCTTCAAAATGTCAGTGTCTTTGAAAAGACAGAAGTGTCTCTAAAAGTTAAGCTCAGTAACATTATATTAGTGTCTGTAATTAGCACAAGACATTGCACTTAATTTGTGTGGTAACGCTGGGGCTTACTGAACTCAGAAATCAGTTGTTTTCTGTTTTCATGTGCCAAAAAATATAATTTTATTAACATCTTTATTCCACAACTCCATGTGTTTTATTTCTAGCATTATATTTTGCAAATCATTATAAAATGTATGTTAGCAATAAAGCATAATAGATGATGACTTGAACCATTGTACTTTGCAATTCTAGTCCAACTCACGTTGGTCTCATTAATTTCCAGTGTGGGATCTCAACATTGGACACATGTTCTGGGCTTGCTTACTCTGAATTGAATTCACACAGTGTCTGACTTTGTATGACTTGCTCTCAGGGTAAACATCATCTAGTTTGCACAGCCTTCTGGAAACTAGGATTCTGCAGCCTAACTACTTGGACTTCACACTTACTAGTAACTCTGATGTACCTTCTAATGTCACGTTCTAGTAAACACTGAATTTCACAGTGTTTTGGTAGGAGAAACTATTAGATTCTGTTGCCTACCTTGTATCTCAAGCCACAGTATCTCACCAAGGTGTTCTCATAAAGAGCCAGAAGACTTTAGTTACACTGAGGTTAGTCCTTAGATGATCTTTATATGCAGCTGTTGAAGAAAAGAAGAGCTAGGAGTGCTTTTGCAACCTTTGTAATGGGAAAGAACTGACTGTATGATATATGTCACATTATTTGAGAAAGTATTGCATGTTTGTGCTACAAGTGCTATGGAGAAGTAGAAAATCGCTTCCTTATTTCAAGTTATCCCTTGTGTGTGTCTAAAGGATATAACATATTTTCCTCTTTGCTATAGTTTTATGTTGAAGGGTCATGTTACATACCTTAAAACCTTTGAGTCACTGCTTTCCAAAACATCATCTCATCCAGCTACATTTTTAATTTCCAGATGAATTAGTTTGTATTTTGGATAAGTTAAAAGGCTCTTTGCTAAGTTGCAATTATTATAATGGTTTTATCTCACTTTTAATTACCCTGTTGATCTTTATTGCTAAAGGTTTGCTTAATGATCTCCAATAATCAGGTGTTCTAGAAGAACCTGCTGGTTGTTGGAACAAAGGGAAGAGTGTGTTTATCTTGGAGTGTGACCCATTGGAGTACCCCAATGATTGCTCTTGATCCATTGATACAGAATGCTGTTATACGCAGATGTAGGTGTTCTGATACAATCAGTCCTTATTTAGAGACTATACATAATATACAGATCTAAACAAGTTAAAAGCAAACAAGCATTTCCTTTTCTCTCCCTATTCCACACCAAGTCTGTGACTTAATTTTCTTGTGAAATTTTGAGCGTCCTCTAGAGTTTGCATTGCTTCAGAGAACTGCCCCTTCAGCTCCACTTCTGCAAGTGAGATTTGTTCTCCTCACATCTTTTGGACAGTCTTTTTCCTCTAGCCATGTCTATTTTTACTGTCAACAATGGCTTTGTCCTTTTGTTCCTTTCCTTACTGATACCTGATACTGATACCAAGTTTTTCTGTCCTCTTTTGGGTGAAATTACAGTGTTCAGTCCCTTGACAATCATTTGCATGAACTGTTTCCCCTGAGCTTCCATTTCTACATTTTCCTAAATTGTCCTCTGCTGCATAGGACTGTTCACATTCTGTAAATTGTGTGATTCTGAGACAGATGCAACACCAGCTCTACTAGCGGTTATCTTGCTTATCACAAGATAAACAATATCACAATGGTATCACAAGGTATCACAATGATACCTTGGCTTGATGAAACAGATTAATCGAGACCTGCACGGTACCTAAACACCTACATAGGTTATTACAATGCAAAGATCAACTGATTTTAACTTTCCAAAATAAATGTTAATAGATTAACTGTCTGCTTGAGCAGTAGTCCCTAAAAGAAGTATTTTGCTTTGTTTTCAGTAGACTGAAGTAGACAGAAGACTGTCAGGCTTATGACACATTTAGGATTTTAAAACTAAAGTTTTGGAGTTCCTGAAAGTCTCTGAAGAGGAAGGGAGAAACTGTTGTGGCCATAGTTAATACAACAAAAGTTCTGACTTTGGTTGTTGATAAGGTGCCATATGTTCTTCAGTTATTTAAAAGTAATGATTTTCTGAAGCTAAAGAAGGTATCATTATCTCTGAGTCCATTGTTTACTAATTAATTAATCTCGTGTAAATTTTCATAATTAAAAAACCACAACAATAAACACTAAATTGCCGTGACCTTCTCTATATATTGTTAAGAAACTGATCCCTGTCTAGATAAAGGGGAAAAAAAGCCTGACTTCAAGTTTCTGGATAGGTGTATTAATCACCAGCTTACTGCATAAAACGTGGATGCTGCTTCCTCCTCTTGTTGTGTTTTTGCACAAAAGTGTCTGAATTTTTTTGTTGAACTCGTTTAGTTGTATAGTGTTGCATGATTTTGTGTTTTGATTATACTGAACAAACTGGAGACTTATGCAGAGGTTGGGCACGTTTTCTCTGAATCATAATACTTTAAAAATTTATTTACTTGGACTAAGTGCATCTCAGCATATGCAACTCCAAGTCAGTGGAGAACTTTGAATTTCAAAATGGTGTTGCCTGTTGATTACAAGCAGTATTACAGGTTTTTATGCTTAAATGAGAAAATTAAAGGTTGGGTAAACTGACTAGTTTTTATCTTTTGACCTTTCTGTTATCATGCTTGCCAAGATAGAAAGCTTAGCAGTGACAAAACAGGGTAAAATTTTGAGACTTTTCCAAAATGAGCAATTTGGCCTTTGAAATAATGAATGCTATTTACTTAACAATTTTGAAAGATGTTGATTTGAAGATCAAATTTAGTACATGGGAACAAATACACATTCAAAAACTATAAATAGATTATAACCTATGAAGAGTAATGATTCAAGATAAGTGATTAAGAACGTGAAACATATGATAGAAGGTTTCAGTAGCTGAATAGTTTGTTAGCGTAAACTGGTTAATGAGGCATGAATGTTTCATAGTGAAAGTTACGTAAATAATGTTACTGTTGCGTACCTTTAACTTCTTTCATCTTTGTGACCTTTTACAAGTCATAGTTCTGTTTTGATTTTATTTCTTAAATGCAGTTTTTTGTCATAACATGAATTCATGTCCAATTTTGAATTCACCCTGTAAAAATAACTGCATTTCCCAAAATACCAGTGAACTCAGAATTTCAGGCTTCAGCCAAGAGCTTTAATGAATTTAAAAACAATAGATAACATAGGATTCTTGAACATTGGACTCTCTTGGCTGACATTTGTATGAATTGTTTGTAATTTTGCAACATGCACAATATGCAAAATGTATAACATCTGACTAAAATTCAAAATTTTATTGTCAGATTAAAAAAAGTTAAAAGGAGCTTTATAAATTTCTTTGGAATGTATTAATAATTGGATGAGCTCTTTCTGCCTGTCTCCTCAATTTTTGTCATACTTCCCTTCTCTGCTTCTCTTCAGGTAAGACTGACAAATTTTTCTGTAAGGTTTGGTGGATACTTGGTTTAGCATTGTCACTGAATTAGTTATTTAGTTCTTTGACTTGATTAAATGTTATTCTCTGAGGAGGCAGGGATTGTTTGCCAATCTTATTTAATTTGGTTATAACTATTGTACATACATTTCTAGAATTCTAACATTTCCCTCAGCTAAATGAACAATACAAATATTTTCTTTTCCTTTTGTTTTCTTTTCTTGAAGCCGATCAACAACTTATCCTTACACAGAAACCCAGATGTACAGCCAAAACACTGGGGGAAATTATTTTGATACTCAAGGAAGTTCTGCACAGGTGACAACAGTGGTCTCGTCTCATAGCATGGTGGGCACTGGAGGTATTCAGATGGGTGTCACAGGAGGACAACTCATTAGCAGCTCAGGAGGGACCTATCTGATTGGCAATTCAATGGAAAATTCTGGTCATTCAGTGACTCATACAACGCGGGCCTCTCCAGCGACAGTAAGTATTTCAGACTGATGCAAAATCTTTGAGACAAGTTTCTTAGTCACTCAGATGTTCTTGCAGACTGACATGGTTTTTGTGACAGAATGTATAGCAATATTATGTTGTCAAAATAAGTACTACATAGTACTTTTTGTAGAATACCTAACAAATATATAAGCAAGATACAAGAATAAGAATACTGTGAAAACTTAAACATGAAGGCAGACCTTTACCTTGACAGCTTGCAAATATTTACATTTCATAGGTTAAATTTTTGCATTCAAGTAATATCAGTGAATGCTCTGGGAATGCTCACTTAACAGTTTGTCTGAGCTGAATATTTGTCAGGTTGGGAAATAAACAGCCTCCTTTAACATTTTATATTTTTTCTGAAAACCTGAAAAAACCACAGTGTTGTTGAATATAACTACGTTAGATGTAAATGTTAAAGAGTGTAAGTTACAGGTACGTACCTGTAACTTCCCTGCATTTGTTCGGTTTATTTCCTCTATATTAGTGTACGTTTGGTAGCTTATTTCAAAATAGTTCCAATTGCTCAGAATACTGAGATACTACCTTTTAACACTTTGTTCTTACGTATCTATAGTATGTCTTCAAAGTTTTAATCCAGATTAAAAGGTCATTGTGGAGGTGTCTTACAATGCTATGGGAAGATGCATTATGTTACAACGGTAATAGATAATATTGTGGACACTTAAACATAGAACTTTCCCTTAAGAATTTACTCAATCAGCCGTTATTTCAATTAGGAAAATGGGTTTATACCTAGTCTAGCTTTGCTGCGTAGCCCTAATGAATACTTTTACCTAATTCTTCTGGGAATTCCAGTCTGGATGTAGAGATTTGGAAGTAATAGGGAAGACAATTGTGAAACATAGAATAGGAAGAGCTGAAAAATATAGTGAAAGAGTTAAAGCATCATTAATAATACAGATTCATCGGTACTTAAAAGGGCAATGAAATTAGAGGACTTTATTTTTAGGAACCAATGTAATGAGTAAAAATCTAATACTCTTCTATTTGCAATTATGATGAACGTTTATGATAGCATTGGATAATTTAGGTGATCTGATAAAATCTCTTTATTTTGATTCTTAAGGTGGTTGGTATGGATAAATATAAAATTTTTGTACAAAGTAAAAAATTATTATTTCATCCAAAAACTGTGTAGCATTATTTTCTGAGAATAAAAATTGTAAAGAGTCGTAATTCATGAATAGTATGAATATCAGTAACATAGTGGGAGCTTTCAGCTAGCAACAGAGAATTTTGTATTTGAGTTACAAAATAAAAAACAGTGTATATTAGAAGTTACCTGTATTTTACATGACTTTAATAGAAAAACAGAGTTTCTGAAAAAAGCAGCATTCCTCTTTCAGATTCGTTTAATTAAAATCAAGACTTTAACTTGAATATTTTCTTTTTTCCTTTAAAGTACTCTCTCATTTTACTTGTTTGGAAGATATTTCATGGAATTTTTCACCTGACTTTATGATTGCCAAGCACAGGCAAAACAGTTTTCTATAGGCACAAGTAAGGAATAGGTCTTCTAGACGGAATGAAATTTGAAAACTGATGTTTCTTTAAATACTTAAATGGCAATGATATTCCTATGTTTTCTTAGTTGTTTTAAATTGTTCTAGAGTTGAATACAAATATTGCCTCTTTTAGAGATCATGCTAGTTTTCTCCTTAATCAAATAAGAACAAATGCATGTTTGTGTTTTGCATATCACGCTATAAGTATTTTTTATTCACTGACAACAGAATTCAGTCATTGGAAATGCTTAACTGAATGTGAAATCACGTGAGACTTAAATGCATCTAGTAAACACAAATGAAGAGTAGTAGACTTACTCTGAAGTTGGATATTCTAGAATTATTTGAATGATATCAAAATTCCATGGTATATTTTGCAAATTAGAAACTGCTTTGATTTTTTTGCAAAAATTAGAAGTAAAATTTGCCAAAATTTAACAAAATCTAAGGTTCATACCTTCAGCAACATCTTTCTCTTGCTTCATGTGTCAATAAAACAGCCTGGTTTAGTTGCTCCAAGTAACTTCTATACTGCTGTATCAAGTTGCCTTTAAGAATAGAAGAAAATACTGCTAATTAAATTACAATTACTAAATTGCATTTTTAACACTAAAATAGTTTCCTCTGTTTTTTAAGGTGCTATTTATTTTGTATGGTATAGTTCTGTAAGTATAAGACATTAGAATATATTAGAAGTACATTTCTTGCTAAGGAAGTCGGACACAACATGATTTTAGATTTTATAATTTTAGGCTCTTGGTGTGTATGGTTCAGCTGAAATGTTCAAGAGTCAATTGAAATACAAAAGGTTCAGCTTAAACTGTAATTTTAAAGCAGGAAGTCGGTTTTAATTTTACTAGAGGGCATAATTATGCAAAAGAGAGCAATGTAGTATTTTATTTGGATTGCACCTTAGATAGGTAGAGCTTGTTTCACTTGTGATCCTCATTTGATCTTTACCATCATAACTTTTTTCATTCTTGTATAGAGAATTTATTGAAGTCATCAAAATAACTTGTATCCAGGCTGGTTTGCTAATATAATACTCAGAAAGTTTTTCCAAATTGTGAATTAATTTGGACAATTTTCATATGGAGACAAAGGATATAGAAATGAATAAGAATTTACTCACTAACACGTGGTCATTACAAGTTCTCTTTACTTTTGTCATAGAGGTACTAGTTCTGTTTATTCTTTTAAACTGATAACTTCATTTTTTTTGTTGTTATTCACCCTCACTGATCAAATCATTACCTTCTGTAACAAGCAAATGAATTGTATTATTGATGTTATCAATTTCTGATACATCTAGCTTAAGTTAAAAGAAACAAACAAACGAAACAGTTTCAGGTTAAAAGTCATATGTATAAAATAAGTCCATTTTATTAACTGTGTCTTAGATAAATGAAACTTAAAAATCTAATTTACTTTTCACCAGGTATGCTTTTTGGTTTGTACAGAATTCAATAAAAGACACTCAGAGAGTTTTTACTTTAAGTCTATCTTCACTTTATTTTCTTTATGATTTAATGTAATTCTGAGTTCTGCTTTGGGTTTAATAAAGAGCTAATATTTTGTTTGTAATATTTCATTCATTTTAATTTCTGTCAAACATTCATACAAGAAAGCTGTCCTGCTTAAGCTATAGCAGGCAATGGAAGTGTTTTTATAGCCAAAATATTAAGAATTGTGCACTATCAAAACTATTCCAACATATATACAGTAGTGGTTTATGTTAGTATGCATGAAGAACATTTGTTAGCATTTTCTTTACTGATTTCATTTCCATTGATTTCATTGCTTCTTCCCGTTATATCCTTTGCTGGCTGTCCTGGTTTCAGCTGGGATAGAGTTAATTGTCTTCTTAGTAGCTGGTACAGTGCTGTGTTTTGGATTTAGTGTGAGAATAATGTTGATAACACGCTGATGTTTTAGTTGTTGCTAAGTAGCACTTATCTTAAGTCAAGGATTTTTTCAGTTTCCCATGCTCTGCCAGCAAGCAGATGTACAAGAAGTTGCGAGGGAGCATAGCCAGGAGAGCTGACCCGAACTAGCCAAAGGGATATTCCATACCATAGAACATCATACCCAGTATATAAACAGGGGGGAGTTGGCCTGGAGGGGCGGATCACTGCTGGGGCATCGGTCAGCGGGTGGTGAGCAATTGCATTGTGCATCACTTGTGTTTTCTTGGGTTTTATTTCTCTCTTTTTTTTTTTGTTATATTCCTTTTCATTACAATTATAATTATTGTAATATTATTATTATTATTATTATTATTATTATTATTATGCTTATTTAGTAGTATATTTTATTTTACTTTAGTTATTGAACTGTTCTTATCTCAACCTACAAGTTTCACCTTTTTTTTTCCCCTCCTCCCCATCCCACTGGGAGAGGGGAGGGGGGAGCGGCTGCATGGTGCTTAGTTGCTGACTGGGGTTAAACCACGACACTGGCCTATTAAACTACTTCTCTACCTACTAAAAAGGATTTTTTCACTAAAACAGAAAGGCATTCAGATTATAAGACCATCTATATAAGATATTAGGTAAATAAACAGCTTTCCAAAATGACCATTTTCATGTGAATGTATGTGGATTGGTGTCCTGGTTTCGGCTGGGACAGAGTTAACTCTCTTCTTAGTAGCTGGTACAGTGCTGTGTTTTGGATTTAGTGTGAGAATAATGTTGATAACACGCTGATGTTTCAGTTGTTGCTAAGTAGCGCTTATCTTAAGTCAAGGATTTTTCAGTTTCCCATGCTCTGCCAGCAAGCAGGTGTGCAAGAAGCTGGGAGGGAGCATAGCCAGGGCAGCTGACCTGAACTAGCCAAAGGGGTATTCCATACCATAGAATATCATGCCCAGTATATAAACAGGGAGGAGTTGGCCAGGAGGCATCGGTCAGTGGGTGGTGAGCAACTGCATTTTGCACCACTGTTTTTTTTTCTTTTTTTTCCTCTCTTCTTTTTGTTGTTATATTCCTTTTCATTACTATTATTATTATATTTCATTATTATCATCATTAGTATTAGATTTTACTTTAGTTATTAAACCATTCTTATCGCAACCCACAAGTTTTACCTTCTTTCCCGATTCTCCTCCCCATTCCACTGGGAGCGTGGGGGGAGGGAGTGAGGGAGCAGCTGCATGATGCTTAGCTGCTGGCTGGGGTTAAACCATGACAATTGGTCAAGAATGAATTGTGATTGCATTGAACAAGAAGTGATTTACCCTAGCTGGATGTCTGTTTGAAATGAATTTGCATGTTGAAACCTGTGTGAAAGAGTCGTGTATTTGGCTTATTGGCAGCTGTATTAAAGAAGGGGCAGCTATATTTAAGAGACTAACTAGAAAATTGGATTGCCATGTCAATAATGAAATTTAAATCACCTTCCAATTTTTTTTTCGTATGTAAATGTCTAAGGACTATTCTTGTGATAAAACAGGATGATCTAATCAACAAATTTCATAATATCACAAGGTTAAAAAATTCATATAGTTTCTAGTAATAAATGTGTTGTTATGCTTGTCAGCCAGTGAGAGGCTCCAATCTATTAGTCTTGTTTTCTAACAAGCTTTATGGCTGATCTGCAATTATAGTTGTCATTCGTCAGTCTTCACCAACTCTAGGAGGTCTCCACTCATGCTGTTGCAGAAATTTATCCTATTTCAGTGCAAATCTAAATGTGCATGAAAATAAAAGCAAAATTAATATGGATATAATGTATCACCACAAATTATTATTTCTGGTAGTAAGCACAGTGTGCAGAATTTGCTGTTAACTTTAAAGGAAGGATGGTACCTACCCAAAATGTGTCATAATTAATGGAGGGAGAAGAACAACAACAAGTAAGAAGGCCCAGTGTAAATATGATATCCTGATAATATAATTTTAGTGGAAGTATTATAAGTATTTTAAGAACAAAAAGTAACAAATGTTTAAATGGTCCCTTAAAGGTGGAGAGGTTATCATTTGGAAAATAGTTTGAGATGGGATTTTATTTATTAATCTCTTTCTTGGTAGAGGAACTTTTTCCTCCTCCATTCCCCAACTTTTCTGGTAAATTTTATTTAGCTGGATCCATCTTAGCATAAAACAAACCATTTCTGATCAAATCGAAGATGCACAGATTTTTATGCTACAAAGGATTATTAGATCATTTGGTCTGACCTCTTAAGCTGGCAAGATATTTACTTATGACTTCTTCAGCTGAGCACAGTGACATCTTTTGTGAAAAAAGGCATCCATTTCCAGATACAAGAAGGAAGATAATATTTTTTTTCTTCTTTTAAATGAGTCATAAGAATAGTTAATCACTGCTACTGCTAAAAAACCATTATGTGGTATGAATTAACTGGAGGGGTGGGAAGTTTAGAGGATTTGTGGATTTTATGCCATTATAAACCTCTGCCTCCAAGACTTTTCCTCCTGCTTTGGTTTCTGCTTCAGAGAGAAGCCATGAGCTGTGGAGCATCATGGCTTCTCCCTCTCTCTTCCAGAGTTTTCAGTCTAGCAATGTGGCCAAAATAACTTACATCTTTCTCCTTCTCTGTAAGGTCAGCCACACCTACCCTGTCTGCTTTCTGGCTTCACCTGCCTATGCTCCTTGTTTCTCTTCTGATACAGTCTGGCTTCAGCTTTTAGTCATTGGCTTTTGGTGTATTTTCTGTCTAAAAGCCCTGTAGCACCTCACAAGTTGTTTCCCGTTTTGGCAATTCAATATTTATTCTGGAATTTGTGTATCAAAAATCAAGATGTAGTGTTGTTGGAAACTCAGTTTATTCTGATGTAGCATTCCGATTACTGATTAAAAAATATTGTAATAAACTGTCCTGGTTTCAGCTGGGACAGAGTTAATTTTCTTCTTAGTAGCTGGTACAGTGCTGTGTTTTGGATTTAGTGTGAGAGTAATGTTGATAACACGCTGATGTTTTAGTTGTTGCTAAGTAGCGCTTATCTTAAGTCAAGGATTTTTCAGTTTCCCATGCTCTGCCAGCAAGCAGGTGTGCAAGAAGTTGCGAGGGAGCATAGCCAGGAGAGCCGACCCAAACTAGCCAAAGGGGTATTCCATACCATAGAACGTCATGCCCAGTATATAAACAGGGGGGAGTTGGCCTGGAGGGGTGGATTGCTGCTGGGGCATGTGTCAGCAGGTGGTGAGCAATTGCATTGTGCATCACTTCTATTTTCTTGGGTTTTATTTCTCTCTTTTTTTTTTTTGTTATATTCCTTTTCTTACAATTATTATTATTATGATGCTTATTTAGTAGTATATTTTATTTTACTTTAGTTATTGAACTGTTCTATCTCAACCCACGAGTTTCACCTTTTTTTTTTTCCCCTCCTCCCCATCCCACTGGGAGGGGGGAGGGTGAAGCAGCTGCGTGGTGCTTAGTTGCTGGATGGGGTTAAACCACAACAGAAACACAATGGGGTTTTTATCATAAGATATTAAAAATAGGTATCTTTGAATCCGTGAGAAGTATTTCTGTTTATTTATTTTATTTGAAAATGCATAAGCTAGATGCAAGATGACTCACCACTGGTGTTCTTAAAACAGTCTGATTATCAGTGGCATAGAGGCATCACCTTTCTAAGGGACTGGATTTTTTTGTTTCTGATTAAATACACATTTGTTCTAAAATGGCCACTCTACCTCTCTCTAAGGCTGTCTTGCCATAAATGTTTTCAAATTTGGTTTTAGTAATAATCTGAACTAAGCTTTCCTTTTAGTTTCTCAATTCTGATTTTCTGGTGTGAGTAACTCCGATGTGTTTACACGTGTTTTTCAGTGTTAGGTGGAAGGTTCTAGAAGTCCTTATAATCAGCTTGACAAGGGATTTTTGTTTGTTTGTTTTACTTTAAGTGTTTGTACCAAATATGGGGAAAATGACCACAAAGAAAAAAAGTTTAGAATCTGTTTGAAGATGTATATAGTGAAGATGAGGTATACAAATAAATGGATGATCCAGGGGAGAAATGATGAATTGGTCAGTTTGACCATATGTTTGAGAACTTCCAGCAAGGAAGATAAACATGGGCAGCAATGTTTCATTTGAAAATTTGGGAAGAAGAATCTGACCTAAACTCCAAACATTTTTTATTTTTCCAGTCTATGGCTGTTAGGTGTGCATTTTCCCCCTATGTTGACTCCATATATTCTTTTGTAATCACTAGATAACATACTATATTCATTAGTCAGTATGCATGCCTTATGTACATGCAGACTACTGGAGATGTGCATTTGCAGCAGGTATTTTGACCAGTATCTGTTATGTATGTTAAGCTTGGATGTTGTATTTACAAATTAATCAATTTTAGGGGAAAAAAGCTTTTTTCCTAAGTTTTTAAGGTTTATCAGCATTCTTTTAAGGCCAGCATATGTAAAATACCATGCTTGTTTTACATCTTTTTGTGCTCTCTTTCTGCATATTTACATTTCATTCTTTCCAACAGACTTAAAAAAGTATCTTTCTTTCCATCTTCATAGTACTGTTTCATTCTCTTGAGCAAAATTTCATAGAACCTATTTACAGGTGCTGCTACAGCTTTGTCTATTGTGAGGAATGCAAATCTTTTAGATTTAATTCTTCCAGCTGTAAAGGCTAGACCTGAGTTCTTTCAGTGTGGTCAATATTATTTCATTTTCAAGCTTCTTTTTTCTGGGCAAGCTTGTCTGCCTAACGCAAGCCTCTGGCATAAGGTTCAGAAGACAGTATGACATATATGAATACTCTGTCCTGAAACAGAACTGAAAGCCACTGTAAATCATGCATGTTTGTGGCATCTTAAAAGAGTGAAAGTGTCACATTTTCAAAAGCCCTGAGTCCATTTATCCTGTAGCTTCAGGTTAGTTCATGATGTGTATGCACCTTATTTAGGTAAGCACAGTTGTTGCAAGTACCCAGGACTGAGCTAGCTGTACCAAATTAATCTTTCTTGTACACATATGATGAATTAGTAATTCCTTCATAATGGGGCATGTGATGAAAGGTCCTTCAGAATTTCACTTCCTTTAAAGCCTAAAAGGGCAAACCTTTGGAGGTGGATGAAGACATTGTGAATGGAAGGTGCCTGTGGAGATAGAGACAGGAGCTATCTTTTTTGAACATGATGCAACAATATATTGAATTTTAAGATACCACCTGAAGTTGCTTGCTTTGCTGCTGGTGGAGGGTGGTTTGCAGGTGCAAACAGATAAAAGAAAATAAATTGTAGGATATCCAGATTAATCGCAAAACCTCAGGGCTTAAACTTCTGCAGATTGTTTTCTTTATGTCCTGACCTCCTTAGAACGACTTACTATAAATACTTTGTGTTAATTAGTTGAATCGTTAATCAGTTGAATCATAAAAAAGTACTATTTCTTTCTTCTTCCTAAGAGGATGGCAGTTTTTTCAAAGTGGGTCTGGGATAGGTATTTGCTATGTCTATGCTATACACATCTGAGACTATTATGCGTAATTTGTTTCTCTCGTAACATGTTAAGGAACATTAAGACATAAGCTAGCAAAAACAGTTAATAACTTCCAAATCAGTAGATCACATAAAGAGTGAACATTGTAGGATTCTGTATGCATATACTGGGATCAAACTGTTGAATTTTTTAACCCTGGGGAAATACCCTTAATCATTAACAACTGCGTGAGAGTATAAGGTAGTATTTTAGTTGGCAAACAAAGTAAATCAAAAGAGAAGTCTACTAGTTTTCATAGTTATCATGCTCTAATTTAGTGTCCACCCATGTTTATGTTACTATACAAACTGATTATCATTCCTACCAGTAGTGTAACATTTAACATGGTTTAGTTGGAGTTGCAGTGGGAGTGATAGTGTACATTTCAGTTATCAGTCAGAATGTTTTAATAAATAATGTTTTTAGTCTTGTTAAGAGAAGAATAGGAAAAATGTATGACTGCTCACATATTCAAATAAATGAATGTGTAATTCTTGTTGTCATTTAGCATTTCAGATGTATATGTAGTTAGTTGTGCCTGGAATCTCTCACTGCTTTTTGCTAAAAATGCACGGTTATCAGTCTTCCTTTTGTATTTATGCAGAATATAATTTTAAATCTTAAAATTATTTTCATATTCTTTCCACAAAATATCACAATAAAAAACACTGCATTACCTATGTAATTAATCTGTGTACATGCTTAAATTCTGTTTTGAATAGAGATGAAATTATGTTCTGTTTTTCTAGAACCTAAATAAAAGTCCCTGGCCAAAACTTAGAACTTAAAAGCTTAAAGGAACAGATCCTTCACATAAACAACTTTTTACACAGGTAGCTATTACTCCCTATACACACGGTACTCTGTGTCACATATATCATCTTGAGAACCCAAAAGCTTGGAATAAGAGAATAGAATAAAACAGAATATTTCAATTGGAAGGGACCTACAATGATCATCTAGCCTGACCACTTCAGGGCTGACCAAAAGTTAAAGCATGTTGTTAAGGGCGTTGTCCATATGCCTCTTAAACACTGACAAAGTTGGGGCATCAACCACCTCTCTAGGAAGCCTGTTCCAGTGTTTGACCACCCTCTTGGTAAAGAAATACTTCCTAATGTCCAGTCTGAACCTCCCCTGGCACAGCTTTGAACCATTCCCAGGCGTCCTATCACTGGATACCAGGGAGAAGAGCTCAGCACCTCCCTCCCCCCCTCCCCTCCTCAGGAAGCTGCAGAGAGCAATGAGGTCGCCCCTCAGCCTCCGTTTCTCCAAACTAGACAAGCCCAAAGTCCTTAGCCACTCCTCATACGACATGCCTTCTAGTCCTTTCACCAGCTTAGTTGCCCTGCTCTGGATGCGTTCAAGGACCTTCACACCCTTCTTAAATTGCGGGGCCCAGAAGTGCACACAGCACTCAAGGTGAGGCCACACCAATGCTGAATACAGTGGGATAATCACCTCTCTTGACCAGCTGGTTGTGCTGTGTTTGATGCACCCCAGGATGCGGTTTGCCCTCTTGGCTGCCAGGGCACCATGCTGACTCATATTGAGCCTGCTGTCAACCAGCACCCCCAGATCCCTTTCTGCAGGGCTGCTCTCCAGCCACTCCTCTCCCAATTTAGACTGGCATTTCTCTGTCCCAGGTACGGAACCTGGCATTTCGACTTGTCACTTTCATGTCACTGATGATTGTCCAATACTCCAATCTATCCAGATACCTCTTCAAGGCCTCTCATCCTTCGAGAGAGTCAACAGCAGCTCCCAGTTTGGTATCATCAGCAAACCTGCTAATGGTGCAATCAACTCCTGCATCCAGATCATTGATAAATATATTGAACAGAACTGGCCCTAGAATTGAGCCCTGAGGAACACCAATAGAGGAAAACAAGAAGTAGCCGGAGATTTTCAGAAAGGGCAAGATGAATGATTTAGTGTCTAGAAAATCTGTCTTCAAATCAAATGTATTTTATGCTCAAAAATAGTTAAAAAGTGATTGTATAGCCTACATAGGAAGAAGATTTCTGTCATTAGAGATATGTATCTGTCAGAAAAAGCTGAAAGTTCATTTTATCAAAATTTACACTAGAAATAATGAACAAAATAATTAGTAGTGAGAACAATTTCTCTTGAGAAGCTTGCCCGAGTAGAATATGATGAAGACTCATTTTAAATATAGATCACATATGTTTCTGAGCTTGATGAAGTAATTAACATGTTTTACTGGTGACCAGCACTGCTTGGCTTATGCTATGCAGTAAAAATGAACACAGATTCATTGTCTTCAATGGCCATACTGGTGAAATCTATTCCTAAAAGAAACTCCAGCAACAAAAATCCCCCAAATGACAGAAAAGAAACAGTTTCTTTATTTGGCTCATTGCATAGCACCAAAAGGCATTGAGGCAATATGGCAGTGAGGAATGAGTGTCATCTGTAATGCCACTCTTCTTTTTAAGTGCAATTACTACTACTTTTTAACAGTTTGTTTCTCTGAACAAACAAGGCCACAAATTGCAGCAACAAAACGAGAGTAGCGCAGTAGTGGGAATGAGCAGCAGGAGATGTAACTTCAGTACTATAGTACTTCTGCGAACTAAGCATTGTGGAATAAGTAACCTAAGATTCAGAATTAAGATTTAAATGTGTATATGGTCTTCATTGTTTGATTGCAGTACTATGTTAAGAAGGGAAATTCTATGGCTATGCTATATAGTAAGTTGACCTTACTATGATGATGTTTTAAGCTTGTAGTTTTTATCATGCAGCATCTTTTAAAATTTGATCTTTCCCGTGTGATTCAATACTTTGACCTCATAGTATTTTCCACTGAAGCAAGAAGAAATCAGAATACTGAAAAAAAATATATTGCTGTGTAAGCATGTTTTCTTACATAGTAATTGTGTATTTTTAATAATGTACTTTTTATAAAAAGGCTTGTATAGCTAATACTAAACAGTTGTAAGAGAGAAACAAGAAGTGATTCCTCACACAGATTACAATTAAATACTTGTCAGTTGCCCTGTAAAAAAGGGAGAAGCTAATTTTATATCCGTCCTGGTTTCGGCTGGGATAGAGTTAATTTTCTTCTTAGTAGCTGGTACAGTGCTGTGTTTTGGATTTAGTGTGAGAATAATGTTGATAACACGCTGATGTTTTAGTTGTTGCTAAGTAGCGCTTATCTTAAGTCAAGGATTTTTTCAGTTTCCCATGCTCTGCCAACACGCAGATGTACAAGAAGCTGGGAGGGAGCATAGCCGGGACAGCTGACCCGAACTAGCCAAAGGGATGTTCCATACCATAGAACGTCATACCCAGTATATAAACAGGGGGGAGTTGGCCAGGAGGGGCAGATCGCTGCTGGGGCATCGGTCAGCGGGTGGTGAGCAATTACATTGTGCATTACTTGTATCTTCTTGGGTTTTATTTCTCTTTTTTTTTGTTATATACCTTTTCATTACAATTATAATTATTGTAATATTCTTCTTATTATTATTCTTAGTTAGTAGTATATTTTATTTTACTTTAGTTATTGAACTGTTCTTATCTCAACCCACGAGTTTCACCTTTTTTTTTTTCCCCTCCTCCCCATCCCACTGGGAGGGGGAGGGGGGAGCGGCTGCGTGGTGCTTAGTTGCTGGCTGGGGTTAAACCACGACAGTAGGTACAGTAAATTCAAATATCAACTGTAGTATTTTTCAGTTTCTGCTATACAGAGAGTGAATTCAGCCAATATTGATAAATTATGCCACTAAAATTATGGATAGTACTGTGATATTTGAAGTAGGATAGGGAGTGTTCATTAGAAAACGTCTAGACAGAGAATGATAAGTGTTTTTAAAAGTATAAGTGGTGGTTTCCATTGCTTTCATTTTGGCCATTTGATGTAGCTAATTAATTGCATGCCTTTTCTTACTGTGTATCCTGTTGTCTCTGTCACTTTCATAGTTGTTTTTGCACTTCTAGCTCCTCAGTTAAATTACAGTTAGGTTCTAATTTTTTTTCTTTAATGCTGTCGTTATCAAACTGATCAAAATATCCATTGATATTAAAAGAGAAAAGTATGGGAATGGATGTGAGAGTATTCGTACATTTGCATTTGAAGAAATACTACTTTGTATTTTAGTAGTGCTGTGTTTTCTTTTCCTTTTAAAAGGTAAAATTATTGTGAACAAATCTGCTTTTCCAAAGGCTGGATCCTATATCTGGATCCTGGAGTCTGTATAACTCCTGACTTTCCATTTACTTTGACAGCTGGGGATATTCAGAGGGTGCTGGCAGCAGTAAGGGTGATGTCCTGTCCCAGTGAAGCTAATGGTGGAAAACCTATTGAATTGTTTGTGTTTGGGATTTGATTCTGTGATTCCAGAGAGCTGAAGTTCTGTTTCTAATTAAATTCTTATTGCAAGCTGTGCACGTCTCTTTGTGATATAGTTGGAGGGAAAACATACAGAGGCCTTTCCTAAAATTCTGTTTAGGGATTTATTTATTTTTTATTTTATTAATGATATTTTTGTTCAATCAGGGTTATTTTTGTTTCAGTGCAGCTCACCAGTAAATCTACTCATTTAATTTCCTGAGCAGGTTGGAAGGTAAAATGGACTTTGAGGCTGTGATCCTGCAGTATACGTGCAAGCAAAATGTCTTTCTGACCTCATTGGGGAGGTTTTTGTTCACTGGGAGTCTGGTATGAGGCCTCTTAGTAGACCATATGCCCTAGCCAGGAATAAAGCAAGCATTTCTGTTGATCTGTAAGCAATCTGTCAAAACTTCTCTGATCAGGCTTTTTTACTATCTCGTCTTGAGTCCTTTTTTTAATGACATCTATTATCAGATTGAAATGGCGATTGAGACACTGCAAAAGTCTGATGGTCTGTCCACTCACAGAAGCTCTCTTCTCAACAGCCATGTAAGTTGCCTCTTCTTCACATACACTCTCTCTTGCTTGTTCTGCATGCTTAGCCTGCCTCTAAATGTTTGTTTTGTTTTATTACTACTTTTTGCTCTTAATCTTCTCATCTTAGTTGCTTGTAATCTTCTACTACATCTCCCATGGCTTTATTTTGTCAGATGAAATGTCTTTATGATATATTGCAGAGTGTTACCTGTTTCCTATGCTCTACACTAGTGTTAAGACAAGTTAACACATTTGACTGTTTTGCAGATTATAGTGTAAATTTCAAGATAAAGTTCAAATAATTCTAAATTAGCTGGCTTTTGACATTTTAAATAAAGTTGTTTACAAAGCAAAGTCTGTGTGCCCTATATTAATTTTGGGGCATGTGAAAAGGAAGAGAAGAAACAAACAGCATGCCTAAATAATATCTTTAGATTATTTTTAGGTGTTTCTTCATTTATTCGGAATAGAGAGTTCATTATGAAATTACTTACTTAAAAATCCTAAAGATCCTTATGATGACCTGGAAAAAAAATGAAAGCATTATATTATTTTGAAGTGCATAAAAATGTCTTATTCAGCTGCCTTCTGCTTTGTTCTTATTCTGCAAATCTTACAGTTAAGAACTTTCCATATACAAAGCTAAAAGATATTTGGGTAAAAACATGATCTCCAAATATAGTGATAAATCCATTATATGTAACTTTAAAATAAAGGAAAAAGGCCCAAAGTTAATTTTAAACTTATTATATAAATATTAATATTGCTTTGTAAGTTGCTAGTCTTTCTTGAAATGTTTTTTTTCTGTTAGTATTCGTGGGTTTGTATTTTGTATTTTTGCCATGTTGATTAGTTTGTATTCATCTTACCTCTTTTTTCCTTCTCAGCTTTACTAATTATATAAATTCAAATTCCTTTATTGTTTTACAGAAGAAATTTAGATTTGGTTTGTGGTCTTAATGTAAGAATATGGTGGTAGAGGCTGTCCCTCAGAAATCAAATTAAAAATATATGTTTTAGCAGGTTTGGGTTTGGGTTTTCGATTTTTCCTGGATGGGTCTGGTTATATCAAAGTCAAAACTAGAATTGTTTTGTGGAAATTTTAAGCAAACTTTTTTTTTTTCTTTAGAAAATGCCAAAATTGAAAGGGGAAAATCGTATTACAAGAAGTTATACAAAATGTTATACAGAAGGACTTTTAGATTCCACTTTGGATGCTTACAAAATAGTTGTTCTGAAGATAAGACAGTGTCAAAATTATTATTTCAATAACAATAAATAGTATTAGACAGATAATATCAAAATTATTATTTAAATGTTTTTAAAGGGATTGTAGTTTTATTGGCAAAGTGTCAGAAATTTATGTTAAGATTTGGAACACTTGAACTGTTGATAAGTTTGTGTTTAATCCTATTATGAAGTCCAGAATCTTGGCATAAAACCAAGAAGAATTACAAGACAAGCTGCTGTGCCCCAGTAAACTATGTTCCACTCATTCCTGCACTGTTCACAATGTGTTCGTAATAATGAGATTTGCATCCAACTGTTAAGTCTTATCATGATATTTCTTTCTTGAGTGTGAAGGCTTTTTCAAAATTATTCTGATGGGGATATATCTTTGACTCGGGGGGGCGGGGGGGGGAGGGCGGGGCGGGGCAAAGATCCCTGTACGTATTTTTGTGGCAATCAGTCTTTCCTTGCCTTCATCATTTTGGAGGAAGTTAACAATCTAGATCAAACTTACTGGATGTTTTGCCTATTTTTAAAGTAATGCTTATTGTCTTTAAATTCAAGTAAGGACAGTATGGAGGAAGTTTAAGTATAGGTTTAGTCTTTGTCTCTTTGAACTGTTCTTGATTTTGACTTCTTATGGTTTGGTTTGGCATTTATTAGAATAATTGGGTTTAATCGGTTTTAAAATAGGATTCTAAATTGTGTGTTTAATTAACTTTCACTTTGCAGATGATATATTAATTTGTGGGAGAATACTAGTTTTGGGATTGGGATTTTCACCCTATGATAGCTCTAGGAGGTTTTCTAGGATTTTTTTTTTTTTTTTTTTTTGCCTAAATTCATATGTGCTCATTTTAAGGAGTTTGTCATCTCTCCTCTGTTTTCTTTTCTTTCCTGATTTACTTCTGCATGAGATTGACTTATTTAATTAATTTGATGGTTGAATGTTTTATAAACATTGCAGCTTAATTGGAGTCACAGTCAATTTAACAGGTCTGACTCTGTATATATTTCATATTTTACCCATCTTACCCATACAGTATGGCCAGTACTATGAATTAAAAGGCAGGATTCAAACCTGAACAGCTCAGTTTTAGAATTATATTTCATCTTGGTAGAAAAATGTTTGTTTTTTTAAAGTTGTTTACAATAGTTTTATAATGTTTGGAGATAATTTTCCTTTTAAAATCATGTTTTAACTGCACTTTTTCTTCCAGGCTATAATCCAGCAAGTAATGACTTCAAGCCTTTGCTACTAAGTAACTCCACCCAGGAGCAAAAATTCTTATATTGCACTTATCTTTTGATTCGGTTTTATTTGGTGTTGAATAATGCAAGTTATGGTTGAAATAACATCTACTAGAAATTCATATCATTAATGAAGTGCACTTAAAGTGATTCATAATAGGTTAGAAGCCATCTGGAGGAAAATATCTTTAATGCTACATACAGAACTTAATTGGAAAATAATTTTTTGTTTGTCAGTCTTTTGGGATTGACAAAGTTTTTCCCTTTGGGAAAAACAGAAATACGTCACATTCCGTATCTGTTCTGATGAAACCATAAATTTAATAATATATGATAAATGTTATATAAACATACATAACGATAGATGTACTAATAGATTTTAAATATAGATAAAATGCAACAGTTGAAAGATATAATTACCTTTGTTTCTAAGCCCAGACCGACTTATATCCAGTCATTAGTGAAATAAGTTTAATACATTCAGATAAAAGTTAATGTTTATGATTATACTTTTTCTTCAGCTTTATTTCAAAATGACAGATGCTCAATTTGGAAGCACTTGTGAATGTTAAGAGTTTTAAAATAATGATACAGTAACTGATATAAAGATGATGAACTGTACTTTTTCATTTTGTCTATTTGAAGTGCAAAATTACCTGCAAACTGAGCTAAAAATTTTATGTCTTGGAAGCATTTACATCTTCTGTATATTTTTCTAGAGCTTATGTTTAAGAAACATGGAAAAGTTATGGGCATGTTTTCAATAAAAAGCAAATATGGAAATGGTGTTTGAATGGCCTAGAGTAAATTTTGTAGTAATGTTTTTGCATTTGTATTGGTGAATTTCTCACTGTGACTAAAACATAGCTATAAATTCAATATATTTGTTATCATCTTTGCTTTAGTACATAACAGTTTTGTGATAAAGAAAAGGTCAGGACTGAAACATTTCATGGCTATTGCACGCTAAAATATTCATGTTCTTTGCATAAGTTACACTGAACTCTCATGGAACAGAATTTGTGCACCACTCTAACAGAAAATAATTCTGCAAAGGAATAAGTAACACATAGACCGTGTATATCTTTTATTGTCACTTAATAATTTGTGTTTTGGTTATACTAGTTACTGCTTTGCTGGACTAAGTGGAAAATTATTACACATTTGTGTGAATATCTAGCTCATCAGCGTAGAAGTTTGTAGCAAGTCTTGAAGACACAACATCCTCAGTTTGCATTTTCACTGGATAATCAAATTAAATCCAGAGTTTTGGTAAGATCTCTGATCCTAGCAAGTTTGAATATTCACACGGTACTGTTTTGGTACAAATACTTAGGAAAACAGAGAAATAAAATTCAAACAGAAAATTAAATTTGTGAATCATTCAAGCTATATCTAAAGGAGAATTTCAGGGAAATGAAACCATGGCAAGTACTGGAGAAAGATAAGGAAAATGTTAGCATATCAAAAAACTAAAACAGTGGAATTTAAATGCATCCTCAACCTATATTATTTTTGATCTATTTTGTCATTCTCCTATAATGTTAAATCTAGGAGTATTAAATTGTCCTTCTTACTTTTTTATATATTAGTGACAGCTAGACGTGTTTCATGAGTGTGCACTACTTGGAAAGACCAATGATGTTACAGAAAAAGTCTTTTCTTGCATGTGTCTAAAATTACCTACCACAATTGCATGAAAAGATTAATATTTTTCCAATAATCTCATTCTGTTCCTCCTGGAAGTCAAAGGCAAACCGGCTACAACTGGAAGGGATTGTACCCCTAATACTTTATAGATGTACCAGTTATTTTCCACATTATCTAGGTTGCTCTTTGACCTATATGCAATAGATTTTTCTTTTATATATCTGAGAGTAAACAATATCCTATTCAATTAAGTGTCATAATGCTTTTTAACGTCAGGCAAAGAAAAACAGTATAATATTCCAGGTTTACAAATACATTAACTAACTATTGTTAGTCCAAGGAGTTTGTTTTCTGCAATTTATGTGAATTACATTCATGATTACTTTATTTCTTTGCAGTACTAACAGTTTGTCTCCAAAGCATAGATACCTTTATCAAGTATTGATGTGTGCTACTGAATCAAAAATATTTTAAGAAGTGGACACTTATCTGAGGTCACAAGTGCAATGAGTTCTGCTATTTCCTGGTCATTCTGAAGATCCTAAAGCACTATGGTATAGCTAGCATTTAAGGAATCTCTGAAGAAAGAAGTAATTGTTGAATAGACCTGAAGAGTGATTTCAAAACTGTCGTAAGTTAATGTTGTATGGATAAGATATTTTTAATAAAGTAATAATGATTTTTTTTTTCTGTTTTGTATGTGATATAGCTTCAATGGCTTTTAGACAACTATGAAACTGCAGAAGGAGTGAGCCTTCCAAGAAGTACCCTTTACAACCATTACTTACGACATTGTCAGGAACACAAGTTGGATCCAGTCAATGCTGCCTCCTTTGGAAAACTCATACGGTCAATCTTCATGGGATTACGGACCAGAAGACTTGGAACTAGGTTTGTGTTAATGAAATCCTGAACTATAATGGAAAATACAAGTAATAATTATGAGTAAGAAACTTGTCTACTAGTCAAAAAATAAGTAAAACCTGTATTTAAATATTACAGTGGTTTTCTGTTAGTTCTGTCTCTTAACGTTAAGCAGTTTTATGCTCTTCCAGATGTTATTATACTTTTACTTCTCCTGGTTTTGACTGTTCATAAGTTTACGTTTTGATAAATACACTGCAGATTTTTATCAGTACAAATAAAATGTAGATTGTTGTTTGGAAATTACTAAAAATTGTGTTTCTCCATAACTAGGTAAGTTGTATTTATTTGTATTTTATTTTTCTTACTCAAGTGGATTACAAGTTAAAATGCCAGATAAAATTTGTTTAAGAGAGTGAATTAATTTCCTAAAGGTGGTAAAATGACACCCATGTGAAACAGGTATGACAGGAGAGTCAGGCCTGATTTGTGGATAATGTTTTCCAGTCAATGTAAATTGTAAAGTAAATGTAATGTAGATGCATAAAACTAGTGTTACTGTTCTTTTAATTCTTGCTCTTTCATAAAGGGGGAACTCCAAATATCATTACTATGGGATTCGTGTCAAGCCAGACTCTCCTCTGAATCGACTACAAGAGGACATGCAATATATGGCTATGAGACAACAGCCCATGCAGCAGAAACAGAGGTAAAGTGTGAAATGAACATGAGTACTTATTAATATTTCTAGTTCATAAAGCCTTAATTTCCCTTACATGGAAAAGTTGAAATTCTAATGCAACTTTTGTTCAGCTTCTCTGCTGTGAAAAATAAAAGGTTGCTAGATATCCAGTTGACGTCACTGAAGTTAGGTATCAGTCAACATGAAAGAATATTTACCTAGAAATTGTCATAAATTTGCAAAATAATAATAATAATAATAAAGTGAGATATGATATGAACAGATTCTTCTTAACTATCTTGAGTTCTCATCCCACAAGCTGGAGAAAAGCAGTAAGAGCTTGAATTCCAAATTTTACTGTTTGTTTTCATTACTATATCGTTTTGCGTATAAGCTGCTTATAAGAGAGCTTATGATTAAGTTCAGTTTGGTGTTTTATTTCCTCTCCTTGCGAAGAATTAATGTGACCATAATGGTTTGCCTGTAAGTTGATTTAAGTATTTTCCCTCGGCATCTGTTGTTCCTGAGGATCCTGTGAAAGCTCAGAAGTATTTGAAAGCAGTGGCACTGACCACAGAGGGCTATGCTGGTGGTGAAAGAATGTGTTAATATGCATACGAAAAACAATCTCGAACAGAAAATTTTAGGGAAAAAATGGAAATCAGTACATTTCTTTGAAATTAGTTTTTATTTGACTGATGTCACTAGCCTCCCATATTACCGTAAAGTAAAATATATAAGATGTGTAATTTCATGAAACTCATAGATAGAACAGCAGTGTATCAAGCAAGACATCTTTAGAGCTATTACCCCCAAAAAATCCAATTGAATGAACAGTTTGGTGTAGTGTACTAAGCATATTTTGTGGCCTTGGACACAGTTGGGATATGGAAACCACAACTTCTAACTTTAACTTCAAACACAGATATCACTTTAATCTGAAATTATTTTACTGTCACTTCCAGAAGTAGTTACAGCACTAAATGCATATTCATGGTAAGATACATGGTCTTAACTGTCTTGTGCCGGGCATAATACAGAAACATGAGATGTCTGCCAATATGATCATGAAGGAAATTCTTGTTACAAAAATCATTGCAGGATTATATGGTAAGAAAAGGTGATAGATATTTACAAAATCTCCAAGCAAGCTTGCTTTACCCACTGAAGCTCATTCACTTACAGATTTCATTCACTGACACTCAAAATCACATGTATGCACCAAGACATATGCCCCAATGGTCTAACTAGAATTGTTTCTATGAAATTGTTTCTGGAGAAATTATGCCAGTTATCATCACCACCTCTCTTGTCTTCTTGATTCACAATGACAAAGTGATTTTGAACTTGCATTATATAACTCTTAGGAGTGGATACTACTTTTCTTTATTATTTGCTTTGTTATTTTGTTTAACACCACCATATGCCTTATAGAGTTCCCTTATTTTCCTTAGGTAGGTATGTTTGGTGGCATTTTCTTAACATTATCTTTATGTCAGTTTGTTCCCTGATTATATTTGAATCAAATCACACATATGGCATTGTGTAGCACTTAGTGCATACCTTTCCTTTAACCCATGTTTTGCGTGTGCACACACGTACACACACAAGCACACTCCCATTCATACTCAATTCATACCAATCTTAAGCTTTGCTGCGAGAATCTCTAAAGATATTGATGAAGGATGGGAACTACAAGGCACTGGATAATTATGCTGAATAGATAGCTGTTACATGAAAAATACTGCGCTGTAGTAGAAAAGTTGGTTGTGCATTATCTTCAGTTGAGGCTAGCAATAAGACGGAGGAGAATAGGAAAAATAGTGGAAGCCTCTATCACCTATCTGCAATACTGACTGCAGAAAAGACCACCGTGTTGTTATATCTTAGTAGTAATAATGGCTTTGTTATTAAATCCCTAAAAGCAGCTGTCCTAATATACCTTCCTAGATGAAGCTTTACCTCTTTACTCAGGAACTTGCATTACTTACTTTCTTGTCTTTTAAGACAAAAGACAGCCTGATGTCTTTAGACTCTTGAAATCTTGTGATGTCCAGTTAGGTACCCTAGAAATAGAAGCATTGTTCACATAGTCCTACTGGTGTACTATTCATACAAAGTAGTTCTGAGGATCTTTGTTCATCCCTTAGTTCAGGGTACACAGATCTCAGTAAAATATTTTCTATCTTTCCAAAATCCCAGCATCCTAAATAAACAAAATGCAGAGATCAAGGAGCTAGCCAGACTTTGACAATTGCACTGTGAAAAATGTATATTGTCTCTGCTCTGCATACCATGAAACATACTAGCAATACTGAATAGGATATAGAAATTTTCAAAATGAAGATGTTTATCCAACAAAATATAGGAAATTTTAATTGAAAAATGGAAACTCACGAGCCACTATTACTTTAACTTATTTATTCATACCTATCTAAACCAGAAAACTGCAAAATTTTCTAATAGAAACAGGGATTTTTAAAGCCAAGTGTGGTGATTCCAGAACATGTTTGTCTCGTTGGAATGTACTGATTATAATAGTAATTTTAGGAAAAGATCTAACAAATATATTAAATTATTCCACAATCTAACCTGTTTACTTCGATTACAGCCACTCTCTAACATGCAGCAATTATGAGCTTTGGCCTATTCTTCTCTCTTTGTAGCCTTACTTTTTAATTTTAGGGTAGTCTTTGGTCGGACAATGTCAAGCTTTATTCCACATTCTTGAAATAAAAATGTCTGTGTATTTTGCTTGATTAATTTTAATGGAAACTGAGACATGCTTGTGTTTTTAGCCCTCAGAAGCTAGGGTGTGAGGGGAAAAAAGAAATGCTAAATACAAAAATGGCTTGACTTAAAACTTTTAGTGCACAATTTAAAAAATGAACTCGTATTTTTGAAGTACAATTTCTTCCACATTTACAGAACTTGCTTAGTATCTAATGTCAATGTTTGATATATGTCTGTATGTATTTTTATCATAGTTATCCTAGTGTATTGAAAAATTCTAGCAGGATTTATTAAGAGATGACTAAAGGACTGAATATTATAATTTGCATGATTAGGATAACATCATTCTTTCTTCAGCTTTATTAATATTTCTGTTTCTTTTGTCCTTTAAATCAGTGGTAAATTGCAGTCAATATACTTTTTCTGTGTAGTTATACCAATTCTACAACCTCTATCAGACACATCTAATCGGATAAACACTTCTAGTCCTTTTTGGCAAAGACTGTAGACTGAATGTATGCTACAGATTATTTTTCTTTGTTCCTTTTCTTAATTTGAGGGTCATGCACCTTTTCTATTTGCATGACTTGAATATCCCAAAGTGCTCTTGTATGTTCATGTTCAGAGTTTGTTCTGGGCTTGAATTCAAGGGTCTGAGATTTATCAGACATAAATTTCAGATGGAAGGTAATGCTGTTAGTTGCTTAGTCTTGGTTGTGATCAGTGTGAGCTGTGGGAGTACTCTTTCTTTGTTCCAGTAAGAAGAAAATACAGAGTAACTACAGATCACAGATGCTAACAGTCCTAATTTCCAGCTGAGACAGTGGTTTGGCGACAACAACCACATGTCAAGAGACTTAAAGCACTTTTGAACTGAAGAAATGCACGGTTAACAACTAGTCTTGGCTGGAAGATATGCACGGTTAACAACTAGTCTTGGCTGGAAGATAATAGCTGACACCCTGCCTTTCAGCTGGATTTGCTGTATGGCTCAGACTTGCAAGGGAAGGCCTGGCTTGCCTCTGTCATCCTGCTCCTCGATGTTTTCCAGGGCAGGAAAAACCAGGATATTTAAATGTTTATAATATCTATCAGTTCTAGATCAAACACAGGCCTGACTAACACTGAATGGACATCAGACAAAGATTGTTAGGAAGAAATAAAGTAATATTCAACCCAAATACTATGCCAAATATATTTGCACAGTTTTAAGTCTGGCACTAAACACTTGCCACTTTAAAGTACAATCTTACTATAAAATCTCTTTCCCATAAGCATTCGTTGTCAGACCATTTAAGGGAAATGTATCAGAGATACAATTCCTAAAGTCAAGTTCCATTTTTAGCCTGTTTTTATTTAGCTCTTCATGAGTAGAAGCTTGTGGCTCAGAAGTTGAATTACCTTTATGGTTTAGTCTAGGGAAATTGATACAGGTATGCTTGTCTTTTCTTTAGGGCATTCATAACAACGTATGTTTTAAATTCTATTTACAGAAGTAAACTTCCAGCTTTCCAAGTTAATTTCAAATATATCTTTCAGTTCTTGCACGCAATGTTTATACCTTTTTGTTTTCATTTATGGGAGCTGAACATTCAGCTAAGATTTTTTTTTCATAAATACAATAACTGTATTGTTATCTACTGTACATTATAACATTCAGCTAACACATATATTATTGTTCTAACCAGAAATCATTAATCACTACTTCCTCTAGATGTTGTTTATCCTATGTATTTATTTTGTGTAGAAAATAATCTGTATTTTTCTACTGTTCTCTTTCCTGTATTCTCATGTTTCCGGATATACTGTTCAGTCAAACATTACCTTTAAACGAAGCCTCTGTGAGTCCAAAGCATCAAGTATTTATAGGTTTTTTTTAAAAGGGGCTTGAGTTTATGGACAACAGGGAAATTATGCATTTTTATAGTGGTATTCTTTTTGAAGATAGAGAGCAAGGTATCATAGTCCAACAAATACTGACATCTGTAAAACTGGGCTACAAGTTTGTTAAGACACAATATCCTAAAATGATAATAAGAGAACTTATATGATAAACTACTAAACAAGTTCCTAATGGAGTAGTTCAGAAAAAATGCACAGTCTTTCTCTTGAACAAGCACAGATATTTTGTGTATAGTATGGTTATGATGCTAAGGTGATTGTGGCTTAAAAAACCAGGAAGTTCTGCTTAGGTTTCTAGATTAGACGTATCTCAACAATGCTTATTGGACTGAGGAGAGATGTTTTAAAAACACACACATGAAATTTTCATTCCTTAAATTTCTTTACAGTTTTACCGTATTTGATTTCAGATAACCAGGCTTTTATTGAAATACAGCCTCCGCATTATTTTTGAGGCTGTATGATGTGTGCAAGAAACTAGTACAAACTTGATCTACACACCAAAACTTTCTGATAGCATCCAAACGCTTCTCAGGTATTTCTTTGTTACTTGCAGGTTGTGCATCTTCAATAATTTTTTAAAGCATTTGAGTTTCTTCAATTTTCGCATAGTTAACAGCTTTAGTATGTGTTGCCTGTGGTGTTACAAGCTGTTTGAATCAACTTTTGCTTTCTGCTAATTTTAAAAGCTGATTTTTTTCCCCCTATTAGCATCAACGACAACATTTTATTATACAGTAATAAAATGCTTTAACATACTTTACACATTGTTATGCAGAAGGTCACCATCTTGTTACATAGTTTGGTACATTAAACTCACTTCTCACAGATGTCAGTGAACTCCTAGTGATAAATCACAATAATAGATTTAAAATAAAATGGAAATGAATCCTTAGAGCTTAGTTCTGTTTCTTTCTAGAATCCCTACAGTTTGTTTTTTAGCAAGCCAGAAGGATAGAAACCTTAGTTTTTAAGAAAAAGAGAGAATATTGTAAATTGCATAACAGCATGAGTTGGATTTTTCAGAAAAGTACTAAATTCTAAGACTTAGAGTAAAATCCAAATAGTGGCAGCATGGCAACAGTACAAGCAAACAACAAAATCTACAGAAAATTTAACTGAAAAAGCTGCTATCTATTTTTTGTCTGTCTTGTGACTTAGTCAATCTGTTTTGGCTTCTGATAGTTTTGATAGTTTTCAGCTTGTTTCTTTTCCCTACCAATTTCATATGTGCATTTCAAACCAATCAGGCATTTTATTATACTTCCCCTTTCCACTTTATCTTATTAATGAATATGGATTGTTTGCTGCACATGAATTTTAGTCAGGAAGTTATTAATCTGTTCTGCGGTGAGAGAGGAAGTTTCTGTTAATGAAGTTATGTCACAGTTAGACTATGGAAGTCAATGAAGTTGTATTCTAAATTAACTGCAAAGACCAGTGTATCATTCAGTGTCATTTCTGAATTACCTGATTCCATGTTCTGATTTCAGTGGTTTAGGGTTTTTTTTATTTTCATAGCTTTGCACAAACTGAGAAAATGTCTGTTGTTAACTAAAGACTTTGCAAACTTTTACTGTGTTTATGCTAACCTATATAAAATTCAAATGGTGTCCTTTCTGGGTCGAGTATCATTAGAAAGCTGTAATATTCATGTAAGGTCAGTTATTATTTTCTGCTCCCAGTCTCTTAGCACCTAGTAATTTGAAAGAAAAGAAACGGATGAAAGATGAAAAGAGGTATAGTTTAGTAGTGAGTAAAATAGGGAAATAGGGAAAAGTCTGGATAATTTTAGAAAATGTAACCCTTACCAGTTAGGAAATTGTAACTATTTTTTCCATGCACCAAAAATGTCTCGAATTTAACTAAAGGATTCTGAAGAGCTGTTTGATGTCTAAACTGCCAAAGTTCTACTTATACATAAAAGACAGCAGATCTAAAATTGTTAACCACTGTCTGCTTATGTTTCATCTGAAGCTCCTGAAAATAATTTTTTTCTTTTTTGCATTCTTTGTTTTCATTTTGCAAGTGATTTTCTAATGCTGTTGAAACTGGTTAACTCCTGTGACGAGTTACCTGCAACAGTGCCAGAATTAAGAATTTTGCCCAGCATATTTTATATAAAGCACAGTGGAGTAAGTAGGTGGATAATCCTGATTCCTAGCACCAAAGGATTAAGTTGGGTTTTATACTTTAATTAAAAGTTTTTTTGCATAACTGAAAAACTCTTAGAGGAGTGTTATTTTTATGTGTTCAAAACATTTTGAATCCTATTTCAGGAGCTGAAGGGTCAGTAAAATAATACATTTTGCAGAAAGTAATGGAACTATCTTAAAGTATAGGTTTAGATTTACAGGTATTTCCAGAAGTTGGTCTTCTGCCTGGTATTTGTAATTATAATGTATAATGACAGAGAAGTTAAGAATTCTTCCCAGATGAACTGCGTGGATTGCAGGTAGATTTATCAAGTAATAACAAGCTCATCCAGAAGAGTTCAGTGCTGCCATGATACCAGAGATGAAATTTTATTCCTTATTAAAGTTGATTAGAGTTTCACTATTGTCTTCAACAGGTATAGGATTTTACACTGGACCATTACAGAAGGTGAAGGTTGATATAAATGTCCTAGAGATAGGATAGGTATAGGTGTCTTCTTTTTTCCCAAGCATTGAAATTCCTGAAGTTGTAAAACTATTTGTTAATCAGGCCAGGAGTCTTTCAGTTGAAAAGTGTACTTTCTGTCTGTCTTTTGTTACTGTATATTTAGATTCATGTCAGGAATGCCTGAATGGATGAATATTGAATGGATGTTTTTCATGGGAACTTCCTTTTAAAGTAAAATCTCAGTAATTACATGAGACAATGCTGGTTTGTGTTTACTGGAAAGAAAATGAGATGTTCCCAGCTGATTAAACTGCTGCTCCAAGTAATGCATCGAGAGTGGACTTTCTTGTCACATTTCTGAAGTTAGCATGGAGTTTTACAGTCTGCACAACAATTCCAATTTGAGTGATTGTTAAAACACACTTTATTTAGCTTTGGGGTTTCTCTTAATTTCTTTTCCAGTGTTTACAATTCTTTTTCAAAAGTGCAAAGTGTCTAAGATGTTACCAGTAAGACCTGCAACAGAGTCTGACAGGCATGTTCTTCAGCCTGTCAGACTGATTGTTGAGACAACATTTGACCATCCAAACCAGCATTCCCATTTGTATCATTGTGATTTTTGTCCTTTATAAAAGATTCTGAGAATTGACTAGTGAAGAGTTTAGGTTTCCAAGTAGCTTTCTCCGGCCTTCTATCTTTATGAGAGAAGTTTATTGGAGTTGAAAAGTCTTTCACTATCCTCAGACAGTAGTGTTGCATTTTCTTAAGGTAATGAAACATTATTTTTTTAATTACGTAATTATTGGCAAGTCAAGCTATTTGGAAAGGGAAAGATTTTATTCCTTTTGGTGTAAATTAGCTGGTCTTATCGTATGCTGTTCCTAAGCTAAATTCCACAAGAAATTGGTAGTGGTGCTGTAATACCACCTTTATGAATTCTGTAATGCATTGTTAATGCTCTAGCTTCCTTTAGTAATTGTTTCTTATGTTATTTACAAAATAAATAAAAATGTATAAAATCTTTTGTTACTTTTCCTCAAAATTTTATTTTCAGATGGAGAAATCAGAATGAACATAGATTATATGATCTTATTTATGAAGAAGTGAACAGAAAGGATAATTTTGTACTTGATATTTTTGTAGGTATAAGCCTATGCAGAAAGTGGATGGAGTTGCAGATGGCTTCACCGGAAGTGGTCAACAGACAGGCACATCTGTTGAACAAACTGTAATTGCCCAAAGTCAACATCATCAACAGTTTTTAGGTATGAAAGCCAGTTTTATACTGCTGTATAAATAAGTAAGATGAACTTCAGTATCACTGTGAATGTCAAGTCACACAAGTACAGTAGTTGCCTCTGAAGTTATCATGCCCTCTTTAAAATTCTTACAACAGAATAAAAAGGCACTTAAATTACATGTTCTGTGTTGTGAGCTTTATGTGATATTTAATATGCATAATGTAAGTATAAAAGGAAAAAATATGCAAGTTCTGTATTTGTGTGATATATTTAGTATTATATAAATCACAATGCAGTTGCCATGCAAAGTTATATTAGACATGCATATTGAAATTCCTGCAATGAAAGTTGTTCCCTGCATGTGCATTACAGTGCATTTTATTTCATAAAAGGGGTGGTGGTGGCATTGCATTACTATTGCAGGTTAGCCATCCAGTGGGCTGTTTTGAAAGCATGCTGTGGTGTTATAAATGGAAAGAGCCAAATAGTTTCAAATAGAACTCCAAAGTTCATGTTTAAAAATGTCCAAGTTGTGGATTCATTGATCCAGCTAAGCATGTATTCTCAGTAATGGAAACAAATGGTAATCTAGTTATTTATGTAGAAAGACTCTTTGGCTGTGTTACTGCAGAAGGTGTAGGCTTATTTGGTTGGGATTTTCAAGCACCAAATCCTTTGGCGTAATTTCGCTGTTGTTGAAATTGTTGGGAACATAAGGGTAGCATTAAAATGTTTTGAATCTTCCTTTCCAGGTAACTTTCAGTCCAGCATTTTTCTCTTATATCAGCTTGTCTCTTGGAAACATTTGTGACAAATAGTAAAAGCACACATTGGCTCTACTTGAAAGTCTAGTAAATTACAAATAAAAACGTATATTGAGTCTACCAAGCCCCATCATACCTGGCTACTTAGAAACTGTTCAGTTAAACAAGAAAAAACTATTCAAGGATTAATCTTTCATACGCTGACATAGATATTTTCCTTCATCCTGTAGTTTTCTGAAAATATGTGTGTGTTATCGTTTCTGTATAGGTGTAGTATGTACATGATATCTTTTTAATGTCTTCAAGAATGATTTTGTATTTCTTTTTTATTAAAAAATACTGGCTGAATTTGTTTACAATTTTAACATAAAACAGATATGAAAGACTTTTCTCTTTGAACATTATGACCTTTTGGAATTATTTCTTTGTATCATCCTTAAATTTTTTCTTAATCATACTGTAACTGGCACTGTTCACAATAGCCCTCTTTCATTATGTTGTCATGGAAACAGATGCATCTCGAGTACTTCCAGAGTTTGGAGAAGTTGAAATATCTTCTCTACCAGATGGTACTACCTTTGAGGACATCAAATCACTGCAGAGTCTTTATCGAGAGCACTGTGAGGTATTTCCTATAAACCATTTATTTTTTAAAGTTCATGGCTTCTAGTGAAGGTCAGTACAAGACAGTAATGCCAAATATATTGCAGCCATGTTAGTGGTATGTGACTTTCCCCCAGGATATTTTGCTTATTTCATTGGAAAGGACATTAGTAAAAAGGTTTTTCTGGAGGGTCCCCTTTACAGAGGAAAAAAGTAATATATAATAGACACTGAGAATGAAATGTAGTTATGTGTATGTTTTCAGAATGTTAGAGAAACTAGAGTTCGGATTGTACGTGCAGATCTTTGGTTTAGTCAATAGGAAATGTAAATCAGGTTAAATTATAATTTTTTTACATTAAAAGCAGTAACTTTTTTCTCATTTTAAAGAAACATTGAGATGTTTAAGCCACTTTTGGTATTGAACAATATGTCTTTTAAAAGTATTTTTGAAAATGCTTTCAAATCTATGCTGAATTATGAAAATGAATAAAATAGCAGGTTTCCTTTGTGTTTGCAGTAGCATTAAATATGTTCTTTGGGTGAATTCCTCTGATATGTTTACATAGGCCATGCTTATTTCTGGAGGCTTCCATGCGTGTGCACTTGGCCTTACTCAAGTCTCTGTGCACACCAGTTTATAGTGCTGGATAATTTATGAATATCAAAGGTATTAAAACAGATATTATTTATAACTTCAGAAATGTAGTTTGCCTTTGCTCCACTACGTGATAAAGGGAAAAAAGCTATAGATCTAGTTGGAGTTGGGAGTGAGGGGAAGCTGCGTAGAAGACAATCTGTACTTGGGTTTTATTTTCTCAGGCAATACTGGATGTGGTTGTGAATCTTCAATTCAGCCTGATAGAAAAATTGTGGCAAACTTTCTGGCGCTATTCTCCCTCTGCTCCACCTGATGGCACTACTATTACTGAACCAAGGTCAGTAAATGTTTCTCTTCATTCACTGCTTCTCATGATAATATAATACAAGTGTCAAATAAAAAAAAATCTTATTGGTTTTATCTGCAGAGTAATAATTTTTTTATATGCTAATTTTTCAAATTAAATGTATGTTGTCTGGCATTTTTGTATAGGCTGGGTGTACGCCAAAGTGCAGTCTTGAAACAATTGTGTCGTCCATTTTTTCTTTGCTTGGACAACTACAGTAAAGGTGTCTTTTCCCAGTATTCTCTCCAGTTCTTTTAAGCCAAAAGGATCATTCATACCTCTGCATAATTTATGAGCTGTAGCAGAGCTATGGAGGCATTTTTTAAATCCATTTCCATGACACAATGTGTAAAGAAGTTCTGTTGGGTCTAGTTGAGACATCTATGACATCTCTATAAAATAATACATTTTAACACCCGTTGCCGGTTTTTCCCTGCTGTAAATGCATTATCATTTATTCGTTTGCCACATTTTCTCACACCAGCAATCTGAGTGAAATAGAAAGTCGACTTCCAAAAGCAAAGCTGATTACTCTGTGCAAGAATGAGTCTATTCTGAAATGGATGTGTAACTGTGACCATGTGATGTATCAGGCTTTGGTGGAGATTCTCATTCCTGACGTCCTTAGACCTATTCCTAGTAAGTTGAACACCTGAAACATTTTCTAAGGATTTTTGTGCATGAATGTGTGTGTGGGGGGGGGGTCTTGTGCCTCTCAGGGCAGCTTTAGGAATAAGTTTGAAAGTTAGGAAGGTATTGTGTATCATTTATCCTTGATTTTGTGGTGTAGGAAGTTGTACTGAGAGTTGATATATGCTTTGTATTTTAAAAGTAACTGAGGATTTTAGTGCATTTGGAAGATCTAGTTTTCAAGATACAGTTTCATATTAAAGGTAATTCTTTCTCTGTGTGTTATATTTTCAGACAAATGTTTTCCTTTTACCCTGGCTGTAGACTACCTGATAGACTTAGACATAAGTCCTGTGGCCCAGAGCCAATGTGCACTAATATCAGTCAGTCCTTCCACTAAATTCAGTAGTTTTTAGTTTAAACATTACATATTAATCTTTGATTAGTCTGAAAAAAAATGTATATGATCTTTGGGATTCCATTTTTGGACAGTTAGTCTTTTGTTCCTTATCAGTGACTGCTGAAATCAATTTTAATGACTGTTAAGGCAATGAAAAATTAACTGAGAAATTTTTAGTCCAATTTATTATTCCAATCTACTGTTCTTTCTGTCATACATCTTGCATGAAAGAGCCAGTAACTGTCTGGCCATTCAACCATTACCGGGAGTACAGCTTTCTTTTCAAAGTTATTTCTACTAGAATCCATCGTTGCTCCAGCAGTGTATTTTTACGGCTATTTTTGGTAGAAAATGAATTTACGTGAAGGAAGTTGAACTCCTTTATAAAGCATTTATTGTCTCACATATGCTGTGCTGAATACTATAAAAAAAATCATGTTAGCAACCCACTATAAACCTTGTCACTCCCATATATTATATCCTTTCCATGAAAAAACAGTAGTCACTTTATAAAGTTGGATTAATATTTTTTAAAAAATTAGGGCCTTAAGTAGCTTTGCAGCTAACAAAGTTATTTTGTCATGCTGTAAACACCTCTTCTGCTATAGTGATGCCAGCAGTAATAAGCACTCCATAAGAATATTTGCAGGTACTGCCCTGCAGAGAAGTTTTATTGACTTTTTGCTTGTCAGTGAAATAAAATCAGGTTTTAGTAAATTATGTATGATACAAAAAATTTTGGAACTGGAAATGTATAAAATCTGAAAGTCAGCCATTTACAAAGGCAGTTTTACCTTTTTTTTAAGGAAAGAGTTCTTGGTAGAGATTGACATAATTTATCTTTTCATCTATGTAGCAGAATAAAGGAAAAATGTTTTCTCAAATACATGCAATTATTGACAACCATTACTTGTATGAATTATTTTGCATTGGTTTATATTTGATGTTTTACTTTTCTATCTAATGACAATGCAAGTAGGTAGGATATTAATTTTAGAATAATACAGTCTATCACAAGCAAACAGACAATGATAAAAAAACCCCACAAATTTAATTACAAAATTTAATAGGTTGAATTAAAACTCTCTCTTCCAAAAGCACATTATTTTCTGAAGAAAAAGGTGGTACAGACATGGTTTTTCATGAAACCTGCTTTTCACCTTGCTTTTCACTTGCTTGTCCTGTACAGCCTGGCAGTCTCTAAAGAAGTTTTTATATGGTAACTTCTTAGCATGTGCTGTCTTCCTGCTTTGTTTCATAAGATGCATTGGGCATTGCCAGTACAGGGTTTCAAGAAAATGGGACACAATCAATTAATATCAATAATTATAGGTCCTTTTCATGCTATTTCTTTCTTTCTAGAATTACCAGTCATATTTGAATAATTGATACCTACTGTGTTTGACATTCCTGTTTTAGGAATGATTATCAGACTTCTTGATGCAAACACATCATCTGATCCCAGGACAAATTCATCCCAAGAGACTTTGCCTCTATTTTGTGAACAGTCCAGTGGTTTTCTGCTCAAAAGTCCACCCACTGAGCTACCTTTGGAAGACAGCTAATGTATTTTCTTATTTTTATCTTTAGGACCAGCTAACTAAATGGCTCTTTCTAGTCAGCCTTCCTGTAATGATGGTCCATACAAGTTCTCTCTTCACTGTTAAATATTTAAAATATTATTAGTTTTTTAACTCCTGATTTTGAATTAAAACATCTCCAACCATTACAAGACACCAAGAGGAAGGCTTAAGGTTGTGCTTAATGATTGACTATGACAATAATGGAGCTGGGTGAAGTAGACAAATTCATCATCTTCTGTGGGGAAATAGCAGTTTGTAGGAAAGTTTGGACTCTGTAGAGGAAAGGGGACTGTAAATGCTTCATCAAAGGCATGTTAGTGATTTTTTTTCCTGAATAAATGGAAAGATATTGACAGCAGCTGCTCAAAATAGGAAAAAAATCTTAATTTGGAAAGTGCTTGAAGTAAGCATATGATTTTTAAAGGTTTATGTTTTTTCGTGTCTAGATTTTCAGTGGTTTTCTTTTAGAAAAGTTTTACTGTGCTATTCAGCTGTGTGATACATATTACTGGAGTAGAAAAAAAATGACCATTGAGGAAAAAATTGTTTTATTTTTAACCTCTCTGTTAAATTTATCAGCTGAAATGTTTAGCGCCCACAGAATGAATGAAGAATTGGTGTGTATAAAACAGTAAAATTCCTTTTCCTAAGAAAAGTGAAATGCTGTCCATTTGAGTCAGGAATAAAGACCATAAATATCTAATGTCTTTGGCAATAGACCAGAGCTATTATGTTTTAGAATGGGCTTTTTCCACCTTCACAAGAGACAGAATGGACAGTAACAAACTTGCCTGTGAGTTAGTTTCTATCATAGGTGGAGAATTTATGCTAAACATATTTCGACACAGTATTACACAATGCCAGGCAGACAAAAATTTGAAGTACTGGAAAGACTGTAACGCCTTGTTTTTATGCGATTTGCATGTCAGAGCATTTTCAGCTGAGAACTCAAGCTTTTTAGGTGCTTATCCAAATCAAACTTTCTATCAGTAACTGCCATTGCAACATCATTTAGTGTATGTCTAAACATTTAGCTCTTTCAGGCCATTTACTTTGCACCATACTCATCATGTGATTCTTTGAAAGGGTTTTCTTGTTTTTCTATGGTAGCCAGATGAACTTAAAAGAAGGCTTTGAGGATGTAGGTACTTAGGTTTTTGTCATGGCTAGATGTGTACTTAAGGATGGATTATGAGAAAAATTCTGTATTTAATATGATATATCCAAAGCTCATTAGAAATTCATGGTTGTTCTATACAATATTGATGCCTGATTATCTACTTTAGCTATTTTATTTCTTCACAACTTAGAATTCCTTTCATTGGCTCCTCTTTCTTCCTAGTTAAAGACCTTTCTTAAGGCCTGAGCTGCTTTTACATATTTATTTTTAAAGGAGATCAGCATTACCGTAATGCAAATAATTTTGTAATATATAGTTGGGTGAAAAAGAGTAATAAGCGAATTAGAAGTGAAAAAGCAGTAGTATTTTCCTTAAATGTCTAAGTATCATTCATACAGTATTTACATTATTCCTTCCACTTTGTATTTTCTTGTTCTATAGGTAAGAAAATGTGAGTGAATACATAGTTAATTAGTAAGTGCACAGAAATAATTTACAAAGCAGCACAAGTGAGCTAGGTGATTGACAGGATTGAAGAAAAAAGCTTGTTTTTCATGTGGAAACCTCAAGGGGGGAAAAAAACCTGTTACCATAGAGTGTTCAGCTAATACAGGTACCTTGTAAGCTCAAATTGTGTTCAGCTAAGCATCCAAATGTGTGGTCGGTTATATAAATTACTGATCTGGATTTTACTGCTTGTCACTGCAAATTTGACGACATGTGAAAAAGATGTCATGAATAATAAATTTCTTCTTTTAGTAAATTTACTTTGCTAGTAGAAAGCTTTATTAGAAAAGGATCGTCAAGAATTCAAACAGTAAAAGAGCATTTCACAAAGACAAGTTCTATCAGCATTAATTTCTTACTCTACCAGAGTATTCAGCTTTATAAACAGAATCCAGTCAATCTTTACTTGGACTGTTTCTTCTCATGTGTCACTAAAATAGTTTGAAAATAAATATTATTTCTTCTCTCTAGTTTTTTCCTCTCCACTTCTGTAGTTGCATTCATTCTCTACTAGTCTTTAGAAATCTGTAGTTTTTTCTTCTTGTCTCCTCCTTTTTGCAACCATTTGAGTGGATGCTATTATGTCAGTGAGCAAGTGGTAGGTATGGTAAAATGAGGTTTCTACTACTCAGGAGATATGATTTTCTTTTTTCCAGGCACAGTTCCTTGGGAAAATACTTCCTATCCTCCTCCTTTGAAAAATTAAAACTTATATTTTGAGTAGTGCAAATTGCTGTAAGGGCTTCTTCAATTTCTCTCTAAATCTCTGTCAGCCACTCAGCAGTTCTGTGGGTGCTATAGTAAAGAAAGAAAAATGCACACAGATTCCACAGCCATTTGAATAATCTCACTCTCTGTCAGTGAAACACACTCCTATATCTTGCTTATTGATGATAACCTTAAGCACTGCATGTTGGATTTTGTTCTTTAAAACTGAAGTAAGCAGCACCATGACATGGCTTAAGGCTACTTTGGGCTTATTTGAGGAAACTGCAGTAGTCCAATAACTGGAATTTTTTCCAGAGTTTTGCTCTCTAAAAGAGGTGCTTAGATGAAATGGAAAGCTGAAAGTTTGTGACGGAAATTTCCATCACAACAATTGCTGCAATTACTGGTGTTCTATAGGAGTGCCCAAAACAATACTGCTGGTCACAAACTTCTTGAAAGATTGTTAGGTGAGGAAGTCAGAACTGCTTATTAAACCAAAACTAAAATCATTATTGCATAATCTATACTGAATAAGGCATTTTGAACCTAGACTGGATTTATCTTTGAGTAAGTAAAAACAGCAGACCTGAACGTTGAGTACGTAAGTACAGAGGATGCAAAACATTTCAAGACAGGTACATTGCTTGCTTTTCATTTTGTTTTTATTCTTTGATGCGCAGGTGCCTTGACCCAAGCCATTCGCAATTTTGCAAAAAGCCTTGAAGGTTGGCTTTCAAATGCCATGAACAATATTCCACAGAGGATGATACAAACCAAGGTAGACAAAACTGTTGCAGAATTATTCTAGCAGTGGCAAACCAAGTGGGCAGTAGCATCTAAAAGCAGTAGCATTTTAACTTTAAAGCTAAATTTCATGTTTAGCATCAAGCATCAAATAATGGGAGAGGAAATAACTTTGTTTTGTCAAAAAATTGTAAGGAAAACATTATTTGATCTGCTACATGGACATAATTTACATATGAGGACTCATTAATATAGAATATTAAAATGAAGGTAAAGAGTACAATTTTTAAAAATAAATCAATTTCTTTATAGGTTGCCGCTGTAAGTGCCTTTGCCCAGACTCTGCGAAGATACACATCTCTTAATCACCTGGCTCAAGCAGCTCGTGCTGTGCTTCAAAATACTTCTCAAATCAACCAGATGCTCAGTGATCTTAACCGTGTTGATTTTGCCAATGTTCAGGTAAAATGTAGCTTAAAATAACAGGCTTTTTTTTTTTTTATAAAGTGTTATTTCCTCTATGATTATTGTTATCTGTCATTATTCTATCAAGAAAGTGAAATGAGAACATCCTTGTCTCTAAATTGGAGGGACATGGGTTTGACGGATGGACCACTCAGTGGATAAGGAATTGTCTGGATGGTCGCACTCAGAGAGTTGTGGTCAACGGCTCGATGTCTGAGTGGACACGCAGTGACTAGTGGCGTTCCGCAGCGGTCGGTATTGGGACCAGCATGTTTAACATCTTTGTCGGCGACATGGACAGTGGGATTGAGTGCACCCTCAGCAGGTTTGCTGATGACACCAAGCTGTGTGGTGCAGTCGACACACTGGAGGGAAGGGATGCCATCCAGAGGGACCTTGACAGGCTTGAGAGGTGGGCCCGTGCAAACCTCATGAAGCCCAACAAGGCCAAGTGCAAGGTCCTGCACATGGAGCGGGGCAATCCCAAGCACAAATACAGGCTGGGCAATGAGTGGACTGAGAGCAGCCCTGCGGAGAAGGACTTGGGGGTATTAGTGGATGAAAAACTGAGTATGAGCCAGTAATGTGTGCTCACAGCCCAGAAAGCCAACCGTATCCTGGGCTGCATCAAAAGAAGCGTGACCAGCAGGTCAAGGGAGGTGATTCTCCCCCTCTACTCTGCTCTCGTGAGACCACACCTGGAGTACTGTGTTCAGCTCTGGGGCCCCCAACATAAGAAAGACATGGACCTGCTTGAGCGGGTGCAGAGGAGGGCCACAAAGATGATCAGGGGGCTGGAGCACCTCCTCCATGAGGACAGGCTGAGAGAGTTGGGGTTGTTCAGCCTGGAGAAGAGAAGGCTCCGGGGAGACCTTACAGCGCCTTTCCAGGACTTAAAGGGGGCCTACAGGAAAGATGGGGAGGGACTCTTTATCAGGGGGTGTAGTGATAGGACGAGGGGTAACAGTTTTAAACTGAAAGAGGGTAGATTTAGATTAGATATAAGGAAGAAGTTCTTTACTGTGAGGGTGGTGAGACACTGGAACAGGTTGCCCAGGGAAGTTGTGGATGCTCCCTCCCTGGAAGTGTTCAAGGTCAACTTGGATGGGGCTTTGAGCAACCTGATCTAGTGGAAGGTATCCCTGCCCATGGCAGGGGGGTTGGACCTAGATGATCTTTAAGGTCCCTTCCATCCCAAACCATTCTGTGATTCATTCTATGATTCTATGATTCATTTTGTTGATTCATTTATGCAGTGATTCAGTCCAAACATGACAGCTTACACTTTAGGAAAGTAAGAGCTCAGAACCGTTATCTGTTTCCATTTACTGTCTTGAAGTGCACATATTCTTCCAACTTCTATGCAAAGGTAGAGCAAATACAGTCTTAGAATGGGTACCATGAATGATGTCTTAGTAATAGCATAACTGATATCTTAGAATTAGATCTCAGTTAGTAGCATAGCTTCTGAATGTCTCTAAAAGCTATTAAATGCATGTTGGTTTTAGTAGAGACTGTTTCATTATTTCAAAGACAATACCATTAGTGTACTTTATCTAAGTGTCTATGCTTAAATTTACAAGATCTCCTGAGTAATTGATTAGATTAGTGCAGATTAGAACTAGTTTCCAGTTAGCTATAGAATGTAGGTTTATATTTTCACTAAGCTTAATTTCTCCACGTTTCTGCTCCTCTGAGGAAAAGTATTTTTTTCCTTTTGCCGAGCAACGTGAAATGTTCCAGATTACTGGTAGTTCTATGTTTGTCTCTTTTCCTTGTGAACGAGTGTTTTAACGTACTTGTTAATAATCTTAACAAAAGTCAGTCAAGAGTACTTGACCAAAGATACAGTATATTAAGTATTGTAATATGTTAACATGGATACAGAGTCTGTGAATAAGGTGTTAACTTGGCACATGATAGCTAGAGTTTAAGGACATGGCTTGCAGTTAGTGAGTCTTCATTTTTGTCTCTTGGTTTCTGAATTGACCAGCTAGCCTTATTTAAACTTGTTAACACTGACTAAATTGCTTATTATTGTATGCAGAGTGTTTCTCCATTTGTGTGCAGTTTATGTTCTACTTTAAGTAATGTGTAATCTATTACTGCCTATAGTCAGCAAACAAAACAATCCTTGCTTTCTTTTGTAAGATGATATAACAGAAATTGTCTTTAAGCTTAACTTCTTCAGAACAAAAGGAATCTTGCATTTGATTTCTTGCTACTTCTTTTATTACTTTATCCCCCCATTTAACTGTTCTTCCTGCTTGCCCTGCCTGCTGTCCCAGAAAGAAATGACAAGTCTGGAATATTTCAGTAGAAAAATTATGAATGAGGAAAGTAGAAGCCTTTTTTGAAAATGAATGTGGAAAACTACCACATACTTACGTTGTTTCCATTGTTCGTTCTAATTTCTTTATTTGATGTTTGCTCTTATATGTTGTGCTTTCCCAACTGTTTGCTTTCAACAAAATTATGACAGACATAAAAATAAAAACTGCTTCTTAGTTTGTCTAGTAAGTGGGTTTTGTCCTTTTCATCCATTGAATTGCTTAACCTTTGAGAAAGAATTACATTCTGTGCTTTGGCTTATGTATTGTTAATTCAAGAGTTGCCATGTGCTGTAACAGGAGCAGGCTTCCTGGGTGTGCCAGTGTGATGACAACATGGTTCAGAGACTAGAAACAGATTTCAAGATGACTCTTCAACAGCAGAGCACTCTGGAGCAGTGGGCTGCCTGGCTTGATAACGTAATGATGCAAGCGTTGAAACCATATGAAGGAAGACCCAGCTTTCCTAAAGCAGCACGGCAATTTCTGTTAAAATGGTCTTTCTACAGGTAGTATTTAATAGACTTCTAAAACATTCTATCTATTCTATTATTTGCTGAATTGGTCACTGTAGTAAAGTTGACAGATGTAATATCAAACAGTGGCTCGCTAAGTCATGAAAAATCTGTGGGGTTTTTTTCAGAAAATTGTTGTTGTTAACCTTGAACTCAGGGCTGCTTGCAAATCGGCAGGGACTTAAATGATCCTTGTTGATTGTTTTAAAGGCCATGTGCAAATGAACGCAGGTGGAATTTTGTCCTGAGTTAGAAAGATAATACGAATTTTTTGGGTTGAATAACTACACAATTATTAAGCCACTATTTTTAATATTATTTATTAAAACACTGTGGTATTTATGGTATTAGATAAGGAAGACAAAACCTGTTTTTAATGTGTAAAAAGAACATTATGACAAGCATTCCATGTTAGCTGCTTATTGAAACAGTTATCAGAGTAAACCTCGTTCTTCGAAAATGACTGTAGCAACTACTTGCTGAAGATATCAGAATTTGTCAATATCATATGTACACACAAGCTTATCTTTTTGTAATTTTAAGTTTCAAAGTTTTAAAATTGTGGCAATTAAAACCTTTGTACTGGGAAGGTGGACACAACAGACACTATTTAATCATTAGTTTGTTTAAAATTAAATAGTTCTCTTACCATTTTAGTTGTTTATGTTTTCAACAAAGTTTTCTTTCAAGTTAGGTTTTACACATGCTCAAGTATTGGTAGTTATGCATATATCAAAACAAATTAAAACTGAAAACAAAACAGTCTAGTTATTTCTTATGTAATGTGGTGTCCAACAATACCTTCAGGGAAAGGTGAGAAGCAAATGATAGCCTTTCCTGGACATCTGTTTCCGAAGACACCATAAATCAGACATTTGTGGATGTTACTTTTGAGAATATTGGTTTTGAGGTGAAATGTCTACATGGCTAAGTGTTAAAATGACTATGACATATAATACATAAATATGTATATTTTTCTATTTTTGAATAGCTCAATGGTGATTCGAGATTTAACCTTGCGCAGTGCTGCTAGCTTTGGCTCTTTTCATCTGATCCGCTTGCTTTACGATGAATACATGTTTTACTTAGTAGAACATCGTGTTGCTCAGGCAACAGGAGAGACACCTATTGCAGTTATGGGAGAGGTAAGATAATACGTAAGAGACTAGATTGATAGATTTAGTGATGAATTTGGGTATGTGTCTTTGCAAATTTTTTAAACAATTATGTGGAGCTATAGGATGTTCTGCAATGTAACAATAGATTGGGTTACAAATACAACAGTTTCAAACTTGTTTCATTGGTTGATTGTCAGAGTACTAAAATCACACTGAATTCTAACAACCAATTATTTCCAAATGAGCTTGCTCCTTTACAAATCTGCATACAGATTCATGTGCACAGTTTGAAAAACGTTGATCAACATACAACCTTTTTCCAGTTTTTGAGAACTGAGTATTTTATGTGAAAATTAAAAAAGAACAGAGTAATAGGGAAATGTTGCTTATATGGATCTATTTAAGTGTATTTGCACACATTTTGAGTTCCCACACAAATGTTAACCCAAGTGAGCTGAGTACCCATTGGCTTGAGAAGGATGGCTTACATGCAGAATTTTGGCTTGTATGGTACTGTTCACATACATGTACTAAAACCAGCGCAGACGTACATAGAGGTTTGCAACACAGTTGATTCTCATACATGTGTTTCAAAGATTATTGGTTTAAAAAACAGAACAAGAGTCTCAATTCATAACGAGTTTTTTATACTCATCTATGGCATCTGCAAGGCAAAGTTTTATCTCATCCCTCTTTGTTCCAGTAGTTCATCTAAGCTTTTGAGTGAGACGATGAGGAATGCATGAATTGTCATCAAAGAATTGCACTTCAGAAGTGCTGGAAAGTGGATATATTTGAAAACATGCTAGATAGCTAATGGGACAGATTTGTTATGTTTTTACACTTGGGAATCACTGTATCATATTCTATGTTAGCAATAAATTGCAAGTCATTTTGCGAGTTGATTTGGTATCAGGTATCATTCTTCCCTGAAGATATATTGATAGGCTCATTAAATACTATAAATAGATGCTATACTTTCAAAAGAAATGGGAAATGTCTCAGCTTTATTTGTCAAATGATTTTATATCATGTGGCATGATATGTTTCAGAAAAACTAAATAACAATGTTTCTGCTTAGTGACCCACCAATAGTATATTTGCTTAATCTCTGCCTTATATTTGCAGTAAGGTACTACACAAGTATACAGTTACTACATTCTTGTCTTCTTAACAGACATTGTATATGTTAGACATAAATGTAGTGTAGGGTCTTCTAAAAAGTTTATGTAGGCTGAAGATGGATATTATGAGGAAGTAAGTAACCCAAAAGTCTTGGAGGTGAGAGGGGCAGAATAGAAGTAGTAAATACTCATTAAATGCATGTCTTTTTATGTTTCTGTGTATTGAATGACTGTGACTGAAATAAAATGAGGAAGTCTATGGTCTGACAAACACCGTAAGACAGTATAAACTGGTGTTGCAGCTGAGAAAAGCATTCTCATTTTTCTCCCTTCCTCTTCTCCCAGCTTTGGACACAGGTATTGGCAAAATTCTTCTGAAAAAGACTGATACTATCATTTATGGTTAGAAATGTATTTATCTAAATAATGTACTCCTTTCATTTGAGATTCATTGATGGCATTTTGCTCTGCCAATTCTTATTTAAGAGAAGCTTAGAGGATTCAGAGAAGGAAAGGGAGGAAGGTTGTACATCTCTCTTGTGAGCAACTTTTCTGAAAAGGTCTTTTTTTGATGTAAGTAAATTGGTGACCAGACTGTAAACTCTTTCTCAGCAGTGCCTTTCATCTACCTTACAGGTAGATTGGCAACACTGTGACACACCATTTTTGTTCCAGCACAATTAAAGTTGTCTCTGTGAAATTTTAAAAAGAGCTTTTGGTTAAAATATTGGCAGTTCAGAATGGATATCCGTCATAATTTATGGCTTTATACAACACAGAAGTAGCTCACTTCAAGCAACAAAGGCTCTGATGAAGTAATCTTAAAAAAGTTTGTACTTCCCCGTTGTAATTTTTGAGGGTTTACTTAGTGATAATTGTCTTAATAAGCACAAGACTAGGATGGAATGGAAAATGAATTGCTGTACTGTGGATGTGGCTGCAGCCAAGACCATGCATTTGAATGCTAGTCTGAAACCAGTGGAGCACAGATCTGGTCCATCACAGATACTCTAAGTTCACATTTGCTTAAGACTGTGTCCAGTTTTTTTATTGTTTATTTTGCAGTTTGGTGATTTAAATGCTGTGTCCCCTGGCAACATGGATAAAGGTAAGCATTTTAATCTCTCCAGTGTATAATTCTGTATAAAGCTAATGTGTCTTTTTGAGCAAAATAAGTCCTTATGTTTTAAAAATACAGTAAAACAGAATTTAGAGCTGTATAATGCTTTAAAGTGCATGTATATGTTATACGGATACATTAATATATTATATGGATACAATAAGCTATCTATGTAATATGCAGCATATAATAATGACTAGAGTATTGTAGGTTTGGTTTAAAATAAGAATATATTTTAAAGATGTTTATTGTTGACACAAATATTCCAATTTTTCCACAAAATTTAGTTGTATCTGATAGGACAGAGGAGGGTGACAGCTGTGGGAAGAAAGACAGGAGTATGCTTATGTAGGTTTATCTGTAGTAAATGTTTTGCTAAGTGAACAAGGCAGAATTTGATGCAAATAGTTGTCAGATAACTTGTCAGTGAAGAGGACAGAAAGAAATTAGTCACCTCAAATCTCTTCACCTCAGTTCCCCTATCTGTAACTAAGAGTAACAACTCTTTTGTTCATCATGTCTTAGAGATGAGAGGCATTTTGCTATATGAAGTTAACATCGTTAGAGATTGTTTTTGAGATTGCAGGGTTTTTTTCCACATACTCTATCATTTGATCTCAAGTGATCAAATCTGAGAGTCTGTTTACCTATTTGAGATAATAATTGACTTTTTCCATTAAAATTTTAAATTTTCAGTTTTTGCTTTATCAGATTGCTAGTCTTCCCTGTATTTTTGTATTTCAAGTATTATTTGCAAATTAAAGGGCCTTGTATTAGAATTTTTTCCCTTTGTGCTAGTTTCATGGTGGTGTGTTTGTGCAGATGAGGGCAGCGAAGTTGAAAGTGAAATAGATGAAGAGCTGGATGAAAATGGAGAGCCACAACCCAAGAGGGAGAAAACAGAGCTAAACCAGGCGTTCCAGGTGGGCTGCATGCAGCCAGTGCTTGAGAGTGGAGTACAGCAGAACCTCCTGAACCCAATTCATAATGAGCACATTGTTGCAACTACTCAGACTATCAGACAATGCAGTGCTACTGGAAATACATATACTGCAGTCTAATATGAAACTTCCCCTCCGACACACACCCCATTACCTTAGCCCTTTGGGTTTAATATGAAAAAAAAAAATAAAGAGAATAAGTCCGAAGGTTGACTGTTGTCAAATTTTAGCTGTGCTGAACATTATTTTATTGGAGTTGTTAAATGGAATGGGTGTATGTATTTTGCCAGATCTGTTTAAAAAAAAAAGAGATTTTTTTGTAAACAGAATCATTTTACATTGGCCGCTCAATATGAAGAGTTTTCTTAGTATCAAATGCAAGGAAGATTTTTGCAAAGCTTAATGTTAATGTTTTTGTCCTCTTATAATAATTTAAATTTTTTCATAGTTTTTTAAAAATATTTTAATGTTAATTATTAGTTATGATGATGATTTCATATAGATAGATTTTTAATTAGATGCACTTCTGTGAAATATCAAAAGAACTATTTTCTTTGATTTACACTGGAGGCATACTTATTTGACAGCAGATGTATCAAATTTGTTATAAAAGGTGCTTTTCATTGGACAACGAGAAGACACTATTTTGATAAAATTGTGAGCATTCAGGGGGATTTTTTGTAATAATGCTGGAGGGTTGAGAAGATCTCCTAGTTTCTTTCTGTGAGCAAGAAGCGAGTTTAAATGACAGAATTGTAACAGCATGTGGTAATGTGTACGTCATAAACGTACCTAATTGTCTGACCATCATGTAAACAATTCAAGCTTCCTTTAAAATCAACAGTTCCAGATATTATTTGCATACCAGTTCCTCTGTTTTGAAGACTACTGATTCTATATGTGGGGCCACTGAACAGGTGCTTTTGGCTGTTGAGTGGTACTGTAGTTGTTAGAAACTGAAGCTAAAAAAGAAGTGACTTTATTATTATTAATTTTAAGTGTACGTGCTACTTATGCTGAACTGGACATACAGGAAAACATTCCATTTGGATGACTTTCTTCTATTCCAGGTCTTTTCCTACTAGTGGTTCAATCTGCTGCTCTTAGAAAAGATGATTTATAGAATGCAAGGAATGTAGCAACCTGCATCATTTTCCTTTCAAAAATATTTCCTTGTTGTTAAAGTGGATTTAAATTTTTACAAAAATTAGATAAGGCAGTGTAACTGGCACACCTCACTTGTACTTATTCCCAATTGTGTAGAATTTGAATAGGTGGCTAGATGGACCATTGCCATTTAAGAATGTACATCAGGGATCATTGTACCTCGGCTATTACATGGTGCCTTAAACAGAACTGAAGCTAAGACTTAGTACTTTTTGTTATTCTTAACTCTTAAATTAATTCAACAAGGTGTGCCTGTCATTTTCAAATTCCCTAAGAAGTAAGGACAGGTTACATAGCCTTCAAAAGAATAAAAGGAGTTTTTTATTATTAAGTGATTTTAATATCCCTCTTAGAATTACAATAAACCTATTTTTTCTTGTTTCTAGCTGGATTTCACTTTATTACAAATAAAATTTGCTTGGGAATTTGGAAAGCAAAACTAGCTTTAATACCAACTTCAAATGTCAAAATAGATTGACCATATTCCCAGGCATGATTATATATTTTCTAAACCCTTGCCTACTTTTAATTTTAAAAACTAAAAAGAAATAAATGAGCAGGTACATAATGCAGTGCATGTTTTCAATTTCTATATTTTGTGGGTTATCAGCCAGATACTACATTTTAATGGTTAAATAATGACAGTTCATAGATACCATATTAATTGACATTAAACAACTCAAATTTTTCTTCTGAAACATTTCATTATGCAGACACGTAAATTTGCTACACTAAAATAGTGGAATTAAATAAGCAAAAAAGCCAAAAAGTGAAGGAGAGCACAAAAAGATCAACTTTACAGAAAAGACTGTGTAAGAAAATTAGGGATTCTTTTATTTTGGTTTATCTAGTGTGTCTGAAAATGACTTTAAAGTCATATATACCAAATGGGAGAAGAGCATGTAAAATGAACAGCATATTTATAGCGAACAAGTTTGTTGCTAGAGTTTACATATGTTCCAAATACAGCTGCACATCAACTAAAATGTCCTAACATTATTGGTGTACAAAATTAAATTTTAATTCCTTTGCAGAATTGGGAGGTGAACCCATCCTGCTCATTCTGTGTAGGCATAATTCCTACTAATGTCAGCAGATGGCTTTTGCCTCAGTAAAAAGTGAAAGTGAGGTTTATATTCATTATTTCTAAACTCATAAATGCACTGAATCTCATTACAGATTTTGTTCTCACATACATTGCTCAGTGTGTCCTGATTTTCCCTTGGAAATCAGCACATCTGTACCCTTCACCAAAAATGCTAAAACTAAGCTGTGATAAATATTTACTCCCCTTCATTGTGCATTATAAGATGTTTACAAGTAAAATAAAGTGAAATAATTCAACATTTTTTTTTTCATTTTCAGTTTAATGCTGTAGTACTTGTTTCAATTTTTGTGTTGACGGACCTATAATGTTTTCTTATTATTGTCCTTTCTTGGTTTAATGTTGGATTTGTTGTTGCTGAGAAAAGAGTACGATTGTAATAGGTAAATCTAGATTGCTAAAAAAGGTGGGACCTGAGTATCTTTCATAATTTAGCTCCCCACTCCACTCAGTTGTTCACTGTTCACAAAGTGCAAAACAAAATTGAACAAAAATCTGAATACAAAAATGGAATGTATTTCGTAGCTTCTAAAAACAATGAGTTATCAAAAAAAATTGGAACTATCCCAGGTTCAGAAAACTGAATACAGTCTGTATTCCTATGCTTAAATTCTAAAGATTTTATCAGATTTTTTTAGAAGAACTATGTTACTGTAAGCTGTGTTGTATACTTGCAGGTTTGGGGGTCTTCTGTTTTGTTTTTACATTTACTAAAATTTTAGTGAAACACTTAGATAAAACATTTTGCACACTCTTGCTATTTAATAGTTGGGTTTTAGTAATCATTAAACTGCAGAGATACGAATACCTCAGTCCATATTCTATAATGTGTAGCATGCGGATACATTGCCACACCAGCTCTGAAGTCTATTGTTAGTGCTCTGGAGAGGTGTAGCACGTACCCACAGGGTAGACATTATGAGAGTTGACATGGTTTGTGTCTTTTATCTAATCTTGACATGGAATCCAAAATAATTATTTTAGAGGCATTTCCCCCATTAGCACAAATAGCACAGTGAACAGTGTGGGGGAATGGGTATTGTTGAACTACCTTTTCAAAACACAGGGCCCAATTTTCAAAAGTTTTGTATTTATTAAAATTTGTTGGTACATTTTCATCTTTCTCATGGTAAGTCAGTTTTAAAGCTTTTTTTTTTCTGTTTTCAATATTATTTCTGTGTTTTGCTCTTGTACTGTAGCATGCTCTAAGCACCTTCTTTTTAAAAAAGTTTCATAAAAATTTGGAAAATAGATTTTAAATTATTTACCTATAAAATGATGATTTACAGCATTACTGCCTTTAGTTCAAAAATAAGAAAATAGATAATGTTCTGTCATTCAGGAATGTATAGGTCTATGTACAATTTTAATTTAAAGCAAGGTATTTTTAAATTTCTAAAACACTTATTTTGTTCACCTTGTTTTCCCTAGGAGAAATGATCTGATATCTTTGTCATTCTCACCAACTGACATCTGCACTGTTCAGAAAAAAAAATTTATATTAGAGATGCACTGCAATCCAATTTAATTCAGAATGTTTTTACAAAATAAAAACAACCATTGATAGCCATAAAAGTGCTGATGAAAAATAGATTTATTAGTAATATAAGTATACAACAATAATTTCAGAGTTTAAAACATTCATTTAAGAGAGCAGTATGAATTTCTGAAAATTGGGCCCTTGACTCTCTAACAGGACGTCCTCTTTGTATATGGTTTAAAACAAATCAATAAATGGAATTCTAGTATCTCTGCTAATTTGTTTGGTGATTTAAGACAAACAAACAATAAAAACTGGAATAGAAGCATAAACACACAGTGCTTAGTTCTAGTATTAGAAAATTAATTTGATATAATGCCTTGCATTAACCCTTTGAGCATTGTAAGTAACATGATGGGAACAAAGCTTTTTAGATAATTTAATTAGTCCATTGAACATATACTTTGAAATAGCTGATAGTGTTGTAGAATTTTTTTTAATTACGTCTAAAGTAAATGCTTGCATACTATACAGGAATGGTTTTGTTATAGGAAGCTTAATAGATGTAGGCAAAATATTCACTGCCATTGATGTGTACTGTCTAATAGAAAACAGTACTTCAGCTCCCTTGTTTTCATAATTGCATAAATACATAAAGAAAATCAAACATATGTTTCTACAGATATGAAGTTGTCCACTTTAAGATGCCTTTAGAAGATAAAGGTTTAGAAAATATATTCAGACTATTTTGAAAATCTCTTGAGGTAGGTTAGTATTGACATACTCTGGTACTGTAAAAGAGAATCTTTAGGATTAGAAGAAGGCTTAGTGAAGAATAATAAATTTTGCAGAATATTTGGTATGTTTGCATTGAAATTTTTGGCAGTGTTTTTGATAAACAAGAACAAAAAGTGCACGATTATATTGATATTCCTTTTAAAACTCAGTCACTGCAATAATGACTAGCTAAAAGATGAAGGTATTTTATTCATCTTCATCTACAGGGGTACGGTTTGGATGGCCCTTATTGAATGTCAGAATTTTAAAAGCAACCTAGAAATTGCACAAGCCTTTTGCCATTTTAAAAAGCCCCTTTGTTCTTAGAAATACTGCTTACAAGAACAAGGGAACAAGTGTAGTAGCAAGTAGAGATTCTTTGAACTTACAGATAGAAATGCCACCTTACTAAGTGAGAGTACAATGCATTTTCTACTGGTTTCTTGCAATATCAATCAGTCAGCAAACACTAAGTGCAGCTGTACTTATTTAAGTCTAGCTGAAGGCAAAAAAAGGGTCTCACTTTAAGTTATTTAATGGAATTACGTCAGTAGTATAGTGCAAGTAAGTTGTAAACATTTTTAGCCAATTAATGCAAATTCATGCATAAATAACATAAATGCAATACTCAAAGGGTTTTAATTTAACAACTTTTTTTATTCATAATTTACTGTAAATGCTTCTGAGTTTGCATGCCTTGATCATTGCTGCTAGTGATTTTATGTGCCAGTAGACCTGAGTTTAATTTACCAGTTTAACTAAGAAACAGTAAAAGCCACTTACAAAGTGACTGCCTAGTGTTTGTTTGAAGTAAAATATGCCTTAGTTTGAAAATTATCATTTTAACTCTTGTTTTATTCTGATTTTTTTTCCTTTTCCCGTTGGAAAAAATAAATTAGCATTTTGGGATTGGAAGCCCTGAGTAGTTAAACATTTGGTAAGAATTGTTCTTGTAGATCGCTCATTAAGGCTGAAATTCACTGTAGAAAAGAAGGCCCAGAACAAGCCTATGAGCATCAAATGAGCCTCACTTAAATCTAAATCAGGAAAATGTTCTTTGTATGTTCTTAAGCACTTTCTTGATTATGGTGCAAACATCTTACAGGAGTTTTCCGTTCTGGATGAATTTTACTCTGAAATAATAGATGTCTTTGTAAGAGGAATTTAGACTTTGGAGGAACAACCTCGCATGGATTGGTATTTACCAGGAACTCAGTTCTATTTTTTTTGACTCACTGATACCAGCAAGAGCCTTTTACACAAAGAATACTTAAAGGGTTCCCCAAGTAAAGTTTCCTTCAATACAATATTAAAGTGATTGCCTTGTATTTAAACATTAAATATCCATCTTAAAGTAACCCAATTAAGCAATTGAAAATATGCTAGGAAACTACCACTTTGTACCAAAGCAAGTTGCCCATCTCCACTCATCTTCACTGAAAATTTGGATTTACAGTTAATAACCAATGAGGCTGTTGAAGAAACTTTGAGTGCCTTTCAAAAACTTGGAAAATTGTGCCTGAGGTGGTAAACTTTAATTAGGTTAATTCTAGAGCTACCAATCAGTAATTTTATCATCACTCAGGGCTTTCTTACCTTCTAGAAAACTTCCTTTGTTGCATTTATTTTATACTGTATTTTTTTTAAGTGCCATCATTTAAATTTCACTTAGTAAGTGGCAGATTACATTATTCAGTCCCACAGCACAGAAAACATCATAACACTAGGACATATTCAAACTTTTATTTTCCAGTTGACTGAATATATTATGTAAATGAGGTAAGCAACTTTTTGTAGATTGTATGTGTGAGATAATGTAATGTTCTTTTCCAGTTTTTGGACTACAGTTGAATATACTTTTTAATTATTTAAAGAAGACATCTTTACAGAATAACGTGATGGTTTTTTTGTATAATGTATTTGATTTTGTAAATATGTATTTCCTGATGTGATTTTTGTGAGAAATGCTAAATCTTTTAGTATATCATGTCCTCTCAAAACTGGCAGGAGCTAAATAATAGTTTGTGGGCAATTTGTATTGTGTACTGTACAATAACTGGGGAACTTTTATAATTATAAAAATATATATTAACTTTTAGTGTGTTGTTTAAAAAAATGACTGGAACATACTAAAGACAGTAGGATTTTTCTGAATATTTCAGACTTGAACTCAGGCTAGCTTTCTTGTGTTTTTCAAAACGAAATTGTGTCTTGTCTTTTAAAATCAATAAATTTGTTTTCTTGTTACAAACATATCTGAATTGCTTCAGTTTTTATATAGCCAGATATTTTGGATTGTGGTACTATTGATTTTGAGAGAAAAATTATTTCAATTTATGCCTTTTAAATAGGACTGCCATTTTTTATTTAGCAGCAACAGAACTACGAGTATGTCTCAGACTGCAAAAGAAACTAATATTTTGAAGTGTCAATTCCATTAAGTAGCTGTCACATTCCCAGTAAATACAAATAGTAAAATACTTATTAATTTCAGTATTAACAATAATTTCCCATTACAGATTTAGCTAGTTAACAGCTGTCGGTGAGGGAGCATGCAGACTTTGCCCTCCAGGAATTAGTGCTGTCAATTACCAGCACAACCTACTTGTGCAAGTTTTGCTCTAAATATTCTGCAGTATGCTAATGCATTGGATGTTTCACAAAACATAGACAAAGGCCTAATTTTATTGGGTCATATATCTTATGGGTCTCTAGTACGTGTTGCAGGCAGTTTCATATAAAGAAATGCAGACTGGTATCTTAACTGGGGAGGACTCACCAAGTAATAGATGCTAGAATATCAAAATTACTATTGGATACCAAGATTAAAACAGGTATTTCACACAAAACTGGGGTAAAGATAGAAAAGGTGCATCCTAAAGCTTATTTTTGTCAGGAAATTCAGCTTTAAGTTATGGTCCAGTCATTGCCTATCCTTTAATTTCAAATAAAGACCAAAAGCTTAGTAAGGTACAATACTGGTTCCTGCAATGCATCCTACCAAACAAGACTATAGATTTTCTAAACCAGTGACCAGCCACACCTGTGTTTACAGAATACTCCTAATTGGTTTGCTAATCAAGACTAAGACTTCATTGTCTAGCTGGTGCCTTGCTGAGACTAATAGGTCTTGCTCCAGCACACATGCACAAGAAAACAATCTATAGAGGGACATCTCCCTCTACAGGGATCTCACACCAACTAACAGTTGATATAGCCAACAGGCTACATTACTCAGTTCTTTTCCACCAATAGTGTTACCACGAAGACCCTGCAGAATTCAACCTCTGCTGCTGTTGATATTAATTAAAGCGGTTTAATTAGTTAACCAATGGAAGTTTAGTTCAGCATCCCAAATTACTACAATCCAGACCTCAAAGCATGAAGCATAGCTGAAATGTAGGAGAAATTTGGAAATACTGGGTACTGTAAGAAAACACGAGTGTAAGAAGGGTTGTAAGTGAAGCTTATTTTTGTTACTTCTGTAAGCTCATTTTCTGCACAATGTTAATGATATCAAATAAGTAATACACATTCTATATCAAGTTATTTTAAGTGTATTTAATTTGACTTATCTAAAGCATTCACTTCAATTATATATAATGTCATTCAGCCTGCAGCAATCCAATGTGCATCAGTTGTTTAGTTCCATATCAAGGTCTATGCCAAAAACCACCTGAAATATAAGCCCGTTATTCTTCCACAAAGGCGTCTGACCAAGGCAAGGAAGAAACCTTGATCCTTTTTTGGCACTGTTAACAGTATGCTAGAGGGAGTTTTTATTCTGACTTGATTCTGCTGATCTCCAAGTCCAAATGCTGATCATTCCAAATTTTGCTAAATCCCATTGTATATGTTCTTCCCCGATACCTGAATTAACCTAACCAGTAGGACTTTTCTATTCAAAAAACAAAACAACCCCTCCTTGACAACAATGTGCTGCTGATGACAGTTTATTCTAAGCAATTTTATAAGCAGAACTGTTCTAGTAAGAATCGCTCTGCATATAGACATTTTCCACTGGCACACTGCACACAAAATCTGCTGCTGCTTTCATTATCAGATTTTAGGGCAGACATAGTAGGTCAGTACTTATTTAGTAACTAGTAGTTAATAAATCAGACATACTTTCGGAGATCTAGCTGGAAGTGGTATAAACAAATTGCTGCCTCAAGCTGTTCTCTCTTTGCAGCTGGATGTTACCTTTCCCAAAATGGAGCCACACTAATAGATAGTGTCCTGGCAGAGTTCTGGTTTAGCCACCTTCGCTCAAACTGCTGCTAAAAGTGGTCTGTACTAATGTCTCTGCTGCTGGAGATATTTGTTGGTTAGAAAGTCCTGACAACTTGCTGAAAGCACAAGAGTGCTCAGATTCTTCATCTTCTTTCATGAAGTATTACTGGCAGAAGCATGTTTACAATACTTGAGTTTACAGTTTAAGAGAGCTACCGGTAGTAGTATTGTGAACAGGAATATCTGAATACCCTTTAGTATGTACTTTAGAAGAAGGGTTCGTGAACGGGTCCTTTGCAGAAGCTGTAATTTGAGGTTGTGTTGTCTTCCACCAGTATTGAAAGACTGCAGAAACAGCTGAAGAAGCTGCTAGAACAACACATTGATTGAAGTTAGGGTCACAAAGAATTGTGTAGTTGCAACATAGGCATTGAATTTACTGGCCCATGTGGTGACAAGGTGACTTTTGCTCAGAATGGTAGCAATCACTTTATCCTTTTATTTCCCTGGTTTTCAACAGTTTCTGATGCCTAAGAAAAGTTTAGACTCCCCTTCTTCCTCCAGTTTCACCCAAGAAAGCCAAACAGCCAAAATCAAAAGGTGCAGTAAGTAACATAGCAAAGAAATGGGACAGCCTTAGACTGGAAAGCCCACTTTCACCAACAAAGGGAGGCTTGGAGCTAAAGCACGCTCCCCAGGCTCTTGATGGATCTTCTCACTGGCTTCAAGGTCACAGAAGACAGACTTCTATCCAGGATCCACCAGTGACCAGCATGATATCAAAGTCATTTCAGGTCGGTAGCATGACATAGCAAGTAGGAAAGCGGTCACTTTGATGTTGCTCAACTGTTGGAATAATGCCCCCACCTAACTCGTGAATCTCATCTCTGCATGAAAGAGATGCCCCCAAATGCTGCTTGTTTTGGAGCTCAGACAGAGCTGCCTGACGCTTTCTCTCACATTTTTTAGGTGCAGCTGTCTTCTTGCTATAGGGTCAAGGCAGACCTCTCTGAAAGGACTTTGAGAGCATGTGACTATTATGGTCACAGATGTGATACACAATAGCTTTTGCAACCATACTTATCCTCAGAGCTTTCAAAGGTGCATTTTTTCCACAGGAAGGAAACACTGAATAGTTCTGAAGTTACTTTGGCTGTATGTGTGAAATACAAAAATGTTTTATGCATAAATATGGCTAATCATCGCCATATAAAAGATATCATTCCCTTCCTGTGGACTTCTGGTAGAGGAGTCCATTTTTTGTGTCTTTGGAAAGCATGATCCTTCTATCTGTACACTTTACTTCCATTCACTTATTTTGGCAAATCCAAATCAAATTCATGCTTCTACTAAACCAGCTGCATTACAGATAGACAAGAAAATGTCTTGTCGTAGGATGTTTCTGCTGACAAAATTGCCAAAATATCTAACTATGCTGAGTAAGGTACCACAGGTAAGCTTTTTTATCCTTCTATTAAAGGGAATTTAATTGATTTAAGATTCCTGAAAGTTTGGGTGGACTTTTATTCTTTAGAAAATAAAAAAGTGGTCAAGTAGCTAATCCATTATAGACAAAGCTTATTGTGATGTCTGGAAGAGAAAGAACTTTTCTCATTTAATACCACCAGATCCTATACCTTTAAACCCACTAAGCAGGATCGTAACTGTAGTTGCTTTTTACTTTAAAAGCAATGGGGCTCTGCAGACACAGCAGTCTAACTGGAAAAGACTGTGAAATTCAAACCTAATTTTGTGTTACAGCACTTGTCACATTCTAAGGTGGTTTTTGTAATCAGCAGTTCATGTAGCTGGCAAATGGACAGGGTACGCCTGCAGAACGAATGCTCGTTGATCTGTTCTAGCGTTCAATGTCAAAGGAGAAGCTTAACAATAACATTTAATAGAATACATTTTTGCAGCACTACGCTTAAATTTGGTTCAGATTTCTAAGTATAAAATACTTGCTTTAGCAAGAGATACTGAAAACTTAAGTGTTTGCACTACTAGTGAAGAACTAGTTGGTAGCATTAATTTCATACCTACTGATATTGCTGCCTTTGTTGACAGCCAATGAAAGACAAAATTGGATTAAACATTGTTTTCCTATTACTTCCACAGATCAATTTTGAAACAAAAATGGTGCATTCTACACAATAAAGCATTCACAGTGAGGCAGCAGTTTCAGGTGAGCAACATCTTGAATAGTGTTTCCTGTCAAATTTTGGTGGAATTCACCATATGAGGGATATAGTAGTACACGGTTTGAGCAATAACTGTTGAAGGTATCTCCTCAGATTCTTGAATAATACCATACTTTAAAGAGACTGATGGAAATCTGGATAGGAAAAGTATCAGAAAGTACAAAAGCAGAACATAACTTAAATAGTCAGTTGAAAGCTTTTTCTTTGCTGATTCACGTTAACAATTCAAGATGTGCATTAAAGGCTAAAAGGAATAGTCAAAATTCCCTGTCTTCTGCAGTCCCAGCTCACACTAGCTGTTATCACTCCAACTTTTAGGAATACAGGGTTTTTTTTCAGATACATTGTCCTTTTGTTGGACTTGATAATTAAAATTACTTTATGCCTTCAGAAAATATATTTGCCCTGTATATGTTTGGCAAAGGGCTGTAAAGCAGAAATTATCTCAGACCTTTTCCCCCCATGTCTCCCGCCCCCCCCCCCAAAAAAAGCACGTATATTTGCTTCAGGAAGCAACGTTGCTACATCACACTCACTGTTGCAGCCAAAAACTGCTGTACTGCAGCCACAGCCACGTAGCTGTTCAAAGGTTTAGTGGTGGTCCCTGAAGCTAAAAAGGAAGCAAGGCTGCAAGTTGAAACCGAGGCGTTAAAAGCAGCAATAACTACTGCCTGAAGGGGACAGGCCTCTTCTGTGGGACACTGTGTACTCCTTATGGGTGTGAGAAGTAGTAACGCTGCTCAGGACTAGGTGGTCAGTGGCACACCTGTACTGAAGTGAGGTAGTCATCCAGTAAAGATACTGGTATAAAAAAGATACTCTTCTGTCTCCTTGTACATATGAAAAAAATGTACCCCTCCAAACTACCCTTGCCACCTTCTTTTTCAGAGCAGTGTGAACAACAGCAACATCCTGCCTGTTGCTCCATTTTATTACTGGTGTGTCATCAGGCTCTCACATCTAGGGGAGGAAGAATCTATCTGCGTGACACCTTTCTGCTTATCCACTGGACTTCTACAACTCTTAGTCTGGCATTTGCCCTACATTTCAGCTACCTGTAGATATTTTCTTCTGGGGTCAACAAACGCAGTCTTGCCTTACTTGTATTTATTCAACCTTTCACTGCAATGATGAATTTGACAGCCCAGAAATCCCCATTTTTTGGCCTAGAGGTTAGTTAAGTGGCTGTGGAGTTGGCTTTGGGTATAAGCAATCCAGCTGAGTGCCAAAGCACTTACTGTGTGCAGTAAGCTATGCACAAACACCTGATGGCATATGCAGACTGCCTTCTTCCTCCTTCATACAGGGTTAAATAACATCAAAGTCGTTCATGGAAGAATCAAGAGGTGATGATACCTCTTCTTCATTCTCAGGAGGGATAATTAAATCCAGGCAGAGAACTGTGCTATTGCAGTAACAGAACTGTGTTGTCTTTATAGACAAACCATCTCAGTCATTAGTGCAAACAGAGGTTCAGCAACATGCGTGCCACTTCAGTACATTTTGTGGCTTAAGCGGCTCAGAGGAACAAGTCTCTGTGTAGTTGGGAGATCTCTTTGTACAACAAGACAGTGCTTTTAACACAGTTGGGGTGGGTACATTCGCTTCCTTTCCAGCCAGCTAAACAGGATAGCCCAAGTCACCATTTGGGTCCAGAGAGCATTACTGATACACATATTACAACAACGCCTGGAAATTCAATGAGCTGAGGCCCGTTTAAAATTTGTACAGTACTTTTAAACTCAGAGCACTTCTCAAATATTTATTAATTAACCTTCACAAGTTGACACAGAGGCATACAAACAAAAGTAACCGGCGGTTTTTTTTTTTCTTTTTATCGCGTGTGGGGGCGAGGTGGGCACACACACACCAAAAAAAACAACCCCAACAAAAAACCAACCAACCAACCAACCAAAACCACCAGGGAAAACTTTTATAGCAAAATAGAGACACCTACTGCTTAATATTACAGTTACACCCTTACGCTCTTAGAAAATAAAGCGGGGGAGGGGAACACCAGGGAGGCAAACGCCAAATTATCAGGGGTTTAGCGAACCTTCTCCTTAAATCACTGCTACAAACTTCTAGTCCCGATGCCAACACGGGAGCTGCCCGTAAACGCACGCGCACGGCCTTTCCCCGCCAGCCGTGTCAGGGCGCCGGGCGCTCCGCCAGTCGCCGCGGGCGGTCAGCAGGGCCCGCGGCCCGCCCCAGCCGGCGGCGGCGAAGGAGCGGCGGCGGGAGGGAGGGTGTCACGGTGCCACGGTGCTATCGCCTCCCCGCCACGCGTGCCCCGCTGCCTTCCCAGCGCGGCAGCCACAGGGACAGGGACGCCGGAGGGCGCCGTGCACACGCCCGGCAGCGGGGCTGCGGCATCGCCACGGCCACGGCCACGGCCACGGCCGCCGCCGCCAGGGAGGCGCCGCTGCGGCCGGGAGGTGTCGCTGCCCGCCGCCGCCAGCGCCACCCGCCCCGCTTAACGTGCTCGGCCGCGGTTAAGTGGCTGAGGAGGTCTGGAGGCGGGGGTGAGGCTGCGGTGCAGATGCCCCGGGAGGCGTCTGAGCCGTGGAAGCGGTCTGTCGGCGAAGCCTCCTCAGCGGGTCTCCCTCCGCCGCAGCCGCCTTCCCCCGGGCTGGCAGGAGGAGGCGGGAGCGGCAGCAGCGCCGCCGGAGCCCGGCTCGTCAGGCGGCAGCGGCTCTTGGCAGAGGGGGGCGGCGGGATCATGGCCGCTCCGTCTCCGCACACACAGCAGCTGCTGCGGTGCAGCGTGAAGCTGCTCCTCGCCAGGGAGGAGCTGCCGGCGGGGCTGCAGCTCGCCAGCCCCAGCCAGAAAGCCCTGCAGCTGGAGGTGCAGCCGGGAGAGGAGGACGCGGACGTGACTGTGACAGACGGTTAAGTACCGAGCCCCGCCGCGCCAGTGCCGGCCGCCCCCCTCGGCTTCCTCCTCGCGGGGGGACACCGACTTCGCCACCCAGGGCGGCCTCCGCTCCCCCACCCCCCCACCCCCCCGCCCCGCCGGGAAGCGGCTGGCCCTGGAGGAGGCCGGGCACTTCTCGTTGACGGCTCGGCGGGGCAGAGGCCCCGTGGCCCGCCGGGCTGTCAGCGCCCAAAGTAACCGCGGCGCGGTGCGGGGGGCTGCCGCCGCCTTCCCTCAGCGCCGCCGGCGCCCTCGCGGGCCGGGTGCCGGTGGCGGCCGGGGGTGCGGCGGGGCCGCGTCTCTCTCGGTGTGGGTCGGCGAGGGGCTCGGGACCTGTCCCGGTGGGCGCCGGGCTCGGCAGCGGCAGCCCTGGCCCCGTCGGGGTCAGTTCAGCTCTTGGAGCAGGGGGCTGTTCTAGGTGCTTTCCTCGGGCTTGCCGGGCTCTGGGGCGGACGTGGGAATGAAATAGTAATACACTCATGGTGAGGAGCCAGCTTGAACTCCGGACGAGTGTCACGCTCGCAGCTAGCGCGAACTGGTCTCGTCTGCACGGCCTTGCGAAGTGCTGCCCCGTGTACCGCTTTCCCTGCTGGTGTTACAAGCTTGTCAGTGACAAACTGCCTCTCGGCAGTAAGAAGTTGCTTTATCGGGGAAAGGTACAAACTGGCATGTCAGGGTAATTTTTTCCTCTGTTCTTGAGCGTTGTTGAGTTTGTAATTTTAGCCAGGGATGGTCAGAAGAGGTCTTTTCCCCCATAGCTGAAGGACAAGGTCTTGATTTCTTCCTACGGAGCCAAATGGAAGAGACAAAATAATAGAACTGGAAAGGGAAGGAGGTAAAGAAGCCACTCTGTAGTTGTATGAACAGAACTGCGTTTGTTTTTCTGCTGCTGCTGCCAGTTGGGCAGCTGTGCTGAGAGGGCAGCGGAGCACAGCAGTGTCTCAGGATGCACTGTGCTGCTGGGAAAATCCAAACCGGTCTAGAAAGGCAGCACTTAGCCTTGAAGTAATTCTCTCTGGCTCTGCTACTTGTAGATAGGCTGTCTTAAGATGCACAGGTGATGTCTGCATGCACACAGTCTACTGACTTTCTCGAAAGCAATCATTCTTTTGGATTTGTGTCTTTACAGGGTTGTAGCGGAGCTGACATTTTAAAATAAATCAAACTTCTTGAATCTGAGTGGCGGGGAGACTGGGAAAAAACTGAAATTGCTGTATGTATAGAAAGTAGTTAGAACTGCTCTCAGTGAGGTGGGTGAATATGAGAGCAATCCCGAGCAGGTCTAGACACACAATACCTGTTGTGGCTTTGATTTTTCAGAAGTGATCTCAGTAACTTCTGAAAGGATTGCTGGAATAGATGGATTACAGTCGTGTTCGGTTTTTGGTCGGCAGTGTAAATAGATCAGTTCATATGCCAGTTGATACTGGATACTTGCTTCTGCTATCAGTCATTTAACATGTCATTTAAGAAAGCATGAGTGACAAAAACTGACCGCTAATCACATTTGAGATGTGCTTCTGTCTTGCATTGTATTAATTGGAAGACTGGTCTGTAGTTACTGTTCCTTGGTCTTTCATTTCATACATGCTCATTCTTGCATGCATGTGAATGAAAGACCTGCTGGAAGCAGAGTGAAATTCAAAGTTACTAGTTGGTTTTTTTGTTATTGAAAGGGCTCACATGGGACACAACTGAAAACTTAAGATATAGAGGGATTTTTTTTTTTTTAATGTCCAACAACACTGGAGTGTAGTTTACGGAAGACTTGTTTGATTAAGTTTTAGATGAGGGTGCATCAGTGGGCATCAGTCTATTGTTGTTACTAAGAGGGGAACTTTGCAAACCTGTTTTGAGGTGCAAGCTGTCTTCTTTCATCTTTTTCCTTTCATATGAAGATGTTCAAGCTGTGCCCTATCAGACCCTGTGGATAACACAAATCTTTTTAGTGGTATCTGGGAGTTCAGTTACTTGATGCTTGAATACTTTGTGTATTAGGTGAGAGAAAAAGTCTGCAAACAGCTAGATGACATACCTTATTATTAGTACTGCCAATGTAATGTGTTTTTTTCTAGCATTAATATCTGCTCATTGGAATGATCTTACTATTATTTATGTTGTCTCACCTAGGATGGACAATTTTACTGTGAAAAGAAAAACTGTTTTCTTACAAATCTTGACTAGAATTGATCATACTGTGGTGCCTTTTGTTGATGGTGGTAAGATACAGGTTATTTAAGCAATAAAAGAAATTGGCATAATTTGAAGTGTTGACTTTTTTTTTTCTCCATACTTCACATTGAAGTGATGAAAATTACTTTCTTTTCAAACTTTCTACCTGAATACGTCTCCCAAAGCTATGTATTGGGTGTGTTTGGAAAAAATAATTTGGTGTAGTTATTGTGATTCTTTAAACACATCTTGAAGAGGGGGCTGCTGTTTCTTTTCTGGTTATTTAAAAAAAACCAACACCACCACCAAACAAAACAAAAAAAACCAGTTCTAGTTTAGGATACCATCTACGTTCTTCACCGATAAGGGAATTGTCAGGAAATATTTTTGTGGAGAATGAAGCAGGCACTTTTTATTTGTATTTTAAAGTGATAAAATACCCCTGGTCAAACTGTCTGGTCAAAAATTACTCTGATTGCAGAGCTGTGATTAGACTGTCCATCAGGACTGCATTCTTACCCTTGTTATAGCATTCAGTTTATCTGTAGGTTTTATACTTCACCTATCGCTGCTGTATTTGTCTGAACCTGTTCTATTATTGTCTGTAGTGTAATAATGGTAATTGAGTATAGAGCTAAGTAAGAATGTAGACTACATTGCGTATCATAGTGTATAGTATATAGCATATTGCTGGTACTCAGAGTGATTTTAAAGGCAAACGTGTGAGCAGGTTCTGCTGTAGTTGATCGGCTGCTGGAGTTCACACTCCCTACTGGCAGTGTCAGTAAGAATTCCACCAGCTCAAGCCTTAACATTTCCCTTTCATATGGATGCACATTGGGTCAATACAGTGTCTGAAGTCAAGGGATATCAATACAACCACTGTTCCCCAGAAAGGAGCCTGAAGCAGTAGAATTTCTCCGTAAGTGGAACAACTGGTTATGATCCTGAGAGATGCAGAAACTGAAAAATAAATAGAGGATGTTAAAACAAGGAAGAATGAAGGGTGATGCTTTATCAGGCAATGGATCTGTTTCAGCTGTGGGACAGGAGAAAGAAAGAATCTCCACAATGCAGTATTAATGCATGTAGAGTGGGAAGAAACACTGGACTTTCTAAAGTACAGGTGCCAAAGCCAGCAGGTGAGTATACTTCTGAGTGCTGTCCAGTGGGGCCAGTACTGAGCTGGAGCTACGACCATTTGAGCGAAGTGTCTATCAGGGAGACAGTGGTTTCTGATGAGCTGTGAACCCAAGGAGAGCTGGAGACGCATGCCTCTTGTGGGGCAAAGGTGTTGTCAATAAAATAGATGATCACCTGGTTCTACTGATTTTCTACAACAGTTCTTCACCACTGATTCGGAAATGAAGATGTAGTCTGGAAAACTACTCTTGAAAGGTAGCCTGCTGCTGCTGAGAGAACTCTGACCTTGGGTCAAAATATTTTTGAGGGTGTTGAACAGAAGAAGAAATCCTGTTGACTGACATAGTGCATTGCTTTGGGAGGACAGGGTATTAAAAATGTAATTTATAGCTGGTTTATGGAATGATCATAACAGAATTGCAAAAGTTCTGGTATAAATAGTGAGAACTTCTGGGAAGAAAGTAGAAAACTGGTGTCCAGGAAGTGTTCCCAGGGGACCAAGAGAAAAATCTAGGGCTGCAACCTACTTGGATCAAAGGAAGCTGAGGAGCAGATGGCTGAGTGTCATAAGATGCAAATGTAGCAGTGTGGTGGCTTCTCCAGGGCTGGGAGACCTTTTGGAATCCCTTCCCTGTGAGAATTAGTATGTAAACAGACAGTGATGTTCAACCAAGGCCATTGAATTTCTAATTGAAGGCTTCAAAATTTGGCAGTGTCTGGAGGTTTCTCCTAGCCACAGCAGCTCTATTTTAATTCTGTTATATTCTTGTGTAGTTGCTGTGAAAGACCATTAACTACTGTTTCTCTGAAGTATTTTTTCCCCACTTCATCTGACCGCTCTTTAGACAATTAAAAGAAGCTTCCTTGAATACTTTTTAAAATATACTGTAAAATCCTTGGAATCTTGTATTGATTTTGGTTCCTTCTGTTGATGCATTACTGTACTTTTTTGTCCCTTAGAAGTATCAAGGATATAAACACAGACAGGATTTAAGCTTCCAAAGAACAAAACACATCCAACTCCCCCTACCTAACAGAAGTAGATAACATTGTGCTCAGTCATGGTGCTTTTAATATGAAACAAGGTTTAGAGCTATTGAAGCTGAGAACAGGAATCTGGCAGCTAGCAGCTGCCACATCCATGTATTTCTGCATTAAAGTGCAAGTTCTGTGGAAGCGCGTATTATACCACCTCTTCACTCATGAATTTGTTTTGCCTGAGGTTACTAGGAAAAACAAAATCCCTGATATCTTTTTCGGAAAGGGTTATTGGCTGTACCTCATAGTTTGGAGTGAGTGAGGGAGAGAGAGAGGAGTATCTTTTTCTGATTCAATGGATACTTTGACAAAATTCAACAGCAGCCTAGCAAATAAGTAATTTTTCTCTCTAGTTATACGCAGAATAAACTCAGTGATGCCTAAGTAGGCTGCTTTGCAAACGCTCTTTTTATTCAGAGAACCTGGATAGAAGCTAGATGAGACTGGAAGAGTAGTGCTTTTTTTGTTTTGAAAAATGAGCAAACAGTCTTTTTTTAAATTCTCAGGTTTTTTTTCTGCCTTACCTTCCATGTTCCAGTATCTGCAGTAAGCTTGTTCGTTGTAAATGACAGACATAAAAATCATGAGGCTGGCAGATTATTTTCTCTCTATCTGTTTGCAGTTGAAAGAAGTTTAGGAAGTCTGTAATAAATTTGTGTTTCGTTCTTTATGTGCGTTAGGTGAAGTCAAAAAAAGACGAAGAACTTGGGCATTACATATACAGGAAAGACTACTGGGTAAATGCTATCCTTTTAGATTGTTGTTACATTGTCTTCACTTATGCTTAATTTTTTCTTTAATACTGTTTAATTATTGTTGATCAGAAAGTATGAGCTTCTATAGATGGCCATGAATTTTGGAAGAATTAGTACAATAAGTGAAAGCCCCAAGGAAAGTCTATTGTATTTTACCACATTTTTTACATCATTACTTAGATTTGTTTAAGATCCTTCACATCTTCCTTAAGAGTTGCCTCTCTGAGTTCCAACTTCTGAACTCTGGGAGAAATTATACCCAATTTTTGACTGAGTTATTAATAATGTTACATTTTTTGTTTAAAGATGTCACCTACTCTTCAGGAGGTAGTTCTGTGCCCCCAGAAGCAGATGGAAAATTCGTATTGACTTCAGATATGCTGATCATGTCTCAGCTGTGGCAGAAAACAAACTGCAGACAAGCTGGATGGGCAGTAGGGAGTATTGACTCTCACAGGATATGATAGCTGTAGAGAAGCCCTGCTGCCTTTTGTCTTAGTAAGTACTGGTATTTTAGGCCATATATTTAGCTTTTTTAAAATTATATAAAAGGGAAAGTATGCAGCATTGTTGGACTCAAGCATAATGTGTTCTATTTGTGCTCCAGAACAAAGGTGCTAATTAAAACTTTGCAGCTTGGAAAATAAATCACTGCTAGTCCAGTTCCACCAACTCAGTGGTAACAAAACATTCGTGGTAGTGAGCTTCAGACACTATTGAGCTGGACTGGATATGAACCATTAACCACAAGAGATAAACTCCACATTCTTTTACTTGGCCCTTGCTTAGTTCCCCCCCATGCAGTACCTTGCAATCAAATATATTGCATAATTTGTTTCCTATCCCACACTGAGACCAGTTTTTAATCCTAAAACCTTAGGAGATGAAAAAAGTAAAATAAATCACTTACTAGCTGAAATTCAAAAGTATCAGGTTTGGATGTGGTGGAAAATATATTAATAGTATGGATGCTTATGTTCTAATACTGTACATTCACATGCACTGCACAGATAGTACTAGCATCAGCAGCCTCAGTGTGCTGGTAGAGGGCAATCACTGCCAGTAGTTCTAAACAGCAGAACTGATGTCTGTCGTGGTTTAACCCCAGCCGGCAGCTAAGCACCACGCAGCCGCTCGCTCACTGCCCCCCCCCACCCCTGGGATGGGGGAGAGAATCAGGAAAAAAAACTCGTGAGTTGAGATAAAGACAGTTTAATAGGACAGAAAGGAATGAAAAACAATGATAATGATAATAATAATAATATGACAATAGCAATACTAAAAGAATTAAACTATACAAAGCAAGTGGTGCACAATGCAATTGCTCACCACTCGTTGACCGATGCCCAGTTAGTTCCCGAGCTGCGATCCGCCCCTCCCGGCCAACTCCCCCCTGTTTATATACTGGGCATGATGTTCCATGGTATGGAATACCCCTTTGGCTAGTTCAAGTCAGCTGCCCCGGCTTTGCTGCCTCCCAGCTCCTTGCACACCTGCTTACTGGCAGAGCACGGGAAACTGGAAAGTCCTTGGCTGAAGATAAGTGCTACTTAGCAACAACTAAAACATCGGAGTGTTATCAACATCATTCTCACTCTAAATCCAAAACACAGCACTGTAGCAGCTACTAAGAAGAAAATTAACTCTGTCCCAGCCGAAACCAGGACAATGTCATTCGCCATTTTCTTTCCACTGTGAAAATCTTCATTTTCCTAGTGGGAAAAAATCAGTTGCTAGAGGAAGTTTGAGCAGACAACATGGTTAATATTTTATACGTATAATTCATGTAACGTCTGACGTGCAGGTGACATGGAGGCTTTCAGTTGTCCTTTCCCACTTCTTTCTACACCTTTAGGACAGCACAAAGGATTTCAGGGGGGAATAAACAAAGCACTTAAAATTTCTGTTTCTTTTTTTATTTTATTCTGAGGGGAAATTGCAGGTCAGACAATTCTTGAGGCAGAATAGTTTGTGTGAAGGAATAGTAATGTGGTTGAAGGAGGTATGATTAGAAACAGTAATCCTGAAATTTTCTGTTAACTGTTTCATATCATAGTACTAAGTATTCCAGTGGTTAGTTGAGTGGATAAATTCTTAAACTTACATTTCACAAGGGTCTTTTTTTTATTATGTCTCAAGTGCTAGTTTTTTCTTCCATGCAGAACTTTTGCAATATGTAAGTAGTTTGTTAATCAGTCATGGCGCTTTTTTTACCCTGGAAGAGCAAGCAAGTAAAGCCAGAAGTGCAAGTTTTGCGGTAGGAGCGTGCCTTACCTTTATTGTTTGGTAATTAGCATTCATTCATCAATACAGGTGTGTAAATATATATACACACATGTGTGTTTATGTAGGTAGGTAGATTAATAAGTAGAGAGATAATGAATTAAAGACTGAATCAGGAAGTTCAATAACTAGCCTGAAAGAGACTACAGTGTACACTGGATAGCTTGGTTTGGTTTTGGTGGTGATGGTGGTGTTTAGGCATTTTGTTGGTTGCTTCTGCTTTCTTGTATCCTATGTAGCTCTCCTAGCGTTCTTATATTGTACCATCACATCGCATGTACTGTGTAACAAATGTGGTGCTCTGGCTATGGATGCAAGTATGGGATTTGAGAGACCTGGGTTCAGTTCTGTTATCCGATGATGTGTCTGCATCAATAATACAGCTCATTGTTCTGTAAAATGCGGAGATAACACTTCTTAACCCATCAGCCATATGGTAAAGCTAAATGTTTTAAAGTTGTGAGGTGCTTGGAAACTGTGATGAGACCATCTATAGATGGATTGAAGTAGCTTTATAGTGGCTGATGCTGTTATTGGAAGCATTAGAGCTGAGTTTACAGTAAATAGTGTTACCTATAATGCCTTACGCTGAGAAGCCACTGTATATTCAGCCACCCCAACATCTGCTGGAAAAGTAGCACGGTGAGCTGTAGGCAATCCAGGAGACTCCTGGAGTACATTGAGGATAACTTAAGCCAGGTAATAGACAGCCCTACCAGAGGGGATGCAATACTGGACCTGATGGTCACCAACACAAGTGAGCTCATTGGTGACATCAAGATTGGAGGCAGCCTGGGCTGCAGTGATCATGCACTGGTGGAGTTCGCAGTCCTGAGGGATATGGGTCAGGCAAAGAGTAAAGTTGGGACCCTAAATTTTAGGAAAGCTAAATTCCAGCTCTTCAAGGAGTTAGTCAATAGGACCCCCTGGGAAACTGCCCTCAGGAACAAAGGAGCAGAACAGAGCTGGCAAATCTTTAAGGACACTTTCCATAGAGCACAAGAGCTCTCGATCCCCAGGTGTAAGAAATCAGGCAAGGAAGGCAAGAGACCGGCATGGATGAGTCGAGACCCGCTGGTCAAACTCAGGGCAAGAAGCAAATGCACAGGCAGTGGAAGCAGGGACAGGTATCCTGGGAAGAGCATAGGGACACTGCCCAGGTGTGTAGGGATGGGGTCAGGAAGGCCAAGGCACGGCTGGAGCTGAACTTGGCAAGGGACGCAAAGAATGAGGAGAAGGGCTGCTTCTTAGGTATGTCAGCCAGAAAAGGAAGGTCAAAGAAAGCGTACCCCCGCCTCCCCGCCCCGATGAACGCGACTGGCAAACTGGTAACAACAGACGAGGAGAAGGCTGAGGTACTCAACAACATTTTTGCCTCAGTCTTCACTGGCCACCTCTCTTCCCACACCTCTCAAGTGGATGAACCACAAGGCAGGGACTGGGGGAGTGAAGTCCCTCCCACTGTAAGAAAAGATGAGGTTCGAGACCACCTGAGGCACCTGAACATATATTAGTCTATGGAACCCGACAAGATGCATCCCAGAGTCCTGAGGGAGTTGGCTGATGTAGTTGCCAAGACACTCTCCATCATATTTAAAAGGTCATAGCAGTCAGATGAAGTTCCTGGTGAACTACCAACCTGTCAGCCTCACCTCTGTGCCTGCGAAGATCATGGAACAGATCCTCTTAGAAGCTATGTTAAGGCACATGGGGGACAGGGAGGTGATTCGAGACAGCCAGCATGGCTTCACCAAAGGCATGTCCTGCCTGACCAACCTAGTGGCCTTCTGTGGGAGTGACTATGTCAGTGGACAAGGGAAGAGCTATGGATATCATCTGTCTGGACTTCTGTAAGGCCTTTGGCACAGTTCCCCCCAATATCCTTCTCTCTAAACGGGAGAGAGATGGATTTGACGGATGGACCATTCAGCGGATAAGGAATTGGCTGGATGGTCGCATCCAGAGAGTAGTGGTCAACAGCTCGATGTCTGGATGGAGACCAGTGACGAGTCGTGTCCCTCAGGGGTCTGTATTGGCACTAGTACAGTTTAATACCTTAATCAATGACACAGACAGTGGGATCGAGTGCATCCTCAGCAAGTCTGCAGATGACACCAAGCTCAGCGGTGTGGTTGACACACCTGAGGGAAGGGATGCCATTCAGAGGGACCTGGGCAAGCTCAAAAAGTGGGCCTGTGTGAACCTCATGAGGTTCAACAAGGCCAAGTGCAAGGTCCTGCATCTGGGTCGGGGCAACCCCTGGTATCAATGCAGGCTGGGGGATGAATGGATTGAGAGCAGCCCTGTGGAGAAGGGCTTGAGAATATTGGTGGATGAAAAGCTGGACATGAGCCGGCAATGTGTGCTCACAGCCCAGAAAGCCAACTGTATCCTGGGCTGCATAAAAAGAAGCGTGGCCAGCAGGTTGAGGGAGGTGATTCTGCCCCTCTGCTCTGCTCTGGTGAGACCACACCTGGAGTATTGGTCCAGCTCTGGAGTCCTCAGCACAGGAAAGACATGGACCTGTTGGAGCGGGTCCGGAGGAGGGCCACAAAAATGACCAGAGAGCTGGAACACCTCTCCTACGAGGAAAAGCTGAGAGAGTTGGGGTTGTTCAGCCTGGAGAAGAGAAGGCTCCAGGGAGACCTTATTGCGGCCTCTCAATACTTAAAGCGGGCTTATAAGAAAGATGAGGACAGGCTTTTTAGTAGGGCCTGTTGTGATAGGACAAGGGGTACCGGTTTTAAGCTAAAAGAGGGTATTTTTATGATGAGAGTGGTGAAACACTGGAACAGGTTGCCCAGAGAGGTGGTAGATGCTCCATCCCTGGAAACATCCAAGGTCAGGCTGGATGGGGCTCTGAGCAACTTGATCTAGCTGAAGATGTTCCTGCTCATTCCCGGAGGTGTGGACTAGATGACCTTTAAAGGTCCCTTCCAACCCCAAACATTTTATGATTCTATGATTTGTCTGGGCTTATCATCCTTTCCCCGTGTTTGTCCTCTGAACCAATTCCTTCTCTTGTACTAATTAACTTGCATTTTTAAGGTGCAGTTTGATGGCCCTTATACTATTACTGGTAATACAGCTTTCTGGGAAGAATTTCAGACAATTTGCTTTTGCTGGTTTGCAAAGGCTTAAAGACTTCTTGAGCTGAGTTTATAAGATGACTCCAGCTCTTTCTGAACTTAAACTTTGAGTAAGGGCCTTGAAGAAAGAGTGTAAAAATTCTCAAGCCTAAATATGTGCTAGTAAAATGAAACTGCTGGAAATTTTCTTTTCACAGCAATAAGTTAAGAATCCTAAATGAACAGAAGACATTAAATGCCTTGCTGAATAACGGTACTTTTGGATTTTGTTACTTCTGCTGCAGCTTGATCTGAACTAAATTAGGACTTTGAACATCTAGTGCTTATGTCAAGAGATAGTGTGGATGGAAATATGTATAATGGAAAATATGCATGATTTTCCCTTTTTGTACACTTTTTCTGTTTTTTTTTTTCCCTTACTTTCTAGGTAGGCAACATACATCAATGAAAATACCTGCTTAAGCTTGTACATGTTTGCTTTTAAATGTTTTGCAGTGCTGCTCAGATATTTTTAATAAAAGCAGTTATTTCTTAAGGAGTTCCCAGCCTAACTAGAGCATAGAGATGAATGAGAGAAGAAAGAAAGAAGAATCATCTTTGGTTTTTAGGTCACGAAGCTAAGGAAGAGGACGCTACCAGAAAGGTTTTTAAATCTAGGAGTCAGCCAGTAAGTGCCACAGTACATGTTTAGATTGAGTTTAGGATATGTTTTTAATTGATGGAGGAGAAAGTACTGCCCTCTGAAATAGGTTTACTTTTCAGGGTTTGTTTTGGGGGAGAGAAGGGAGGTTTTTCACGATTGTAGGGGCATGAGATTATTTTGCTGAATTACCTAAATTGCATGCACAGAGAAAATGAGTGGATAGATGCCAAGAGAGTTTTATTTAAAGGCCACTGGTATTAGTGGAGAGGTTCTTATTGACTTAATGGGAGCCTGGATCAGCTCCTGCCTGTCCCTTTTCTCCAACCAAAGCCAATTAAGGGTATCAGTGTATTGTAAAGGCAACAAAATAGCAACTGAAAACTGGGATCACTGGATGTTTTCATAGCTGGCAGAAGTTGTAGTCAGCAATGCATTTAGTGCAGTGGACTTGCACTTCTGTCTCTTGTACCCCAAATCCACTACTGTTTTGTTCTGTGTACTACAGATGACTGAATTAGTTTTTTAATACATGGAAGGATTTCTATATAGTAGTAGTGTCATAATCCTACTCTCACAGGACACTTGCACACATTTGTGTTAGCATAGTAAGAGTCCCATTGCTAGCTCTGTTGGTTTGATGATCTTTTCCTGTTCTGTCTTGAATTTTCTGTGGTGAATTTTAATTTATTTAATCTGCAGGGGAAACTGAAGCTGTGTGTAAATATATTTGGATCTTGAGGTAAGTAAATCTAAATGTAAATTATTTTCTCCTTCAATAATCTTGCATGCTATCTATAAATTAACTCAGGTCTCTGCATCTGAAAGTGTAACTTGAAAATCTTGTATCCATTTATGTTTCGTTATATAATTTTGAGTGAGTCAGGCACAAATCCTTATCCTGCAAAAATGTGTACTAGTGATTTTGCCTCTGTGATTTATTGCCATTGACTTCATTTGGCAATATTCCTGGAAGTAGCATGGGTGGCATTACATCTGCATATGTCCATAGGATCAGGTTCTTTTTATCCAGAAAACAAATTGCAACTGTTTAATAATAGACATCTGGAAAGCAAACCATCTGCATTGAGGTCATGATGGCCTGATCATTTCAGTGCCAGCTGCCTGTATGCCAGGTTCTTCTGGCAGCTAAAGAGTGTGCACTAGAGAGAGGCTTTCCATTCATTTCACGCTGTCACACGTACGGAATGTTCCAAATATGCCCTGGACCCTACAGTGGTTTCCAGAACTGTAGCAGAAATGCTGTATTAGGAACTTAGTTTTCCTAAAGGCAGGTCTGCTTATTTGATTTCCAAAGTAGCATGATATAAAATGGGTGCAAGGCAGTGTTGGTGCAGACAGAGTGATAATAGGTTCAAACATATTCAGGGAATATTTAATGGAAAGATGTTCCAATTTTTTTGTCCAAATCTAGTATTCTTCAATCTTTACTGTTAGTTACTATGTTCTGGTTTTAATACTTTGGCACTATACCACACACAGTGGCTGTGCATTTCTGAGTAGAAAGGAAGTAAGACTCTCTTGTCTGATTAAATGTTTGGCACATAATATGTTAAAAACATTTGTGAAGCAAAAAATCCATTCCTGAAGTGGAAAACTACTTCAAATATATCGGGTATAATTAAAATATAATAAAGTAATAAGATACTTCTGCTGTTTTGGAACCAGCAGAAGGAGATGGCTGAAAATTACAGGCTATGTGGCTAACTATAGGGTACTGAGGTAAGGCAGGAAAGATTAGTGATGACTGAAGATTTGTCTGCATCTTTTGTTTCTTTCTTCCCTCCTCCCTCTCACCACTGCTTAAAAAGATAAAATACATCTGATTTGTTGACTAAAATGTAACAAATCTTACCTATGTATCGGTCAGTGACTACAATTTCTTAATTTCCCTATTTTAAAATTGTCACTCATAAACAGAAGGCTCATTTCTTTAGATATCCATGGATAACAGATTCTTAATCTACTGCTCTCCTTCTTTCTCATTATTAAAAGATGAAGTTTTCAGGAAACAAACTTTATTTTTTAAATTTACATTTGATGATGTGGCATTAGCCACTAAATATTTAGACATTAGATTTAACATGTTAGTTTAGTCCTCAGTGCAAAATGAAAGAAGCTTGTATCTCAAAGTGATACAGATTAATTGCTGCTGGCATTTTTTGGCACCCACCATTTTTTGGCATTTTTGGCACCCACCAATTCTTTAAAAGATACTGCTGCTGAGTATATTGGGCTTTTCAATCCAGAGGATATTGTGCTTTTCAGTCTGGTTTTTTTGTTATAATTCAAATACAAATGGTCAAAAGTCACGTATCATAGCAACTTTTCCTTGATAGTTTTATGGTAGCTTATTCTTTTTAAGTCTTATGTATGTAAAACTATAGTTGAAATGTAATGATGCTCTCAGAAATGTGTGGACATAAAATTAACAAAAATAAGGTAAAAGTAAATATATATTGTAATTAGGAAAGAAAAGGAGTTGCAAAGTGAGAATACAAGTGTGGTCTGCTCTTTCTGCAAATCTGGTAACTTTACACCAGGCCTTTCTCCTCCAAGATGTTTTTGTATAAAGAAGCAGATGCACTGACTCATTAAATGTCAAGCTGAGTAGACACCAGCAGTGTGAAATCAATTTACGACTAGCGGTACGAGGTATTATGAAATGATATTCTTGATTTTCTTACTCTAAGTCCTTTAAAAGTACAAGGAAGTAGCTTTATACACTGCCATTGTATTCTTTGTATCCAATCTTACTTGAAAGCCCAGTGCTTTATTGCTGCAGCGTCTCTAAGGTACAGTGATTTACCACAGTAGTCTGAGATTAATACTTGCTGATTTGAAGTTAATGAAACTGTACCTGTTTATAGTAGAAAAGAAACTCTTTATTATTTTTAGAGATACTAGTGTATAATTGAGAAATAAATTTCTCAGACTCAAAACACTTATAGTTTAATATCTATCTAAATGAATATTCTTTTTTTTTAAGGTATCTGATTTCTCTGAAGATTGCTGTAGTACGATTAAAGTAGATCTCCTATTCTGTGCCTCAGATCACACTCTCCTGGGGGTTATTTCAGAATATTTGCTTGAGCTCTAACTGCCTTACAAACTACATCCAAAACAGTCAGGATACCAAGAGGGCAGTTGTCCTAAATCGTCACCATTGTGAATCCATGTCACAGAGATTCTTTACACCTTTTGGGTGCCAGTTTTAGTCACGTATGCGGCTTTAAATGGTGCAGTTAATACTTAGAGGAGGTATCACTGGTGAGATTACAGGCAGAGGTGGGTGTTTGGATGAGGTGGCTTGCGTATCAGAAAAATATTAGAGCCCATGATTCTAAATACCAACTTGTCCTCCTGTCTCAAGCTTTTTTTTATAAACCAAGTTATGCTTTTGAAACTTGGATGTGTCAGTTACACCAGTAATTAGAAGAGGTAACTTGTTCTAGTCTCTTGTTGTTATTGCAACATGACACTTAATCTTCTTGAGGCTGACCAAATAAACAGGAATACTCTTTTAAAATTGGCACTAATTGTTCTGTACCACAGTATTCTTTTCACACTGCTTGCATTCAGTGACTCTCGATCTGCTTGTGATTACATGTTTTATTCGTTAAGCTGCATGACTGCAGATAAAGGCAGAGCTCTGTTTTGAGGTTGACAGACCAGCACCCTGACAGGTGCACAGTAAAAACCAGCTATGCCTTCAAAGGTCAGGTTACATATTAACTCAGGACTGTGTTGCCTGTAGATAACTTCCAGACTTGAGTCAGTGTCTTTGGAAGATGTCTTTTGCTGTGTGAGTGTACCAGCTTTGGTTAACTGTTACTGAGGGATGTTTACATTGCACTTAGTTGTGTGGGGTAAATATTCTTTACTGTGTTTGGTGTTTTAAAGGGTGTCATGAATCAGCTGAAGGAACAGGCAGTGTGATATAGGTAATTAGTAAGCAGGCGTATTTGAAACCCACTGTTGGTGGGGCTGTATTTCTTTCATTTTGTATTTGCATCAATGCCAAAAGACAAGATGATGTTGAAGGATGTGAATTGCTTGGAAATTTGTTTTTGGCATTAGCTTTGTGCATGCAGTAGGTGCTGATCTGTTCTGAATATAGGATACAGGTGTAGGGAACAGAAAAAAAAACCACAACTGAAAGGCATATAGGAGTAGATAACTATCAGGTTATCTTTGTTCTAAAGCTGATCAGCAGTAATTATTAAATTAATGTAAACATCTTCTTCCTCTTAACCACAAAGGCCAGGAAAATCTTAAAGGAAAAATATTTTGTCATGGGGGACAGGACGAGGAGAACTGGCAGGGGAACACCAGCAACTGTTAAATGTTACATTCCCTGAAAGAGTTCTTGTACTTAGGAAAAGTCATTCTGTGAGGCGAATGCCTTTTCTGGTGATTAAATGTTTTAGCTAAATACCAATTAGCTTCAAGAAGTGTGTACCTGGGAAGTATTTAAAAACCACTTTGATGGTTTTTAAATAGTTCTCAATAGTTCACCTAACATGTTAATTGGAGAAAGAGCAAAGTAAATATTTAGTGCTCAATTCTGTAGAAGGCATCTATGGGTAGGTACAGGTATCTGCAAGGTAGATTTATTTTCAAAGTAAACAGCCACTGCTTAGACATATTTCTAGCAAGAGCATAAGAGGTTTCCATTTCAGTTGTCATTGAGCACTGAGCTGTGAAAGTGAAATTTTCCAGAGCTTGTTCCTTTGTTTTCTTTTATCTAGGTTCATCCAAGCCCCTCTGCCCCATTTCCAGGCTTTGTCATACTTCTTTTCAGACTCTCAATAAGAGGGTTTTCTACCAAGGAAAACCTTACCAAGATCTCTCTTGAAGAGGAGCAAAGGAGGAAGAGTTTGGTACTTCTAAACAGATTACTGCTAACTGGTTTTTTGCTATTAATATGCTGAATAAGGAAAATCTTTTAAATAAATTAATCAGTTGTTATTTTTCTGTCTAGAAATCATTTAGCAAGTATTGATTTTAGAGGAATATATTTAATCAGATCAACTTACTACACTAATGATTTGGTTTGTTTGTTGTTTGTGAAGTAGGTAGGAGATAATGCTATGAAATATGTAGTTCATCTTGAAATTTGCATTTTTTAATTTTTTTTTTTAATTGATTGTGGTTGTGGGGTTTTTTTCTCTCCTTTTGCAAGAAAATGGTACTTATTTGTTACCTAACAGGGCAGCTGTTTATTCTGAGCTTCAAAGAATCTAGGCCTCCATGTAGTAACACACCTGTGCTTGAATTACACAGAATTCAGGCTTGTACTCCTCATTGAGGTTGCAGCCAGTTCATATGCATAAAAGTGACAACAGTTTTATGCTGTTGTCATCAAAACAGTATCTTAGGACTTTTTGTCTACAGTGATAGTAATGTTAAAGCTCTGAACAAGTGAAGTGTTAAGGTAATATGATGGCTAACTGGGCAAGACTCCAAAGCTTCAATCTCAGAAGACCTTTTTCTTTTTCCTTACTTGCTTTATGTGAAAGAGCAAATTTTTTAGACATTTTGAGTGTGGTTGTTCTTGATACAGATAAAAGAGGTAGAACACTTTTCCTCTCTTTTTATTAGAAGAGCAGGTATAGTGCAATACTTGTGTTTTAAACTGCCTGCTGACTAGCAACATTGTGCCACACTACCATGTTACTACACTACAGCCACTGTGTACAATCACCTGACAACATCAGGGAAAGTTATGGAGAGAAGAATTAGTTTCAAGTGAGTAAGTAAGATTATCATATGAATCTTTGTTCCTTTTTCTTCCTAATTTAATGTCCTCTTATTCCTGAGCCTTTATTGCATTTACTCACTATGTTTCATAAATTTAAGAAATTAGTTATAAGTGGTATGGAACATTCTTTCAGCTGTTGTAATTTGGTTGAAGCAAGCATATGTCTGAGTCTTGAAGGATTTTTGCCATTGGAATAATAGTAGTCTAAGAAAAAGAAATTCCATAGTGTGGGGTTTTTTTTCCTCTTGTGAACCCAAAAACTTTTTAAACTTTTAAGCTTTTAATCAGAAGTATAGTATTTCAAAGCTTATACAGTAAGTACCATAAATCACACAGAGAAAAGGAGTTTCTTTCTGTGTAGAGGAGAGAAGGAGCTTTGCACACTTCTGTGAGAAAAGATGATATAATAATGCTGTCTGTCTCTGATTTACCATATCATTCTTGAGCTTGCTTGGAAATCTAGGTGCCTCGTATTTGTTTTCCACCATAAAGTCTAGGCTGATAAGAAGAGAGATGCCTGAGAAGGGGAGGATGCCACTGGAACAGAGAAAACACTTGTAATCAAAATCTGACCTAATAAAAAGTTCTTACACCTTTTGCCCTGCTAGACTGTTTTCTCTTTCTGTAAACAAAGTGGGAAGAGTCTGAGTGAAAACATGTCATTCTGGCACCTGGGCTTCTGCAGCTAGCCAGTCTCCGAGGCAGTGTTCACACAGCCTCCTTGCTTGGGCTTCCCCTCTGCATCCGTGATGCACCTGGCCCAGTGGAGGCAGCATCCCACCTGGTGCTAAGCCACACAGTGGTGCATGATGGCATCGAATGACTTAAAAGGAAAAAGGCACAAAAACTGAAAATGACTGTGTGTGTAAGAGGAATAAAGTGAGAGGGAAAAGCAAAGAGAAGTCAACTGTCTTAAGGCTGGGTGGGAGTAATGGGCTGTGTCCAGGGGATTCTTTCTAGTTCCTTGGAGGCACTGTTTAGGATTTGAGAGACTCCTGCTTATGTTGCCTTTAAACCATGTAAGTTTTGTGTGTCCTTTAAAAGAAAAAGACATGCTGTTCTGAAATGCTACATTTCCCCCCGAAGCTTAATTTGAAGTTACTATGCTATTGTGTCGATGTTCCAGTAGCTGGGAAGTGAGGGGTTTTATTCAACCGTTTTGTTTCTCCTGTTTACAATAAAATTATAAACCCATTTACAAACTGGTTTTTTATATAGTGAAATGTGTCCTAAGAGTATCCTGAAATGTATCCTAATGAGAGAGTGAACATAGGGCCGATGGGGGAAGTAGGCCTAATTTTTTCAGTGGTGCATAGACCTTGGGGACGTGCTCCACTCAAAATGGATGTGAAATTATTTTAAAAGTCAGGCTGAGGAAATGGAGGTTATCACAGAGAATCTCTGGCATCTGCAAGTAGAAAAGCAGTGCTATCAGCAATGTCCTTGCCCACCTCAGTTCAATAACAACCTACTAGTCCTATTGAAGTCTTCTGTGGTTGTTGACTGTTGCAGCCGTGCAGTGAGCTGTCATATTCAGTGCAATGCAAAAGCAGCAAATTGAAATGGTATTGATTCTGTGTACTGAGTTTGAAGTGTGTTATTTTCTTTTTCTATTTTAACAGAGGCAGGGGGGAAAAGAAGTATTTCCCTCGCCTTTCAAATACTTCTGCCAGGTATGACATTGGCCACCATCTTTATTGCCTTGAGTCTTGATACTAAAATACAGACTCTGGTGCTTTTCTGTCTTTTGTTACTGTTCTGAAATAACTCAGCATTATGCTCCCTGTCTGTCAAGGTGAAGAAGGATCTGTACAGATCTGTACATGGCAAATACATTTTTACTGATGCTGTTGTACTACGTAGTTTACAGGCTGGCAGGAGGAAATATCCCAGCATCTGGGTGTTTGCCCTCTGTTCCCTATAGGTCAGCAAATATGTGGGGAACATCCACAGGAGCTCCAGTGAACATGTAGAATATTCCAAGTTAGCAGGCAATTGATTTCACTATACTTAGGGCTTAACCATGTTGTATTAATTGTAATTAGCAACTGATACATGGCAGAAGACACAATGAGTGAGAGACTTTGGAACGAACTGTTCATTGAGTTGATTCCAAAATGGCCATTAGCTCAGTCAGTGTAGATGCGGGTTGTAGGAATATTTAAGTGACAGCTGGAAATGAAAATTTCTGAGTGCCATATTCCATTCTCTTAACATGCACCTAAAATTGGAGTAATACATAATTTTTTTTGGCTAATACTGCTATGAGTAGTACTTCAAGATTAATCAGTGTTAAAAGTACAGACATGTTTTTGTAACTACTTTGAGATACACTTAGCTTTGAACTTTAGATCAATACCATTGTAGTCTTTCCACAACACAGTCACTTATTAGTCAGGATTGGACTCTCCCTATCTAGTTACACTCACATTGCTGTATTTGAGAAAAATGTGAAGGTTTATCCCAAAATTTGATCTGAAAAAATAATATTTTAAGTAAGTAACTTTTAGACAAAATGTTTGCTATGTGATAGTTGCTCAATTACAGCTCACACTGAAAAAAAACCCCAGGTAATTTTTAAGGGAAGGCACAGCCTTTCAAATGAAAAAATAGCCTTCACAAGTTGTAATGAAAACTTATTAGTACATTTCAGTGAGTCACTCCCATGACATCTCCAAGGGGAATGGGCTGCTGTAAGTACACAGCAGCTCCATGTTGAAGTACATCACAAGAAAGACATGGACCTGTTGGAGCATCCAGAGGAGGGCCACAAAGATGATCTGAGGGCTGGAACACCTCTTCTAGGAGGAAAGGCTGAGAGAGTTGAGGCTGTTCAGGCTGGAGAAGAGAAGGCTGCAGGGAGACCTTACTGCAGCCTTTCAATACTTAAAGGGGGTTTATAAGAAAGACGGAGAGAGATTTTTTACCAGGGCATGTAGTGATAGGACAAGGGGTAATGGTTTTAAACTGAAAGAAGGTAGATTTAGATTCGATATAAGGAAGAAATTATTTGCTATGAGGGTGGTGAAATACTGGAACAGGTTGCCCAGAGAGGTGGTAGATGCCCCATCCCTGGAAGTGTTCAAGGCCAGATTGGGTAAGGCAACCTTTCAGCAACCTGGCCTAGTGGAATAACATCGCTGCCCATGGCAGGGGAGTTGGAGCTAGATGATCTTTAAAGGTCCCTTCCAACCCAAAACATTCTGTGATTCTATGATACTTTGGAATGGTATATTTACTGTTCGGAGTAGCTGATAACTGGCTGTACAAGCCTAGTTACATTCATCAGTCTACACTGAAAGTAAAATGGAAGTAAGACTGGATTACAGGAAGGTAGTTGTATGTCAGCATAAGTGTCTGGCAAGGGTGCCCTGTAATTACTGTACACTAATCACCCTCCGTGTGAACAAACTTCTAAATGTGATGATTGACCGCTTTGGTAGTGGTAATGAGATGCTCTGGAGGCCAAGCATTTTTATCCAGAAGAGAGTAGGTTGTATGATTCAAAATATGTTTTCCTAATAGATTATGCAATATGGACAGCCACTGCATCTGTTGTGTTTCCAATGTTAGATTCTGAGGAAACTAGCACTTTTTTTGGGGGTAATAAGTTTATTTCTTAGCCATACATTTTTAAGCAACTTAGAGTAAGTGGATTGGTTTTCCAAAAGTGTTTTGTGGGTGAGAAAGGAGCTCTCACTGTGTGCAGGACTCCTGCTCCATAACTTTAGGGAAATGGCTTTGGGGCTTTCTGCAGGAGACTCTTTTGCCATTATTTGAGAAAGTTTAGGGTCCTGAACATACAGACTCTGAATTAGTAAAACAAGTGAGCTGAAGTAGATATAGTAAACTGAAGTAGATACAGTGTAAATACCTTTCTCTTGCAATGAAGTTGTGATTTGTTAGTTGTGATTTGAAGTTGGATTTGATTCAGAGATCTTCTTGTGGTTGAAGTACAGGATTAGCAGACACTGGGTCTCTACTTGGTCCTGTTGCAGAATTTCTGTGGCAGGCCAGGAAGGTTTCAGGCTCTCTTCATGCCACAACATCGCCTGATGTAATGAATGCAGAGGAGCACCATGACGCTTAGTTCACGCATTATTATAAAGCCTGTTGAGAGGCTCTCTTGGCTAGCATCTCTAAATAAAACAAATTATTCCATGAATGGCAGAACTAACGAGGCCTGGTTTTCCTTCAACTGATTTACTTTGTTTGCATCTATCCTAGTGTCTTCCTCATCCTTTCCCACTGTCACTTCACAGCTTCCTCCTTCTGTCTGTCCCAACTCTTTCTGTGATTGCTTGAAGTTACTCCACTGTTATGCATGATTATGAATCCTCCATCTCCTGCTCATGTACCACCAGCAGTGGTTGACTCTGGAGTTGACTCGTGCATAAGCTGAGAAGTAAAATGTAGCTATTAAGCATGTCTCATCATTTCCTTCAGCAAGAATGGCACACTGGGCCTCTCATGTTTATTCAACAACCCTTTTTATGCAACTTGCAGGAACACCACGGTTTTGGCATGTTGGCCAAATTTTATTTTAATTAGCTGAAGAGTTCAAAAATTAGGAGAGATGGGATTGCCGATCAGCACAGCTGCATAAACCATGCTTCCCCAGAAATGGGACTGGAACAGGGGCTGTCTAGGAAAGCCAGGTGTGAATCTATTTAAGTAAATGCTGCTATATTCTTTGAGAAATGCCACATCATACTATCTGAGTTTCATAGTTTTTAAAACCTTTTCCTTGATTATTGGTTAAACAGAGTATCCATTGGTCAGTAAATTTAAGTGAAAGAAGATAATTTCTATCCTTTCCCCCCTGCCCCTTGGGATATGGCTGACCTTTTACCCTCTTGTGTTCTTGTTTGTGAATGGATTTCTTGCAAACTTCAGTCATTTAGGTTCATCGCGTTTAAATTTTGATGAAGTCACTTCAGGCTATGTCCACTAAGTCTATTTTGCTTAGACAAAAAAACTTCGTACAAATTTTCTCTTTACTGTTAGTATCTATCAGATGAAATGTTAGCCATATGCTTGGTTTTCTTCTGAGCAGCTATTGTTGATTTTTTTAAAGCTTTTTGTAGTATTCTGCATGAAAGGTGCTGTATGCAGTAGACAGTGACATAGTTAGGAGAAGACATGCCTGCTTGATCTTTACACTTGGAAACCTTGATTTTCTTTGAGAGGAATTGTTCAGAAACATTTGGCCCTTGAACACTAGGTAGTCAAAGCTGCAAAAGCTGTGGTGGGTTTATTATCTGTTGTTTGAATATTAGTTATTATGAAGACTTTAAAAAAAAATAAACAACAAAAAACCCCAAACAAGAACCAAGGGGTGGTTTTTTGTTGTTTCTGAATGCAATGCAGTTTTTTCTTTTCCATTTTGTTTTTTTAAATTCTTTCTTAAACCCTGCTAAGACAAACTGTATGATTCCACAGATTTTGAAATTACATATGTTCATGACACATTTCTCATAAATCCATTTCAGTTGTAAGGTTGTATCTATATGCATGACAGCATAGTAGGAAGAAGCAAAAAGAGAGTCCTTGTAGTAAACTCTGGTGAAATCTGTTTCACATGTTGAATAAACATGAAGACTTATGGAAAGGAACTCATTTCTCTCACCAACAGAGAAGGTGCTGTATGTGACCTGTTCCCATAGACTTAGTAGAGAATAATTTTTTAAATTTTTTTTTTAATGCTGACTTTTGGAACAAGGGTAAAGTAAATGTCCTTAGGACCCTCCTGTAGTAGCCTGTTTGTATTGTAAATAAAATAAAATATACAGCAGGACATGAATTCATGGTCTGGAGTCTTATTTAAAGGAGCTGCATTGAAGAATAGAGTGTTACTGCCTTATGTTTGGGGCCACCTTACCACTGTCCTGGGTATGAACAATGCATATTGTAGTTTATGACTTTCATCTTTGTTTATGAATTGCAATCTTTTGGCTTACCCTCAGCTCTCTTAGAAAATAGTTGTTTGGGGTTTTTTTAAAGATAATGTAGTAGCAGAAGCTCTTGTCCTTGACATCCCTTGCTAGTTTCAAGTCTAGCTGAACTTTGGCTTTCCAAATACCAGCCCTTCATGGCTGGATAGATAGATTCATTATTCATATTTTTGCTTTTTTGGCAATAAATGTGTGAAATGAATGCACGAGATTTCTGTAGAGATTCTGAATTGTATATGATGGCTGTGGCTTTAGGGGTGTCAAGCGACCAGCAAAACTTGAAGTACTTAATGCTCCTATGATATGACCTGTTTGGTATGATCTCAGTGTGATCACTGTAACTGTACATTGGGAAATTAAAGTAGAATAAATTCATAACTACAATGCATACAGGTAGTAAAAATGTTATAATATTGTATATTGTGTAATGTTTATCTATTGTGTATATATACATTTCTAGAAGGACATAAGTAGAAATAAAAGTTAAAGCATTTTAGTATGTCTGTCTGCATGTTTAGATCAACTCCCAATTGTTTTGTTTTTTTCTCTCTTTAAGATATTCCCAGTTATTCATTTCTCAGGAAACGTCCCAATGACACATCTGATGTTCTTCACAAAACTCTGTGTACCTAGGTTTCTTTACCAGTATTGGAGCCAAGCTCAGATTGCATGTTTCTTTTCATACAGGCATCCCTGTTTAGGATTCTGTTTAACTTCAGATCAGCCTCATCTCCAGAGGTTACTGATCATTCACTTAAGGAAGAAGCAGCCTTGAGGCTCTTGCCAGACTTTTGGCTAGCTTCCACCTCTTTGGAAGTGCTGCTTTTCCTGGGCTTGGCTGGGTACCATCATCTTTGCCCTGAATTAAATGTAACCTGTGAATGACTACCCTGCAGTTTGACTATCCTGAGAACAAATTAATATCCATTGTGAGATAAAGTTTTCCATTCTTTGCAGGGTGGTGTTCAGCTCTCACATGGTGATAATCAGTTTGCTTTAGGACGGCTGGCTGTTAACACAGCTATTGAGCAATACTGTGCTAACTATTGAAGGATTTGTTTAGTCTGAAATAATCACCATAAAGATAACCTGTATTTTTGTTGAGTTCAGAGGAGATTAATCTTCATTCTTCTGACGCAGCAAACTTCTGAAACTTCTTTTAATGAATACCTTTATAATGAGGATTTATCAAGGTCCTGTAAGTGTGTAATCTTACAAAAAGGTTGGACTGTTTAACAGGTGAAAAAAAAAACCCACTCTAAATTAAGACCTGAGTAACAAAAAAGAAAAAGATCAACATGTTTTCATCCTGCTCTGTACAGACTTCTTCCATGTTATGTATTCTGAATGTAAAATGTATTCTGAGGATGAATATACAAATATTTTTGTTTGAAGATTTTATTATATCTGTGTGGCATGTTATCAGGCAGGACTCATTCCAATACTGTTTTCTGTGCAGTTTTCTGAATAACAGTCTCTGTGTTTGGACCTCACACATGAAATGAGGTAGGCATTTATCCTCATTCTTTATGCAAAATGTCAAATATTTAAAAATAATTCCCAGGTGTGTATATATATGATAAAAAGCCTTGCACAGTCTGCAGTAGGCCTGTGGCCTGTTCCTACCAATAGCAACACTGTTTTTCACAGGACCATTCCATACAAAAATGCTTATACAGCTATGCTATATCAATGTGCTTATGTCCGAGTTCAAAACAAATCCATATCTGTTTAGTGTGCTTCTGCTTTAGTGGGGAAATAGGCCCTCTGCTTTAGCTACAGCACTGTCTCACATTCTCCTACTGGCCACCTCAGTGAAGAGCCTGGCTCCATCTTCTCAAAGACCTCCACACGGGTGTTAGGTCCCCCCAAAGCCATCTCCAGGCTGAATGAACATCCCATTTTGGGCCTCCAGTACAAAAAAACCCCACTGATAAAATCATAGAATCATAGAATGGTTTGGGTTGGAGTGGACCTTAAAGATCATCTCGTTACAACCCCACTGCCGTGGGCAGGGATACCTTCCACTAGATGAGGTTGCTCAAAGCCTCATCCAACCTGGCCTTGAACACTTCCAGGGATGGGGCCAGAGTACACCAGAGGAGCTGGCTCTGTTCAGCCCAGGGAATAGAAGGCTGAGTGTGCCTTCCATTAAAGAGACAATGGTGACAGATGGTAGCAAGCCCAGTTGTCTGCCTTCAGTTTGTTCACAAGCCTAAATTATGGAAGAGGCTACAAATACAAATGAGCGTGCAGATGTAAAAGTGTGCCAGCCCAGGTGGGACATATCCCCTTTCTTGACAACATTTTTTGCCTGATTGAACTTTGCTTGACATGTGGAACATCATATAGCAGTCTTTCTCTCTGTTCTGTTCACTTCTCATCACAGCAGATGCTGTGAAGTGTAAGGCTTAAAAAAAATGCACTGGGTGCCTGTATGGTGTGTGTCTATGTATGCCTTCTCACTCTGGTCCTTCAAACATTGCTAGCAGAATAACATAGCTCAGCAGTGTATAATTAGCTTTCTACTGAGCTTTTAATAATAATTTATTTATTACATCTCCTGCTTTTCAAGATGTGTATTTTCTTCCCCTTCATTCTGGCTTTCCATCGGTTTTCTCTCTTGCACACTTTTTAGTATATTGCAGTGTATCACTTTTGTGTGTTACTGCCAATTTGTGAACTTTTGCTTTTAGTTTTCTTTTTGTTTCTGTTTTGCCTTAAACCTTTTACTTTTTCTAGTTCTGGTGCTTTTTTGTTTTGTTTTATCATTTATCTCCAGAAGGATAAAATGTGTGTGGGAGAAGCATAATAAACACTTGTTGTCAGTGAAGTGGACTACAATGCATGAAAGAATGGTTCAGGGATATTAAGTCCTGGAGCTTTGCTGCTTGGGTGATGACAACATATGTAGCACAACCCCCCAATAATTTAAAAGCTTTATCTATTGTAGCCCATGTTTGTAGCTGCCATTTGCATGAAGTTCCCTTTCAGACGTCTTTCAGGTTTCTGAAAGTGATAATGTGCATCTTGTTTGATGTGCTCACACAGTTGCCCCCTGACAGCTGTGAGGCTGATAGTGAGACAGTACTGATGTACTGCACCACTTAAGCCTCTGATATTGGATCCCCCTCCCCAAGGAGCACAGTACACAGGCTTGCCCTCTGCTGCTGCTTGCTGTTCCTAGCTCTGAAGTACTCATGTGTTCTTCATTGTCTGAAAAATTGCATTATTTTTTCTCACATGGTAGGTTTATTGATAGTTATACATGGTGTGGTCTGTAGTGTGTGTTCACTGGAAAAAGCTAGTTTACTTCGCGTCATTTAGTCAATGTAATTGATCCCTGATTCTTTACCCTGCCATTTCATTTGCCAGAGCAGCATCTCTAGAGGTTGTCAGGACATCGGCACATAGGATTACAGAAGCAAAAGAAGTAGAAAAAATGTTAATTTCAGACCTTGTTAGGATCCAGGTAAAAATTAATTTAGTCAGCTCTCTTTCTTTCTTCTGAGCACGCGGCAACTTCAAGAAACTATGGATGATAAGTGGGAAGGAAACTGTAGGGCACTGGAAAATTGGCTCAGGAAACATGTTAGAGAAAGTGTATTTTTGCCAAGTTGTGTACTTCAGATACATGCTTATGTATTTTGTGACTCCAAAGAGACATCTAGTTCTTTATATGGTTTTGTTTTTAACTGCTATAAGTTTTCTAAAGTATTTTTTTCCCTTCAGCTGATGGAGTCTGTGTGTTTAAATGCTTGGTTAACAGAGACACTGAATACTGTCGTGTGGGAAAACAGTCTGTGTTAATGACACTGGGATACAACAGTGCCTTGCTCCAGTTCAAGTCACAAGCTGGTAAGTACATCTTGCATTTGTGAACATCTTCTCCTTCCTGCCACGCTACTGTATTGGTAAAGCTCACTTTAAAGTATGTTGTCTTCTACCTCTGTTTCATGGTGGCTATTTAAATATTACATTTTGTTATGAAGATTTGTGCAACTTCATTTGCCTCTAACCCACTCCAGCTGCCTTTTGTGGAATATGGACGGTTCACATAGTGTACATAACATTTTTGCAAAACAACTGCAGAGTAATTTTCTGAAGAAAGCAAATGCAGGTAACACATTCATGTGACAACTTCAACTGGTAAACGTAATGCTTTGTGTGGGCAATCTGCCACTTGTTACTCCTCATTCAGAAATTGTCTTGCAGATCTGTTTGTCTGAATAGTTAATTGAGGTAGTTTAACATACACTTGCAGTTCTTAGGATAGATATTCTGTGTGTAGTGATGCTGAAAAAGAAACTCACTCTGTTGCAGAAACATGACTGTATTTTAGTAGGATGTTGAGATCTGTATTTTTATACTTCCACATGACTTGTTTTTTTGTAAATCCAACAGCTGAGACTTTTTAATATGTGCTATCCTTATGTCCTCATATTGGCTTTTGGAAAAGCATTCTTAGTTTTTATGCAAGGAAATTCAGAAGGCTGCCTGTTTATTCTGAGTAGTGTGCAGCATGGCCACAACTCATTTTGAAATTGTGTAACTATAGGTAACATACAGCTTCCTCTTTAGCAATAACCCAGAGTTCTTATATAGCAGCCTACATCAGTAGGCCTGGTGATTTCCCGGAGGCCATTACAGTTATTTCCATTTTATATTCTGTGGAAACTGAGGCACAGAGCAATTAGATTTGATATTTAGCAGCTTATTTAAAGACACATACATGTTTCAAAGCATCAAGGGCTGAGAATTTGCATGTAGATGGGTTTGTTTGTGCCATGAGTTGCTAGTCCTGTGTCATGTGGACACAATACAGGAGTCTCACTGTACTAGAAAATAGAGTTTTTAGACTAACCTGATTTTTTCAGTTGGGTGCCAAATCTTGGTGGCCTTTGAAGTCCTGCCTGGTTACAGCCTTTCATCTGTATCCATCAAGAAAAACTATTCATGTTTTCAATGTCTTACCTTACTAAAACAATATGAATATAAGCTAAGAATTACTGTGAGTGTCTGGGGTTTTTTAAATCTATGTATCTGAATGTTACAATTCAGTATTGTGCTTCCATTAAGTTATTCTCTTGAGACAAGACCCACATCATAACGGAAGCGATAATTGAGATTAGGTTGTTTAGTGATTTATTAGCTCACTGCTGAGATAATTAATAACTAATAATTAAGGAGTCAGGAAAGTTCTTCAGTACTCTTTGATCTGCAATCTCTACCATGTCTTGCCTACCTAGAAAGGTTCTGATTCCAAAAAGCACTGCTGGTTTGGAATCCCAAGGCAAAAGAAGTTTCTCTTAGTGCTCTTCCCCACCTTTACAAACTAGTATTTGAAAAAAATCCAACTAATTTCTGTACAGTTTGGTATTTTTCCTGAGAGGAGTGCCTGGAAGATTAAGTGGTAAATTCAGTCATCTCTTTAGCTATATTCCTTGGTGATTTGTATTTAGTTTATTTATATAGCTACATATTGTGAAATAGATAAGAACAGCATAGGTAAGTCTCTTAATTTATTACTTCTGATTGCTTGTTAACATGACAAACTTGAGTGTTTTCTATATTTTTTCCATCTTTAAAGCTCAGGGGGAAAAAAATTGAAATGGCCTGTTAGTCCATGCAACAACTCATTGATAAAATGACAGGAATATAATGGATTGGTCAAATTAAAGTCTGTTCAGATTAAATAACAAACCTGTTGATATCAAATGGAATGTGTTGGGTGCTGTGTTAAGCTGAAAGTTACTTGTAGGATATTATTTCCCCATGCCATAGGAGTAGCTTGCTGGTACCTTCTTCTACATGTTGAGTATGTCGAATAGCACCTAGTCTTGAGAAAGTTATATGTTTTTTACAAAGAAGTCAAAGCTATAGAGCAGAAGCTAACCTTTTGTTGTTTGCTGTGTACAAGTGTAGGTGTTACTCTCAGTTTTATGTATTTGCAAATGTGTATGTGTGTATAATAAACAAAAATAATGCTGTTATTAAAAAATGGACTGAAAACTCCTTTTTCATAGGTTAAAAGTGTTAGTTATGAAAATGCATTGTAGAAGTCTTAGGGGTTTTAAGTCCTCTGTCTTTTAGGAAGGTAGAGGAAGATGAGGAATGAGGAATGGGAGGAGAGGGAAATTCATGCCCTGCTTGTGCCCACACAGAGAATTGCTGTTCTGGTTCCAGCATTTAGACAGTCATAAATCATAGACTGTATCTTTCATTTCCTGCTGAACATATGTTAAACATCTGAGTACGATCAAGCAGGCAATAAAAATGGAAGTTAGTAGCCTACAGGCTTTTCTTTCAAAAACAAAGATCATTTATCTGTAACAGACCAACCAACCAGTCTGTAACTCATCTGTAGCAGACGTGGTATGTAGCTCTCTATTCCTTGGTGGAAATGGCCTGCTTAATTTAGCACGGAATTAGTTCATGAGCATAGGATGAATTGTTCTTTCGGGGATGTGGTAGAATGCAGGTTCCTTTCTTCTTTCAAACCTCGTAACCCTGGTCTTCAGCCACTTTCACAGTGCATCCAGGCATTGGACACGCCAATAAGTGGTGTCTGTAGATGTTGTTTTATTAGCGCAACTCATCTTGAAAGTTGTCTGCCAGCTCTAATAGCTGCGCCACTTACATAGAAGCACAATACAGGTGGAAGAAAGAGTGCTATTTACAGTTTTCACTTACTTATAGCATATAGTACTTACGGAGCTCCACATACAGAACTGAGCTAGAGACATAAGAGTGTGTGTATCTGTAGAGAGAGATATAGATATGTGAACTATATTAAAGGCATACATTGAATTTTATATGTGTAAATGTACATGCTGTTACTGCAGTATAATTCAAGCAAGGAACATGGTATGTCTTATGGTGATTTTTTTTTTCCCCCAAATTATTATTTCATGTAATGGCATATGGATCTAATGATCTATGATTCCATTAGCCAGTCACACAGTCCAGAAGCAACAAGTTTGTAGAACAGAACAATTGGTGCTGGGGCCCTGGTATGCAAACTATACTCATTTGGGAAGGAGGCAAGAATGGAGAGTGTGTTTACTTTGAACTAGATCTAGCCTGGTCACATAGACTAAATGACCATTGACTGTCGAAGTTTATTCCTGGAGTGCATATTTTGGTTTAATTTCATCCAGAAGGATTCCAGTTAGTGTGTACTGAGACCATGCAGCCATGCAAACCAAAGCACTGTAAGTGGGGACAACTAATTGATATGCCTCAAGACCCAGACTGCAAGGAAGCTAAGAAGAGTTTGTGTCAATAAATTCTATGAAGGACCAAATGATTCTGTGGTTGCTTGCTAGTTTCTGTTTAAAGTAGTGATTCTGTTTTTCAGAGAAGCAAAAAAAGAAGAGTTTGGTTACCTGAATCTTGTTTTATTTGAGTTAATTTAGAAAGCAGTTAAATTCACAAATGTCTTTAATCTTGCAGCTTGAAACTCTTGTGGAGTTTTATTGCGTAAACAATGAGGTGCAACTTGTTCAGAGGAGAACTTATTCAATGCATTGACTGTAATTGCACCTCTGCAATTCACAGTCTCAAAAGAGCAGTAGGAAGTTCTACTACTGGAATGACTTAAAAAAACAGAAACATTTTTACTTTTAAGCCATACTACGTGCACAATTGTAATCCCTAACTTCTCACTTCTGGGACAGAAACTTTGGTTCTGTGTCATACTCCAGTTTCTAAATTACTCCACTGTCACAAAGTGGCTCTAAGCTTTGTAGGTGCTTTCCCTGAGTTAATTCACCTATGTGGCTGTCCCAAACACTGGGTGGGCTTTGGGAGTGTGCAGCAATCAGTTTGACCTGTTCAGCCTCAATGGAATTCAGTGTCTGATAATAATTTTCCAGGTTGTGTTTGGAGCTGGAGACTGTGGCGTGCAAGAACAAATACCCATGATGTGATTTTGGAGACTGCTGGTCTGTTCGCAAATCTTAACAGAGAAGGCTGCCACCGGCCATGCCTTCTGCTGTGTCCGTATCTGTTAGTCTCACTGTTCAAACCTCTGGGTTTGCCATTGTCTCACTCTGTGGTTTTCTATGTCATTGCTTTTCTTGATCCAGTTAGAAGCAGCTATCCATAAGTTTTGTGGTGTTTTGACCTGACTCACTGAGTGTGTTCAAGGTGGGAGGATCTAGAGGGAAGCTCAAGACCTAATCACTTATGTCACTACTTTCACTACCTTTTGTTTCTCCAGGCTTTCCTTGAACATTTCTGTGGGAATGATTTTAGCATTAGCATTTTAAAGTATTGATTGATTCTGATTCTTGGGAGGACAAAATAAAGGAGATTGGAATAAGGTCAATCACTTTTCCCCATTTTTTGAGTAACTTGTAACATTCTGGTATTTTCATTGAAATTATTCTGGGCTGTTTTCTTGCTAATTAATATTAGTATTTGGCTTTCCAGATGTGATCTGATAATTTTATTTTCTTTTCTTCTATAGGCAAGTAATTTAGCGTAATTTTCCCAGTTTTAGAAAAAATTACTACATGAAGTATTTTAAATTTCTAGATTTTTTACTCCTGTCTGCTACATCTGAGTACTTCTAGATCTGCCTGCCTGTAAATTACAATATTGCAGTGCCAATTCTGTGTTGAAGGTGGCAACGTGCTTGTATTGGGGATTTGTCCAATCATTCAGAGTGTTTAAAAATCCATTTAGTTCTAATGTCTTATGTTCTGGTAAGAGTGGCAGAGATTGGGGGTGGGTGGGTGGGTGGATAATTGTTTAAAATAGACAGTCCTTCGTTCTGGTGAGGCAAGGTACGTCTTAGGAAATGTTGGCAGTATTTTGAAAATCAATAGCCACTGATTCAGTGCTACCAGATAGTGCTTTCATGTGAGGCACGTCTGTGGCCACTAGTTCAGAAGAGGCTCTCGCTAAGCACTGCTAGACTTTTTATGTACCAAGACTTTCAGCATTCAGGCCATTTAAAACTAGAAGACACAAGTGAACCACCTGCATCAACCATATCTGTCTCAGTATTTCCATTTCATGCAATCATACTGTACTGAGCCAAATAATCTTCCTTCATTAAAGTGTAATTTGTATTCTGAGGAAGCTTGTTTACATAAAAAACATCCGTTCTTTTGAGGAAGAATAAAAGAAAGGATCTAGTGCTTCTTATTTTAATAGTTCCCAAAGTGTAGTTTAACTTCAAAAGTTTTGCAATATCACAATAATTTGTACAACCTTTATGCAAATTTGACTACAGCTTAAAAACCCATTTCTCTCTCTGTTGTCTAATACAAGTCTGATGGCTTTTCTAAAGAAAGTGAAACATTTATATTTAGATACTTTGTAATGCCATTTTACAAATCATGACTATTTTGGTAACGTTTTTAGTGTGAGATTGACACAGTGGGGGAAGCTTTCGCATCTGCTAGTTCACATTGCTTTGGAGTGTTGTTGCAGCTTGAAATTAAAGGTACTTCTTTAATATTCTTCTTGATGATAACCAACTGTTTTATCAATTTGGCTTCATTTTTGTTTTATATCCATGTGAATCACTTACTAATGGGCGGAATGTTCTATTAGAAGAAAATAAATTTTAGTTAGGATGTTTAGCTTGGAGGTGATACAGTATTTTGCTTTCTACTTACCAAAGAAAGCATATATTACGGGTGCTAAAAATAGAAAAGGCTTTTGCTTTGGGAAAAGTATGACTTAGGAAACTTAATAATGAGATTTGGAACATGTGGCGTCCAGTTCCTGATGTGGAATGACACAAGGCCATCAGTCATGTTTCCTGTAAAAACGCACAACCGATTGAGTCCCCTGTGTGCTGATGAAGTGCTTACTGACTGAATTTCTAAGCAGTTCTCCTGTGCTGACACCTGAAATGATTCACCCACTAGTATGTTTGCGACAAAATCATTGCCATTGCCCAAATCCAGACTCATAAAAAAAGTTTGAAAGAAGGCTGTAGAAATTCACTTATGAAGTAGCATTGTGGCAAGTGACCTAGTCTGCAAATTGTGATTTAATATTCAGTAATGTTCAAAACAAAATGATCTAGTGCTGATTGAAATATTAGTAAATGAGTTGTTAAAATGAACCGAATCCATTAGTCTAATCTAACACTAAATAAGTGTTTATGGCAATGAAAAGCTGTATAATTGGTTGAAAGGTATAACATAAAGAGAAAAATATTTTGGATAAATATTGTCAAACTGGTGTAAACCCAAGGGTTTCTGGGAGCTTTTTCTTTTGAGTCTGTGTGGTGAATGCTGTTGGAATTTTACTAGGGTACTGGTAATAGGTGTCACTGTGAATTTCTGAAGTCCAATACTTACAACTGAATAGAAGTAAAAAGATTTTCTTCCTCATTTGGAAATAATATTCCAGCCTCAGAGTTGGATAGTAATCTGGCCTTGATAAGCTTACTATATTTTTACTGCATGTTTCACTTTTTTGCAAAGAAGGCATTTCATTATTTGGGTATTTTGCAATTCTGGTGTTCCAAATGGAAGACTGTGTTCCACTTGTTAACAGGAGACAGCCTGACCTGTCTGATCATTTGATATAGTCTTGTGATAAGTTATGGACTTACTTCCATTCATTTTTTCAAACATGGTCAAAGTTATGACTGTACACCTCTCATAAGTTACAGGCCAAATTTACTGCTTAATGTAGGTACTGCATTTTAATAGTAGCCTGCAGCAGATAATGCAAAATAATGTGGGAGTAGTGCTTCTCCATGGCTGTTATGCTAATCTCCTTAGACCAGAAAATCTAACAGCTGTTGGTAAAATATATTTATTTAATGATTTATTGCAAGTAGCATTATTTTGGATTGCTGCTGTGTGGAGTTTGTGGGTTTTTATTCCCCACTGAGGTTTTTTCCCCTTATTCTGTGTATGTTAGTTTGGGTTTTTTTCACTTTCTCCCTCAACAACCATCCAGGTTTATTACTAGAGCCTTTTGTTGTTGTTCCTTCTCCACCCTCTTCCCCTTTGGAGTATTGAGAGACTCCATCTGTTTTGAGCAGATGGGTGAAGTGCACTATGTTAATAGCTTGTGTTTGTGTGTCTGTGTCTTCTGCTGTGAGGATAAGCATTTTGTAAAGAGAAATCAGTACAGCAGTTCTGCTTATGCAGAGTGCAACCATTTGAGTGACAGTTTACCAGGAATGGAGTATGAATGTGCCTGTTGGAAGTGCTAAGGGGCCTGGGGCTTATGCTCTCCTTTTTGGGAAGGGAGTAGTGTGAGAGAGACACCAGAAGCAGGGCTCTTTGGAAGGATGTTCCTGTTATCTTTGATTACAGGAATCAGTTTTAGCTGGTCTTTATTCAGTTTCTACACAGTTCAGTTTTTAGGCTATCAGTGCAGTAATATCTGCAGAATATCTCTGACAAGTTATCAGACTGTAAAATTGATTAGCGTGGGTTTAATGTCCAACAGCAAATGTTAGTTAGCTGAGGTGCATAGCTAGTCAAAACTTTACAGGCAAATACCTCCGTTTTTCAGCAAGATACAGCTTTCTGTCAAGGTAAAAGTTTTCAAATGAATTTCAGTTTTCAGATTTTAATTGGAAAAAAAAGGGGGAAATAAGAAATAAATAAAAATCCTAACAAGCTTGGCTTTCAAAGAAAATGTCTGAGAGTTACATTTTTTATGTTCTTTGAAATTATTTGCAGGGCGATTTTTTTTTTTTTTTAATTTCCTCAACAAGATCCTTGTGAAAGCACTTCAGCCCACAAGAGTGGAAGTCTTCCTTGCCTTCTCAATGGCTAAGAAAAAGGAGAAAATGACACTTTTCTTCTGAAAGCTAATAATTCATTCTGTAAGATGAGTTTTGCTCCAAAGAAGCATTTATTATGGGGTACACTAGAATGTGAATTAGGCTTTTTTTGCTGTTTCCCAGTAGCTGCCTGCATGAATGTTTTTATCACATGATGTACAATAAATGTGAGGAAGCATACCACTTACTGGAAGGAGATTTAGTTGTTGTGAAGTAAGAGCTTGCACATAGGCAGTTACTGAAGAGTGCCTAATGAATTTAAATCATTTTCCACGTTTCTTTTTGATTTTTAAAACAGAGACAGTTTGACTTGCTGGATTTAATTTTTTTCTGTGTTATGGACCATGGAACACAAGCTTCAATTCACATCAAAGAATTTAAGGAGGACTTTTGATCCAGTTAAAAATACAGGTCTTTTAAAGCAGTTTATTTCAGCAGGTAAAATGCACATATTTAAGTGCTGTGTTGTACTTACTGCAGTGACTGCAGGTCTTTTAGATGCACCCAGCATTTGGGCAACTTTTGCAGCCTATTCCACTGTGCTGGAAATAAACTAGTGTCCAGATTAGCTAATACAAACTAGATTAGGCTGCATGCTCACAGTGGTCTTCATTCCAATATTTTCCATTATTTTCAGAACAACATCCAGACGAGGCTCCTTGAAAGAGAAACATCTGTGGTTTTTTAGGGAGTTTTGAGTTGGGCGGGGGTTTGAAATACTGAAAAGGTATAGATGAAAAGGCAATAAACATGTCTGCTGACCTCTGTTCTCAAGAACATCGGGTCATTCTTGTTGGACTAGTTATTGGAGGTCTTACAATGCATGGGAAAGAGTAAATGCACTGTAAGAGTTACATTTTAAAGCCTTGATTCATTAATTTGCCGCTCTTGGAACATAGCTTTAACACTTGTAAAGTTTTGAGGGTTTTTTCAACCTGCTAGGGTAAAACTTTTGATTAAGTGTTTGGGGTGGTGGGGGCACAGGGATTTGTTTTTCAGTCAGTGAAAATTGTCAGTTATTTCTCTGAAGACAGCCAAAACTGTTCAAGAAGAGTCACAGCCATCTTCCCAATTTGCAGTTTGTTCAGAGAATAAAGCAAAAGAAAGAGTTTTGAGGGTGAAAGAAGATGGCTGTGCATAGCATAAAAAAGCACTTCATCAAGAAGCACTTGTGCCCTCCTTCCCCCCAAGCACATTAATTTTGGATTTTACAGGATAGATTAATTTTTGTTTAAGTATAACCCCTGATAATCCAGAAAATTTTGTAAGCCAGCAGGACCTTTTTCTTTATAGATCAACAAACAGGCAAAAAGCCTGCATGATTTGTTCAAGGTAATGGAAGGAATCTCTCAGGACTGGATAGAAGACTCTTGAAGTGGTGACATTTGAAACACTACACTCAGATTACTAGGCAACACCCTTCAGTAGAAAAGCATTATACTTGAGTTTGCTTTTGAAAAGATGATAGAAGATCTGAAGAGCCTACGTGATTGTTCCCTGAGATAAGAAAATCAATTCCTTACGGCATCAAAGGAAAAGATATATAGAGTGCTAGAACCTTGATGAGGAATATAGGGCTGAGGATTAACAAAAAATATTCTTTGGCTATTCTTGAAAAATATTTTACTGACTTTCAGTTCTGTATGGTTGGCTGCTGGTTGCAAAATAGAGAGTTCCAAAGTACATGACCCACCAGTATTCTAGCCTGTCAGTAAGCCAAACTGGTTTTGGTGTAGATCCTTTTCTGTTCCCCTTACTTTAAATAAAGAAGAAAATCCAGTTTTCATAAAAGCCAAGATCAGTTCTGGATATATTTCTACATATGACAGATTAAATTCCCAGATTCTTAGGAAGATCAAAATTAAATTTAATTTTAAGGACCTTGATCAATATGCAGATAAAGCCATATTTCATATCACAAGCAGGATGAGGTGTTGGCTAATAAGAAGAGAAGTTCCATTACAGAAAATATAGGAAGGAAACAGCTTAGTGTATTTGCATGCAGAAGCAAATGGAGAGAAGACAAGCTATTGTAAATTGTTGTTGGATATAGAAAATAGACTTGCTGGATATAGAAAACGGACTTGAGATAAACTCTTTTCTTTCTTCTGGAACAGTCTACAAAAGGAAGAAATATGGTGTTCCTTGTCCGTGCTAAAAAAAGATAAACCTGTTTCTCTTCTCTATAAGAGGGGTCCTTATTTGGGAGAATTTCTTAAAACTTCAACATGTCTTACTTTTGAATTTATTTCTTGTGTCTGTGTCATGTGCAGAGTGTTCACAATAATTCCATTTTTCTATATTAGATGCTAAAGATTTATTATTTGGCACTTTGCCCTGTTACATAAAAGAATGTGTATCTGAACTCTCAGACAATATTTGAAACTGGTAGCAATTGTTATGAATAATTCCTAGGCAATTTGCATTTCCTAAGAGATTTCCCTTTAGAATCCTTCGACTGTTTGCATTCAAAAGAAAAACAAAATCCCCAATTCACATCTGCAACAGTAATTCCTTCCTTACAACCTGATCTTTAGTTTGTAGCTGTTTAGCTATGATTTTCCCTCAAATAGTAAGTAGAAGCAACTAAAAGATTTTTGGTGAATGTTTTATTTATGAATGTTGAGGATAAACTAACATCCACTGAACAGATGAGAAAAAGAAAAGAGGAGCAAATTTGTGCTGTAAGGGGACTTTTTGCAGTATATTTGTTCAGTCAGCGCAGGCTCAGACAAGGCTATGAGGATTTCTCAAAGGTGGAATCATTAAGTTTTCATGGATAAGTTGTAAACCAGTGCTCTTTGTTGTTGCTTTTTTTGCTAGAGTGTATTTTTCACTTCCCAGCCAACAGCAGCAACTAAATGTATATTTCTGGTTTTATGCTCACATATTTTTTTCTCATAGTGTTAGCCACTGATGCATGTGTAGAATGTGGAGTTGGGATTTAAAGTTTGTGAAAACATGGAGATGTATTAGATCTAATGCTGTTCCTATTTTTATTGCTGAATCTTTACTGCCATCTAATAGAGAAGATTTTAATTCTGTATTTTTCTTGAGGTTGTTGAATGCAATTAGATACTTTTCTCCTCCTATAGTCTGCCAGACCCTCTTGTGATCTTGCAGGTACTCTGTTAGGAAAACTTTAAGGGCATCTGAGGTCCATTATGGAAGATTGTGGAGGAACTCAGTCAACGTCTTGTTCTTTCTTTCTATTTTAATGTACCCTTCACTCAGTGAGTACTAGTTTTGTAATTTGCCAGCACTCTAGAGAGCTCCAGCAACAAACGTCTTATTTGTTTATAAAGAAGTACTGTATCACAAGGAAATCATACTTTTTTTCATAGAATCAAAGAATAATTCAATTGGAAGAGAACTCATATGGTCATCTGGTCAAGCCTCCTTTGCAAAGCAAGTTCAGCCCCAGGTTGCTCAGACCTTTGTACAGTTATGTTTTGAAAGCTTCCGAGGATAAAAACTTCTACCACATAACCTCTCTAGGCAAGCTTTTCCAGTTTTTCTTACAGTGCTGTGGTTTTGAAATCCATTCTCATTCCTGGATGCCAAAGACACCAAAGATGTTCTTCTGAGCTATCAAAAAGTCTCTGCAGAGGTATGAAAATAATGTGTGAAGAATGACTAGAAAAGAAAGGAGTCAAGCATATCACTGAATCTGTAGCATCACCTTTTACCTTCAGATAGGAAAAAAAAAAAATGGGAGAAGCTTAAGACAATGGGTGATTGCCTGGAAAAAAATCTCCACTGTCCAGTGTCAGAGTTTTTTCTAGCGTTGTCTCTTCAAGCAGAGAAAGAACAGAGGGACTGATCTGTTTTAAGCTGATTTCTGCATCTTCCAGCAGAAAATTGGCATTGTCTGTAATTTGGGCCACTCTTCGTTGCCATGATGCAGTCACTTACTGTTTCATTCTGACCAACATCCCTGTGTGGGAGTGAAAAAGGCATGTTGATGGCATTTGTACATTTTCATGGTAATTTACAATTACTTCTGGAACAATTTAATTATTTTGAGACCACCATGTCACCCCAAATTCAGATGTTGAATGTGGCATCTTCTTCCCACTGGAGCTGACAGGCCAGAAGTAACGAAGTGGGACTTTCTCCCACCTGGAAATTACATGGGAATATTCCGCAGAGTGGCAACAGATCAGCTTTCTAGCAGATTTCCTCACCAGGTGAAGTGCATTTGAATAAGCTGGTGAGTTGTGTTTTACAATTTCTGCCACCCTTACCGTCTTCTGCTAGAGTAAGGTTAAACTGACCTGTTCATTCACAGCAAACTAATGCTGTGATGCTTCTTAGAGCTATTGTTCCAGACTTTCAACAAAATTATTTCATTGCATACATTAGACTGCTCATAATTTCAACTGAGAGAAATGGCTTGAACTCTGGGTGCTTAGAAGTGGACTTTGTTATGTGGGGTAGCCCAGAGGTTCAAGGGGCTGCGCCCTCAATTGATTTGGACTTCTCTGAGGAAGTATGGCTGTCTCACATTTTTGGTGTGAAATTCTTACAGTGAAACAATATATGACTGCTATGACTGCTCCAAAGGTGGAGCTTTTTCCATCTAGTTTTCCAGTTTTAGTGATTTCTAGCTATATAAAGACTGGAAAGCTTGGATAAAAATAATAGTAATTTGTGATGCTTTTGCTGAATTGTATGCTGTCTTTATTATACACTTTTTCCAAGAATTTAAAATTTTCTACTGAGGATCTCTCTCTGAAGACTGTACTCAAAAATACTTCTTTGGCCCTTTAAAAATAACTTTGCAGCAACCGTGCTTACGTTGGGTTGTGTAAACATGGGTCTTTGTTTTTATTCTCAAACAGCCTGACATTGAGCTTGTCCTGATTTCCAAAGCTAAAGAGAAAGTCACTTGCTATCTTTTATGTCTCTTCCCTTTTGGATATGCCAGCTTTCTGCAGTGGAAAAGGATCAGTGCAACCAAATCTCTGTTTTGAGGATTTCAAAATTTCCTGAAATGATGAGGGAAATTCTCCTTGGTTACTGTATTGAGAAGTTTATTAATTATTTGTTTCTGTTATCTTCAGACCCTTTGTTTCAAAGGCCATTCAAAGTATTGAATTATCGAATTACCTCCAAATGATTAGAGCATTTAGGACGTACTTCCCAGTGCAGTTACATGCTTCAGGCAATGGCTATTTTTATTTGAAAATCTGTGAAGTGTTGTAGGAGTTTCTTGTCTCTCTGGTTTAGCAAATTATGAATGTGGTGTGGTCTGATTTCTTTATCTTCTCTTGTCTTTGTATGAACAGAAGATGCAAGACTTCCATACCTGATATTATTGCTGTCATCTGTGCTTCTCCCCTGACAATTTTTCCTTATAGTGCTTTTTCTAGATACTTTCTCCACTTACTGGCATGTGCTTTTCTTTTGGACATCAAGGAATTACTTTATGCTTGGGGGATGGTTTGATCTTAAAAGATGGAGACAAAAGCCTTTGTGTGAACTGGTTGTTTTTGAGGTCCACATGATTTTTCCTGTTACTTACCTAATGTCAGAAGTGATCTTGTCCACAGAAGCCAAAGGGCTATAACTCTGAGCTTTTTAGCTAGACTGCTTCTAAAGGAAGATACATGGTCCTCCGCCTGGCTTTTTAGGACAAACTTTGAGTGTTTTATTCTAGGTTGTAAACCTCCTCACTCAAATCCATGCGTTTCACAATAACCCTGGGTGGTTCTCTGTGTGGAGCTTGGGTTAGTGTAGATTAACCTGAAATAGGTTGAGGCTTATGTTCAGCCACTCCTCTGTTAGAGTTCACCATCACGGATACTTGCAGGAATGAGCTAACCTGAATGGAGAATCCTTGACAGCACTGTTGCATGCATCCAGGTGCTTCTTAAAATCTTTCAGTGCTGGCCAGATCTTTGCAACAGCTCTTGTCTGTTTAATGAAATTTGAAACTGTTTACTGTGTATTTCTGAATACAATAAGCCAAATGAAGCATTCCTCTCACCTGTGACTGAGTCTGTTCTTATCTTGTCATTGGGTGTTTATCTTAATTTACTATCCTTGTGGTTTTTGCTATGTTTGTGTCTTTTCTGTTTTTCTTTTCCAGAATACAACACATTTTCAAATGCATTGAAGAGATGCTGTAGCCAAAAGAAGGAGAACTCTGTGTTCAGTCAGCGAACAGATGAAGCATCCGCTGCTCAGTATTTTCAGGTAATGAAACTTCAGTGCCAGTTTGTGAAGTCTAAGTTACTGTTGTTTGCTTGACCTTAGTCACCATGTCAGTTAGAAAGATAGCTTAGGTTTATTCAGAGAGTGGTTAGGACCTTGGTAATTTAAGTACCAAGTAATTTAAAGTAAGATTGATGGAAGATGGGCTTTATCTTTTTTCTGTTTTTCCTCTCCTCCTTTCCTTTTAGTTTTATGGCTGTCTGTCTCAACAACAGAATATGATGCAGGATTTTGTGAGGACGGCCACTTATCACAGAGCTATCCTACAGAACCACATAGATTTTACAGACAAGGTAAGCTCTGTTAGGAGTCTTAAATGTTCCAGTATGCTGCTTAGGCTCTAAACGTCCACTTGCCCTGTAAAGCAACACTGATCAGACGGGAGCCTTTTCTCACCTCGTACTTAGTGCATGAATGTACTAATTCATGTGTGCTTTATATTATTAACATTATTGTCAAGCACATGGATGACAATGCATGGCGGTGATGGTACATCCCCAGGATGAAAGACGCCAAACATGGATCCAAACATGAGCTACAAATTCCTCTGCTGTCTTCTGTGGACAATCTGAGAACGTACACGTATATGTTTCTTGACATTTTGGGCTGTTGTCATTCCCATTTGGCATCTTGGAACTCCCATACAATATTAGTTTATTTATCTTAACTGTTTACTGTGTATTTGCTATTATGCCATATAGTCTCTTGCAAATACCTGCAAAGGTACTCTAGCTTATGTTTCTTTCATGGAGGTCTACACTGAAGGTTTTTGCACCCCACAGTCATTACAAACTGAACAAGCACTTAAGCGGCTGCTGTGACTCCATTTGTACAATGCAAAGATTTGGAAACAATGCAGGAATTTACAACTTTAGATGCCAAACTCATCTCTAAAATACATATATAGATCTTGCAGGCTGCTGTAATGAATATAACAATGATTATTACTTCTTTATCTAGTCCTCTGCCACTCACATTGTCCAAATCAGATACTTCAGCAAAAGACAAAATAAAACTTACACTGAGGAGATGTAGGATAATCTGCCTCCCAGCCACAGATTAAGTCTTTTTCTAATTTCATTTTTTAGGCTCCTTGAAATTCAAAGCCTAGGACTAGTATATTTTACAATGTTTTTTTACCTTTTTTTTCCTATTGCAATTGGTCACACTAACTAGAGACTTTCTGACCCTCTCCAGGACCAGTCCCCATGCACAGTCTTCTCTGAGTCCACCCTTAATACAGCAACAAATTCCATAATATAATCACGTTATGCAGAAAAGTGCCTCCTTTAGTAAGATTTTTAATTTATCAGCTTTCTAATTCTGTCATTTTGCTCTTATGTTGGGAGGCAAAGGAGGACTGAAGTTCTAATTTTCTTTATATCGTTCCTCCATTGTGTCAATTTTTGTTGTCTCTTCTTACGTAGTCTTGTTTCTGAGGTCAGTGTTCTCAGTCCTCTCTGTCTTTTTCTGTATGAAGGAATTGCATGTGGCCTGTTACCATTCTTGCCCTCTTTCTCAGTGTCACCATTAATTCTGCAGCACCTGTTTTGAGAAGGATTGGCAGGAGTTATGCATGCTAGTGTAGATAATGCCATACAATTGATTTGTATTGCAGAATTCTAACTTCCTAGTTATTCTTTACTGTACTTCTCATCAATCTTGACTTTTTTCCTGGGACTGCATCTGTCCATTGAGCATTGATCTTCACCAAACAGTTCATAATGGTGCCTAGGCTCTTTGTCGTTGTTGTTGATGATGATGATGATTCATTTAGAACTTGGATGGTATGTGAACAGTTCATATTTTCCACAAAGTTATATTAATCAGCACTGAGTTTAATTTGTCTGTGCATTGTCCCATGGCCTACCTTCGCTAGCTCTCTCTACTCTTTAATCACTGGATGTTGTGTCATCTGCATATCTTGCTCTGACACTGCTCACCTCTCTTAATAAAATAATAAAAACCAGCAAAAAAAATCAGACTACATGTGACCTTCTGTAAGCAAATAGGCAGTTTGTAAGCAGCAGCCTGGCAGCCTAGCAGGAATGTTTTCTAGGTCTCAGAATGTCAGCTGAGACCACGTGAGCTCTGTTTATGACGTTTGGGCAGCAGACTGCAAACAAAAATGATGGAGAAAATGAAGCTGCAATTATTTTTTTTTTTTTACCTCGTTGTCATTTTTTTGTCTTCCCTCCTTTTCCCTTCCTTTCTTTCATCTTTCTGTGTGCACTTGCTTTTAAAAGGAGCCTCTGACTTCAGCTCACACTAGCACAAATGGCTTTACTATGTCACAGAAAAGAGTCTTTAATAACAAGCAAATACCGAACAAAACATTTCCCTTCAAATGTGTAGCATATTTATGGCCAAAATGAGGAGAGTTGTAAGTGTGAAATTTATCTGAATTGTTTTAAGATCGTTATGTTTTAACTATTAATTAAGTTTAGTAATAAATTCAAGTGCAGCTGATAATTTTTCTTTGCCATGCAGCTTAGGGAAACTGTGCTTCTTTAAAAACTACACTTAACTATTTACTTTCATGGAAATGAAACAAACCTTTATAGAAATGAAACAAATGGGTTTCAGTCTCTGTAATTTCTTTCAGGCCTGAGACAATCCTCCTCTCCTATTTAATTCAATAAGATTAGTAAACTAGTGGTGTGCACAGGGCTGCTCCAGTTTGCTATAGGCATCAGAATCAAGCCCCAAAGCATGTGGTATTGGATGATACCAGCTGGGTAAGTGGAGCTACTGTATCGAAATGGATTATATTTTGTACTGGAATATGTAACTTGAATATATGGTGAAAGAAACAGCAGAGAGAGGATTTTATTGGTCATTGGCTTCTTGCCAAATAGGATGCTCCCATAGTGTAATGCAAAAGGCAGATTTATCTCTGTAGGTAACATATCCATTCCATTTTTGTGCCTGCAGTAAGGAATTCAGGTTTTGCACACTCTTTGCCTCTGTAGGAAATCTTGCTGCTGTGCAGTAGTACAGCTTGCTTGCTTTTGCTCTTGGTTTATTTATTTTCCCAACTGTTGGAGGTGCCTTGGCTTCTCTTCAGCATACCTAATAGTAAGACTATTACAGGCTGGGTGTTGTTGGCCACCCACCTAGAAAATGATCTCTCTTTTTCCTGATTCTGTTGAGAAATGGCAATTTTCAGAATAAATGTAGCTGAAAAAATTGAACTACCTACATTGTGGCAAAATGCTTTCCCATGAGAATCTGAGAAACCCGTTGTGCTGAGACTTGATCTGTTGGAAATACGGCAACTATATTTAACCTACATCCAGAAACTATAAGGCAGGCAGAAACATTTAATGATGGCAGTGAGGAGATAAAAAAAAAATTCCTCCGTTATTGGAAAAAGTTTTATTCAATTGCTATTTGTCTTATTGTTTCCTACCTACTCTGCATCCCCCCCAATATATTTCTTTACCTTTGCTGCCTCCTTCCCTAAATTCTGTAGTGATATATTATACAAACATTTTTGCCTATAGCGAAGGGATATCTGGTGATAAAGTGTATTTTTTTCTTATTCTAGGCTTTGTTTGTTTTTGAAAAAATATCTGTAAGAGAAAGTGCAACAGGTTATCTGAGTTGTGCTGGACAAAATTAGTTCTGGAACCTTTGAGAGGGTTCTTGGTGATAAATTCAAACACTGTCTGTCAGAGGTAAGCTACTTTAGGACAAACTGGGAGTAGTCCTTGGATTGACCATTTATGTCTATGGAAGCTTAAAAGAATAAGGAGAACTCATTCAGAATCTAATGAATCTGAGGCTGGATTCTTCACATTAATATGGTAATTCTTACCACCATATACTGCTTTATATTTAGTCTTAGAAGGAGTCGCCTTAGAGCTTTCACTAATTTTTTTAGTTAAAATTTTGTCTTAAATTTTAAATTGTTACAGAGCCAAAAGGGGGAGTTCAAAGTGTTTTAATTGGTTATACTAAAAAAAGGCTCATAACTAAATTTTACAGTGGCAGTGTATAATGCTGTTTCAAACTGAGTAACGGCTGACACATTTCTGCTGCTTTTGAAAATAAGTCTTAGGTTTTGAGCCTTTTGAATTTTTTCATTTGTAGTCTATTTATGAATAGTTTACTTAAAAGCAAAGCAACTAGAATTAGAATATCTCCAGTTATCCTGGATGAAGTATCACACAAATTAACCATTCACATAGTGCAGTCAAAGGCATATGCTAAAAAAAAAAAAAAAAACCCAACCTATTTTCTGTATATAATCTTGCTGATATATAGTAATATTGAATGATAAATGTCATTGTAGATATATGGCATTTTTGCTTTTAGTTTTATGTGTTCGTTCTGTTGTTGCTCTTCCTTGCTTAACCTCTGCCCCCCACTCTTTTTATTCAAAAGTGCTTTTCAGGACTCTGATTGTGCGAGTACTCAAGCATACAAGGATATTTACACATGCGAGTAATTCCCATTAAATTCACATTAGGAAAGCTATTCATCTGTGTAGGTGAAAGCAGGAGCAGTACTGAACTGTGGTCAGGAGGGTAGGGTATAGGTTATTCCTGACTGATTTCTGATAATTGCTGAAGTAGCTGCATTCACATTTCAAAATAAATACTGAAGCACATACAATCTACCACCTTTCCTCTCAATATGCGTGACATCATCATCACCTAACTATCTGTCTATTATTTATTTTAAAATTCTACTCTTCAGAAAGAGGCGTACTAGTACCATGTATTGTTATTTCACAGCACTTTGTCTTAATGACTGCTCTTACAGCTCTGTCAAGATGCTCTTCCTATCTAAAGGGAGCAAAGCTTTCTTTAGGAGATGCCACTGATAACAGCAATGCCACTTGGGGAGCAAGGTGTGCTATTGCATGTTCATTGGATTAAAGTAATTTAGGTCAGAAAGAACCTCTGGACATCTTTAGTCCAAACCTCTACTGGGCCAACTAGACCAGATTGCTTAAGGTCTGTCCAGTTACATTTTGAATGGATTCAAGGATGGAGATGCCACAGACTCTGTAGGCAACCTGTTCCAGTGTCTGACAACCCTCACGGTGAAAAAGTTCTACTATATCTGTTGGAATTTCTTGTGTAATGACTTGTGTCCGTTGCCTCTTGTCCTATCGCTGTGTGTCTCCTTCAAGAAGAGCCTGTCTCAGTTTTCTCTGAACTCCCATTAGGCAGACGAAGACAGCAGTAAGCTCTCCTGTTAGCCTGCGTCCTCTTGCTAAAACTAGACAAACCAATTTCTCTCAAGCTTCTCGTCATATGTGATGTCCTCCAGCCCCCTAATTATCTTGGTGGACCTCCGTGGGACTTGCTGCAATATGTCAGTGTCTGTCTTGTGCTGGGGAGATCAAAACTGGACAGAGTTCCCCAAATGTCATCTTAAAAATGGCCTTTCCCCGACTTCTGCTGGTTGCACTCTTGCTCATACAGCCCCGTATGCAGTTGGCCTTCTTGGCTGCAAGGGCTGACTCGTATTCAGCTTGTTTTCCAGCAGGAGGACCTTAGGTCTCTTTTTTTACAAAGCTGCTTTCTAGCAGTCATCCCCTCACTAGAGGCTGGGAATGTTTGTTGGCAGCAGATTCAGTAGAACAGCTCCCCTGCTCAGCTTATTGATCACTACTATCAGTAAATTATCAAGACAGTCCAGAAATCCCCTGGATTGGTTGTGCCCCAACATAGCACCCTTCCAGTAGGAACTGGGGTGGTCGAATTTCCTGATAAGTAGTAGGGCCTATGATCATGAGGCTTCCTCCAGAAGGCATCGTTTCCCTCCTCTTCTTCATCAAATGGTCTGTAACAGATGCCTGTTACAGATATCAATAACATCAATAATATCTCAATAATATCTGTATCCCTACCCTGTGTCTTCTCATCCCTTACCCATAAGCTCGCAGCTAGCTCATTGCCTATTCCCAAAGCTCCATGCCCTTGAGTCATTCTTTGCATAGAGTGCAACACCTCTTCCTGACCTTCCCAGCCTATCCTTTCTGACAGCCTGTAGCCATCCATCACAGCATTAGCTGTGCAAGCTATCCCACCATGTCTCTGTAAACCCTACGAGATGAAAGTGTGCATCTGTGCATGGACTTCAGATTCCTCATGTTTGTTTCCCGTGCTATGTGTGCATGCATCTCAGATGGCTCCCCTATCATCCTGCTTTTACAAGGAGTGCATGGGGACCCTCCATTGTGCTGTCTCCTGAACACTTCCTAACATGCCTTCATTTCTCTTCAGGCTATGACGACCTCCAACAACATGTATCTAGTTTTTCAGCCCTCCTTGTTAGGTTGGAAAACTGATGGCAAAGATACTCTTGCCCCGCTTTTTTAGATGGTCCTGTCTCTCCCCAGCAGTCTTCATTCCTCAAGAAGGTACTGTGCTCATAAAAGCTGAATTTCTGTCTGTGATACCAGCTGCACAGCCAGGTGTTGATGCTCAGGGCTTTTGCCTCTAAAAAGTGTCTGCGAAGATCCCAACTATCTCCTGTTCAGCCTCCCCGATGGTTCACAGCCTGCTCCTCTCCACCCATTGCTTCATAGCTGGTGACTCTCCCCAGCCAGAGCCTGCCTCCCCCACAGGTCACCATCGATCCCAGCCTCAGGGAGAACCATCAGCCATTCCATGCAGCCTAGCACCCACACAGCAACATCCTCCCTTACAAGTTCTGTCCTGGATCAAGGTCTCTGGTGTGCCAAGCACTTTTGATCTAGCAAGTCTTACAGGGCATGCCTGTGCCTTGTTGTGCAGCCTCCAGCAATTCCCACACTTTTACAGTTTCTGAGCCCCTTTTCCCCTTGCTTTACTAATTACTGGACAAATGCTACCTCTGTGTCAGCTGCTTCAGTTTGCTGTGCTCATATGTGTTTTCATTAGAGTCTTAATGTGGGTCAGGAGTGAGCTTCTGAAGTGAATTTCTATCATGGCCACTCAGGGTGCTTCAGTTCACATTGTGGAGTGGTCTCAGAGTAAGCAAGCTGGATTCATTTTGGATGAAACTGAACTGGACTAAGCTAGAAGAAAATCAGATTAGAGTTAGTCTTAGTAAATCATCCAGAAAAAAAATGTTCCAATATGGCTGTACCACCTGCTGATGTAGACATAGGTATAGTGTAAGAAATGGCATCAGAATTAGGTCTGGTGCGAAAAGCCATACTTCTCCATTGGATTTTTTATGTTGAACTTGAGCAGTTGACTCTTCCTTATACTTGCCTCATATGCAGAAAGAAAGTATTATTGTATTTGTGATTCCCATTGGGTATTGAGAAATAGCCTACCAAACCTTCTGTCAGACCTATGGTTCTATGAAATTGGCCTTGACTTGTCATTGTCTCCCTCCCTGCTTACATAACCGGTACTTACTGTCACGTGCTGTTCTGAAGAGCTGGTTCTTCTGGGCATGGGAGCATATTCTAACACCTGCCAAAGCAAGGAAACAAAACTGGATCTGTAACAGCCTGTCATCTGTGATACAAAAAATGAGCTTAATAAAATCTTTCACTAGGAAAGAAAATTATTAAAGGCAAGGTTCTGGCTTCCACGCCAAACTTGAGACTATGTGCAATATCAGAAGCAATGTTAATTTATTTTGCAGTGGAGTACTTCTGTAATACAGATTCATATTATCTACAACAGATTCAGGCCATGTGTGTTAGACTGCATTCTTTAATACACAACCTCAATGTCATGTAGAGTAACTTTTGGTGAGTGGAATGTGCCCTTCATTCTAAGGGATTATTTTTGTGTCAAAACTATTCTGTTTGAATACACAAAATTTTTTCTTTGTGTTTTTAAAGGCTGGTAAGCAATGTGCATCATATGGGAAGTTGAGGCAGAGAAGCAATAAAGAACAGGGGTAGCTGGTGGTATACTAAGCTGCAGTATTACTCTGAATCTGTATTATATTTAAGCTTCTCTGCTGTTGACTCTTGAGAGTGGATCAGGGCTGTAGCTCAGTTTCATGGTTGAAGGGCTTTGAAATCTTAGGACGTTCCAGTTCCAGGTGGCTTAAATCACCTAACAGGCTTGTAAATTTCGTATCTTGGATCAAAATTTAGTAAGAATTTCAGCCACAGGGACAGGAAAACTGTTGCTTCTTGTTTTCAATCAAGCACAAACCCATAGGAGGAATGCAAATTGTGAGCTGTTCTGTGAGATTTTTCTCAAAACTGGTATTAAAATTTGGGGGAAGGAAGGTACTGGTATTAGCCTAATTCTGTTGGGCAGTATAAAAGTGGGCTTTGCATCAAAGCACATCAGTCACATCATCTTAACCATTTCTCCGGCAGTTAGCCTCTCTTTCCATGTACTTATGCCTCTGCAGCAGTGTTGAGTGACCTGTACAGCAGAACAAAGCTAGGAACTAGAGGCTTGTCTGGATCGTTGCAGCAGTCGCTGGCTTTGCATTACACTATACATTGAAACAAAAATTTTGACCCTTTGAAACATTTCAGTCAACGTTTTGGCTTGCAACAAGTGAGCCACCTGAGTGATGGAGAAAATCAGGCTTCGGGATTTATGCTTAACTGAGGGCCTTTGAGAGACACAGTGCAGTGTCTCAAGCAGTGCAATTAAAGGTCTAATACTAACATCAGCAAGCAGAATGAATATTTGAACAAAGATACATAGTTTGGTTTTATCCAAGATACTTCCACATCACAGAGTGATTTTTCTTTCAGAAAGATATGATTCTGTAGTCCTTCAAAGAATTATTATTGTCATGTCTTCCCTCCCTCCCCAGTGTATTCAGACTACGCTTTTTTTTCAAATTTTTCTCCTGAAGAAACTTTGTTACAAAAATCTATTTCCTCCAAACCATAACCATGTATATACACATGAAAATAATCCACAGTCTTTTAAAAATATGATGTTGCTGCTAAAATAAAGATTAAGGGCATTAAAACTCTTCATTAACAAGCCTTTTCACTTTTTCAAGTGAAATTAGTAATATTTTTGCATAATGCCAGGCTTACTAAATGCAGGGTACAGCTATGAAAATTTAGTTACTTAAAAGAGGTGTCAGGAAGTGAGTTTTTGATTATTTTGTTTCTTTTGGTCTGCCTTTTGTTTTCAAGGTGGTCCTAGATGTTGGCTGCGGATCAGGAATCCTTTCATTTTTTGCAGTGCAGGCTGGAGCTAGAAAAGTCTATGCAGTTGAAGCCAGTTCAATGGCAAAATATGCGGAGGTAAGTGTTTTTCACCTAAGCCAAGTGTTAAAATGGTGTAGAGTGAAAATTTTAAGAGATCTAGAACTGTGCCTCAAAAACACTGATGCTGAAGGCTTCAGTGTGATTTTTCTAAGAAGTCAGGTCTCTAACGGGCAACACTTTTTGGAAGGTAATTTTTGAAGGTGTTCTAAATGTTCTAATGTGTCAAATAAACCATATGATTGTTGTTTCTGTGAAAAATGGTGAACAGTCATAACTGTGATTAAACTTTTTACTTTCAGAAAGGAAAAAAAAATTAAGCCAGATGTTGTTTTCGTGGGTTCTGTGCAAAAACATTTGGGTGTTTTTTTCCTAAGACTCTTGGACGTCTGTGTGATCAGACAGTTGAGTTAGTTTCCTGCTAAGTGTGATCAGTTAGGTCTTTCAACCTTCTTACGAAACTGTGTTCGTAGAGTTTAAAAAGGACATGCACTTAGTTTTAAAAGATATTTTTCAGGCATTTTTTTTACTAAGCATTCTAATATGATTAAAAAAAATTTAAGCAGTCAAAGTGGTATTAGTAACTAAATGCCTTAGGAGAAGTTCACTTCCTAAAAAGTGCTAATCCTAAATAGCAGCAACAGCAAAAATCTCTATGTTTTTTCTCACAGTCTCTGCTTATTTAGGTGAACATCACAATGTCTGGGGAGAAGTGTGAGCATTATTGTTATAAATTTTGTCAACACTGATCACCTCTAGCTGAGTTTTAAAAATAGTTTTAATGTGGAAGAGGGTGAAAAGTGGTGGAGGATTTTTCATCCCATACCTAGAAAAAGTTTTCAGTATCTAGATGTTAATTTTTCTTTTTGCTTTACTGATCTAGAATATAAATGTTCATGAGCAACATTAGGAGTCCATAGTTCCTCTAAGTCCACACAATGAGCATGCAGCAGTTCAGTGAAAGTTCCTCCCATATGTCCTCATGCAGCAATCCAGCCTTGCTCTTGGTGAAGGCTGGTGAACACCAATTGTCAACTGTAACCTTGTGAAGGAAATGCATTGCTATTGGAAATTGAGATAATCTGTTTATGTGTTAAAGAAGAAAATGTGGATATTAGACATTTTCATTTCTTTCCAGATACAAGTAGTTATTAATGTATATATTCTTTGTATTTTTCATTCCAGCTTAAATACAAGACTCCATAATCTCCCCATATACATTTTGCATTAACTTATGTATTGAGGAAAAGTGTTGTTTCATGCAATCATTTTCTACTTCCACCTTATTTGCGTTGCTATTAACAAATGTTTTCTTATTATGTGTGTGTTACTTTTGGAATTGGCAAGGATGTACTAGCCTAACTTAGCATGTAGGTACTGAAAGAACATTTCTATTTTCTTATTATAATTTGAATAATTAGAAAGATTCTTCATAATGAAAGGGAATTTTTTTCTGATGTCTGTCATTTTGTCAGACCTACCAAAAGCATTAAAAATGTTACTATATGGAAGGTATCTCTCAGAGGGAAGGGTGGAGGGTGGTTCTTATTTCACACAGAATTTCATAAACAGATACGATTTTGTACAGTATCTTTGTTTCATGATAGACAGAAGTTTTATTTATGAAAGCATAATAAAAAGAGCAAAAGATAACTTGCTTTTCCTAGTAGTAGCATAATGTGTAGTAGTGAGTATAATGTATATGGTTTTTTTAACCTTTTGGTCACAGGTTTGAACTTGACTCCAGTCAGAAGTAAGCAAAATCACCAGTTGTGAAATGGCACATGCTGCATCTCTAGTGTATCAAATATTGTGTATTTTTTGATGCAATGTAAATGTGACTAATATATCTGGCAACTTATTTGTAGAGAAATAGCATTAATCCATTGTTTTTAGAAATTGAATTGCTTTTCTCCTGGGGTGAATGAAATGCTAAACTGCTTAAAACTATGATTGATAAAGAGAAGTAAAGAACCTTAAGCAACTGTAGATACTGGGGAATACTAGCTAAAAAGTCTGAGTCTCAGTTTGATAATTCATAGATTTCTGGTCATTTCCTTCTCCTTCTGCTTCCCCAAATGGGACTCACTTTTCATAAGAAATATAATAGACCTCTATAGTCATAATTTCTCGTGAAAACTTGTTCACTCATGAACTGTATTGCAGATCAGCTGATCTATTAACACATAATATGTTTTAAGAATTTAAGTTTATTCAGTATAAAGATGCTTAGCCTTAGGTATACTATTTGTCATCTCTTAATATTCCAAAGGGGGATTTCATTAGTATGGTTTATTAAGTATCATCTGGATTATGAGAAGAGCATTACTTTCCATCCATTTCTTCTCTCATTTCTGTATGGATTTATTACATGTTTCATCTATTTCAGATATGTGTAATAATGTTGACTGTGAGATTAACGAGTCTTGTTCCTTTTTTAAATTTTTTCTATTGTAGCGCAAAACACTTGAAACCAATACAATGAACTACTGACTGAAGGAAAATTATATTTGAACAATGCAAATTAATGCTGTAATACTTTTTACAGAGAGATTTGTTGGGTTTACAGTAAATTCCTCTTTATGGTTGGAGGTTTATTTTGAAACTACAAAAAAATTTAGCACTACAATGCAGTTCCCAGAAATCAGATGTCTATTTGACAGTGTTGAAAGCTGTGTACTGTGTACAGATGTGCAATGGTAGAATATCTGAAAAGGGTGTTGGAAGGAAAATTCATAGCAGCTGCTGTATTAGGAAACACACTGGCTGTTGCTTAGTCACTCATTTATTTTAGATATTTGCTGGAGAATATCTCATGTCTGTGTCACTGTGTCCTCTGTAGTAGTTGTGTGGCTTTTTCATTGGTTTGCAATATGCTTGCATTTCTGTTTTGTTCCATGGCCTTATTAAACTTCAGGAAAGCTAGACAGACCTGAGCGTCTTTGTTATGGTTGTCTATATGTTTAACATAATTCCAGTGAAGCTCATACAGGTTTACATTAGACAAGTTTTATTTGCATTTAAACTAAAAAAGACAACAGAAGATTAATTCGTAATATATATAATTTTAAAATACAACTCATTATTACAGTCCAAGGGGTGTAATATTTATTCCCCCCTCCAGTATTTTGCTGTTTCCCTACACTGAAAAGAACAGCATTGAAAGGAATTCTAAATATTGTTGTCACCTTTTGTTTACTTTCACATCAGTCTGATCTACCTATTGGCTATTGGTTTTTTACTAAGACAGACAATAGTTTCTGCCTGGCATTTGTATATCCATGACTTACCTGCTATCTTTTTTTCCTCTTTCAAAAACTTCAACAGAGGAGAGAGAAGCCCTGTGAACCTTTATCATGACTCTGTACCAGTTTTTCTTTTCTGTGACTCCATGTTTTGGATATACAACTGCTGGCAACTGGCTCCTGCCACGTGCTGTCCGTGGTAGAGACAGAAATTTGAAACAGACCTTGCCTAACAAACCAGTTTGTAATCGGGAGGAAACTGAGTAGAGTGAATGATAGCCAGTGCTCCTCAGTGGTGTGTGCATGAGATGTGAGATGAAAGCAATCTCAATCTGCTAATTTCACTATTGAAGTAAGTCCTTCGCCAAAAAAATCGTGGGGAGCAGAAGAAATAAGGCTGAAAGTGACTGGTGCCAGTAGTTGGTTTGTCTAAACAGGAAATGTGATTCTAAGCAGCTTATCTAGGACCAAAGGGAAACATTAACATTAACAGACTGGAAAAAAAATGTATGTACAGCACTTGGATAAATAGAAAGAGCGAGCTACTATGCATGAGGAAAATGTGATTGTATTGTGGAGGTCAGCTAGTCATGGGATCATTAAAAGTAAAAATAATTACTTCTGGTGAAGTGCTTGTCTGTCTGTCATGATATGGGACATGAATAGTGCGTTGTTACATGTAAGACTGCTATTTAATCTGTTGCAATAGCCAAACATGAGGGAATTAATTTAATGAAAGGCAATTAACCTTGAGTGGACTGTGTAACGACTCCTGTGAGGCTGCTCATGTATGGGTGGACTCAGTTTGCCTGCAAGACACATACAGGAATTTAGAAAAGCATTTGATGTGCAGTGGGGGCAGTCTTGCAAAGATTCTGTCTCAAGCACCATAATGTTTGTAGTTATTTGCTATGTACTGTTTAGGTCATACGTGCGTGCACTTTACTATCTTCTGTGCAATAAACAAATAAACTGCACCTGTGTGTGTTTTCTGTTATTTAGATTGAAAGACTTTAACTGTATTTAATTATGTGGTAAGTTGTCTGCTGTCTCATCTGGTATGTCAAATGTTGTGTGATGGGGTTATATGGTATGGTGATAATGCACACTAAAAACTAAAGGAGGATAGATTCAGACTAGATATAAGGAAGAACTTTTTTATGATGAAGGTGGTGAAACACTGGAACAGGTTGCCCAGAGAGGTTGTAGATCCCCCATCCCTGGAGACATTCAAGTTCAGGCTAGACGGGGCTCTGAGCAACCTGATCTAGTTGAAGATGTCCCTGCTCATTGCAGGGGGGTTGGACTAGATGACCTTTAAAGGTCCCTTCCAACCCAAACCATACTATGATTCTATGAAAAAAAGGAAAACAAAACATTTGCATATGTTGCCAAGGCAACTGTGTAAAAACCTGAGAGCATGTCCGTTTCTCTCTCGGGGAAGATGGGTTGTGGATTTCAGCTGTTAAGCTGAATACAGCCGTATAAATGCTAGGTAGACACTTCAAAAAACCACAGGACTTGCTGCTGAGAATCTGGTGAAACAGTCATCAGAAACAACATAATGGAAGTACAGAGCTTTACAAGTAGATTTCTCCAGCCCAGAAAGCAAGCTTTCTTGCAACATTTTTACTTCTAAATTGGAGAGATACTAGTTTGATGGATGGACTGTTAGATGGATAAGGGATTGGCTGAATGGCTGCATCTAAAGAGTTACAGCCAATGGCGCAATGTCCAAATGGAAACCAGTAACGAGTGGTGTCCCTCAAGGGACTTGTCCTGGTTTTGGCTGGGATAGTTAATTTTCTTGATAGTGGCTAGTATGGGGCTATGTTTTGGATTTGTGCTGCAAACAGTGTTGATAACACAGGGATGTTATAGTTCTTGCTGAGCAGTGCTTACACAGAGTCAAGTCCTTTTCTGCTTCTCACACCACCCCACCAGCGAGTAGGCTGGGGGTGCACAAGAAGTTGGGAGGGGACACAGCTGGGACAGCTGACCCCACCTGACCAAAGGGATATTTCATACCATATGACATCATGCTCAGCATATAAAGCTGGGGGAAGAAGAAGGAAGGGGGGGATGTTCAGAGTTACGGCATTTGTCTTCCCAAGTAACTTACGCGTGATGGAGCCCTGCTTTCCTGGAGACAGCTGAACACCTGCCTGCCAATGGGAAGTAGTGAATTAATTCCTTGTTTTGCTTTGCTTGCGCGTGCAGCTTTTGCTTTACCTAGTAAACCATTCTTATCTCAACCCGTGAGTTTTACTTCTTTTTTTTTATTCTCCTCCCCATCCCGCTGGGAGGGGGAAGGAGTGAATGAGTGGCTCCATGGTGCTTAGTTGCTGGCTGGGGTTAAAACATGACAGGTCTGTACTGCAACCAACACTATTTAATATCTTCATCAGTGACTCAGGCAGTGGGATCGAGTGCACCCTCGGCAAGTTTGCAGATGACACCAAGCTGAGTGGTGTGGTTGACACACCTGAGGGACAGGATGCCATTCAGAGGGACCTGGACAAGCTCAAGTGGGCCCATGTGGACCTCATGAGGTTCAACAAGGCCAAGTGCAATTCCCTGCACCTGGGTCGGGGCAAACCTCAATACCAGTACAGACTCGGGGATGAATGGATTGAGAGCAGCCCTGTGGAGAAGGACTTGAGGATGTTGGTGGATGAAAAATTGGACAATGTGCACTCACAGCCCAGAAAGGCAACCGTATCCTGAGCTGTATCAAATGAAGCGTGGCCAGCAGGTTGAGGGAGGTGATTCTCCCCTTCTACTCTGCTCTGGTGAGACCCCACCTAGAGTACTGTGTCCAGCTCTGGAGTCCCCAGTACAAGAAAGACGTGGACCTGTTGGAGCAGGTCCAGAGAAGGGCCACAAAAATGGTCGGAGCGCTGGAACACCTCTCCTACGAGGAAAGGCTGAGAGAGTTGGGATTGTTCAGCCTGGAGAAGAGAAGGCCACAGGGAGACCTTGTTGCGGCCTTTCAGTACTTAAAGGGGGCTTAGAAGAAAGACAGAGACTTTTTATCAGGGCCTGTAGTGACAGGACAAAGAGCAATGGTTTTAAACTGAAAGAGGGTAGGTTTAGATTGGACATAAGGAAGAACTTTGTTATGATTAGGATGGTGAGACACTGGAACAGGTTGCCCAGAGAGGTGGTAGATGCCTCATCCCTGGAAACATTCAAGGTCAGGCTGGGCAGGGCTTTGAGCAACCTGATCTAGTGGAAGACATCCCTGCTCATTGCAGGGGGCTTGGATTAGATGACCTTTAAAGGTCCCTTCCAACCCAAACCATTCTATGATTCTATGATTCCTTGTATTCTTTGGAACTAGTGTAGAATAAACATCTCATCCATACACTCTTAGTTTACCTCTATATTTAAAAGGCTTGGCAGTTCAGATGAACTCTAAAGTGTGGACCAAGCCTTGTATTTAAAGTTCTGATGTAAGTGTAATTACTCCTGAGAGCTCCTGTTAGGCACGGTCAGAAAAGTGACTTACGATCTTGGACAAATGCAGCTGCTGCTGAGGTGCAAAATCTGAGCACATGGAGTTGTATAAAGCTTCCTAATGGACTGACTCTACTAATTTGGCTTTCTTTTGCAGCTGCATAACTGCGGTCTTATCTATGACAATTGATTACAGCCAATTAAAGGCTCTGTCACATTTTTGTTCAGGGGCTTGGGTGGGCCAACTGTCAGTCTTGCTGTTTACTTTTGAAAAAAGCACAGAGAATGTGTATGTCAAATTAACGTTGTATTTCTGTTTGGGTTTTTTTAAGTGTTGTGCAAAGGCACGTTGTTAACACATATATATGTTTTCACCTGTGTGAATCCTCTGAGTCTTCTATGTAGTGGGAAGAAGTTATTTTGTTTTCTTTGTATCTCCCAGCATTCAGTATGTTAATAAGTTTAATTACAGCAGAACTTTCAAACATGTAGTTCTTAAGCATCTCTAAAAAGTATGTAGTTGCACAATTAGATAGAAAGCCATTGGACTACTTGTATTTCAGTATTAAGGATGCTGTCATGCTGTTTACTGTTTTGGCAGGGTTCATATAGCAGTGCTTGCACAGATTATCTTTTAAATCTGTGTGAAATAATTTGATCTGTTTGCCAACTTTGAGAGTCCTTTGGGAGTCAAATTTTTTGCTTTCAGAGTTTTGTTTTTGTTCCATGAGGAATTTTGCAGAGTTTTGTTTGGTCTCCAGAGAAAACAGACTCTTGATTTTCATTAGAGATGGATCCTGGTGTCAAAATGTAAAACATTTTATGATATTTTATAGTGTTTCATGACATTTCTGGGGAAAGTCATATGGAAAAGGCTTGAATTATTCATAGCTTTGTATGATCCATGACATTGATTATCAGGCTTATGGAACAGTTGGGTCTCTTTTTGTCTCTCTGTTTTATTGGGGGAGAGATCTGCTGTGTTCCAATATAAAACTGGACGTTTCATGAGGAGAGATGTATGTGAGAAGTTTCTGCTTACCTGTATGTATTACAAAAATCGGTTTTGATCTTTTTTTGTCAAACAGACCTTTACTATTTTACCAAAGACTTTTGAGCATTTAATTTTCATGAATGCTGCATGAAAAAAGGTAAAGGAAAAAATAGCCAGAACACCAACATGGCCACATTTGGTGGCAGACTGATGCAACTCATTTGAAGTCAGTGCATATACCAGATACAAATTTAACTGTTTGTATTTTGTTTTAAGGTATCAGTTTTGTCCTCTATCACTGTAATCTTGCCCTGCTTTCAAAGTCTTCTGAAATCCAGGAGAATCACGAGGGAGCATGGCTGTTGAAAACACCACACTCCTTTCAGTCCTTGACAAAATGATAAGATACTGGGTGGAATTTTTTTTTTTCCTGGATTTTTTTTCCCCCTTCACTAAAGCTATGAAATATTGAAACTATTTCACTCCTTTTGTTCAAACACATTGTGCTGACCATAACTTCATGATTGCAGGAATTTGTGAAATACTGTGTGGGAGGTGAAAACATTGCCAACACACCCACTCAGATATACCTCCTCTCCTTTTGCCACAGATTTGCTATTGATTCCCAAAGGTGCTGACTCAAAAAGTTCTACAGCCATCACCCTTAGCTGCTTGTTCTTCATTTGCCAATAAGGTTTTTTTTAAAAGGCACAAAAAATGCTAATATTTAAAAAAGAAGCTTCAATTTAATTAGTAAAAACAGCAAGCTGTCAAGATGAAGATATGGGTTGGGGATTTCAGTATAAGAGATAAAGAAATAATTTGTTTAAGGCATATCTTTTAAATGGCATGTCCAATATGCCTGCCTGAGCAGCAAAGTTGTATTGGTGATGGCAGAAATAACTTTCTATGTTTAAAACCCTCAATTCATGAAGGTGCTGCAGAGGGTGAATTAACTTAATGATCCTGTCAAAAATAAGGTCAGTTCAAACAAGACAGAGGTAGTTGGGACAAAGAGTTAGTTTATAGCTGTTAGCTTATAGCCTCCTCAAAGTGATTTATTTATTTATTTATTTTTAAATCTCAGTTTTGGACTAATATTGCCTGGGAGTAGAAGTTAACAGTATTTTATGTGCATTTGATATAGCACACTTGTCTTCTGTGTATGTTGTAAATTATTTCTGTTACTTCTGTAGAATCTTCCTCTTGTACAAGAGAGATGCATGGAATTTGTGGGATACTGTAGCTCTCCAATATTTAATGTCAATTAATTGATTTTTGCTTCTGTTCCTGTGATAATGAGCCACTACTCAGAGTTTGTCAATGCATGGTAAATCTCAGTTTCAGAAAAATCATCTTTGTGTTTAAAAAATAATTTTAAAAAGTTAAATGTTTAAAACTTTCAAAACTAGCTTTTCATTGCTACCAGGCCAGCTAGATATGAACTGTTAATTAACTCTAATTAAACAGCTGTAAAAATTACCAAAAAAATAGCTGCCATAAGACAAGTGATCTTCTTCCTGAAATAAATCAATGTCTTGATCTGGTCTGTCTCAGATATGCATGTAAAAATACTTGCTTAAACTGGCATTCATTGGCTTCCCGACAATCTCGGTACAGAGACCGAGATTTTGGCAGATGCAGAATTGCCTTGATTCTTCAGACCACTGTCAGAGCGTATTGGTGGGGCACTGAGAAGAACCTCGTATGAATAAGCAGAGGTTTCTGTTCCCTGAGACTCTGTGGCCAAAACCTGACATCAGCTAAATTCCTTTTAAAAATGCAGTTTCTATCTGTGTTAAGCTTCAGAAGGCCAAAAGCACAGGGAACTTCAGCTTTCCCAAGTCATAGCTACACTCTAAAGGAGAGGATTAGTACTGACAGTGTTTCTTTGAATTTTCTTTCTTTGTTTTTGCTGTATCTAAGGGTAGGAAAGCAAATAAACGTTGATGATTTTTTTTTAAAGTTGTGTAATATTAATAATACGGAATAGCAATGAAAAACCTTTACTATTTGTCTCCATGCTACTATTTCCAGTAAAAGTAAAAATTTTCATAATATAAGCATCTCCAGTGCATGTGATAGAGATACTGTAATATTGTGCTGCCCTCTAGCCAACTGAGTTATCTGTCATGATCTGTGAGGGTCTGAGATGATTTATGCTTCTTGCCTTTGTACATCCATGTTGCTACTGAGCTGTTATTTGACAGTTCATTATTTTTAGATTCAGAATTCACCTGTGAGCAAAATGGTAATTTCATTTCCAAAATGAAATCACATCATGTGTCTGCTCACATAGTCTCTGGTCTAAAGAACTTTTAAAACAAAATCTGTCAACCTGTTCTTAGAAATGGATACAAACACTTGTCAGTAAAAGAAGCAGCAATGTTATTCACCTAATTGGTAGCATGTTAGCGTACCATGATTTTTGTTTTGTTTAGTAGTTTTATTATCATATTAGCGTGTAGTTTATATTGGCAGATTATGGTTGAAAATCATTAATTGTATCACTCATTCAAGCTTTAATGCAAATCCTTTACACAGATGTTATATTTATTAGGTTAGCTGTAAGCAAAGAAGGTGCTATAATTCCACTGCAGAGTGTTGAGAAGGTATTTAATAGCTAGCATTTCACTTCATTTGAAGGAAGCTAAATAATTCAAATATTTGATATAGGACCATAAAATTATTAGGACCTTATGAATTATTCTGGTCTGTTCTATAAGTTGTTCTGGGTTGGGATTTTTACTAACTGTTTTACCATATTCACATTTCAGTGAATTGGCTAATAACAACATTAGTCTTTCTTTCTCCAGTTAGAATGAGTCGTAAGTTTCATCGCTGCTACCTAAGGCCCAGTCTGTTTTGGAAAAGGTTTCTGAAGTAATTATGCACTTCTGATGTTACAATTATTCCAGTGCAAGTACATCTGTGAGGGAGTGTTTTCTATTACTTACTGGATTGTATATACTTGTTTTTCCTGGTATCTCTGGACATCAATACAGATCTCCTACTGTGCTGTTGCAAAGGGTGCTTCATTTCATAGAATCTCCCAGCAGACACCTCAGACTAGTGTGAAATAATTGCTTCTTTCTAAGTTTGTGCTAGAAGAAACCAGCTTCTACTCATTATTTAAACATAAGAGGTTTAGATACTTCCCCGTATGTCTGAGTACACTACAGCTAAATAGGCTATGCATCTATGTGTAGATATATAGAGGCTCTGAAAAGGTTATTCTTTTCCTTAATAACCCACTGTATTGAACATAAAATTTTAAGTCCATTTCTTCTGTTCATTAAAAGTTTTACTCCAAGGTTCAGTATGCACATAGAAGTGGATAAATCTCCAGTATCCTGGCTCTAAGTACTGGCCCGTTTGAATGCGTTTATGTGAATATAGTGCTATGCTCCATTTATACTTAGAAATTACTCACTGCAAAGTTTTCAGCTCTTGAGTTTCTTCATCCTTTCATGACTGTGTAACTCACTCAATACAGTATTTTTAAAAAATTGGAGAATTATGAAGACCCTTTGTTTATAATCTTCTGTATTGAATTAAAATATCCACCTTTTCCTGGTAGATATTTTTTCTTCTAGATATTGATTACAGTTGTCTCTTACAGGACAACAGTACTTGTACTGTCACTTACTGATTCCACACAATGCATTTCTTTGAGTGTGCTCCAGTGAGCCCCAGTCTTTAGAAATTTTGATGTAGCAAGGAAAAATATGTTACCTTTCTATTGTATTCTGAATAACAGACTGAGGTAGGTAGTTTACACTATAGGGGGTTTAATGCTAGTTAAAGATCTCTGATACAAATTCTGCTAATCAAAGGAGTCAACACTTTCTGTGTGCTTTTGTTTTTCCTCCAGCTGTTGGTGAGAAGCAACAATCTTTCTGACAAGATCACAGTTCTGTCTGGAAAAATTGAGGAGATCTCCCTGCCTGAGAGTGTTGATGTGGTAATTTCTGAACCGATGGGTTATATGCTGTTCAATGAAAGGATGTTGGAAAGTTACCTCCATTCCAAAAAATGGTTGAAGTCAAATGGTGAGTGTGTCACCACAGTTACCCCCTGCATAGAGAAAGGAAGATAAAAAGCTTCTGAAAGAAGAAAAAAAGACTTGAATTGGTAGTCCAGGATTGATTGGTTTTATACCCTCGTTCTAGCTCTACCACCAACATCTAGGGGGCCCAGGGGTATTAATATAATGATGCAGGCACCATTGCTATTGTACTATGCTGTGACTTCTTGCTGTTTCACAGTGGAAATAGCTTTTGAGTATGCTGCTGTTGCACTGCTGAGTTCTGCTTGTGTATTAATCTTAACCTGCTGCTATATACACTATGGCTGCATCTCTGTTGCAGCATATCACAGTAGATGATGGCACACTAGCCTCAACTGCCAGACAGTGGAATGTAGATGCGAGCAGAACGGTCAAATAGGATGATCTCTTTTTTTTGTGAAAAACTCTAATATATTGTCTTTGGGAAAACTGTGAAGTTCAAATTGTTTTGACATCCTTTCATTGGGCTTCTCCCAAATACCTTATTCTAATACTTGGATGTTGCCTTTTGGGTGACATGTGAGGGATTCACAGCGTTCAGTGCTCTGTATTTCATCCCTCCTGTATTTGGAGGAGTCTTGAAGGGAATCTGTGAGTTCCAGGGCCTCATGGGAATCTTCTTTGAGAGGCAAATTTGAGCATCCAATTGCTGAATGATAAATCTTTCTACATGAACTGCTGAAAATGAACTATGAAGTCTCTCTTTAAAAGACTTCTTTAAAAGAGACCTTTCTCAAGTAAAATTACTACAGCATGGAAGTTTTTGAAGGATGGGCTGAATCTGTGCCTCAATGCAGGGAGCTAATGACTTTGCTGTTCAGTCGTTTCAAACTTGCAAAGCACATTTGGGTAGTATTTTTCAAGTCAGCCACTGATCTTAAGTCTTCCGTTTAGATTCTTAGGGCCCAGTTTCAGAGGAGGGCTTCTGAAAACTGATGAGTAGGCAGCTCATTTTCAGTTTTAAATGAGTGAATGCTTTTAAAGATACGTGCCTAACTTTCTGATTGCTTACTTGTACAGTGGGGATGAATCAACTTATGTGGTGATTATTAAACTTAATGATTGTCTAAGAAGTGAGCTGAAATTGTGACATTTTGAGTAAGCTGCTAGTATTTAGTACCAGTTAGGTTTGGAAACTTTCTGTCCTAAATTCTCTGCAAACTTGTTAATGTTCTCCCCACAGCCAGTTTTAAAAAGCATGTCTATTTTGTGAGTGGGTGTTGTTCTTTATTTAAATTTGTGTGGACTCTTCCTACATGATGTACTTAGAAAAGGAAAGCTCTTTCCTTTTCCCTCCCCTCCTTTACCTGTCCTCCCCTTCAACTATGCATTGTGCTTTACACCAGATTTAAAAAGGGTGAAGAAGTATGCTCAAGTGTAGCTCAAAATGACCAGGCTTTATTTCCTGCTTCCATTGACACATGCACAATAGAATACAAGGGCTTTCATTTAAGCTGCTAGGCAGTCTGATGCACTCTCCACAGAAAATAATGGAAGGTAATTCCTCTGTTTTCCCGAGCCATTAGAGTGTGAGATCCTAATGAAAATGCATTCTTGCAAACTAGTAGATCAGGATTTCCTTCCCTGCTCTGTCACTGATTTGCCATTTCATGCAAATAAAATTCTGTTTCTCAACTTCAGCATCTGTTAAAAAAAAAAAAAAGTAATATACATTTTTGTGTTTGTAAAATTTTCAGTATTTACACTGAAGTGCTATGAGTTTCCTGGATAAAAGTCTTAAGAGTGAAGTGCGTATAACTACTTCATTCATTAACAGCAGTTCTTCCAACTTTGACCAAAATCATAGCCAGCAGTTTAATTCAAGATCAAGTCTGAGCTTTAATGCAAATCCTTCACACAGATGTTATATTTATTAGGTTAGCTGTAAGCAAAGAAGGTGCTATAATTCCACTGCAGAGTGTTGAGAAGGTATTTAATAGCTAGCATTTCACTTCATTTGAAGGAAGCTAAATAATTCAAATATTTGGTATAGGACCATAAAATTATTAGGACTTTATGAAGTATTCTGGTCTGTTCTATCAGTTGTTCTGGGTTGGGTTTTTTACTAACTGTTTTACCATATTCACTTTTCCCATATATTAATGAAACTAAATGTTAAGATATCTGAAGTGTATGACAATTGCTGCTTCTGAACTGGTGGTTTCTTGCTAGTGAACACATTCCTGTAGAGATGTCTGTGGGACTATAGAATCACAGAACATCCCGAGTTGGAAGGGACTCACAAGGATTGAGTCCAACTCCTTACTCCACACAGGGCAACCTTAACATTAAACTATGTATTTAAGAGCGTTGTCCAAACGCTTCTTGAACACTTGCCTTTCTACTTTATATTGTCTTTTGTTTACTAGGAATGATGTTCCCAACATACAGTGACATTCATTTGGCTCCTTTTTCTGATGAGCAGCTGTACATGGAACACTACTGCAGAGCCAATTTTTGGTAATGATTATTTACATTATTTTATTTTTATCAAAGATTCACTAGAGGTTAAAAATTAAATCAGTTCTTTGATTCAACAAACTATCTGTCAACATTGGAAGAGAATGCTTTAATGTTTTCCATGTTCACTTCTGCTCTTGCCTACAGTCATACTGTTTATTGTGCAAGTACGAAAGAACTCTCAGGAAGTGCTAGAGCTGACTGGGTTTTTGAAAGAAAAATTGACTGCATGGAGCATCCATTGCGAGAAAGAGTTGACTGTGAATCAGGTGCTAGTGTTTCCTTTGCTACACCAAAGTGTAGTGTGCTGCGGATGGTGATCATTGTATTGCCTGAAGTCCCAGGTGTGTGAGCACAGGAAAGATTCCTTGGCAGTCTTCACAGAGAATAAGTATTAATTCCCATGTCCTGAACAATTTCCAATGTGGTAGTTACTTTCTGTCCACCTAAATTTTTCATGCAGCTTTAACTAGACATTGTACTCCTTTTCCTTTGGAGTGTCCTACTGCTACGGTCCACTGTTGAGCTGTTGCTGTGCTCTATATAGGAGGAAACATTTACAGCGATATTCTCATGAGGAGAAATAGAGATGATTCCATTTCAGCAAAGGGCAGGTTTATTTTTAAACATCTCCAGTCCTTCATGTGATACAAATCAGTTAATTTATAAACTAGCCATTTATAGATTATTACTTCAAGGTTTTGGATAAAAGGTACTGTGGAACTCTGGGGTTAACTATTTTTAAATCTTCTGGAAGACTATAAATGAAGTCTTTCAACTGTTCTTTCAGCTTGCAATGTGGAATGTGAACATTAAGTGGTCTTCATCAAACCTATTTGTTCGTGTCTTAGATTAAAGACAAAGTTTTCTTCCATGCCCAGGTTATGGTATAACTGCTCATACTTAGAAGGTTTCTTCTGGCTGTCTCTGAAGTAGAGCTATGACAAAATCTTAGTATTTCTATAGCGATTAAAGGAGTGAGAGAAATTTGAGTGATTTGCATGCTGAATCCTTTGCTGGCGATGTTACTTTATACAGCCAGTTTGTGCTCTTTTGTCTCACTGTGTAGGTTGAGCCAGTTATGAAATGTTTGCATTGTATGTTTACAATCACAAAAACTGCAAAAGTATTTTTCTATGTTAAGAGACTGAAAAAAGAAGGTAGAAGTAACTTCTGATAGATTTTCACATCACAACTGTCGTTCTGGCCCCTCTTCCCAAAGATCCTGTTATTTTTGCTTATATACATGACATGTCAATGATCTATATTAGACTATAAATTACAAGACTGAAACACAATGTTGTACCACGATGCAGATTCTTCATCACTTAATAAAGAAAATAGATACATACTTAGTAGTTTGAAGCAGAAATATAGCTTTTTTTTCCAGGTCTATACAGGACTGGATGTTACTGCCAATATGAAAGCATTTCATTTCAGACTGCTTTGGATGCTTCATCTTCATTTGTAATAGGTATAAGACCTCTGTGGAATACTTGTGGGGTAGATACAGTGTATGTATGTTTATCTCCATGAACACTGATGTATATGGTAATGTTATTAGTGGTTGGAAAAAATCTGCTGCCTTTTGTTGTTTAAGAGTTGTACAGTTGGGACTGAATACTCCAGCTAGATTAGTTTCTTATAGTTTGTTAACACAAATACACCATCTGCGTTCTAAAAAAAAAAAGAAAAGAGAACTTCATCTGTATCTAGCTGACATGATTTGATTCCAGATATTCTACATGCATACATTTAATAAACTGAATTATCTGTCAACCACTGCAAGGCTTTCAGAGAATTGCGTAAAGGGGAAAAACAGATTTTTCAAGTCTGCTTTAGGAACTAATTTCTCTTTGCACCAAGAATGGTGCATTTTGTCATTGACGTTATTATCACAGACTGTAGTAATACTTTCTAATTATGATAGCGATCAGTTTGGTATCTAAATCGCAACATACTGCAGTCTTTCCTCTACCCATCTTTGCAACAGGATGTCTCCCATTTTTGACAGATCTTTTTATTGCCTACTTTTTATTTTTTTATGAGAATGTTTCAACCAAACTAACCACAGAAATGTCACAGAATTACCCTTGATGATACTCCTTGTATATCAGGTTCTGTTTGACATATTCCTAGACAAAATAGTTTGTGTGCTTACAATATAATTTATTGCTGTCTTGAGATCTCCCCTGAGCAGAGGGCTATAGTATCAGTCCTCCCATCAGTCCATATAGTTGTAGTTTTGTATGGATGTATGCCCAGGACATTGATTATGCAAGAGGATTAAATACTCTTTAGGTTACTGAGTGCTCTAAAGACCAACAAATTAGTGCTTCTAATGTCTTCAACCAAATGTGGGATCAAAATGTTCTGAGTGACAGTGCAGTAGTTCTGCTTCTGTACCACTCTAGGATATTCATGTTCTTAATATTGAAAGGTCTGGATATCCTGATAGATTCAGAAGTATAAAAGTCCTATTTCAGACAAAGCACTTTCTCAGGGCTTTCTTGGACGTTTGAAGTAAACCATCAGGAACTAGTTGGTGACAGTCAATGATTTGCTAGGCTTCAAATTCGAGGCCTCAAGAAACAGCTTTCATTCATTGTCCAGCTTTGTTACGTGGAACAGAAGATGTGTTTTGTGTGTAATAAATCCTTTCCTATTCAGCTAAGTCTATATCCTGTGTCTTAGAGATTGGATATGGTTTTGGATCCAGTTGGATGATAGTACTTGAGCAAAAGATTGAAAGAAATTTCTAGATTTGCGATTTGAACATTCATCTGGTAAAGGCACCAGGACTTTAAAAAACCTTCAAAATCCTATGCAAAAGTCATGCTGTGTGTTCTAATATTAGGTGCAGCAGTTAGCATAGCCTGTCTACTGTACAAAGGAAAGGCTACATGTTTCTCATACACTTAGAATTTTTGTCTTGGATCTGTCAGTAATAATAATTATGAGACTGTGTAAGTATGATTTGTTTCTCTTCAGGCCTGTAGATTGGCTTACTGTTGTGCTTCAGAATTGCATATTAATTTGTATTTACCAGTAATCATTCCTAAAAGTGTGATAATGTATCGTCTACCATAGAAAAGCAGACTGCTCTTTTTGTTGGTGAAAACCTTGCAAAGATAGAAAGATACAAAGCATAAATATACAGCAAGTGGTTAAAAATAGTGTGCATTTTGTCTGTGTTTCTCATCAGTGATGAATAAGCAACTCAATTATACAGTACAGCAAACATATGGAAAAGGGTAAAAGATCACTTGCAGTTACTGGTGTCAGCTGATTTCCCCTGTTGTGCTTATTTGAGTTCTTTCCTTAAAGATATCTTCTCAGATATCTTTAAGGCATACAGTCGTCTGGGTATCTTCCCTTTATGCAATTAGCACAGAACTAATGCAGATATATGCAGAATTTATCAGTAGTAAAGGGATATTGCCAGATTGGCTTAGACTAACTGATCCACTTGGAAAAAAGTTACGATAGTTTAGGAGTTGTATGATGTTGTAACAATGAGGACAAACATTTAAAGTTTCCCTTTTTAAGTGCTTCTGAAGACTTGGCAAGGCTTGACCATGGTTTTGTATCTAGATGACACTTCCATCACAAGGAGCTGAGCTTCCTTGCTGTTTCCCCTTTCCATCCCCTTTTGTTTATGTTAACTGGAAGTATTAAACTTTTCAATGAGTTCATGAGAGTTATACAGAGGAGGAAGATTACTGCAAGCACGTATATTTTAATTTCAAATGTCATACTGGAAATAGTCTGAATATACATTAAATGCACATTTGCATGAATTGGTAAGATAAAAAATACTATTTTTTTTTCCCCCATTCTGTTAGTATAGGATGACCTTTATTTTCCTCTTTAATGTCAATAAAAAGGAACAGACCTGTAATACAGGTGTCCTCATCACTATTTTGATTTATACAAGGTCCACCTCCAATTCAGGAATAGCTCAGGATTACGAAAGTATCTTAAGAGTGCCTCAGCCCTTCTCCCTATTCTCTGCTTGCTGTGTGGATTCTTTCAGAAGCATAGTGTGAAATGCCTCCATATGTCCATTTGAGGGCATCATGTCACCTCAGTGCTGTATAGGATGTTTGTGGGGAAGGTAAAGTAAGCTAAGCAGGGCTGCAATTTGGCCTCTTGGCAGACAGGAGAAAGGGAAAGAGGTGCTTAGCCACACTTCACCTGCCATTTACAGTTATTGTGCCCGGGTCCGGTTGGAACCCAGAAAAAACATTTCTCCCTAAACATTTTACGTGTTACTGTTTCTAGGCACCAAGAATGCTTTTATGGGGTCAACCTGTCCAGTCTGCGCAGCGCAGCTGTGGATGAGTATTTCCGACAACCTATTGTGGTAAGTTTGTATGTCTGGGGGTTATTTTTTGTGGTTTTCCCTCTCCTTATCTTATCCCCTCCACAAAATCCTACAGGTGCAGTAGCTTCCTTGTTTAACAGAGCTCCATGGCTGTTGAGTAGAGAGCCAGGAACTAACTCTGTGACTGTGAACAGAGCTGCTGCCAAAGGTCAACTACTATATGTAATATTCCTGGTTTTGCTATGAATAACAGATGTCTAGAGATATGCACACATTAGGAAGCCACAGCATGTGAACAACTGTCTTCCTAACATGCAACTAGCTTCCCTCAGTGTTTCCAGTCTCTTAAACAAGTGACTTGACCTTGATTTTTCCCTTCCCATCTCTGATCCACAAAATAAAGGAAAAGAGAAAGCAGCCAAGCAAACATGTTTCTGTATTATGAAACAACCCTTTTTAAATACGTAAATATTCTTATTTTACTGGTAACTTGGATCGAGCACCTGCCATTCTCCTGCTCTTTTTAGTAAAAGTCTAGGTGGTACCTAGTTAGAAAGAATGCGTGAGAAATCCTTCTCACCTCTCTGGGGATAAAACCTAAACAATCCCCATCCCCGCCCCCTGCCCCAGTATAATGCTTCAGTGTAGGTGCAATGAGAAGTTCGCTCTCAGAAATCTGACTGCAACAAATCTTGGCTAGCTTTAGGCTAACTAGTTTAAGTAGTCATAGCAGTGTAGCTGCTGTCGCATGGAGACCCTAAAACCTGTCCAGAAATCTGGAAAGACCATCAGACTACTGATGTGACCTTCTGCACTTGACTGCTTTTGGTACTTGAAATGGATAAGAGAAAACTCTTGTTTGTCTTCATAAATTTCGGCCATATCTTTGACTATAGCATGGTCATTCTCAGTGCTGGCTCTTTAGCTTTCAGTTAGAGAATGGAGTAATCTGTAGGACTGCGGCACATACTTGCATCCTGTACGAAGTAAATGTTTGGCTTTGATTCCTCAGCTGAGATTCTTCCTCCCTTGAAGATGAGAAATGCATTGCCCAATAAAAGCCACATTAGATTGTTATTTCTTTTAAAAAATCACATATCTCCTTGGCTTCCCCTTACTCTGTAGATAGATTTTAGTTCTTAGATGAGTTCACTGGGGGAGATGTGGTACAAGCCTTTACGTTAAGAGTTTGCTTTACTTATAAAAGAGCTTGTGAACAGTGATAGGTTAGGATTAGTACATGTGATTAAAGAAAGAAAAATGAAGGGAAAAGTTTTCACTTGCTGACTGACTGCTCCTAACTTTTTTCTAGAGGGCAGTCTGTATTAAGTAATTTTCCTTCCTATACTTTGAATTTCATTTGCAAGTATTTCCACACTGTCTTAGTTTGGCTTACCCAACTGTGCAGTGCAGGAGAGCACATTAAAATGTGTGTAGTTTAAAAATAAAACACAAAACCAAATAAACCCACCATTTGTTTTTACAAGTGATCAATTTCTGGACAATTTTATTGTTTTTAGGTTGAATAAAACAGTCTTTGATAGGTATGTAAGCTATCAAATATATTAAATCCTGATAATATTGCAAAATCTAACAGTGTTCTAAGGGATGCTAAAAAATGGAACACTTTAAGTAAGTTTATTGGAGTGAAGGTTGATTTTTGTCTTTTTCTGCATTTTTTTTAAGAGAAAACAAGTTTATACGCTGACAAGACAGAATCATAACACTTGCAACTCTTATTTTTTTTTACCCCCATAGGATACTTTTGATGTGAGAATTCTGATGGCTCGCACAGTGAAGTACACCGTTAACTTCATGGAAGCTGCTGAGGAAGACTTGCATAGGTCAGCAGACGCCAGCAACCTACTCCTAACCTTTCATTTTTTTACCTGGGTGTTGATCGTTGGTGCTCAGAGACAGAGGAAGCTTTGGTGGTGGACGTGGAGGAGGGAAGGTGGCATGCCAGAATGATTAGTACACCACTCGTAATGGACTGGAGTGTTCATCTGCATGACAACTTGTCTAGTATTAGCAGAGAAGCCTGTTCGAGACCCTGTGAAACACCAGAGATCGGTTCACAACATTTTCCTACTGAAAGGGATAAAATGAGCTCTGGAGGACCGTGTTTACTTCTTAGCATTGTATGTTGGGACACATTTAAATCTAGTCACAAGGCAATTTTTGTTTTTCTGTGTAGACATCCTAAAAGACCTTGTCAAATGGTGTCATCACAGGCTGCCTTGCTGAACTCGTGTATCTCTTTTTTTTAAACATTTTCCAGTTCAACAGCTGTACCTCTTTACTTCCCTCCAGAGCTCCTTCAAATCTTTAGGTGGGAAGTCTTATATATAAACCAGCCTGCAGCCCTTGTGTCCCAGAATGACAGCAGTGAAGCCTCCTTCTCAGTACATCTGTGAAATAAAATGTAGCATATGGGAGTCCTTCAAGTCCTTGCAAGACACTGTCATAAGGGGAAAATATCACAGACTGTCTTTGAAACTCTGAAACCTTGTTGTTTCAGCATGACTCACAACTAATTGTATAAATGACATGGTCTAGTGAGAGAGAAGAATTGCTCTAAGAGGGGGGAAACAGCTGGAGAATTGCTTTCCAGTTTCAGCTAGGTAGCGTTGACTTCCTTCAGTGGTTCTCAGAACTAGCATGTTCATACCTGAATGCTAATTTTATGATATGTTTCTGCAAGAGTGGGTGAGATTTGGGTTCAACTACATAGCCAGTAATAATTCTTTTGGAAGAGAAAACATTCCAGCTCTTGCTCAAGCGGCTCAATTTTTCCTTCTGGTTCCAGTAGTAGTTCTGTTTGTCAAATTTGTAGTGAAACATTTTCCTGTTCAAAATAGTATTTAAACTAAATCCAAGTCCTTCACTGGGAATGGGAAATTTTCCACTGGAAAGACTGAACAGTCTTTATAGTGGAATAAATATATATATATTTATAACAGTCTGCAGTGTTGCCACAAATGATGCAGTAACACTTGTGTAGTGGCATATTTGATTCTACTATCGAATAAGGCACACAAAAAATAACACCTAAATCAGTGCCATTGGTTAATTCTATTGACACAGAGAAAAAGAACATGTCCTTTTAAATATATGGAAAATTGAGACACAAACTGATGAATAAGAATGGAAATACATAAATTAGTACAAGGTAGGTTTCTGGTGGAATTTCCAGTACTTTTTGGAAATTACTTTGGCAGCATACTGTTTTTTCTCCTGCAGAGTGGAAATCCCTTTTGTTTTCCAAATGATGCAGTCTGGACTAATCCATGGCCTGGCCTTCTGGTTTGATGTGGCATTTGTAGGATCACTGTAAGTACTTTTTCCTTCTTCCTATGAAATACTAACTACAGGGGAACAAAACCGCATCTTTCATACAAAGTGTGCCAGAATTAGACCTTTATCTGGTGCTGACCTTGTTTGTAATGTAATTCCTTCATATTAAAGAAATGATGCATTCTAGATGTAACAAGAAGTGTGATAACTGAGTTAGCAGTATGACTAGATGGTGGTGATCTTGCTTCCCGTTGATTGGGGTGCACATTATCTATGGTAGACCACATCCAGGAATTGTTGAGGGTCAAAATGCACTGTTCCACACCATACTGATTCTTTGTAATATCACATACCTTTCTGTTTTACATTGTAAGTAAAGCAACAGCATTTGAACATAAGCAGGATTTTCCCATTTGGGCTGGTCTTGCTTGTGGGCAAAGGGGACAGCAGGTTGCAAGTTCCAGCCAACAAAATGGAAATAGAGAAAATGTCGCCAGGCTTGGGAAAATTTTTCACTGCAGCACCAAGCATTTATTTCAAAATGGGGACATTCATCTGGTATACTAAGTAGGTGAAAATTAGGTAAACTTGCTCAGGTAGTCAATACATAGATGTCAGCTATCTGTATTTAGCTCTTAGATAAGATTCGTTGATTTCCCAGTGAAATTGATCTAGTTTTAGATGAGGTGATTTTTTTCAATAAACTGTAAAATGCACTTTTATTTGTGTCGATAAATGCCTTTTATTAGCCTTTGAAATGAGGATTGTCAAGAATTCAGAATAGTATATCCATTAAAAGAAAATGGACATATGTGCATTTATATTTACTTTTAACAGCTGATAGTAAAATTTTTAATCTTCAAAAAGGAACCAGAAACTCCACATCAGTTAAAACAGTAGAGAAAATTGCAGACTTGTAGGAACTGCCTGAAATCCTCTGCTGAGAAGGCCTCCATTTTGGAGTAGGCAATTGCTTAATCAGCAGCTTTTTCATGTTTCTACAACTCTGGAAGTTCTTTGTCTTAGCACTTGAAATCTCAGTGGATCAGGCTCGCAGTATTACCTGTGTTATCCCTTTCTTTGCACCTACAGCCCCTTTCAATATATTCTTGAAGTATCTCTTCCAAGTGAAAACTAGGTATAGGACCTTCTTGGGGAGTGTTGTTTAAGGATGAAACTACCATTGTGAAGAATTGCATTGCCACATTCAGGACAAACCTTCATTTCCTGTAATTTGTTGAAATTGTCTGAGTGGTAAGAGGAGAAAGAAATTAGTATTCTCTGTCCTGGCAGTGTGGAAAGAAGAGAAAACAGGAGCCTGAAGAGTCTCTTTTTTGAATCTCCGTAATTGGCTTAGGCACACAGATCTGGTGGTGACAGGCACAGTATAGATAAAGAAAAAATGAGGCATAACATATTGATTTCCCAACATAGGGTAGAATCACTCTCCCAGTTTACTTGAAGGCAGTTTAAAGTTTATTATAAGCACTTGAGGCCTCACATACATAAAGGTCTAACAACTCAAAATTGTTTCTGAAAGGAGAGACAGGAGAGAAAGTCTAGATAGTTTTTCTCATTTGTTTTAGGGTAACTGTTTGGCTGTCCACTGCACCGACAGAACCTCTCACTCACTGGTATCAAGTACGCTGCCTTCTTCAGACGCCCCTCTTTGCTAAAGAGGGGGAAACTCTCTCAGGGCAAGTCTTATTTGTTGCCAATAAGCGGTAAGTGTAAAAGCTTCCCAAGCAGATTTTGTAGCGTGGCTGTTCTTGTTAGAAGAACCCAAAAGACACCAGTTAATTTTGGGTACGCTTGTACCCACATTTGTTGTTTCTGGTACCATTACCAATTTATATGGTATCACTGGTACTGTTATGTAGGCAGTATTGTCCTTGTGAGACTCTGCTCACCAAAAGGTCTCCATGTTCCACTCCAGTTACCTGTGATGTTCCTTCTCACACACCTTCTCCTTAACCGCCTGTCACATCCTGCCTTCCCTCACAGTGCTACTTGCAGCTTTTGTCAGCTTTCCACTCCGCTGTCCTTCACACACAGCAATTTTCTCAGGTCATGCCCAGTCATTTTCCACACCTTGTTCTGGTAGTGTAACCTCTGGCCATGTCTTCATCAGCAGCCTGGTTGTTTGCCTGAAGCCCAAACATCCCTTGTCTCTCAGCAAGTCCTGTGCAGAGACAAGGAGAAGCGGGGTTGATCCCAAATCGATTACATTTTTAATTCTGAAAAAAATGCCTTATGGGTGTGCTCCCTTGTTTAAGAATAGCGCTTTTCATGTGTTGTTTGTGCTTCCACTGAGGCTAATGAAGATGGCTGCTTTTGGAAGGGCGTATTTCCTCACCAGACTTCTCTGCTGTTCCTGCTGTCAGTCAAATGTTTGGTAACTCCACTCTTATGCTTTGCTTTGAAAACAATCCTCAAGTGACTGGGTCACACAAGTTGCAGCCTGGTTTGCTGATATGTATGTGTAGTTTTAACAGAAAACAAAGCCTCTTCGGTGTAGGAAGGTGGATCTATTTTTGGGGGGGGAAACATGCTGACCCATCAGGTGATTCCAGTGACATCAAAGCTGTCAGGGCTCTTTAATCACATCAGCAACAAATACTTGCTTTGGGACTTGTCAAATTTCCAGATCTTCTGCTTAGAAACTCCTCATGGAGAAAATAAATAATACAGATCTTGAAATACCTCTTTCAAATGTAAAATGTATTCATATTTTAATATATAAAAGATGCCACAAAGCGATCACACAGCCACTGCTGTAAATAGGTCAATACATAAGGCCTATCTACAATGGAGCATGGCTCAGAGACACCTGAGCTAGCGACCTTGCCAGACTGAGAAGTGCTTTAACCATGTGTTAGCACTGAGCTAACAAGTCCTGCCACAAAGCTAATCTGCTTTCAGGATCAACGTAGCACCTCTGTGTAACTCTGCAGTTGCTGTTCCGTACAGGAGGACCAGCTTTGGTCAGCTTCAGCATTTTGGTATGCTCTCAGTTGCTCAGTTGGTCCTCTTTACTTTTCTGTGTAAAGTCAGTTTCTTGCAAAAAGTCCTGTGAAAAATATCCTTCCTGGTGAAATCCAGAATTACTAGAAGAGTGAACCTAATGCTCTTTGGCCAGTTACACATTTTTGATCATGAAATAATACTCTGATTGCACTTGCCAATGTTGAAATTTATAGTATTTCTGTCAGAGAGGGGGAAAAAGACCTTTCGCTATTGAATACTATCGGTGCAAAATTATGTTTTTCAGATGCAAACTCTTAAAATCACTTAAGCATCTTGTAAATTTTTCTTCTTTAGAGATGATTAAATAATCATGCCCTTGCACTGATACCACTGCAAATAATTTTCCTCTGCTTGTTATACTAAGTGGTTATTGTTCAGACAGTAATTACACTGGTATTTGTTCACACAAGATGTTATAGTTGTTTACTTCCATTACCTCTTTTTTATACTTCTCTTTCTGATGCAGACAAAGTTATGATATTCAGATTGTGGCTATGGTGGACCAGACAGGATTTAAATCTGGTAACATGCTTGATTTAAAGAATCCATTTTTTAGGTAAGAAATGCTTTTGACTAAAATATTCCATTGTAGAGTGGTAAAATCTTGTATGACAGGAAGCAAAGCACACCTACTGTGGAAGAAGTTGTTTCTGACCTCTTACAGTTTATTTCTATAGGTATGAGAGCATCATTGTTCTGTATTAGCAGTAGTTACTTATACAAGCCAGTATTCTATTTAGGCTGTGTGACAGAGCAAAAGAAAAAAGGTTTATTTAAGATCTGTAATGATTTAGTGCTGTGACAAAATAGTAGACATTTACTTACTTGAACTAATGTATACTTAAAATCTTTTGCTGTTTCCTGTTGTGTGATGTGCATCATTGTGACTTGAGGAATCAGCAATATGCCAAGATGCCCTCTGCTAAGTACATAAATTGATATTACTATTTGACATGAAGGACCTTTCTGTATTAAATCCTTTCTGTATTAAACATGAGGGGAGGAAAAAAATCTACCTGCTGCAATCCTTTCCAACCGAGCAGGGACCTTCATTAGGCATTGCTACAGCACTGTATTTTGGGAAAAGCTGTCAATCACAGATCAAAACAAGCAGGAGGAAAGAGCCATCAATTCTTCCAAAAGAAAAAAAGATTTTTGAGAAAAACAGGCTGGCTGTGTTCTGTTCTTATTGTTATGCTGTATTTGGCATAAAAATAGGCAAATACAGATGGTGGAATTGATTTTTTTCCAGAGGTACACATGGAAAATGCTTCCCTCATTCATTATGTGTTTCCTGTTTCCTATTTTTTTGACTCAGACCTATATGACAATTCCACAGTAATCCTATAAAACAAAATATCCATTGTGTCTGATGAAAATTAATTAATTTTCATCTGTACATCCAATGTGTGGCATATCAGTTGTTTTGGCTTTAGAGTGGGGTCCTTTTGATTAAATTTGTAAAAATGCCATTGTAATAAAGACTGCTTGTGGAAGACTTGCAATAACTATAAATAAAATCATGCACTGGAAAAGATTAATTTCCTCAGATTTGTCCTGTGACATGGACAGTGTCTAGCTTGCTTGTGTTTTCTGTTTGGCTAATACTGGTTTCAAATCTAAAAGCTTTTTGTGAGGATGATTACAAGTAAGTTTACTGGTCTTCTAAAATCTCCATACTTACTCCCAGCACCCATTGTGTGTGAGTGACTTTTCAAAGATGATGCAAGTCTACTCGTTTAGAAGCAAAAGAAACTTTTGTTAAGAGTTTTTAACTTACATAAAATGTAGAAATCACTTTCAGAATGCTATGACTCATTTGCAGGAAAGCAGGGGGGAAAATGGTCAAACCGTGTGTTACATATAGAAGTACTTTAAGTTATATGAAGCAGTATTCTAGTTTGAAAATTGAATGTAAAAATGTCACTGTGTAATTTCATGGTTGCTAGCCAATTATGCGTATTGAGTTCAACAATTTAGACTGCTGTTCTTTTATACATTAATTCTTAGAGTGCTTGGTTGTGAAATCCTGCCACAACACACTAACCTTATTTCACAGGCTTCCCCTGTGAAGCTCCATTAGGTTTTTTTGTTTATTGATCCTTCTCCGTTCTGCCCCCGCCCTCCCGTAGCAATTACCAGAACTCTGAAAGGGTTGGAAAAAAAAAGGCAAAGACTTCTCAAAAGAAAAGTGCTGATTTATAAGCATGAGGTAACTTTCAAAGCATTCATAAGGTTTTTAAAAATTAAAATATAATCCAGGTTTTAAACTAGGACATGCAAACTACTGTGCATGGTGGGACACTATGCCAACACGTACAGCCTAGCTGTCTTCTACGTCACTGCTTCATAGTGTGCCTGATAGAAATATTTATCTCTGTACCACAGGGATGGATAGTAGGAAAGGGGCAATTCTGGACATTTTTTGCTCATTTAAAACAACTCCATACTAATTCTATAGCATAAGATAAAAATAAAAGAGTGGACTGGGAAGCCTTTCATTTCTGTGAAGGCAATGGCCTGAGCTGCTATACATAAGAGCAAAAGAAAGCCTCTGCCTTTGTAAAATAAGCTACAGTGGATTTGGTAGCATTTTACACTTGCTTGCACAGCTGCAAATCTACATGAAAAGACTTATAATTTAAATTTGAAATCACACTGCATTTAATAAATCCAGTAACAGCATAGGCAACTGATTTCCTAGTCTTATTCCAATGAGACTTACCTGACATACATTGGCCAAGTGTTGTGTTACACCACTTTGAATTTCATAAAAGTCCTTATTAAATATCAAAAAGCTGTCAATACTTTTTACTCCAGAGTAAAATAAAAGCTATATCGGAATTTATTGTTTGCTTAGTTCAGCTAGTGCTGTAAGCTACCAAAGAATTATATATTTTAACTATTTTATTCTTTCATCCATTTTTAGGTATGCCTAGAATATATTGTAATATGGCATCTGAAAACAGAAGTGAGATTCTCACCAAGCTGAGTAACCAGTGAGACTGAAACCAGTTCAGTTCTTAGTAGGCCTACTTGTGCTTGTGTAAAATCAATTTGTAACTGTACATATCTGTAATTGTATGCAAGTCACATGAGAAGGGAATATTGTGGTTCCATCCCCCTTTTTTTTTTAATGGAAATTTAGCCTGCGCTCACATTTACAGACTTGAATTGCAGCAGACTCAATTATTTTATTCCAGAAAGTTCATTTAGTATAGAACAAGAACTATTTCTCTGTGTCTGTTTTTATTTCTGTTTTAGAGTAAGCTCACATTGGTTCACTGGTCTTTTTTTTTTTTTTTTTAATATTCTTACCAATATTCTAGGTTATTGAACAAAACCTACCTCATGTTTATATATGTAACACATCAAAAGATCTTTGAGCAGTATGTAGTGACCATGCTTTAAACTTTCAGCACTTATTTCCAGATATTTCAATGTTTGGTGTTAATCTTCTAGCTCACCAGGGCAGTGTGTTAAATACTTCCACTTTCTCTCCATGGACTCATTAATTTGGTTTGAGACATGAACCTAAAGTCATCTTGCATATACTTTGCAAATGTTCTGAGACTTCTCTATGCCTATAGAAGTGTAACAGGACACATTGGTAAATTACTCCCAGCATAGTGTGATATAAAACCGTATGATAGGATATGTGTGACTTTCACTTTTTTTGTAGCTCTGTGAGAAGTATCAATAGTCCAAGCTATATAAAGATGTAGTTTTGGCTTGTGTACCTAGCAAATGAGGAAGACTATAAAGTTATAGCACAGATGTTAATGAGATCTCTCTCCAGACAATGTTATCCATAAAGAGCACATAGTGACTTTTATAGAATGTGTTTCTGTCATTCAAAGTATATGCCTTAGGCTGAATTAATGAGCTGGAATCAAATCAGAAATGTATACGTCATTTTACTACCAAAAAACGTAACTGCAGTGATACCTCTAGCAGGATACAATCAGCCTTTAGCCTTCCACACACTGTTGGAAGACTGGTTTGAATGAAAAGCCCCACGAAAACTTCTTGGGAAGTTACATGCTGCATTTGATCAAAAGAGCAGCTAAGGACCCCTGCTGGGAGTAATTAAGAAACAGCTGTAGTTTCAGAAGTTTTTCTCCAACAGCCATTTGCAACTATTTAACGATAGTTTATGAGATTATGGAAAGTAGTCCCTAAAACTGTGAAACTTGTAAAAGTAACATGAACTTCATGGCTGAGGCCATGAAACCATGGAAGTTAGTGTCAGAAAATGATTGCGTTGTTATTTCCAGTAACATTTAATACAGCAGGTGAGAGATTTCTAGTATAAAAATGTAGTTTGCACAATAAAACACTGTTTTGTTACACAAATATATAATATATATTAAAAAATAGTATTTAATATGGGTTGCTGCCTCAGAATGATAACAGAAATTGTCATTCTAACCTGTACGAGCAGTGTAATGAGATTTCTGATGCAACGTCTGATGGTTGGGTATCTATCCTTCCTAAATTTAGTCTGTGCAGTGGTTGGTGGTTTTGTGCTTATATGAGAGAAGGAAACAAATCCAGGAATGTCCAAATCCAAATACCAGGCAGCTGTAGTTCAGTTTTCTAGAGTTTGGCAGGTTTTCCTGAGCAATTATGAAAAGAGTATATGAAATTTGAATATGAATTCAGCTCATAGATTCGTAATGTGTCCTGTTGACCTGCACGTCTGTCTGGATCTCACATTTCAGTCTCAAACCTCTTCTAAAAAGTATTTGTATATCAAAGACTTCTATTTTCTATAGGGAAGAACCTTACATTGTGAATTTCATGTGGCAACTTCAATTCTTTTTAAGGAAGAAGGTAAATAAAGGGGAGGAAAAACAACAGCAGCAGACAGCAGTGTCAGGTTGTGTATCTTAATTCCAGAGCAAAAGGTGTATGTATCTAATAACTGCACCTTCAATATGTACAGAAAAGATTGTTTCCTTGAATACTAACAAGTACAAAGAATATTTCACAGTGATGGCTACTTTGAAGTGATTTGGGTGATCCAGGACTGGTAGTGGTATTTCTCTCTACTTCAGGAATTCACTTTATTCCAGATTGTATGCTAAAACCAAGGAGAAGATTGACATCAGATACTGTACCATTTGCAGTTTGAAATAAGGTCCTGTGACTGTCTTCATTTCTTTATCATTTAACATTTTCTTCTTTCCTGCTTTGAAGCGTTGGTGATTTTGAAGTATACACAAGCCTACCTTCAGGGACTACAATGTACTGTTTTCACCTTACAGGACTTTCTGGGTATAAACATGAGAATATATTTGTAAAGTATTTTTGAAACAACACGTCAATGAAAACATTTTATTGATACAAATGCTGGTGTTTTGTTTCAATTTTTTATAAAGGCAACATTAATGAATGCTAGAGAATGCAGGGAAACTAAAGCAGAACTGTGGGGACGCTGGAACAAACAGTGATGATGTAGTTTTACAACATAACTCTTGAACAGATTTGACCACATTATGAAATACAGCATTTCCTCATTTATAGTTAAAGAGGCTATATTAATCCTGTTGAAAAATGACATACTGTCTTCCATCCCATAGACTCAAAAAGCACCACAAGAAAGACACTGAATATCATATTAAGGAGCTATAAATTTTCATGCTTTGTTGGATCCACGGTCATTTAGAAGGTTCATCTTCAAGAAATTACAGCAGTAAGAAATGCTTTTAACAGCTTATTTTTCAACAATTGCATATGGTTATTTTCTTTTACCTTCATCCCAGAGAGATGCATTTAAAGTTTTGTAAGCAGTCATATATACATAGCTATTCATGATAAATTGCATTTTCAGTAGTAATAATTTTCATTTTGAATGTCTATCTATATGAGTTCTCCCATCTGAACCGATGATTAGAATACTCTGTCCTTAGGAATAGTATAGGAATTCAATGTGGTTACTATTACTATAGTGATTGCTAAGAGAAGGAGTGATTTACTGCATAGTGTGTGCACTAGACTCACAGAAATCTTTGTGATAGCATTCCTTGTAATACTTACAACAACTGTGACATCCAAAAGCAATCTTGATGCATCTGGATCTAAGTGCAGTGAAATACAATGGAATTGGTGTTAATTTGTTTAGCTAAGTTTCTACAAGTTGTGCTTTTTCAAGATGCAAAAAAGAAACAAAGGGGGGGCGGGGGGGGAAGGCATTTAGAGGTTGAAAAACAAGTATCCGGACAGTATGCATTTTATTCTTCCTTAAGCCTTAGCATGTGGTATACGGGTTTTCACTCTTCTTGATTAGATAACACACATATTTACAACTCTGCACTGATCCAAGTTGAGAGCTAAAACTGGGGAAAGATACACTGTCAAGACGCAGCTGAAGAGTCAGTAGAATAGAGGACAGCAGTTCAACAGGAGACTGCAGGCAGAAAAATTCATTTCTTGCTGGAAGCACCCAAGAGGGTATCAAATACCTGACATATTAACTGTTCAGGTTCAGCTCACCAAGTTTGACCCACACTGATTTTAGTGATACTCAGATGCACATATTTACAGAAGAAAAATAAACTAATGTAAAGTGAAGAAAACCAAAGACAAAGGAGTGGGAAGTATAAAAATGTCTTTCTCTAAGCGGCTGCCCCTCCCTAGGTTGGCCAGTTGTCAGGCATGTCACCTTGCAGCATTGAACTGAGACTTCAGTGTGATTTTGCTGAGACTTCAGCCTAATTTAAAGGAGGTTTTAGATGTCCCTTAGCCAACTGGTCAGTCAGTAGTCAGATATCCGGTGGATCATGACTCAAAACTACTGTGAACAAAGCATTGCTCAATAGCACTGGAACTTATGATAATAAATCTTATGTTTAATGGCCTCTGAACAACAGCCAGTGTTCAGTTTTCACTTCAAATCACTGCCTTTCATTTGAGTTTGGTCTACAATGAACATTTTTGAGTATCTGTGAAGAAATCCCAAGCAATCTTTAGTCTAACACTTCTTCACTAACTAACACTTCTTCAGTGGTGGAAGGGGAAGCAGAAACTTGTTTTTAGTTTTATGGGTGGTTTTCTACGCTGAGGTGCCACAGCTAACATGACAGAGATCCTCAAATGTACACTAATCCAGTAACACTCATATAAGCAGTAATAAAAGAGGATGGTACTACAGAATATGAAACACGCTTGAGTTCAGGAAATAGCACAGCACTGAACATGGTACTTTCTTTAAAATAAATCACCACCACCCAAAATCCCAACAGAACAAGTTTTCCTTTGCTAATATATAAGATAATTGGTAAGTGCATACTGAAAGCAGGAACATGGATCCAGTTTTGCTAGAATTCAGGTGGAATTTCCAAAGAATTTGAAGTGAATACTGCCTTCCCAAGATCTGTTAGGAACGCAGGGCTTGGTCCGGCAAACCTGCCAATCAAAGAGCACTCATGGTCTTTATATGGAAAACAATACAAGAGAAAAAGGCCAGCCTTCACTCACAATATTCAACTATAACGCTGGATTTCAGAGGATCTCAGAAATTCTCCCAGGAACACTGATGCCAGGACATGCACATTAAGAATCTTGTTCTTTGCCACACTCCATCTGCCCTTGAAATAATGAGCTGAGAAATAAGAACAAATGACTCTGCAGCTGAGTGTTTTGAGCCAACTTTGGAAAAAGGGAACTATAATTCACTTAAGTTGTCATGTGAATGAAACTCTTAGCAGGTATATTTAACCAGAAACAACAGCAAGTGAGCAATATCAAGATGCGCGGGAAGCCTGCCCTCTATTTTTCTGAAAAGGTGGCTAAATTACTTTCACTCTGTCACTTCTACCAGGTCTCTACACTTTGGAAAATGACTGGAAGTTGAGTCCTCTCTCACACAGTCTAAGTGAGGAAATGAAACAGCATAACTGCAAATTAGTTTGTGGTTCTCAGTGTAACTGGATATCCCAGAGTAACATGCTGTAATTGCTACTGAGAATTCACCATTTCTTTACAATTCCATCTCATCATCTTTTCCAACTGAGCTGACTTTTAACAAACATTGCACTGAATGCTAAGTCACTCAGAAAGTTAAAAATCATGATGCAAGAAGCTTGCACGCAGCTATAGGCAAACGCAAAATAGGGAGTAGACAGTGGGGGGCAGTGAAATACCTGTGGCTCCACTGCCTTCTCTGCTATGGTATAGCCCAGGAAATGGACAGTCACTCATAAAAACATTACGTGCTGTCACCACCCTTTCCAACTCCAGCATGGCTGCAGGAGTAACTGGCCTCTCCATTGCTCATCACTCAGGAGTGACCAGTTCCAGGCTGTCTTGAGATCTGGATCTCTGGGGATCCTTTTGGGCAGCAAAATTTAGTTATGCCTACACATCAGCTGATGGTTAAAAAAAAAAAAAAGGATTCTTTTTTGCCTTATGAAAGAGTTGGACATACTTAGTCACAGCAAAGGATATGCAGTGTTGCTGACTAACTTAATGACGATCTTTCCTGCAGTGCCTAAAAAGCGACAGAGAGAAGAGGTCTTTGGCACACTGCAACTGGAGCAGCAGAGACACAAATGGCTTTGGCTGTGTCTGTAGGTCAGAGGTCTGCACTGTGATGACAAGAAAGACTAAAAAATTACGTTTTCTATTCTGTAGGAAATGTAGAGGGAGATAATGAATTGAAAGGCTGTGCAAGAGTGGTGCTCTCTCCAGAGAGGATCACCAGCTGAAAGGCATGGTGATCAATCCTTTTACAAGGACAGCAGAACTGTCTCCTTCTCCACAAATAATGTAAGCTATAAAATAACAGTCTTACGCAAGGTGCATGTAGCTGTCTTCAGAAACACAATGAAAATGAAATGATGCAGTTTTACCTGACTTCTGTGATAGTTATTCTCCTGCTGCCTTGGTAGTAGGAACAGTAGGTTATGGCTGTGGTTAGACTCCATTTTTCTTACAGCTTTGTACCTTCAAATGTCTTGTCGAAGGAGGCCCACTGAAGTGAGCAGAGCAGTCCTGACCAAGGCAGTAGACAGCACTCCATTGTTGCAGTCTTCTACTACAATTGCCTTAATACAAAGTCCAGATCTATTGTGTCACAGAGCCAAAATGGTTTTTTTAGATGTGAAAATGGTCAGATAAACGTGCTATTAACAAATGCATGAATAAAAACCAGCCTTTTTTTTTTTTTTATTTCATTGACTTCTTTACTACAGACACTACAGGATTCTTCTTTTGGCTAGGACAGATAAGCAGATGTATTGTCACACTTTTATGAATCTTTATGTAAAATGTGAGACATGCCATTTTTAAACTTCCTGTTATATTTACCACAGCTCACATTTCTGCAAAGTCTGCTAAGAAATAAAGTGGGATGGCATTCAGCACTACTGAATTCACCATAGCTCTCCTTGAGCTGGAAGCCAATGTCAGAAAAGTGCCACATCAGGGACTGGCCCTAAGTGCAGGTATGCTAGCACTGCTTCTGGTACTACTACAGCAAATTTATTCCACAGACAAATCAGAATGGATGTGGACGCACTGCGTGAAAGAAGAGAAGGCTGTAGACACTTCATGATGATCTTATCCAGCCTATGACTATTCAGTGAAACATGCTTCTTGCTCCTGGAATTCTTACCATTCATTTTTGCTGTCCAAAGAGCATGATCCTTCTTTTTGTTTAAAAACTCCATTGTCAGAACCACATTTTCAAGGGTATCCGAAAACATGCTTGGGATACCAAGTTGGAAACCTCATGCTGAAGGAGTCATGCACAATTATGTGAGTAAGACACAAATTTAGAATAATCTGAATGTACATCTGGATCTTAAGATGAGGCTTTCACTAGAAAGACAGACTGGTAATACTGAATTTCAACATTATCTATCTTGTTCACAAATTACAAGTTCACTTCTCTGAATTTTTATCTTTTGGTTTCTTTAATAACGTTTGTCTCCATGGAATCAAAACAGCATCCAGAAGAGAGATAAAACAGACATAAAAAATAGACATTAAAACATCTGTGCTGATACATGACTCTGAACACACTGGGAATATCCTGGAGACTTGATTAGGTCAAGAACTATCTTCTACAATTACAGTCGGTTTTAAGGTACCTGAAGATCTTTAAGGAATTTTTGATTATTTTTTATGAAAGATAGATGCTTGAACCTGTAAGCTGGTTGACTTGAAATCTCTGGCTGACATTCAAAAATTTCATTGGTTTGTGCTCTGGGAGATGTTTGTATTATAGCAACCAAGCTGAACACAACAATATATTTTCTAATGTCTTGGTCAAATATGGTCTTAATTCTTGAAAAGAAACCACCAAAAAACTGGAAAATGTAATTAATGTAGATAATAGAGTTATCTCAAATATCTACAGATGTTGCTCCAAACACTGAAGCAAAGCATTTGAGCTGTGGGAGCATGCAAACTTGCAATATTATACCCCTTGCCTTAAGCCAAGCTTCAAAATACACACTTTCTCCCCACTCCTTTTAAAACACACAATTTTCACGTAATTTTGACAGGCATGATGTTAACCTTTCAAGGAGTGGGAAAACTAAACACCATAATCCTGCCTATGCCTCTTCTATTTGGCAAGTCACTGCCAAGTGCTTCCCAGGAGACAAATAAAAAAATGGTACTACCACCAGCTGTACTGAAGAAAAACCTTTACTCCACCAAATAACTTCTCTCTACATGACTTCTTTAGTGAAATATACTACGGGTGATATTACAGAAATATTTACTATGCTCTGACTTCCTGTCATAGCTACTGTAATCAGACAAGTGTAATAATTACCACATTTATGAATACGGATCCCCTCTCCATTCGGAAGCAATGACTTTATTGAACACCCGAATATGAAAAAACACTTGACACTGACGTTTCACACGACTCTTAACGTTTTAACGACACCTGCATCGTTTTGAAGTAACAGCTCCACCTGGTGTTCTCCAGCACCATCGCTACTTAATCTGTACTGTGCTACGTTACCTTATTTTTAAGCCAGGATCTTATTTATGCTGGGCACAGGGCAGGCTGCGCTCGAGAAGATGGCGGCAGGCCTGCTGGCCTAGCTGCAGGGCCGGCGGAGGGGCAGGCAGAAGGCAAAGACAGGAGCATGGGGAAGGGGACGGGGACGGGGCCTTTCCTCACAGCAGGTCGCCCTTTCCAGGGCTCCGGGGTGACTCTACACAAACGGGAACTGCTACGGAGGATCCCGAGGTGGATGGAGGTGACTTCGCCCCTCTACGGCACGGCACCCGCCGCCCAGGGCCGGAGAGAGGACATTGGGGTAAAAGCGTGGCGCCCGCCGCCTGCCGCCCGGCGCTTTACGGTACGCTGCTTCGGCACTGTCGCGCGGCAGTGGCCAGGCGGGCCAATGGGGAGCCGCGCCCGCCGGAGGGGGCCGCAAAGCGCGGGCGGGGCGGCACGTGTGAGGCGAGCGGCGGGGCCAGCGGTACGCGGTGGGAGTCGCGGGGCGGCGGTGGCAGGGGCAGGGGCGGTTTCCCGCGGAGCACCCGTACCTCGCGGGCCCCCGCGCCCGGCTGCGGGCCGCGTCCTCCCGGGCGCTGTCACTGGGCCTGGTCTGGGGATCCCTGGGGAGCGGGGCCGGGGCCCCGGTCGGCCAGGCCCGGTGAACCGCGGTCTTGCCTAACTGAGCCTCCGTGCTGACCGGCCTGTGGGTGACCTCTTCTGGTCCCGCACCGGCCACCTAGGGACGGGCGACCGCTGCTGAGAAGGGTTGAACTCCATCAAGTGTGTTAACCGGTGTTCAGGGAAGCGCAGGCTGTCTTTTCCTCACATCGTTAGCAAGGGAGGCACGGTGGCCCAGTAATGCTGTTTGTTGCTCCGTTTGCAGTGTTACCACAATGGAAACCAAGGGCAGAAAGAAGTTCGTGGGGAAGAGTGGAAAAGCACCTCGTGGAAAAGTGCCACACGGGAAAAGGAAATTTAAAAAAGATAATGGTAAGAAGGCAGAGGTTCCCTAATAGGAGTCCTGGCTGACTGATTATTCTTATGCACAGGCATGCCTGACTTCCTTTTTTTGTCATGGTGAACTTATGTCATGAAATTACTAGCTTGGTAGATGCAGGAAGAGAAGTGGATGTTGTCTACCTGGACTTCAGTAAGGCTTTTGATAGTGTCTCCCATAAGATCTTCACAGAGGGGCTGATGAATTATGGGCCGGATGAGCAGACGGTGAGGTAAATTGAAAACTGGCTGAATGGCTGGGCCCAGAGAGTGGTAGTCAGTGGCACTAAATTTAGTTGGAGGCCAGTAACTAGTAGTGTATGCCAGGAGTCAATACTGGGTCCAGTCCTGTTCAACGGATTCATTGATGATCTGGATGATGGGGCAGAGTGTGCCATCAGCAAGTTTACTGATGACACAGAACTGGAAGGAGTGGCTGATGCACCAGAGGTCGTGCTGCCCTCCAGAGGGACCTCAACGGGCGGGAGAAATGGGCTGACAGAAGCCTCATGAAGTCCATCAAGGAGTGAAGGGCCAAGTCCTGCACCTGAGGGGGGAACAACCCCGTGCACCAGTACATGCTGGGGGAAAGCAGCTTTGCAGAAAAGGCCCTAGGGCTTCTGGTGATCACAAAGTTGAACATGAGCCAGCAATGTGCCCTTGTGGCAAAGGCGACTAATTGGATCTTGGGCTGCATTAGGAGGAGTGCTGCCAGCAGGTCGAGGGAGGTGATCCTTGCCCTCTTCTCAGCACTGGTGAGGCGCCACCTGGAGTGCTGTGTCTGGTTCTGGGCTCACCAGTACAAGAGAGACATGGACATACTGGAGAGAGCCCAGTGAAGGGCCACGGACGTGATGAAGGGACTGGAGCATCTCTCCTATGAGGAGAGGCTGAAAGAGCTGGGACAGTTCAGCCTGGAGAAGAGAAGGCTGAGGTGGGGGATCTTGTCAATGTATACAAATACCTGAAGGGGGGGGATGCAAAGACAGAGCCGGGCTCTTTCCAGTGGTGCCCAGTGACAGGATCAGAGGCAACAGGCACAGCCTGAAACACAGGAGGTGCCCTCTGAACATCAGGAAAGACTTCTTTACTGTGAGGGTGACTGAGCCCTGGGACAGGTTGCCCAGGGAGATGGTGGAGTCTCCCACTGTGGAGATAGTCAAAAGCCGCCCTAACATGGTCCTGGGCTGCTAGCTTTGGGTGGCCCTGCCCTGTGAGCAGGAGGGTTGGACTAGATGACCTCCAGAGGTCCCTTCCAACCTCAGTCATTCTGTGATTCTGTCTTGTATTCAAAACTATAGTGACTGTGTGATCACATAACCTGGAAAAAGTAAAGCTGAAATGCTTTGAATAGATTGCATTGCAAGATCTCAGCCTTATTTGATTGACCTAAAATACTCTTTTAATTAAAAATTTGAAGTTGGTAAGTTTTTTATTCTAGACTTTGCTTTCCCACATTAAGAAAAAGTTTATTTGAGAACTGAAGCTAGGGTGTGTGAAGTGCTGTGGGTTAGGATTGAGAAGATACCTTTCAGTGTTTGCTCTCTTCTGCTTAAAACAGATGATGTCAAAACAGCTCTGACCATAAACTGTGAAGAGATGATTTGGGGATTGATGACTGTGATGTCAGGGGTGGTGAAATTCTTAATTTAGAATAATTCTTTTTATACTTGGGCTGTTATACTGCTGCCCAGAAAATAATGCCTGGGCAAAACTTCCCTAGGGAAAACTGGGACACCCAGAGACTGCAATGAAAACACCGGCTTTGAGAAGCATGTAAGAATTATTGTTATATATATAGTTGTTATTACAAAGTTAATTCTTGTTACAGTAATAATTTGTTATTTTGAAGCAACATTAGCTCTAGGATAACATTTTAATTTCTATGTTGTTGGTTACTAGATTTGGGTCCACCAAAGAAAATTCTTAACAAAGGAGATGAGGAGGGAAAGCCTAAATCCACTTCCAAGAAATTTGTGAAAGGACAGTTAAGACCTGGAAGAGCTAGTGTCAAACAATTCAAGAATAAACAGCAATCAGAGAAGCTTGCAAAGAAGAGGAAGCTCCAGGATGGTGAAGAGGGAGGTAAGTAGATATCTAAGTCTGGATATCAATGGAAACTAGGTTTTGGGAAACACATTGTTCGTCTCGGTCTTTCTCTTCCCCCCTGCCTTGTTATCACATCTCCAAATTGGCTGACGGACTCCAAGTTTACTTCATGTTTAATCTTTGCTATGGAAAAATCTACTTCACCTGACTAAGCTTGAGGCCAAAGTTATGAGAATCAACAGTTACGCATTTTCTTGGAAGTCAAAAGTAAAGGTGCAGTAGCAAATTTAAATAATTGGTATGCCATCATAAAGCTATGATTATTTTAATGACAGTATTAAGTGGCTAGCTTGAAACTGGCTGTTTTTACACAAATTTGGAAAATACAGAGGTTTTTGTAGACTGTTTTAGAAATTTAATCCTCTGTTCTAAAAGTACTGGCTATAAAATTTGGAACACAAAAATTCATGGAACAAAGTTGATTATCCTTTATATTAGCTTTTTCTGTGGTCCAAACTATCTAGTCACCTCTTTTTTTAAAAAAAAAAAAGACATCATCGGTGTTACCACCGGTTTTTACATTTTACAGCTTATTTTTGTGTTTATACAGAGAGACTAAATAAATGTCTGGTTGTATCACTGTTTAAATGGACTTCTTTTTTAACTTTGTTTCTGGTACATGAGAACTTTGTTCCTTCCTCTGCTGTGAAGCAAAGCTCTACTGGGACAATTAAACAGCATTGTAATATGAGAAGTGGAGTCTGACCTGAGGGATTCTGAAGTCCTGCAGAAAAATGTTAGTTGTTTGAAGGACAGTAGAAAGTGTTGAGTATTTTATTGTTGCTGTTGTTGCATGTTTGCAGAATGGCTTCACATGGAATATGCACTAGATGTCTGGAAATTTAATAGCAACAGAATGTTCATATTAAGGTGCTTAAAAAAAACCCTAAAGCACAGCCACAAACAAACCTTTAAATGTTGTCTATAAGAATAACTGAAAGCTGCTGTGTATTGCACAATGGTGCTGCTCTCAAAGCAAAGTGTTACTGTTTTTGCTTCTCGCTATTACTTTAGGAGAGCGATAGAAAAAATTGGTAATAGCCTTTGTAAAAAGAGAGCCTGGTTTTTGGATGGATAAGACAGTTAAGTGTATGGTGCTAAATACCAGCAAGCGGTGCTTTAAGGTCTAAAAATTTAATGCTGGGTCTTTAATGTTCCATATAGAAGTAATAGTTAGCATGACTTGCTTCTGTGAAACCATGTAATGTAAGATGATGGTTTTTGTCAAGGTATGAATAAAACTAAAATCACATACTTGAAGTTTTTCCATAACTCATTTGTGGCACTTTCTATAAACTTACCTTAACTGAGTTTCTTGTGTGTGTAGCTGTTGTATAGTAAAATCCCATGCTTAAGGAATTTGACTGAATAAAAAGATTAAGCATGTAAAAAGGCTTTAATTTTTTTCCTTTCTCTGACATTTCAGATACGTATCTTTGAGTTAGGGCTCTTCTTTTGAGAGAGGGAAAACGTATGTATGAGTACGGGATGAACTAAAAAGGGAGAATTACCTGGGGCAGTCATAGGCTGCTAGGAGCATCTTGAGTCAATTTTCAAGCTATTGAGAGGTTTGTGATGCATCCTTTGACAGAGCTTTGAGGAAAAATCGTTGTATGCCTTGTTATTCCAGTATTCTAGAAGTGGAAATTACTAGCTTAGCATACTTATTAAATGTTTACGCTTTCATATTAGCTAGCTGGGTAACTGCAGGCAAAGCTCCTGAATTGTTAGCAATTCAAGTCACAGACCTGCCACAGTTTATACTGATAAAGGATTCCATTGCTCCTCTTTTATTGACTATAGAAAATGTATTTATTTTTGTCTTCAGGGTCAGATGCTAAGAAGCCGAAGTGGAATGACTTCAAAAAGAAAAGGAAGGAGTTAAAGCAAACCAGACAACTTAATGATAAAAGTAATTATGACATAATTGTAAAATCGAAGCAAATATGGGAGAGTGTGAGAAGGTAATAATGATTTTTTTTTTCTTTCATTTACTTGGCTTTTAGTCATAAGTTGCAAGAAGACTCTCTTTTTCCTCTTGTAATTACATGAAACTATATTTCCACAGTGAAACTCCATGCGTGAATGATAACATTACATGCAATTCTGTAGATGGTTCAAGCAGAGTGTGGTGATCCGTGGTGCTAGAAATGTCTGGATTGAGCACACTTGTATTTTAGGCTAAAATTTGTGAGTCAATGCTTAAGAAGTTGTCTTATTTTTTGAATCCTGAAGCACAGAGCATGTACTGATTCAGCCTGATCTTGCAGTGGGATCACGGCATGAGTTTTTTGTGGAGGTTTGTATACTCGCTCTGGGCAGGCGTAATTCTAGAACTGGGGCCCCGCATCAGAAGGAGGAGTTAGTTTTACTTGCTCTAAGAGTCTGTGCTTTGCAGTTTTGGCTGTAAGATGCTTACAGATCTTTTGGTCTGTAAGCAACTCTGGCTGTAGATTTGAGTTTATTTTCTTTTTAATAGTATTGTTACTCAGAAAAGAATAATTTTAAAGCGTGGAAATTGGTTTGGTTTTTAGGAACTGAAACTGCTTAATTACATCTATCTACAGGTTTCATGAATGCCAATGTAAATTTGGATTAGCAGGAGCTAACTTAATTTTATTTTGTGCTGTCTTGCTTCTTAATTTATAGATATAAATGAATGATACTACAAAAAAGCTGCTTCCTCAGTTAAGATTGTTTTACTTATTTTTTGCTTGTAGGAAGAAATGTGATAAGGAGAAGCGAGAAAAGCTAATGAATGAACTACAGAAGCTTCTTCATGGAAAAATTAAAAGTGTAAGAAAAACTAATGCCATAGTGCACAAATTCACAAAAGCTTCTTTAAAGAATGGTGAAATATAAATGAACTTTTAATAACATAGTACTAACCTGTTCTTCCAAAAGCTACAGGGAATTTTTTTAAACTGTGAGTGAAAAAGAACAAAAACAGGGTTGAAAGGCTGAATTTGGCACCTGGATTTCCTGTTGTCCTGAGTTGCTTTGTCTAGCAGCTGGCTATTATAAGGCTGGCTGTTTTGCCAAGCAGCTTTAGTCCAGTGAAATTCTGTGTTAACTGAAGTTCAAAAACAACCACTCATATTTTTGATTAATTACAATTGTTGCTTTGCAGCTTTATTTTAGAGAAGTTAATGTCCTGATACTTAACTATACTAAACAGTCTTTCCACTTACTTCTTGAAATGTATAAATTTGCAGTGAAATACATGTTGGATTTTAAAGTGATTCTTGGTATTCCGTGCCGAAGTGGAACTGTATCGTCACACTCACTCTGAAATTACAAAGAACATGAGAGAAAACGAGATACCGTTTCATGGTTCTCTTTCAGTATTAAAACCTTGATGCATGTCCTTAATTGTCAGCAACTGCAAGTATTGTCTATATTTCGTTCGATAGCGTACTTACAAAGCAGTAAAAACCCTTAAAACTTGAATTGTTATAAACAGGTAACTACTTTTATAATTAGCATTATGTGCTACATGTGGCATAAAACTGTATCAGAGAGCAAGTGCATTAAAATGAATTTGGTGCACAATGCCGTTTGAACGGCCTAGGGTAATGAAATATCTCTGTCCTGTAGCTGGCATTTGCACATGATTCAACTCGAGTGATCCAGTGCTTTATTCAGTATGGTAATGAGAAGCAAAGGCAAGAGACGTTTGAAGAACTGAAAGGTACTTTCTTCCCATTTACATTTTACCTATTTGCTTCTGTATTGTTGTTGGAATGCATTAGAACAAGCCATATTATTTTCTCTTGAATATTTTTAACTTTCTGCTGAACTGGTGCATCGTTCCTAGTGAGCTCTTAAAACTTATTTAAATAATGGCATCTTGTTTTGTAGAGTTAATGTAGTGAAAAATCAAAGCAGCTGAATGTTTTTCCCTTCTTCTAGATAGCCTAGTAGAGTTGAGCAAATCAAAATATTCCAGAAATATTGTGAAGAAGTTTCTTATGTATGGGTGAGTATGAAGTGAATTTGCTTAGCTGTGTTGCATTGTTTCATTTCCAGTGTGAATACTGCTCTTAATGTATAGTGCATCGCTCATGAATAAAAAAATACGTCTCTGGAAACATCTTTGTAATAGTGACAAGACAGGAGAGTGATATTGCTAACAGCAGTTTCCTTTTGCAAAAAGTAAAGCTAAAGCTGTACATACCAAGGAAAACATATGCCAAAAAAAGCTCAAATATATGCTCAAAGTTGATCTTTGCCTTATACAAAAAAATGGCTTTTAAAAATTTTCTCTGTTTCCTATTTCAGGAAGGCATCCTTTATTCTGTAGAATTTATCTACTGGTTTCTTTTCTTTCCCTCAAAATGCCTTATGATTTCTCCAGATTCCTGGCTTTCTTGCCATATTTTCATAAATGCCATAAGGCAGATCCAGATGCATATATTTCCTGGTTTCTATGCTAAAACTTAGCGCCTAAATGTGCTTCCAAAAATAAAACTAGTGATAGGTCAGCTTATGCCTGAAGTTTTAACTCTTGCTATCTATCTTTCCCTGTGAAACAGGACAAAACCACAAGTTGCAGAAATAATAAGAAGTTTTAAAGGCCATGTGAAAAAAATGCTCCGTCATGCCGAAGCATCTGCTGTAGTGGAATATGCATATAATGACAAAGCCATTCTGGAGCAGAGGAATATGCTGACAGAAGAACTATATGGGAACACTTTCCAGGTTTACAAGGTGACGTTTCAATACTTTCTAGTCTAAGATGTTTTAGCATCTAAGGTATTTGTGTTAGTAATACCTTACCTATCCTACCTACTATTTCTTTTGATTAAATTTCTTTCTGTCAGCTGTCCAAATGTAGTCTAGTTTAGCATGTTTAAATGTTACAATTACTTGCACATTTCTATTCTAGATTAAATTTTTGTGTTTTTTCAGTTTGAACTATGTAAAACGTGTTTGTGTATGAGCTTGCTCTGCTCATCAAAGACAGTCTAATATCATATAGTTGCAGTTATTGTAGTGTCATAGTGTCTAGCCTGAAGTGGTCAGCCTTGCTGAGATAAGATTTAGGCTTAATTCCCCATTAATGCTGTAGATGGCTTTTGTGTCAGAACTGCCTTATGTCTTGTGAGAACTGAGTGTGGGCAGAATGTGCCTGTATCTATATACAGTATGCCATTTGGGCTTAATTTTTGGCTTTGTTTTCTTTTTCCATGGAGACTGTAGGACTTAAGTCCAAACGCTCTTGAAACCATTTAGATGTAGATCCTCATCGGGCAGTGGGAACCTTTTTAAAAAGTACAACCTCCTTTCTTTTAACTTCTGTTTTTTTCTTCTTTCTCGCTGACTTGGAAAGTTAGTTTCCATTAGAGGCACAAATAGTTTTATTTGCTACAAAGTACAAAACTGTTTTACTCAATTATTAACTACACTAGAGTGACTTTTGCACCCTAGTGTATAACACAGCACACTTTTACCAAATTTATTAAAGTTGTGTAAGAAATTAACAGCTCATTTCTGAACCGTACTGCTATTTTTTCTTTACAGGTTATTTTAAGTTTTAGTAAAGCATTTTGCAGTGCTCATAGAAAGGTGTGTTTGCTGTGTTTGTGGGCTGTGATTTGTACTAGGAGTAGAACAGCCTGTCAAGTGCAGTGTTAGCTTCCATCATTCTAGCGTTCTTGGCATGAGTGCTTCAAGTAGTCTTACATTGCAGTGCAAACCTGAGACTCAACAGTATTTGGGTTTATAAGAAATTATGATATAATCCTTAACGAGACCTGGAATTTCTTGGAGTTTTGAAATCTGTGGTTCACTTTCCCCCCTCCTGCCTCCAATTCTCCACCCTCCCCTTCCCCTGCCAGCAGGGACGGTTAGAAATACATTTCTTCTAATTATCTAGTCAGACTGTTCTTCTAACAACAGATTACAAGAGTTACCAGTGTAATTGTTTAGATGAGATACCGCGAAGTACTTCTGTATTTAAGGTGTATGGTATCTGTTCCTCCTCTCTGCTGTTCTTGAACTGGAATTTACTGGGCCTTTGTTAGCTTCTCAGTACATTAACTTGTTGCTGTGTTGCCCTCTGACATATGCATACTGTTATGCAGGATTTCTGCTTAGCTCAGGAGTCCCTTAACACAATGCCAATTTTGTGTATTTTACCTTGTATTTAACAGCCTCAGTCTCATGAAAAGCTGACCATAGTTGGCAAAAAACAGTTCAGACCATAGAAGTAGCTTTTGTTTGCTAATGATGAATACTCAATTTGTAGAAAATTAAGTGTACGGCTTCTGACATACTCAAAGTAGATAAGCTTTTTATTTTTAAAATTGTAAAAACTGTTAGTTTTGCAGAAAATTCATTTTGTTTGTGATATTGTTCATGAATTTTGATTCAAAAGGGACTAAAGATTATAATTTTCTATGAGCTCTGATACTTAGTGGGAACAATTAAACCCCTGATTGTGCATTCATTTCAGACACCAGTTGTCCCAACACTGGATAAAGTGTTAGAAGCTCAGCCTGAAAAGAGAGAGGCCATCTTGGATGAAATGAAACAGATTCTTACACCAATGGCACAAAAGTAAGGACAAAAATTGATTTAAGGTGTGACAATCTAGCATGAACCAGTTTGTTTCTGACATACAAACAGACAGTGATATTGATACTCTCTTAAGCTGTAACATTGCTGTGTTGTATGGTAAGTAACTATGCTTTTGTCCGAAGTGTCATAATGAATATCTTATCTTAATTTTGAACTCCACTTCTATGAACTAGCGTCCCCTGCCCCAGTCAATCGGTAGAAATCCCACAGTGTGGTGTGCTTCCATAATGCATTATTGGATGAGATTCTCCAGTGGTCTTTAGGAGAAAATATTTTGCTAGGTTTTAGAATTTGTAAGTTTTGGTAGAATCTTCCACATATTGTAAATGCTAAACATCTAATCCAGAATGACTGTGTTTTCTGCACACCACACTACCTAATTTTTTCTTTTTTAAATACAAATAAAGTATTGCTAGCTTATGTTAAAACCATTACTTGTGGGGGACTTTTCACTTATTTTCCTTTTCCCAAATACAGAGAGGCTGTGATAAAGCACTCGCTGGTACATAAAGTATTTTTGGACTTTTTCACTTACGCTCTTCCAAAACAAAGATCAGTAAGTATGTTTTGTTTGGTTTTTGTCTTCTTTTGCCTTTCAGTGGAATGTTTCTAATCTTGTCATGCAAGTATTGTAAGGTAGCTAGACAGAAATACATGTCTTAGATTTATAGAGATTTACACAACTGGCAGTTCCAGATAGATGACTGGGGAGTAGTGTTGTATGGAGATTCACAATCACAATGAACTTTCACACTAAAGCAATAGTATTTGTGATATATGAATTTAAAAAAAAAATCTAATGGAATGACTTTGATGTTTTCTCTCTCCATGCTAAATGGTCCTTCTGAATAGCTGGGGAATAATTAAAGCCAGGAGCATTGCTTCCAGTAGTTTAGCTTTCCGGTGTGTAGTTTCTTAACCACTTCTATCCATTGTCCAAAAAACTGTTGACCAAAATACGATCAGATTGGGCCGTTCTGTCAGCAGCCTAGGCTTTGTCTTCTGCCTCCTCCTGAACCAAGCATATGGCTTGTATCGCTGTATTAAATTCCAGTTTTAAGCTTACCCCAGCCATTCTTGCAAAAACTAGGCCTAAATCCATCTGTGTGATGTGATGTTGTATAAGCTGGTATCCTACTTGACTTCACCTGTCTTCCAAGCTGTGTCCATCAGCCTCACCCTGATTCTGCAGTTCAGCACCGTCTCACTCCAGGCCAGGTGGAGCCTTCTGGACTTGCTGTCTCTTACCTACTTCTGCTGGACTGAACTCCTGAACTCTTCTCTGTTACTGTTAACAAACCCAAAGCTGAGGGTAGTGAGGTGGACTATCCGTGGCCTATTCTGAGTCCAGATCTTACCTAATTAAAGATTCCTGTGCGTGGTTTCATGTAATGCTTTGTCAGAGAATGCTTCTGAATTCACAGTCTTGTGTGAATCAGGGGAGTAAGGGCATATCTCTTCCTCCTTGCTTGGCTTTTTGTGCAGACATGGTAGCATATGGATATTCTCTTTGGGGTTTGGAAACCCCTTTTATAGATCTGTTCCTGCCTGTGCATATAGCTAGTGACACCAATCATGTTGTGACTGAGCAGTTTCGAAATAAATGGTAAAATGCTTGGAACCTTTGACTAGGGAGCAAGAAGAAGCTGGGGATAAAAAGGGAGATAGGTGTGAGCTTCATGTCAAAGAAATCTATCAGATAATGACAGAAGTAGTATCTAGTAACCTGGGAGGGGTTGGTTTGGTTTGTTTGATAGTGTTTTTTGTCAGATGGCTTCAGAACCTCATTCCTTTGATATGAAGACTAACTTTTGGCTGAATCTTGTCATATCTGATTTATGACCTTTTAGTTCTTCTTGCTTTCTGGCTAATACTCTGTATGTATAAATAAATTGCATCACCTTCAAAGATTTTCTTCCTAAATGAATGGTTCTCTTTGTCTCCTCTAATTTCTGTCTCAGTTCTGAGCACCCGTCCTTGAATTTTGTGTAATAGGACAACTGACAAGCTTCCATACAGTTCTGATTTCATAGGATGAATATGATGAATAGTGTAGTTTTGAAGGGGGAAAGCTTATGTCATGTACAGTCTTCTGGACTTCTTTTGACGCCATTTTTCATAGGTCAAGGCAGTAAGAGTAGTTCTGTAGAGCCAGTGATGCTCTCTGTAGTGTTGAGGGCAGACAAAAAATCCTTTCATGCCCTCGCCCACCCGCCTTGGGATTTCTCAGGCCTTTTCTTTCACCTTTTTGCTTTATCACCTCTTCTTCCCCAGGAAATGATAGAAGCTATCAGAGAGGCTGTCATCTACCTGGCACACACTCATGATGGAGCCCGAGTAGCGATGCACTGCTTATGGCATGGTACTCCCAAGGTATTGTTTGGTTTCTGTCTACCCTGTCCTCTTTAATAATAGTCTAGTCTGAGACTGTGAGTATGATTGCTCACATGGGTCCTTCTGGCAGCTCACATTTTGATGCAGTTAAGTATTTGAGAGCAAGGTTAGAAAGTGGCGCCACTTTACCTATCGGCAAATATAAACAGTAGTTTTTTGCAAATCAAATACTTTCATTAGAACTATAGTGGAAGCATCTCCTTTTATTTTTAGCAGACTTCTTGGAGATGACACATAAAGCTTTTCCATTTTAAGATTATTGGCCATTCATTCATCCCGTAGATGCAGTTGAAATTGGCAGTAGGGAGAGGGCAGTAAAGAAGTCATAATGTGGAATGATGTTTGGCTTTGGAATGCCAAGACTTAGAAAATGTTGTAAGAACTGTGGTTTAGTTTCTTCTACTGATAGAGTATCCTGAAATACTTTAGGTCTAATGTATGCTATCATCTCTTGGAAATATTGTAATGCGTCCTATCTTCCTCTGTATCTAAAAAAAAAAAAGACTTATGAAAATAGTCTGCTTGTTAAGAAGTGCAGAAAAAAATATGAAGTTGCTAGGATCTAGGGGTAGTAATGGGTCTAAAGAAGACTGAGCAGTGACTGTAAGAGCCCAAAGTACAAGCACTGAGGAAACTTTCTGCCAAAAAAATCTTGCTAGTAAAGGGGTTTTGCAACAGGCTAGAGTCCTTGCTACTTTAAAGTTTCAGGTCCTGTTGAATAAGTCGCTTTCCAAATGAAGAGTTGAAGTGCATTCTTCTTCTCTAAGTAATGAACAAGATACAGGTGTACATATGTGGTGGGTTTTGGGGGTTGGTTTTTTTTTCAAGTTGCCCTCTTTGGCATCTCCCATTGGTTGGCTGGACTTGTAAACATGTCACAGAACCTTCCTGGGACTGAGTCTTTCACAGTTCAGGTTTAACTCTTCACACTGTTTCTAGGTGTTGACTAATAGTACCAATGTGAGACTGGTAAATAGCCTTTGCTTTAGTAAGCATATTGAAGGTTATCTTTTTGAAGGTGTACATAACAATCTAGTTATTCAGAATCACTGGCATGATAGGCTCATTTGAGTTTCTTGTTTCCTTTTGGATAGGACAGAAAAGTCATTGTGAAAACTATGAAGACATATATTGAAAAAATAGCAACGGTGAGTGTTCATTAACAATTTCTTTCATAGTCTCTGAAACTAGTGATTTGATAGAGGCTAATTTGAATGTGTTTTGGTACTGGAAACAACTATGAGATCTTAAAACTAGGTTTAAAATAGTGGTAATGTATTAGATAATATGAAATACTATCTATGGAATTCTTTATGGAATTTATATTCTCTATTTTGTTTATGGAAAACATTATGGAATATTACAGACATACTGAGAAGCTTCATTGTGGCCACTACATGTAGTACTATCCTTTAAAGTAGCTCAGTTAATTATAAGACGTAAATTTTTTTTTTTTTTTTTTGACCCCAACTTTATATTGCATCTTCATATGGCTCGTTGGTTAATTTTCCTTGGTTGGGAGTAAAATAACATGTATACAGAAGGGGGATAAGAATTAAGATGTGTTGGGGATGTCATTGGAAAGGCCATTTGAATGTGCAAATTTCTAAGATGCTCAATAATTTTTTTAAGTCAGGAAGCTTCAAAATGAATTAATGCTCAAGTGACATACAGTGGAAGACGTCTGTATTTAATCTTTTCTGAGTAACGTGAGCCTGGAGACTGCAGCACCAACAGAGTAACAGTTGCAACTGAATTTCATAGTGCTGGGCAAAACTGCAACTGTGAAAAAAAGCTTTTTAAACTTCTTCCCTCCCTGGTTGCTGTATTCTGTTTACTAATAGCTGGCGTGGTCTCAATCAGTGGTCTCCCAACTTTACTGATAATACAGCCCTGAGCATGCATCCCCAATATATGTATATTTATGTATAAATTATGTACCTGTGCTACTGTACTAGTATACATTATAAAACATACACAGAAATAGAAATTTTGAAAGGATGAGACAAAGATAACCAGTCATTATTTTAATATATTTATTAATGGTACCAAAAAATATTTTCTTCCTGCACCACAATGGATTGTCTTGTGCATCCCACTTTGGAGGCCACTTGTCTAAGTAATGTTTCTCTCCGTAATTTTCTAGTACCAGAATAAATGAGTTGTTATATTTTATAAAATATATATTATATAGAAATATGAGACCGTGGGTAAATAATAGCTAAAACAACACTGGACCACTGAAGGTCTGGCTTCACTTTGATGTAGAGTCTCACTGACATACAAGTGAATTGGGTTGTGCCCTTTTGAGTATGCTAGAGACTTGCTCTCCAGCAGTGCAGTAGAGACTGTATGGCTCATTGCAGAGACACTATCTGCAAAAATATGGTATGTGATTTATCTCAGTTTTAAGCAAATCCACCATAGAAATAAAATCTGTATGTAATGTTCCTGCAAGGCAAATCCTATGATTTCGAATGATGTTTATACAATAGGATTAGGTTAATAGCTTGGATGTGATAAAGCAGTATATCACCTTATAATGGCAGATCAACTTAATCTACCCTTGTTTTAACAACATGCTTCTCTTAAGAAGCCTTGCTTTTGGAGAGAGCCTAAATGTTGGGCTTCTCTCATTCTATGACAGTAGACAGAATTTGCTTGTGGTTCATATTGTGTCATGTTTGAGACAAACTCTCAGAAATGTTGATTCTGAGTCAATTAGGGCATTCATAGAACTTGACTGCATGTGGTTTCTGATGTCTTGTCTTTGCAGGGTGAATTTTCTCATTTGGTCTTGCTGGCAGCATTTGATTGCATTGATGACACTAAACTTGTGAAACAGTTAATCATATCAGTAAGTAATTGAATTTTTCCTAAAATAGTACACTAAATAGTGTCAGTGTGTTTGTCAGTGTATAGGAGGATGAGAGTAGGAATCCATCCGCTTTTTTCAAACCATTTAATTCCTTTCCACCTTTTCTGTTTCATTATATTTGTGTATCATGATTATTTTTTTTCTTTTCATAGAAGACCTCAGCACTTTCATATGTTCTCTTTAGTTATTTATTTGAATTACTTTTTAAGCTAAATTCAGTGCTTGCTGAAAATTACCCTTTTTGTACATGTTCATTCTGGCTAATGGATGACTGGAATCTCTTTAAAGTCAATGTCTTTGTCATAGAAGTTTGAGCTCTGCTAGCATTTCAAGAGATTAAATTGGTGGAAAACTTTAGAATGAGAATGTCACCTTATCCATTTTACCGGAAAACCTAAAATGTCAAGAATATCCATGCCTAGAATGTCCTTATTGTGCAAACTTGTTATCGTAAAAAAGATTGTTTAGTACATTTAGCTTTTTTCTTTTGCAGAAGTAGCATCTCGGAAAGTGATACTTTAAGATAAATTATAGTAACCTTTCAGGAACATGGCAACAGGCCTGAGTATAGTATACCATGACTTCAAACAAGAAGAAGTACTTAGAGACTTTTGGTTGGGTGCTGAAACCATTAGTTTGTATTAATTCTCAAAACTTAACATTTTTATTTAATATGTTGATAATTAAATGACAACTAACATTCTGGATAAAATCCATGTACTATTTTTAACTTGCTTCCAAAATGGATACAGATGGATGTCTGAAACATGAAAGCACTCTAGCTGTTTTGCTTCACCTACGTGGAATTGCAGAATGAACAGTAAGGACAGTATGATCTAGTCTGCATCTGCTTCCTTTTGGAATGCCCCATTTCCCCACCTTCCTTCTAAAAATTATTTAATAGCATTTCATAAAGTGTTTATACTTAAGATTATGTTTACATGCAAATTTTATCACTTCTAAGATGTTTTAATCTGCAAATTACCACAAAGTTATGTTTTCACACTGATAAAAGAGACTTCATAGTGGCACAATTAATTTTCATGCAAGCAGGGTAATTAACGTTGATGTGTAGGTTGTAATGTGCTTATAGTAGTACTCATGCTATAGCTTTTAGGACTGATAGGTTGAGAGGCAGTGTCAGGGAGGTAAAGATGAGGCAAATACTCTGCATGTGGAGGAGGAATATGAGGAAAAAGTGGTTATGATGAGGCTTGCTTTAAAAAATGTGAGCAGTTCTTCCACTGAGCAACTTTGTATACAGGGGAATTGGGTTTTTGTACCCTAGCATGGAGATTTGGCCCTAAGTCTGTGCCTCTCTGGTGGATGTGGAGAGATGAAAGCATCCCAGTGTGGAGATGGCTTTTGTTTCTCGGGTATATTAGCTGTAATCACAGCTGGGTTTTGTTTCCAGAGTCCAGTCTGCAATGTAACAACTTCTGGGCAAGTTCCAAGCAAGTAAGTCCTGACAGATCAGAGCTGTCTTGGTACAAGATCATTGAGGCGTTACTGTACTATGTTACAAGCACTCTGCTTTCTGGAGGGTTTATTAGTTCAGATACTGTGTTTAGCTTTAGCTGAGCTTCCAAAGTGTCATTTAATTCCTGAATCATCAGTGTTTTTCCACCATCTGAGATCAAAGATAACGGAGTGTTTACTGTTTGGTCATCCTACCGCATCAATCTGGACAGAAGAGTAAAGAAGAATAAGGAGGAGTGGCCTTCACACATGCAGAATTGGCCCATCTGGGTTTATATGAGGTCAGGAACAGGGAAAGGATGTCAGGGAAAAGAAAAAAAAAAAGGTCAGATAAGATCAAAACCAGCACTTCAGGTGGTGAATGAAAACTAGTAGCAGAGGACGAGGTGGAAGCATCTAGACATCAAGCATTGAAGCACACTCGATAGAAGAATCCAACCCTTAAAATTATCTTAAAGAGCAGTTAGACTTCTAAAACACCTTATACTGGTTACCATTATGTCCATACTAAAATTTAGCTTAAGGAATGTAAGGAAAATAATAAAGATTGGGCAGGGGGGGAGGGGGGGGGGAGAAAAAGCAGTGTTTGGGCAAGTCTTGTCTTTTTTTTTTCTGTCCTTTTTTTTTTTGTCCTTTTTTTGGTAGTATTATAAAACTGATCACTTATGTGGATTGGCAGAATGCATGGGAATTTTTAAGTAAGGGAAGGTTTTAAGCTCTTTAAATCCTTCGAGGAAGGTCTTTCCTTCTCATCATCTCTCAGCTCCACGGAGTCTTAGTCCAGGACCAAAGAATATGTATGGTGCTTTAAACTTTCATATGGGATCGGAACTGTACCTTGTGAGCTTGGCATGTGTCAGGATTCAGGCAGATTTTGGCAGGAAACCCCTCTCTTTCATGAGGACTCCAAGCAGGCAGTGCTAGTGAAGCATTACTGAGAAGAGACAGTGTGCCTGTGTCGTTTAGAGGTTCTCCTAGTACTTTCACACAGTTCTGGCACTGAAAGTGACCAGGTTCTGTAATTCATTGGAATCATGGAATCAGTGGGGGAAATAGACTTTTGGAGGATTTAAAGAAAATGTGTCTATCTTTTATGCAAAATGGCTGTGTTATAGGTTGATTTTGAAGTGCAGATGATTTTTGTGTTTATTTGTACTAAACTAAATATTTTCTTTACCTGTTTTAAGTTTTGAAATATTTCAGCACTTTTGTCATCCATTTAATTGATAAATGAACTTCACATACATCTGAACCTGAATGTACATGCTGAGAAGACAGAATGTGGTTTTGGTTTGGGGTTATTTTCCTTAGAAAAGATTTTTTTTTTTTTTTCTTCATGCCTGGAGTGTGAGGTTACAGTAATAGGTTTTTATTCATAGCTACAGTCCTGTGTCAAACTGATGTTCATCTCAGTTTGCCAAAACTCATTTTCACATAGGTTGAAGCAATGTTTTTGAAATAAGAACATTGTCTTACCATTTCCTGGAAGCTTCCAACCACTTTTCTCTGTTTCTCTTCCCCTCAAAGACAACCAACCAGGTCCCATATTAATAAAGGGTGACATTGGTTTAAATTGTTCTATTTATCTTTTTCTAGCTGTTGCTGGAAGGATTTTCATGGTGGAAAAAAGGGGTTTTAAGGGCTATGGCCTGCAAAATATGCTGAAAGTGCCCAGAGCTCTGTACAGCCCTCCTTGCTTTGATAATCATAAATTTTATATATATGTTAAAAGTTGCCAGGAATGGATTATCATAATGGTCAAGAGTATCTGGATGGTATTCAGGATACTCTAGTGGTACTTGGAACTTGCATAAAATGCATGTTGCTGTATGAAAGGGCATTTGTTGAGAAGCTGACAAAAATTTAGTACAAACAGATGGGCTAATATAGGTGCTTCCATCTGAATATAGCAGCATGCTTCTATAAGCAAGAAAACTCCCCTGCATATTAATGCGTTTCTTCCTCAGCCGTGTAAGTGCACAAGTGTATGAGGTACCCACTCTAGTTTACAAAGTGGTTACCTCTAGCCAGCAACTAACCTCTGGGGAATGCCCAGTGTTTTCTGTAAATGCTCAAATAAACTGCAAACAATACTCCCAGCAGAAGTCAGCTTTACTTTATTATTGAAACATAATTTTTCTTGGTGAATGTTCTGTGATCAGTTGAAGAGGGACTTTTCCTTCCCATGGACTGTCGTTGCTGTCTAGATACTTAAGTACACTCCCTTGAAAGTCAGCATGGTATCAGTGATTACTCTTAGGGGATGTGGTAGGTGATCCTTTGTATGTCTGGTCTGCTGAGGTTATGACTTTTACTGAGGTTATATTTGTGCAGCGTATGACATACCAGAATATGTGTTGTTCTTTGTACTTGCGTGTATCAGTGAAAAATCCTGTCCTTTTGTAGTATTTCCTAATCAGTGACATTGATGCATCTGATGAACACACTTTAAACCTTAATTTTTTTTTATTTCTCTCACTTCTCTAAACTTTCATTCTGATTAGAGTTTTTTTAATTTGATTTCACAAGCAGATGTGAATCTTATTCATAGTATGTAGTTTTCCTTTCCTAAGCTTTGCATTTGAAAGGTAATCAGTAATTACTGATGGCTCAAAACTATTATTTCATTAATGTTTTGTTGCTGTTTGTTTACTTTTACAGGAAATAAATGCTTCTTTGCCCAATATAGTAAAAAACAAATATGGAAAGAAGGTCTTGTTGTACTTGCTAAGTCCTAGAGACCCTGCACATTTTGTTCCAGAAATCATCACGCTTCTGCAACAGGGAGATGGAAATGCCTATAGGTAACTCAGATATGAAGGTTAAGTTGTTTTCCCTAGAGTCCAAAAGAGTTCACGCAACTTTCAGTCATAATTGATTTAATTTCAGCTTTTCTTCGTAATATATCTAAGTAATGTAAATATATATAAATAATACGTAAGTATTATTAGATATGTTAATCTGTAGTCCTTATTTTTGCATTTTGGGTTTAAAGTACATATATGATGATTGGTGATCACCTATGTATTGGCGATCAGCAGTTTACCCCCTTTGTAAAGGGCAAAAATTGTGATGTGTTCTTTGTTTAAACTCGTATATCAAATTTGACGTAGCAGAAAAATTTGAATATGCATTATGGGTGTTTTGAGTTGCATAAAAGTATATCTCAAAATCTAGCAATAAAATGGAAATTGTTAATTTGAATTCAGGCTCTGATATTGACATTGATGCTTATCAGCTTTTGAAGAAGGAGCAATTTTAGATGATTAGTGGGCTGTTTAAGAAATACATCTCAGTAATTGAGATAATAGAATGAATAGAAAATAAACAGAGGTTAAATTATCATTGTTAACAAAAAACTGAGGTTTACTGGCAGTCAGCTTTAAACACTATACACTTTCTCACTCCATGTGTTCTTAAAATGTGTGTGCAACGTGTGTTTAATTATATGTGAAACAGAGGGAAGAATAATGCTTTATTTTGATCTTCCAATAATTTATAGCTGTCTCAAATAGCATATATGTTCTTGTTGCTTGATGCGCATACAGAGCAAGTCTTCTACAGTAATGTGCTGTCTCTTTCATCAGTAAGAAGAATACTGAACTCCGCCGCCGTGAACTCCTGGAAGCCATTTCCTCACCTTTGCTAGAATATTTGCAAGAACATACCCAAGAAGTAGTGATAGACAAAGCTACCTTTGTCTTGGTTGCTGACATCTTAAGAACAGCTCTTGGTGACATCCAGCCTGCACTAGACGCAATTGCTGATTTAGCAGCAGAAGAGCTGGTTCCAGGTGGCCGTGATGGGCAGGTAATGTAACAGGACAAGGTGCTGAGATCTTGCAGAGCGTTTGCTTATTTTGTATTACTAAAATGAAGTCTGCTCACTTTTTCCTTTGTGTAAGACGTCAACATGCTGCCCTGATAGCACTCATACATTAGACGTGATCTCTGTTTTCTGACATTTTCCTTTCATAGTTGTTTATTATTGTATCTGGAGTGATGAAGGCTTGAGCCAGCATTTCATCTGAGTTGTAGAGCAAGGTACTTCATGATCTTGAATCTTCAGAACTGCTTTAAACACTTTGTGGGAAGGTAGCTGACAATTGTGTTACACAGTCTCTCTTTTAATGTTACCACTATGCAATCAAGCAGTTAGTAAATTTTTATAGTTCATTTGACTGTTTACACTGAGAATGATAGGGTCTCTTAGCTTTCAGGTATGCGTATCTCCATGCAAGGAAAGATCTTAGATAATAGTTGTTTGTCTTTACAGTAATAGCTGTTTGTCTTTACAGTATGACCTTCTCTTCAAAGTGTGCCCCTCCCCTATTTTGTTGAGTTAAGCTCAGTCAGCTATGTGTCTGTAGACTAGAAAATGAAAAATGCTGTGTACACTATATTTAAGATAGATGCCCTCCAGATTTTCATAGTGCTGAATTTGCTCTCTCTTTCCCCTTCTTTAAGAGATACATTTTACAGAATTTTACATGAACTACTCATGTTTTCTGTGATTTTCTGTGAACCATACTGTAGTGAATTTTCAAGTCTGTGAAAATGTGGAAAGTCTGGAAGTTCTTGTAGAGGCAGCTAGACCAAGAGATTCTGCTCAGTAAGCAAGAAGTCCTTGGAGGGGTGGATGAAACATTGGTTGATATGGTTTATATTACTGAAAGTCAGATGTTACAGGGAAGGTGGTAAAAAATAAACTGGTCGATTTAAATAGGTATTAAGATACTTGCATCAAACTTGTTGGTATTTGCACAGGTGATGACTAAATGGATCAGTGTGATGTGGTGTCCAAGGGCAGAGTGGATAAAGCAAGCAGGAATATTTATGGACAGACATGTAACTGCATTTTGAAACATCATCATTAAATAATTTTATTTTGTTTTGGTTTGTTTTTTCCCCTTAAAGCTTCACATTGCAGAGCATCCAGCAGGCCATCTAGTTTTGAAATGGTTAATAGAGCAAGATGAAAAAATGAGAGAGAGTGGAAAAGAAGGTATGTTGGAAATTCAACTTTATTTGATCAAATTATGACTTCAGAGTAAGCAGTTGTCTGACCTAAAATAAGATTGCTGCATTTATTTCTTTGATTATACTAATATATGGAAGATTTAATATACGCTCTGAGATTATTGTTTCTATCTTTTTGCTGTTGTGAGCTGTTATATGAACAGAATGCCAAGGATACGTTTGCTTTTTCTGCAAAGCAAGTACTGGTCTGTTTTTTTTCTCAGGGGTTTACTGTGTATTTGGGACAGGGTTCATTTCTGTGCTTAAAATGTCTTGATAGCTTTGCTAAATTACACAGCAATTTAAAGGATAATAATAGAAAAAGTAAAGTCTTTCTAACAGGAAGACTTGTTTCATTAGTGCTTCTGAGCCAAACTGTAATCTTTACTGTGTTCTTTAGTGCTGCTGGGTTAATGCTTTATAACTGTTATTACAATAATTCACGCACAAAAATAGGACATCTTTGCTATTTTATATCCCAGAAGGCAGAGGTTGGGCACAGATGTTCTCATCTTAATTTAGCTTTTAAACTTATTTTATTACATAACTGTAAAATCTTGTTGTGTGAATCACCATATCCTAATAGAGATTATTTTTTCTCATACAAAAACCTTAAAAAATGATAGGAGGTGGGGGTGGCACAGAATAATCTGGAGGGAACTTCTCTGTGTGTAGGGGACTTTTTTCTTCGTAGAATTATCAGACATTGTTAAACTTTTTTTTTTCCTTCTTCTTACTACATTCAGGTATCCACTGTTTCCTTTAAAAATAAGAGTTAGTTGGGCTTTATTAAATGTTTCTGAAAGCAGGCTGTTTTGCTACTTCTCAAGTGGATGATTAAAAATGTGCAAAGGGGAAATTTTGTATGAGTGTCTTTCAGAGACTAGCCTGAGATGATGATAGTTATCTGGATTTATTTCTGCTGATGTTGTGTAATTCCCATTTTAAACACAAGCTGTTCCTTTTGATTTCTTTGTTTTCCTCCAAAGAGTGAACCATTCGGAATTGTTGCTCTGTGTTTATGGAATTGGCATTAAAAAAACAACCAAATTGTTATCACATAGGGAACAAGTTGAATAAAAACTGACCTGTTCTTCAGATGGAATTCTGATCTAAAGTGACAGTGAAAAATAGCCTCAGTGTTTGTTTGGAGGTTGGAGTTTGTTGGGGTTGGGTGGGGTTTTTTGGGTTGCTTACTGATAAGTTTGCTCAGCATAGAAGTTGTAAGAGTGGTCTTCCTGAAGTTCAGTTCTTCAAATTCAGCTGCGGAGTTGAGGTCAGTCAACCTAGGTTCTTTCTTTTGCATATGCCATTGATGTAATGAATCTGCAAGTCAACTTAGACTTTCAAAGCTACTGAGGAAATAGAGCCCTGTAGTATCAGTACAGCTGAAAGAAACAAGGTTCCTAGTGGTTTTCATGCATCAGTAAAGGATTAGCTCTGAAGTTTTAGGTAACTTCATCTGTGCAAATCCTGTTTCTTCAGTTGTAGAGTCAGATGCTTAAAAACATAGCATTTTTCAGCAGAGATGTGTATGTATTAGTATATTGCTTATAATTATCTCTTGTGTTGGTGTCATTCTTACCAAGTTCTTTCTTTGGAGTGGATGCCTTCTTTAAGAGATGAATAGCCTTTGATACCCTTCTAAAAAAAGAAACAGCAAGTTTGTCTGCTTTATACTAGTAAACTGTCACACAGTGCTGCTGTTGTCTAACTGATTTAAAGCAATACTTGGAAGTAGTCAAACATCTATAAATGTATTCGTTGCATTGAATAGTCGATTATTTTGAGAGAGCAAAACTTTGTGAATGCTTGGTGGCTAAAAACTATTTGATTAAATCACAACTGCAGAAAACTTTTAACAGGCTTCTTTGTATAAAGATACTAATTTTTTTTCTTCTCCCTACCCCTTTCCTGCATTTTACAGTTTGCTTTGGAAGAACATTGGTGGAACGTGTTGGTATTGAGAATATGAAGACCTGGGCAGAAGTAAATCGAGGTGCCATTATTCTTTGTTGGTATGTAAGGCACATGGCTATTTCTGCTAAGGTTCCAGTGTTAATTTCTTGAACAGCTAAGAGAACATCAGTTGAAATTTCTACCAGCAAAATGCCATTTTTTGCTCAATGTGTACTGTCTTTCATGCCACTGGTAAGTCTGTGATGGAACGGGGTACTGGAAAAATTCAAACCAGAGTTTCCATAGGTTGTTCCTTGAGCTCAGGCTCAAAAGAGCAGTCCACAAACAGCTACATTAAAATAATTAACTCTGAAATACCTGTGACTAGCAGCAGCATACAAGAATCTAGATTTGTTGTTGTAACTTACTGCTTTATGTTGATGCCTTAATTAAGGAGCTTAAGTATGTCTCATACTGAAGTAGAAAAGTGTTTGGAATAGACCATACAAAGGAACAGGCCATGCAAAGGCTTACGATGAGCTAACTGGCTCATAACTTCAAAGCAGTGAACTGTGCAACTAGTGAGATCAAAAAGATCCCACAGGAATCAGACTAATATTAACATTTTATTTTATCAGATGCGAACAGCTGTGTTAATCATTGCTGTTTTCACTTTGTAACTACCTGTCAGTGTCAGGTCAGAGAAACCCAAGGTTTTGTCTATAGCCCAAAGTGTGTGGTCTGTGTTCTGGAACTGCTGGGTCAGCATTACACTGCTGGCTCTTCATAAAGACTTGCGCTGAGCCAAAATCAGCAAACGTTTCAAACAGACAACATGATTTTGAAAAAAAAAAAAAACCTCTTCTCCCTTTTTTCCGCCCCACTTCTCCCTCTCCTGAAGTTACTTTAGACTCCTTGCTGTTTGCTTTCCATCTCTGCTCTTTAGGACTTTAGAGTGAGGCTGCTTTTGATGTTCATGCTCTTTTGCAAGGTGAATCAAAAGCTATTTTCACTAATAGGACTTCTGTTAGTTAATTTGAGTTTAATTCTAACTTTGTTTAGTCATTATCATTCAGACCACTAGTGAGAAGAATTGGTAGTAGAAGAGTAGTTGCAATCCAGATACAAAACCAGTTTACACAACATCATAGTAGTCATATGGACCTGGCTGTTAAGATTGTTCAGCTGCTAAAATGGTAACACTTTTTCTTTGCCTCTCATAATAGGCCTTTAGAATTCAATAAATGCATCTAATGCCTTTAAGTTATCTGATCCTGCGCACAGCTGTTCAGTAGAGATTTCTTATAAAGGCTTGTTCACTGACAGTGTATTAATGCTTGGACTTTTTTCCCCTAACTCAAGGCTGAGGAGATTCATTTAACGTGGTGTTGCTGGTTTATGTACTAAGCTATTTTGATTGTCCAATTAAAGTTGCAAATTAAATTAGTGGAATTTTTTCCGTGTATAATACTTTAATAATTGTTCAGCTGTCACTGTGACAACAGTCTCTTAATAGGTTTTGAAGACTTACAGAAAAAACAGGAAACTCGTAATTGCTTATTAGCAAAAACCACCACAGGAGCAGTGTATTTTATGGAAAAGCCTGTGAGGAATATCAGTCTTTCCCTCTCTCTGCTATTACTCATGGCACTACAGGGTGGGGCTTCGACAAGTGTGCTTTGTTACCAAGCAGGGGAGCTTATCTCCCAGATTGGCAGTTGAATGTTTTTCACCAATACTGAAACTCACCTGACAGGAAAGAGAGATAAAAGTATGGGGGAGGAGTGTGTGTTTGTTTGCTGGAATTTTGGTTTTAGGGTGTTTTTGTTTTGTTTTTTTTTAATTTTAATTAAATCTGAATCCTTTGTAGTTTGAACTTCTCTTGATGACTCTTTAGGCCTGATGCCCTTTTGTTTAGGCAGCTGAGAACACATGAACATAACCAGCTGCTTTGTTCCATTTTATGTGACACCTGCTTAGCTCGCTAACACATAGTAATTGATCTCATCTTTGTTTAACTGCATGCATTGAAGTCAAAAGGTTACCTAAATCATACAGCAATGATAAATTTAATTTAGTCCAATATAGATAATAACTACAGTATTTTTTTACATAAAATAACTGTTGACTTTTAAAAAACCTTCTCATTTAAAAAAAAATATTCAGATACTTCTTTTGTTATAAAAGATCTCAGATCCCTCAAACAGAGGTAATTCTCAGATGCTGCCTCTTCTCCCTGAAGCTATGATTGATTTTTGTTTTGTTGTTGGCTTTTGGAAGCCATTTGTCACTTACATGCAGATCTGAAACTCAGAATAACCCTGTCAGTCCATTTGAAGATTTTTGGCTTTCTAGTCATTTAAGCTTGTTCGCCAGTTAGGAGCAGTTCATTGCATGTGCTTGATTGCTTAGCTACCTGGTATCCTCTGGACATTCTCCTTTCATTGCCCTACTTGCTTTTAATTTGATTTTTATAAAAAAATCTTGGGCCTGGTTCTGACCTAGTACAAGTGTGAAGAGTCCTAAGGTAATGAGAGGGCTCTTCGCAGACTTTACAGTCCAGCTTAGTGTAAATAAAGTGTTGTAGTGGATGCTGGTCTATTTATGTTTCTACATCTGACCTCTCCTCTGTATTTTTGAATTTGTCAATGATGTGTTACATCAGGGTAGAAAATGGATAAAAACATACTTCACCAAATGACTTATTGATTTCCATATGTCATTACTGTAGCCTGTAAAAGTTATATTTTATATCCACAAAATACATAGGTGCCTGCTTCCCAGATCTTAGAATAACTTTCAGAATAATAATTTAAAAAAACCTATGTTGGTCTTTTGGCTGTATTATCAGACATGTAGATGTTCTATATTAAAAATACAGTGTCTTGAAATATCTGTGGATACCAAGAGTTTGAAAGCAGCTTTACATGTATAGCTGTTGGCAGATGAAATTCATTTTTAGAAATACATAAAATGCAGTCCAGAGTAGCTTGCTACTTTGTATGCTCTTTGTCCCTGGTGGTGAACCATGTGAATCTCTCCGTGTTAAGTACCAATGTGTTCAGCACATCCTTTGTGAGTACTCTTGACTTTCTTGCTGTTATCAGGGGTACAGGACTCACAGAAAAGCTGAAAAAGTATCACCCTCACCTGTGTTGAATTCAGTTTTAAAGAAGGCCTCTTGATTAAATAGTACTGTCATAGCTAACAGTGTAACAGAAGTTGCTGCTAGAAGTTGTTAGTCATAGTCTTAGAAATAAATCTAGGAATAAAGTAGCTGAAAATAGTGGTGTTGTCAGATGGGCATCCCATGTTTTACTGCCTATAGTGTTGCCATCCTGCACAGGATTTGGAGTCCTAAGGAGACAAAATTTAAATCTCACCTTAAGCTACATTAATTCTTTTTATGTCTTAACTCAGTTCAGCTTGCCGTGTCTAATCCTTGTTTAAAAAGTAGGCAAGACAGAAACTTTTAGGTAGCTGCAAATATGGGAGCAGTTTGAAAGAATCCTGGGGATTGTAAAGAGTTGTAGTGTCATGCAGCCTGCTTCGTATCAGTACGTGGGTGTTACAGTTTGTTTCCAATCTTAGTTTATTTGTATGCCAGTGCGACTTGTAATTCTGTCCTGGATTGCACACATTGGCTGTAGAAGACATTAAGTTTTTTAGGCAGTGTTCACTCATCATTTTGGAGTAGCAAATTAGGTATGCCATTGCCTCTACTGACTTTGTATTATAATCCAAGAACATTTCACTGGTACCTGAAGGAAGGGGAGAAGGACAATCACTGCCTAGGTTGATCTGGATAGTGCAGAAGCTTTTTCTTTTCTAATAGTATTTTACAGCTTACGATGAATTTCCTTGTTTCTGAGGAAGAAAAGTTATCTGGGAAAGCTGGTTTGTTTTCCAAAAGTAATATTTTAAAAAGAACAGAACTGGTAAGGCTCTGTAGTCCTGTGCTAAACGAAGCACAGAAGTACAATAGTGAAGGTACTTGATGTGTATTAGATGTACTTCACTGCGTCCAGTTTTAGGACCCTCATTACAAGAAAGGTATCAACAACCAGAGCGAGTTTAATGAAGGGTGACCAACATAGTCATGGGCTGGATCCCTTGACCTGGGAGGAGAGGCTGTGGGACTGGGGCTGGTTCAGCTGGGAGAAGCAACGGCTTTGTGGGCACTCAGCCGCATCCCTGGTACCAGTGGGAGGGGATGGAGGAGAGCTGGGCTCTTCATAGCAGCTTGTGTGTGGCTGGAGGGCAAGAGGCAGCAGCACAAGCTGAAACTTGAGATGCTCATACTGGAGATAAGGAGAAGTCTTTTCCCCATGAGGACAGCCCAGTGGTGTGACTGGGGCCGAGGGAGAGGTTGGGCTGCCTCCTACATTGGGGGGTTTTCAAGCCTGGACTGGGTGAAGCCCTGAGCAGCCTGGTCTGACCCAATGTTTGAACCTGCTTTGAGTAGGGATCTGCAGTTCCTTCCAGTCTGATTTATCCTGTGTTGGTTGTGTTCTCACTTGGTGTTTCATGCTTTCTGGAAAGTTTTACATCTTTTTCTAATAGGAGGTAATAGAATCTGCCCTGAACTATATTCTTACTAAATAGTTATAGTTTCCTTACATGGACAACTTCTTTTCCTATGACCTACATGCTGACCTTTGACATACTTGTCTTTTTTCCTGTTTCTTTTAGCCTTCTCCGGAGCGCCGATGAGAAAGTGGCAAATACAGTCAAAAAAGGACTGAAAAAGCTTGTCCCAAAGTTGAAGCTGAACAAAAACGTAAAAGGAATAGAAGCATTACTGGAGAAATTGACTTCCTAGTGTAAATGAAACTAAAAAGACAATTTACATAATTGCAACCAGCTGAGAGTTGGTAAGATTTTGCACCATGGTTGTTTTAAGAAGCAGTGTATGCATTTGTAAATTAAATAATTTCTAAAGCAACTTGTCTGTTGTACTCATTCTGTTGTGTGTGGTAAATGATTGTTCCCAGAGATTGAAATCTCTAGAAGATTTAAGAGCTAGTGGAAACTTCTGAACATGTAATCAAGAAGTTAAATCTTTCCTGATAACTTGCACAAAAATGTTTTGAGTCTTGCTAAAATTTGTGTGTATGTTGTCACAGGTACCATAGAAACAGAAGCATCTGTTCTGGAGATACTGTGTGCTGGGCAAATACACTTGTTCTTAATCCCCCTTCTCTCCTTATTTCCTCAAAAAACAAAGCAGAAGAAAAACTCAAGTCGCGTTCTTACCCTGTGAAGAAGTGATGGAGGCTCTCATCCTTCAGGAAGTAACAAGAATAGAGTGAAAATAGTGTCTGTGACTTTTTTTCAATGGACCACAGTTTGGTTTTGTTTTGCTTAAGTCTTCTGAAAAGTACAGACTTTTAAGCCCTAATAAACCAGAGGGATTTGGGGTTTTTTTTGTGTCTTCCTTGTAATAGAGGAGGGATGAATTTACTTCTGCTTGATATCAAATAAGTGTCCTATTGATTTCTACTGTACCCTATTTTGATCTAGAAAAATCAAGCCAGTATTTTATTTTCTCACTTTAAGCAAAGAAAAAAGAAAACCCAAAACTTTCTTGGTAAGGCATTCGTACAACACAGTGGTGGTGTTTAATGCCATGCTGTTAGACTGATCCAAGCAGATGACCAAATTAATTAAATCTCCAACTGTAGGAGTCACTCTTTACTGTTGCTTAGCCTGATAGGATGTGGCCCCATTTTTAATAGCAGGTAGTTAGCCACTATTTCTCCTAAGATACAGCTTCCTCAACATAAAGTACAATGCAACTAACTGGAAGTTGCCAGTGGTTAAGTAAACTGGCTTAAGTTTGTGTTTTACATACTTCAAATCAGTCTCTTAGATTACTGAGTTCATTGTCGGAGGTCATGGTGATCCACAACTACTACAGTCCATTGGGAACTGCAGTGCTCAGCACCCATGAAAATCGGATTACCCAGTTTGAGATTCGGACTTGCATGCTTAGCATGAGGTAAAATACTCTGGTTCCCTGTATGTATACAGGTGGTGGAACTGTTAAGTACATTTTCTAGATGTGTATGTTTAAATAGTTTATCCAAAGCAATGAAATACATTGTTTCGTCTTAATAAGTAATCTCTTGCTTCTCACTGGCCCTGTCTAGGGGGAACATTTTTTAGTATAAAAAAATGACAACTGAATAGGCAAATTTAAAAAAAAATCATAAACCCAATTTTAATTCATAGTTTACTTCGGTTAATTTAAGCAGTACATGAGCGTTATAGTTGGAAGTGTTTCTAGCACTGTTTGTTTCTGTTTGCATCTGTTGATTTACTGATACTTTGCTGACTGTGCTTCCCTCTAATTCCACCTAAGCTTATGAGGAGTAGTAAATACTTAAAGGTTAATCCCAATTAGACCTGATTGGCACTGGCATTAAGTGTTCGTGCTTGTAAACACATCCTCTCAGTTACTGAAGGTTGCAGCTCATTAGTTTCTGTAACAGGATTTTCTTTTGTGACAATAAAACAGATCATTTTAATTAGCAACAGATAATGAATTTAAACTGTAGTGAACTGTTTCTAAAGAAGTCTCAGTTACTGCCAAAAACCCCAACCTGAATGAAATATGCAACAGATTTGTGACTGAATAATTAGTGGTAGAGTAAAACAGTGGGAGAAAAAAAAATCTGATACAGCCCTTTTCAATTTTCAGGTTATTGAGGGGAATAAACTAATGCTTAGAATCTGGCACAGACATATTTCCAATCAAGAGAATTAAAGGGGGCAGTGAAAGTAAGTCATAGCTAAAGATAAATGTTAAGAAACTGAATAGCAAAAAGCTGTGTAAGAATGTCTGCTTACATGAATCTGATTTGATGCTTTGATTGCTTTAATTCTGGTTGTTTTAACTGAATGTCTACCAGGCATTTTATTTGCATTTTTGAGGCAGTGTATATGCTTTATTTTAAATTATATGTAGTAATTTGGAGGGACTGACTACTAATTTTCCTTACCACAATTTGAGAAATGCCACTCTTTATTAAGTAGATATCAGTTAAGGTTATGCTAAAGATGCCACTATTTTCCTACCAGGGATAGGACATAAATTTTACTGTCAAGGTATGTCTTTAATGTCAGTTGAAACCAAATTCTGAAATAGTCTAATGGAAGGAGAGGAAAAGGAGGTTATGGGGGGTACTAAAGACTGTTTCAGTGGCTTAAGGTACTTCACAGAGTGGACTCATTTTTCCTACTGAAGAAGTTGGTCGGATGCAGTGCCATTTGTGTCCCAGTCTGCTGTGGGTGTCTCTGTGACTGAAGGCTGGGAGATAAATTGTTTGAAAGACACTGAAGCGAAAGTATTTGTTTCAGTGTGTCCTTTTTCTTTTGTTTGAAGTATACTTGGCAAGGACTTCTGCCTACTTTAGATTATCCAAACTGTTCAAATTATTGCCAGCAGCTTAATATAGCTAGCAGTATTATTTTTATTGCCAGGAAGACAACGGTAGTGCACGTGCAGCAAGGAAGTGTCTGTGTGCCACTCGCTCAGAAGAGAGGCTGTTCCAGGAATTATGGGGCTCTTGTTTTAAAGCCATCGTCCAGAGGTGAAGTGACTGTCCCCATGGCCATCCAGAGCCAACACCTCTCTCACTTTACGTAGCAGAAGTTGGAGGGGGAACCAGCAATGTTTAATCATTGTGAATGGTAGGACAGTCTAGGACAGAAAAGGTGGTGATGATTATTTTATTTTTGGTTCTTAGAAGACAGGACCCATTACCTTGGTAATAGTGTCTATTACTGTGTAATAGTGTATTTCCCATTACCTTGGAAATAGGGGTATACAGATAGATACTATTGCAACTTAATACCTGTTGGTTTAAGGTACGAAAGGACCAGCTTTCCCCTTTGCTGCTCACAGCAGGATCTACCAAGAACAAGCTGTGTTTCGCTTTTCCACTGCCTGTCCACCAATTTACCTTTTCTTCAAAAGCTGAAAATATACACAATGACTATGAGTTTGCTTCTGAATGCAGAACCAAGGACAAAGTGGGGTCAGCAGAAAATGCAGAATGATCCAAGTAGCTGGAAAAAAAGGGGGAGTGTTTTGGGGCAATATACGCATTGCAGGCAGACTGACCCATAAGCTGTGAGATTTTCTTTCTTACTCCTGTCCATCTCTTGTCTAGTTGGGTTGTAGACTTACCAGAATGGACACAGGGCCATATCCATGTATGCACACCACTTGATACTTAAGGGTTTCTACATAAGTATTCTTACTGTTCCTGTGATAGGTCTAAAATAATTAAAAATGGTACTAATCAAATAATTAAAGTAGATTTTTTTTCATTTCTTACATCTTTAGAATAGATTCATGTAAGCGTTCATTGCATTAATCAAGACACACATCCTTCCGAATTCTTGGAAGAAATCTGTAGTGTTCATTGGACAATTTGCATTATCAAGTTCAAGATCATTGTCAAGACCCATCCCTTTTGCCTCACTACTGTGCACAGCATTCCTCAGCTGCTTTGTGAAAACACAAAAGTTCATTTAGTCTAACCGTATTATTCTTCCAGCATTTTCCCCCTGTTTTCTGCTTGGGGTTTAAAGCTCTTCTATCAAGTTGCTCCCTTACATGCTCCATTCTGTAAGTGGCACTTTCTTTCACTGTTAACAAATATTTTTTGTTGTTTAAAGCCCCTTGTTTTGTTTTCTGTGTCTTGCTTTGAGACCCTGGACTTTTAGGATATGTAACCTTTTTCAAGATCTGTTAATGGTAGATAACCATTGTACTAACAACTTAATAAAGAGAAACAGGCACTACTGGGAAGGATTGCTATTTAAGAAATATGCATCTATCATACTGTGTTCTCCGCCTCTTCTCCAAACCCCGTAACTGCAAATTTCAGCAGTACAAGCTTTCCTTGACATGTTTTTTTTCTTTTAAGTGTATGCAAAGGCCCTAACCCGCTTTGCTGTTGCTTCCAAAGTAGCAAGTAGAGTATCATTTACAAGCTGTACTAGGGGGAGGGACTGAGGGAAGGGAAAGCCACTGATAACTGGAAAATATGCCAGGTAAATTCAATCTTAGTTATTAGCAGTAATTCCTTACATGCCCCATTTGATGTTATATATCTGTGTGATTTTCTCTTGCAATAGTCATGTATTTAAAGTTTTGTCGAGGGCCATACTAGTTGAAGTGGATTTAGTCGTCATCTGCTGTCATGGAAGATGGTTTTAATAGTTGGATTTTTATGCTCTTTCAGTCAGAATGTGTCTTACAAGTACACTTGTGCTTTACAAAATACAAAAATCTTACAGATTCTCTAATTTGCCCTGTCTTCACCACAGCTGCTTCTGCCTGTCATTGCTGTATCCTGTCAGTCTGTGCTAACTAGAGTGTGTCTACGTGGATTACATCTTTTATTAGAATAGTGGGACAGTCATAAAAAAGCATACGGGAGGAAGCCGACAGGAACTCTGCATATACAGGCATATATGAACAGGTGCTAGAAGCATTGAACTAAGAAGTCATCAGAAGGTTTTTCTCTGTTTGTAAAACAGATGCAAACAAGATACTTGTGGGGCAAAAAAAATACCAGGGCTTTTAATTTTAAAGATGTACTGATTTATAAGCATTCCTGATAAAACATTTTTTGTAGAAAATAAGGGAATATGAGAAATGGTTCAATATGTTGCATTGGTTGAAGTTTCTGCTCCCAGCGAGTGGTTAGATGAAGAAGATCAGGTGCCACAACACCTGCTATTAAGTCAGCTTCACGGTGTGGTGATAGCACCAGTTTTCATGGCAGTTAAAATCATTCATATGGTTGAAATGCTTTCAGAGGCTATTTTGCGAATTGGTGCCACCAGTTTTTCCACTTAAGCATTTTTTTCTGTTTCTTCTCTGTTTATCTGAAGAGGTAAAATATTTAGAGCCTGTTTCAAATTCCAAGTCTTTTGATAGTGGGCAGTGAAAAGAACAGGCAGCACCAATTTAAAGACATGTTTGAGAAATGTCTGAACAATTTCCCTTCAAAAGAATTAAAAATGGTTGAACTTGCAATTCTACATGTCAAATTTCATGGTATTTTATGAGCCAAGGCCCAGTCACGAGGGAGCTACTGGGGTCTGCCTTTCAGAATCGGTGCTGCTCACCAGCCTCCGTGCAGCTCCAGTGATTTCCCTTTAAAATGTCCTCATCGATGACAGATGCCAAACATAATGTTGTATTTCCTATTTTACACAGCATCATGCCCAGGTTGGAGGACCTTTGCTTTCCCAGATGATGATTCAGCTTCACACTGTCAGCATTTGCCTCTTTAGTTTGCTGCTTGGGTGTTACAAAGCGCACATTGGAACCAGCCCTTGAGATGAACAGTTACCGACAGAGCAAATGGAATAAGCACCATAACAGTGCATCTCAAATTGCCTGTTTTCTTCTGCTTCAGGTGCACTTCGAGTGTGTGCTGTTGGTCATGCTTTGTCCTTTAATCTTGGTATGGTGCACTAAGGTGGAAAATTTGTGCATGCATTGCCTACTGTCAGGTGCTGTGGTGCTGCTCAGACTGCAATTGCTGCAACAGGTAGGCCTTTTCTAACAAGTACTTTCTAACAAGTAACTTGCACTGGGTCACGATACCTAGGAAGCTTGTTTTGTTGCCATTGTTTTTAACTGGTTTCCCATATAAAGTTTTTTTTTAAAATGAAAATGAAATGGGATAAGCAATGTAAATTTTTCGTTAAACCAAGCTTACTTTTAGATTATTTTCTTAACAATAATAGAAATATAATAATAGAGACTAAAGGGTATGAATGAAGCCCAAAGCATTTTATCTTTGCAAAGGGAAAGTGTTGTGTTAGCACTGGACTGACCACTGTTTTACTCAGGATTCTGTATGATTGACCATGAACAAAAACCATATTTACACATGAAAATTTGTTTTCAGGCAGGTATGCAAAGTGCCTTAGGATAAGGCACTAACCTAGTGAATCTGTAACGGTGAGCTTTATCACAGAGACTGGATCTGGCTTCTTCGGAAGGTGAATTTTGTGGTAGAATTTGAATAAAGAGCGGAGGTGACAGTCTGTGCAGAAAGAAACACAGGGAGAAGGCAGGCAGGTAAAGAAATAGTCTCCCGTGCCATACCAATAAACTAAAGCTGTAAGCAAGCAGGTATTGCAGATTTCTGAAGGGGGAGGGATTGGGGGAAAATAACTTGTTGCAGAAGGAAAGATGCCTTTGAAAAGCAACGCCAAAGTGAATTGCAGTGGGACAATGCAAGTGTAACAGCAGTATTACAGCTGTGTAAGAGTAGTGGAGGCCTGTGGAAAGAGGTAAAGCAGGAAGTGTGGTTAAAACATTGAGTGTCTTTCTGTCTTCTCCTCTAGCCCCTCAGTTGATCTAATAAATGTGATTTTGAATCCAGCAGCTTGCCTGCTGCAACATGAGTCAGTAGTGTCTTTCCTTCTGCCTCTGAACAGAAGATGCTGCATCCTTCTCCTTACAGTGGCTCTGGCATTTGTCAGCCTATTCACTAAGCTGATTCAGTTCACAAACCAGTTAGAGATTTGTGTGTGGTGGTGTTGAATTAATTTCTGTTAGTGAGCTGATAAGATTCACTAAACAAAGGGGAACCTGCTTGAACACCGGAGCACAAGCTAAGCAGCAGCGTTGCATGGTAAGGCAGCGAGAAGTCTGACATTAGCCAGGAGCAGACCTTCCCTTTGCAGGGGATCAAATTGATCTTTTAGGTTGGCTGACCTCCATGAGCAAACTTGCATTTCAAATTTGTGTATAAAATGGCACCATTCTCTCTTCAGTGCATGGAGATTTAGAGGAACATGCATTGTACTGCATGGAAATATACATCCAGAAAATCAGTATTATTTTCAGCCTGCCGTGCCTCAAAGTGGAAGACCAATTGGTTGAGACCTGGGTTTCGAGTGCTTATGTTAAATCCTGTCAATAAAAGCCTGGACAGTACTCCCTATAGATCTAAAACAATCCATTCAACCTACAGTTAAGGTAACTTTATCTTGAACTTTCATGTTCCCCGACTAATTTTCTGGTGTTAAGTGAAGATTTTTTTTTTTGCTTAAACTGTTCTAGAAATACACAGACCGAGTATTAAGCATATCCTGACATCATCCAGATCTGCCTAGAATCACTTCTCTTTTTTCCTAGTGACTTTTGGGGAACATTTGAGGCATTGGAGCTGTCTTTAGAAACAGAAGGAATAGGGAAATTCATTTCCAGTGTAATTAATGCAGCATTAGATTGAAGATTCATTTAGTCCATAGTGATGATAATACAGATTTTACAGTACAGATTAAATTTTGCATTATTGTAAACACTCTTGCCGACAGGACTCCAGGCTTTTGATACGCTTTGTACCTGAGGAAGATGCAGCAGAGCTAGCTAGCGTAGCAGGCACTGGATATTTTTAAGGAAAAGGGGAATCTGACAGCCTGTAACCTCTGGGCGGCAGCAGTGAACAATTTTCCATGCAAGGGACTGCACTTTCCACAAGGAGACCCGGTTACCTTGCCCTTTCTTACAAGGCGTTGCGGCCCCCCATCACAGCAGTACGTGCTGTCGCAACCTGTGTGTGATTTCCTGAATTTTCCTGAATTTCTGGAACTTGTTGTTTCTCCCCCTCCCCCCCCGGCCCCCCCCTCCCCCCAAAGAAATATTTGGATGTTAAGATATTTGGAAGTCAGACCAGCCTGACCCTCAAGTCCCTTTGATGTCAGCGTGGATCCAGCTTATGCCAGGGCTTGATCACAAAGACTTCACCTCAGAGCCCAGCCTTTCTGTTATGGGTGGGCTGTTGCATTCATCTGCAGTCCATGCCTTTGCCTCCGTATGTAGTTTTTGGTAAGAAAAAAAAAAGAAGTGTAAGTGTCCTACTAAGCAAGGCTGTTCTTATATGGGTATTGAAAAGTTCCTCTGCAGACAGACATTTTCAGTGACAGTGCTAGCTGGTTTTAGCCATGTAGAGCTAAGTTAGCTCTGCAGACAAAGCAGGTTCTGCCCTCTCTCTGCCAGCTGGTAGTAGAAGTGCTTTTCAGGCAGTCCTCTGCCAGAACCAGCGAAGGAAATAGTGTTGCATGGGTATGTGGTGGCCTGAAGAACAGTTATTAGTGGTAGCAAAAGACTGACTTTTAAGTATGGTACTTGTTTATCTGGTTATTAATAGGGGGGAAATACTTTTGCTTATAAATGGAGCAAATCTGCTTCAGAAGTTAGAATGACAGTACGGAGTCATTTTATAGAGTAGAATTAGACTCTGACAAGTTTTATTTAAAAACCTTGATAATCTCTATCTCAGGAGCTACCTGAAGAATGCTTTAATTTTTCTCAGCATATTTCCATTAAATTACCTAAGTACATAAAAAAACTAGTACCTCCGACCTTTCCCTTTTTCAATCCAAGATAAAGAGCTGGATTACAGTCAAATACCATGTAATTTCTCTACTACTGAATAAAGAAGTTGTTAAAGGTTTTGTGAATAGCAGATAAGCATGAATCAAATATTTTTACATAACATAAAAACCGAATGTTCTAAACAGTTGAAGCTATTTTTAAGCAAGGAGGCAATTTTTCCTTCATAGGCTTATTGACAGTCATTCTTTTTCTCCAAAAACTTTGAAGTATACCTAGTTTATAATCTTTATCATTATACATGTTTAAAGACTGAATATTACTATTTGCCTTAGAAGCCTGGGAATAGCACCAGATGCCTATTAATCCATGGCTTACTGTAGCTACCCCTTTAAGTGCTATCTTTCTGAATGAGAAAAGCAAACAGCTGCTGAATTGCATTGAAAAAGTGATGTTCTTCTAAGACAAGGATTTGTGCAAAAGCATATTCTAATTGGAATTCTTTCCACTGTCTCATGTAGGGACAGACTCTTTAGATTTCTACAACCCCACCCCTATTTTTTTTTCCTTTTTTTCTTTTTTCTTTACTTTTCTTTTTTTCACTTCTTTTTTTCTTTTTTCTTTTTTTTCTTTTTTTTTTTTCCAATAATTCTCAGGCCTAAAATGAGTAGAAGAAACAACACCTCGTTGTCCTAAAATGAAGCCAGGCCATCCAGATAAACTGACTGTTTCTTTGTCTACTAGAGACAACATGTTTGCTAAGTCTCTAGTGAAACATAATGATAGAACATATTTTCCTTCTCCCTCTGGGGCTCATTAATATCTGCAATTAGTTAAAATAGAAGACTTTAGCATGGCCACATTCAGAGAAGTTTCTAATTTCTCAGTGGTTTGAGAATCCTCCACTCTGTTTCCCCAAAACCTTAGCTATACCAAATTAACATCTCATAAAACAAGCCCCATCTACTTTAGCTTTAATAATATTGCCCATCTTTGTCGTGTTTGAGCATATTTTCCCTTTATGTGGTTGTTTTGAAATCTTTTGATTGTCGAAGCCCTGTGGCATTCAAGTAACCAAGACAATCACAGCTCTCCTGCATTATTTTTGGATATCATCATGTGTACCATTTGACTGTTTCATTTGAGTAATCTAGGGACAGTGATGATGCCACTGAAAGTCTTAGTGGATGCAGCAGAATAAATTAACTGAGAGTCCTCAGAAGGAACCGTTGTGTCAAGAAAAAAATGGCAAAAACGCAGCAACCAGCTGATACAGGTTTGCACAGCCTTCTGCAGGTTGTCAGAAGTTTGTTCTGTGTGAATATGAACTCCTTCCTTCCTCTTGAGCTTGCTGGAGGTCCTCTTTGTATGGTATGAGCCTCAGACAGGCTTTCACAGGGGGAGAGGACCTTGGGGGAGGACCTTGCTGGTAGCCATCCACAGAAAATGCTGGTACTGACAGAGCTTTGGGCATTCAGGGTAATGTCTGGCTGGTGTAGTGGTACCTCAGCTTTAGGCATACTCTTTCCTATTGAAATGCACAGACTTACGCTTGTCGCCCCTAAAATAAGATTAGCTAAGCCACAAGGCAGAAAGCTGCATAAGGTAATCCAGAGAAGAAAATGATGAGTCTTTCATTGAAAAAAAAAAACCCCAAACACTAACTTCTAGTTTGCTGGAAAATGCCTTACTCCACTAAGGACCCATTCACCTGCTGAATGCAGCAGGGCAGGTTAGCCAGGTATTACAAAACAGAAAAACAGCAACTTTGTGTAGTCTTCTGCTTAATATTTCATGTGGCAGTTGCCAGAGGTCTGTCATCCAGACTGCACACTTCTACCACGTATCTTGTGTCAGCTCTAGCATTCATCAGAGCTCTCTAAATGGAGCCAGGTCATGAACCAATCAAGAATCTAACCCTGCTCCCCCAAACTGTCACATTTGTTGAGTCAGTGCATAGAGGAATCAAAAAGGTACCAAAGCTGCCATCAGCAAGATGGTGGGACTGAATGGCAGAGGGATGAGGGGGCAAAGTGCATTGAGAAAGAAGGGAGTGAGGGACCTGCTAGGTAAGCTGAGCTGCTCGAGGTGTGATGGCCTTGGTGTTCAGAGCACTCAGATGGGACCTGGTGGTACTGATTACAATGTCGTCTTCTTCTGAGGGGACAGAGATTGGTCTCCTCCATGTTGGGAAGTGTTTTGGCCCATGGCCATTAGCCTGTTGGGTACTCTAAGTAAGAGTTTTGCCTTCATGTGGCTGCGGTGTGCAGGGACTGACTCTGGAGTCCTTCCAGACTAAATCCTTCAACAAAAGATTGCTTGAGTCAGAGGAGAGTCAGTGTTTGGGTAGATTTTGCTGCTTGGTCAGGGTACTTCCATAGCTCTTTATTGAAGCAGGGCCTGTGACCCCTATCTTTCCACCCCGCTGAGTGCTGCAAACACCACGCTGTACCATCTGTCTTTTCCTGTTACCTGGTGGGTCATTATTTACTCGGTGCAAAGTGGAACAGCTTCAGCTAGAGGGGTGGGAGAGACCCGCTCCAAGCTGCGTTTGAATGGTTAGAGCAGTACTATGGGACTTGTGCATTAAAACCTTGTTGGACAGATAAGAAAGCACTGACCAAGGACATTCAACTCTGACTCCTGATTAAAAGAGAGAACAGTCCTTTTTCTCCTGCTCATGTTTTGTGTGGAAAGCCTATTCCCTTACATGTCTTGAAGAACATCTACTTGAATGGGTCCTGCAGGTGAGGCAAGTGGGGTGGAAAATGAGGATGGTGATTTGTGTCAAGTCTGAGGCTATGAGGAGATCCAGCCTCAGCAGAGTAAGTGCTCAGGCTCTGGATTTCTCTGGGTGGCAAGAAGCTGCTGAGCTTGCCACACAAGGCTGAGCATCTGCATCCCATCTGCATGGTACATGCAAGTACTGATTCCTTCAGACAAGGAAATTAATTTAGGGTGTCCTGTATCTAGGAAAGTTGGGTAATCGCCAACATTTCAGTCCTTTGAATGGGTCTAACCCAAGCTGCACGTTGAAAATAAAGCACAGTTGTGTTTTTCCATGCTTGTAACCTGCCACCTCACTGAACTGCAGTGGCGGTCTAAGAGAGAGGCTTCCTGTGGTTTCAGGAAGTTCCTTGTCCTGTTGTTGCTGTGCAGAAGGGCCATGCAAATTCATACCATCCCTAGAGCCAAAGTAAAGCAGCTATTCTTCTCACTGAGTGCCAGGATTGTGCCTGCTGCATTGTGTGCAGTCCAGAACAGCAAACATCTATCACATTCAACTCCCAGGGCTCAGCTGTGCCTTGAAGACACGGTTTAGCTCTTAACAGAGCTGATCAGCACACAATGCACTAACTGTCATTCCTAAAGAACAAAATGACAGATGGGCTTATGATATGTTTGTCTGGAGGTAGAGAATGAGAAGAGCAAGTTGGTTACTAATTACCTTCTCACCATTGAAAGGAGAAATGTCCCTATGCTTGACATAATTTGCATGGACGTGGCAAAATTAATGAACTTTTTCACCCTCAGCTGTCCCAAGAGTGAGCTTCACACCATTGTCTCCAGTGTGGCTCTGAGATTTGAATGCAGCCATTTGCATTCAGCAGGGCAGCACAGACACAACATGAGAGTTCAAGAATTTTAAAATACATCTCTGCCATCAGGCTGTTTTGCAGCAAGAGTGCTGCTGAGCAACAGCCATGGGTTGTAGCAGTGACTGTTACCATTGCTTCTTTTTGTTACCCTTTTTTTTTAAGCTGTTTGTATCTGAGTATCAATAAAATAGCTATTCTTTCAGATCTGTTATTCAGGTTATTATTTCTAAACTACTATGACTGCTCTTACATAAAAAGCATAATCCTGATATGCTGTGAACTAAGACATGAAACTGATTCCATTTAATCGTTGTTATTGTTGTTATTTGTTGCATAGGTTTTGGGGTGGGTTTCTGACGCATGACACATCCAGCTGTGCAAGAAGGCTCAGTAATCTTAGGACATAAGGTACTACTGGGGGAGAGCTAAGTTGTCAGAATTGCACCCTTAATGGCTGTATGTACCAGACAAAGTAGCTTGACTTTAAATTATATTTAGTATTGCTTACAGATAAGTGCTGATAAGATCCTTTGTATGAAAAGTCTTTATGAGGTATTATCCATTACATGTTTCATTTGATCATTTTTTTTAAGTGCTGCTTTAACTTTTATGCCCTGTGACAGGCCTATTATTGTTCTAACAATTCAATAGGTAGATACATTAAATGCTGTAAAATAAATATAGTTTATCACTTAATCCTATACCTAAACAAGGTTTTGGGTTGGAAATGTTTTCAAAATTGATCAAGGACATTTATCAACTCAGACTCCAGACTTCTGCACTAGTTCCTGGCATAACGAAAGATGAATATGGAGGTGGTGGTCGGGGAAATACTAAAAGCAGTGTGTTGCTTGCCTAGGTATGAAAATGGGAATCATTTGCAGGGCTGCATTTGAAAAATAAAATTGGAACAGTGAAGCATAGCTATCTGACAGTGGAAGCACAAGCTGAAAGCTTAAGGAGTATAGATGCTGCTAATATTCAGGTAAATGCTCTAGGCTGTTTTCCTGGTTTTGAAAGCTGGTGCAAAACCAATTTCAGCAATGCAGTCAGTATACCGGGTATTCTATTTGTTTAATTTTTGAGACTGCCTTGACAACAGTGGGGTGGCTGACCCTTAATGGCAGCAATTTATTTTCCTTTAATTTGACTATGGTGGGTCTTTACTGTGGCTCTAATCAGTAGCAGGGCATTACATCTTCATGTGGGTCTAATTCAGAGTTTCTGGGTGGTTATTCTGAAGAATGTAATTCCAAATAGTTGATGAGCACTTAAGTGCTGCTCACAGCCTAGCAGAGCCAAAATAAAATCTGTTGTTGTAATCTGGGCCTTTTTTCTTTTGAAAACAACCCCCTTCAAAAGAGATTTCACCATCTACTTTTGTTACTTTTGGCTTTTCCAGTTTATCTTCAGTCAGCTTGGCTGATCTATTTCTTTCTCCTTCGCCTTGTCTGTTCCCTCCCAACATCCAAAGCACAAACTGTATCAGTGCTGTGACAAAGGGTGGGTTGCACCTTCTCCACAGCATTCAGATATTTTCTTCATGGCTCTCCGTGTGAAGTCCACCTTCCCCCTTTCTTTCTTGAGAGCTGTGTACTCGTAGGCCTTCAGCTTGCTGTAATAGTCTGAGAATTTGTTGTAGAGAATGGAGATGGGCATGCCATTCAGGATTATTCCAAATGCAATGCAAAGGAAAGCAAACAGGCGGCCAAGGTGAGTTTCTGGACACATGTCTCCGTATCCCACTGTAGAGATGCTGACCTACAGGCAAACCAACATTCAGCTTATTAGCTGAGAAGAAACATAAAACCAGATATGTTCAGGGATCAGGGACAATTTTAAAGTTAGTGGTTTTGCACTTTGCATCATAGATGTGAAATACTCTCTGCTGCCTTTTTTTCTGTACCATCCATCTTATATAAAAATCCCTAATTAAAAAAGAATCCCTCTCATGCAGTAAAGAAAGACAACAGTGCAGTTTGACACCATTCAGGAGGATTTTTAACAGCTTTGTCCTGCAGAGGGAATTTCCAAACAATTGCCACTGACCAGCCTGTCCAGAAGGTGGATTTGCTCGGCTGTGGTGTGTGGATAGAGATGGCTCCCTGACTGCGCAAATGCAGTGATAACTGCAGCCCTGCTCCCTCATCATGTCACTTGGAACAGATGCCCTGTGTCTAAATCCAGTGTGCTTATAAAACCCGGTATTTTGGGACTTATTCTGTGGATTGTATTTTGAGTATTATCTTTGTCATATATATTTTAGGAACTAATGAAAAACACATGAAAAGCTTCAGCTAATTGTGAAATATATTTTTATAATGTTTGCACTATAGGAAGAAGTGACCCAGGACTTTGAAGTTTCTAGATAAAATCCCCTTTAATGGTTACCTACCTACAAGGAGCTGTGGAAAAAACAAAGATCTTTCTCTGTTGCCTGGAAGTTTTTGATCGCAGCGTATGCTCGCAACATATATATTTATAGTGCTAAATTGTTTGATCTTCCTGCCCAGCTGTATGTCAGAAGTTCCAAAAGTAAGGTGTACGTGTGCCTTCAGCAGGGAATATTCCTGTTTGTTTTAGCTGACAGGTACACAGGTGGGAAATTTTTGCTTAATTCTCCTTTGAAGCAGGGTTTGGGGGTTGTTTAAAATGTTTTTTTGTGGGAGTGATGGTATTTAGTGTATCTGCTTTATATGAATCTGTACATTTTGCCATCACATTGTCTACATAGTTTCACAGACTTTTTTCTCCTCAGCCATCAGCATTTTCTCTTTTTAGCCTATAGAAGTATGAAGGAACTGTGTTTTATATGGACCCGGTGCTATACCAAGTACTGCAATACTTTCTTTGTAAAATTTAGTTTCAAAAATTCATGGATGTTTGCTTATGGGGATGCTACATATGAATGATATAATCCCAAACAGTCAGCATAAAATAACTCCTAATTTAAATACTTCCACTGCACAAATCTTGATTGTTTATAATTTTTACATTTAGTAAATATAACTTATTTTTCTCTGGCAGGTAAAACTTGCAGGCTTCTGCCATCTGGCACTTCCTAGTCTGTGCAAGGGATCGTTTTCAACCAATGAATTTTATTTAATTTTTTTCACAGTATCTCCATACACTGTGTGTATCTGTGAAACAATAATTTAAAACTTTGGCAGAAATAAACCACAGGCAGTAGGACTTTCACTGTAGTGCCCTTGTGGCTTTAGCACTGAAATAAGTCTTTGGAAGGTCATGGTGTGCAGCCTGCCATCCTCTAAAATGTTAAATAAAATGTTATTTCAAATGAAGAAAGCATTAGGGTACAGGAGACAGCACTGGGTAAGCACATTTGTAGGATGCACCTGGTGCTTCCTGTGGAATAAAAAGGATTAATCACTTGGTTTAGTGGAAATTAAGTCACTGGATTTGAATGATAATACAGGATAAATATCTCAAAAAATAAATACTGAGATGAAGGCAAGATGTTTATTTCTACCAGCCAGGACAAAACCATTATCCTGTGATAAGGTTCTGTTCCACTGGCATAGTCTTCTACATTGCCTGTGACAGTTTGGGAGGGATACTTCTCCTCCTGTGTGTGTGAGACCATGAACACTGTTGGATTTTAATGAAATTTGAGTGATCTAGATATTTGAGTGATCTAGATATTTTAATTTTCACTTTTAAAGAATGAATAGGCTTTAAAAAGAGTTGTACGCCTTGGAATTGCAAAGTGCATGCTACAGCTCCTCTTTTGGAGACACTTGCTTAGCTAAATAGGCCTTTTTCATGCTGTCATAGTCTTATAGGTTTCTTAAGAATATCTAGAAGATTATGGTGTCACCAGCTTGCAGAAATAAGCCCTGAAGATTTTGCATCTATTCTGCATGTTCAGAAAACAAAATATAAGGCTAATGTCTTTATTCTAGTAATGTATGAAGCATGAATTTTTTCATAACCTGTGTATATCACTTAAAGATGACCTGTGAAGGTCACATTACAGGAGCCTTTCCTTTATTCACTGATTTTTCCTTTCTTCCCATGCCCCAGCTTAAAAGATATTCAGCACATGTGCATATGCATGTACATATATAAATGTCTATGTGTGTCTGTAGGGCCAGTTTTTCTGCCATGCGCTGAATCACTACAAATATATATGGGAAACCACCACATCTCATCAGCCGTCTCTGAACTAGAAATGAAGGCCATGGGCTCCCAGGGCTGCTGGCCAGGAGAAGCAACCTTAGATACGTTGGGGTTGCTGTCCTGTGGGCCCCATACGCAGCTCGGTGCATCCAGTGCCCATGCTGATCAACCAGCATGAGAAGATCTTCTGACTCCTTTCCAGTCCATTATTTGCATGGGCCTGCTTCGCCAGGGAAGCGACTGGGACATAGCCAGCCCCATAGCCATGCCCAGGGGTCAGAAGTGTTCCTGGGGCTCTGCCATAAACATGGATTATGGAGGCCAGCATCAGCTGCTGCAAAATGAAATGAACGTGATGACAGACTAGAACAAGCCTTAGAGTTATGTACAGCCAAGATATGGACCCTTTGCCTTCTCTCAGCACCTGCAACACCTAGCTACCCTCTGATTTGATCCAGGCTGCTACAGATACACACATCTTCTGCAGCATAACAGAGCTGTTGTTTTCCATCTCTGAAATGTTGCAGGCAGCAGCACAGGCAGCGATCAACCTCCCCCTCTCCCCAATGCCCTCGATAAAACTACCCCCCTCCCTGCCAAAACATTGCTGTAAAAATGATAATTATGAAACTGCCATACTTGTGCATGAAGATTATCTGTTAAGCATTTACTTACTGCCTGCAACTCCCTCTCCATTGTCTGCGAGTCTTGATAAACCCAGAAGAGTTTCTTTTGTCTTCACAGCTCACCTTGAAGGATATAACTATCATTTTGATCTCACAATAGTTTGAGAAGTATTGGTTAGCCTTCTATAACTGAATGTATGTCCATCCTGGGGTGTTAATGTAATCCAAGTCTGGAGTTGAACTGCTTCCTGACCCCTTTAGAGGTGAATTCCGAGTTTGGGATGCTAGGAGAGTTCTGCCAGGACATTGCCAGAGCCAGGATGCATTTAAGCAAGGTGGAGGACTTTAAACTCCCACAGCTCTGTGTTCCCAGCTAAATCTTCATGCCCCTGAAAGATGTGAACCCAACAGCCTAGAAAATGCTGCCTCAAAACCACCCCTCCACATAACACAGTATAGTACAGGTCAGTGATAGCTCAGACCTCTCAAGGAGATGTGCCCAAATGCCTTAGAGCACTAACCCAGCGGCAGTCTCTAGAAATGAGGTCATTCTGTCTTCATTTCTGAGGCTTGTCAGCTGAAACTTGGCCAGTTACCCTCACTCCAAGTGCTTGGGATGGGACTAAAATCACACTCTTTCTGGCAGAGGCTGCAAAAAAAGATTCAAGGTGACATTAACCAGCTCTCAGTACTGACTGATGTGGGATTCAAACGGGTGACCCAGATGTAGAAGGCAGTTTATCCCATTATCAACCGCTTGAGCCATTCTGCTTCTTTTTGTATTTATTCCTCTGGAAGTCTGGCACGGTATAAATAACTGCCAATGTTTTGTGTGTGTGCAGACATGCACCTTAAATGTGCCACCTAAGGAACAGAACACAATCTCTTGTGGAGAACAACTGTTGGTCCTAATGCATTTTTAATGGCTGGAGCTCTGGGACAGCTTTGGCTTTGCAAGTTTGAGTGACCAGCCTATAGTTTATAGACTGTGTCTTATCATCTTGCAGTTGTATGATGGGTCACAGTACATGTCCAAAAAGAACAAGAATTAAAATCCTGTGTCCACCTGCAACCAGCTAGCAACCAGATGCAAGCTTTTTTTTTTTTTTTTTGCCTTTTTTTTGTTTTGGTAACACTAAAAATGGGATTAAATGGGGAAATGCTTTTCTTTCCTCTCTCTTTGCCCACTTCTTCTATGAAAGTGCAAGTACTGTCTGCATTTGGTTGGACAGTAATTTCAACACTGTCTGCCTGATTAAGCCTTGATTTAAGCTTACAACAGAGGTGAATGAGTGCACGTGTGTGTGCGTGTGAGTGAGTGCGTATGTCCTGTAAGCTCAGAATTCAGAGCAGATGTTCACTGATCTGAGCCTGCTGTTTTCAAGACTGTCAGGGACTCTAGCAAGGAAGGGGAGGGGAAGGGAAAGAGGGTCTCTGGCTACCCAGCAAGGTGAGATATGTTTACTTACGGCAGCCCACCACCAAGCATGGGGGATGCTGGTGAAGTTGGTACTGGAGACATCATGCTCCACTGTGTAGACCATGGCAGAGAAGGCGAAGATGCCCATGGCAATGAAGAGCAAAAGGCAGCCCACCTGCTGGTAGCACTGACGCAAGGTAAAGCCAAAGGCACGCAGCCCTGTGGAGTGGCGGGCCAGCTTGAGGATGCGGAAGATGCGCATGAGGCGCATGATGCGAAGCACTTGTCCCACCTTGCCCACCCGTCCCACCTTCTCGATATCGTGTTCATGCTGAGAGCCACGACCGCGGGGCTGGTCATCATCAGCAAAGCATTCGAGCAGCAGCTGCAGGTAGAGGGGCAGGATGGCAATGAGGTCTACTGCATTAAGGGCGCTGCTGGCAAAGCGGCGCAGGTCTGGGGTAGAGACCAAGCGCAGCAGGTACTCCAGTGTGAAGAACGCGATGCACAGGGTCTCAATGTGCTCCAAGACAGGCCGGCTCTCCCCACTCTTCCGGTCTACCTGCTGCATCTCCTCCACTGTGTTGAGTGCCAGGGCCACCACAGAGATGAGCACGAAGAAGCTGGAGGCTACTGCCATCACCTTGGCAGTGACAGAGGAGAAGGGCTTCTCCATAAGGTTCCAGAGACGCCAGCGCTGGGGACCATAGTAGCGCATGTGGTGGAAGAGCTGCTCATTCTCCTGAGCCTCTGCCTGGGAGCGCAGCTCGCGCTGGACCTTCAGCTGCTCGCTCAGTTCGTCACGGCGCTCCTCGAAGCAGATGCGGCAACAGCGAGGTGTGTATTTCAGCCGCACACCCCAGTAGCTCAGCTCCTCCAGGAAGCTACGGGGGCACAGCTCGTCCCGCACACGCAGCACCCCCGAGGCGTAGAAGTTGTACACCAGCTGGAAGACGGCCGGGTCCCGGTCAAAAAAATACTCATCTACCTGGGCAGCATAGTCATCACACAGGCCCAGCTGGCAGCCACGGTCAGTGGAGGTAGCCAGGCGGCCCAGGCGGGTCTTGGGATAGATGGCCACTGCCTGGTAGGTGAGGCGGTAGCTTTGGCCGCCGACGTTGATGTTCAGCACGGACGAAGTGGAAGCTGTGGCCGGGGCTCCAGAGGAAAGGGCAGGGGAGCAAGGAATGGATGACGAGGGCTTGTTTTCTCCCTCAAATGTGTCTCCATTTGGCCATTTTCTTTGTTCTTTCTCTTCCTCTTCCTCATCTTCATCGTCCACATAATAGTTGTAATTCCCCTCAGGTCCCAGGAGCAGTAGAGGCTGGGAGTTCAATGGAGCAGTAGCAGAAAACTCACTCCGCTTGTCTACATGCATGCCTTTGTTATCCTTCCCCTTGTCGGGCTGCGGGAGGACATTTGGTGCTTCCCTCTCTCTGCCTTTATGTTTTAGGAAAGGAAACTGTCGCTGCATGTTGAACTGCAACATCCTATTTTTCCTTACTCTTTTCCCTTCTTTGCATTCACCTGATCAAGGAATTAACACAGTCCTTTCCAACACTACAAAGGCTGACAATCCTGTTTTCTTCTCTCTTTATCTTGGTAGTATCACGCACAGCAGCTGTTTTGCATTTTTCTCCCTGCTAGCCACCACTCCAGTTGTTGTGAAAGCTCTGTGTGGGATATAGACACATGAAGACTGCTGTTGACCATTTTAATCTTGCTGACAGGGAAGATCTGAGTGCTTAGAGAAGGGGATTTAAGGGCTATTATCCTGTTCCAGCCTCATCTCCCTCAGGCTGTGACGTGAATGATTATGGATCCATAAATCTATGAAAAATCAGTAGGGGAAAAAAACCCCTAAAGTTTTATTGCTAATAAAAACCATACATTTTCCTAATTCAAGTATATATGGATTAAAATCTCAAAAATGAAAATGTATGAGGGGCAGAGGGGGGAAGAGGGGGAGAGAGAGAGAGAACGTTACAGATTTCTTTCATCCACATAAGTATAGTGTGTCTTGGTTTTCTTTAATGAAAATAATGAATAATTGATATGCAGATAGAGGGTAGGAATTCACTACAGTAGTTCTTAAAATGTTTTCCAAAGGTGAGCAAATAAAAGTCATCCCTTTTTATTCGCAGTTAGAATACCTCCATCTGGTTAAGGGCTGAGGGAAGTCACAGTCTGTGCCAGAAGCTTTGGCTGTGCTCTGGGAACGCAGGTCTCATGCTCCTCTGGACACAGTGGAAATGAAGGACAGGGGTGTGAAGGGGTTTCCAGCACACCACTTCAAACTCTTCATGAGCTGCTTAGAAACAGAATAAAGCCACTCTTGTTTCTCTTGCAGGGCATGTTTAATAGCATAAATCCTCACTAGGTACCTAGCAGGACAGGAGAGATGCTTTCTCTTTGTTTTGATGGAGGTTTCATCCTCACCCCCGGTTGAGCTGGCGCAAGCATCTCCAGTAACAATGAGCATCCTGAAAGCCAGGTTACTTCCCCTTGTCACTGGGAGCACTTCAGCTGAGCTAGAGCTCCTGTAAAGCAGAGGATACACACAATAAAGGGATGGCTCCTTCAGTATGCTCTTAGCCCCTGAGTTACAGCTTCTTAACACCAGGTCATTATTCCACCTGTATCCAGGCTGGTGCAGGAAGGGACAAGGTACTAGAAAATTGCTAGCTTTGGCAATATCCTCACTGGTCTGGAAGGCCTTCCATCTGCAATCCTGTAACCTGCCTTCCACTCGCAGCTCCCTACCCTTTCACACAAGCTGCTGGGACAGTGTATCCCAGAGCCCCTGCAGCAGTATTTTTCCTTTGCTGTCCTCAAGCTCCTGTTCTTGTGTCATTAACCTCATGGTCTTGCACCTGCAAACCCCAATATTGTTGTTTTGTGGTGTCCCATGTGAAACAATTTCCGTTACCGTGAGAACCACCCCTTTTTTTTCCCCTTTTCCCTACCCCTCGTTGTAACTTTTATATTTACTAGCTCTTGACAAACAGGAAGACATCATAGCTGAGCATTTTGCAATACTTTTGTTCTCAGGCTGCATCCTAATGGGTGCATCACATTGAATAGTTTCTTCAGGTCACACTGTTTAAGGCCTGGATTATTGGCAATTCATATTTAGCTGAGCTTGAAAGTGTTTTGTTTCATGAATTTGTCTCCACTGCCCATTCTCTTTCTTGATGCAAAAAAGGCAAGGCCCCGTTAATAGGGATTGTCAGTGCCTAATTACAGATACCAATCTGCTTTGCAGTTTGCTTCGAACATTAAACCATGCTGTAGTGAGTCCTTTGTTAGCAACCTTAACACAAATTAATGTCCAATTTCAAGGCTGTTTCTTTCTCCTAAGCAAACTATTCAGACATAAGAAAAAAAAAAATAGTCTGCAATGCCACCATTTTAGTACGGAAAACTCTTGAATGTTTCTTAATCAAGATTCAGGCTAGACTATAATCATATTCCTCTTGCCAGCCTCCACTATAGCATTTCATTTTGCTCTTTGTCAGGCTCCCTGGTCTCACTTCTGAGAAGTATCCAGTAAGGCTTATTGCTCACTACTCAAGAGATCATTTCTCACACCATACTGCAGTAGCAGAAGCTTCTACAGGGTAAACTTCATGACGGTCAGATGCCAATACCTCATGCACCTGGACTAAGATCTTGGACATCACTACTATGCAAAGCAAGAAAGATTGCTAGCTTCGCTTCTGCTCAGACTGATCGCTTTGACCTAGATATTCTTGGGAATGTAGCTCTCAGGCACCTGGTACACTCTGCTCAAACTTGCCTCTAACTGACAAAATAGGTAAAATAAAATTGCTTTATTTATGTTCTTTACTTTGGGGTGAGACTTCGTTCTGAGCTGCTAGACTCTCAGCCTAGATAAGAAAATGAAGTGACCAGAGAAGACTTTTTTGTCAGTCAGTGACAAAATAGTCAGTGTGCTACTTATCTTCATAAGTGTCATTAACAAGAATTGCATAACATCTTCTTGTATGAGGAAGAGCAAACTTCAGGCTGCTGAAGGAGCTAGTTAGTAAGGTCCCCTGGGAATCTGCTTTTGAAGGTATCGGGGTCCATGAACGCTGGTCACTTTTTAAGAGCTATCTCTTAAGAGCACAGGAGCAGGCAATTCCAAAGTATTGGAAGTCAAGGAAGTGGGGCAGAAGGCTGGCTTGGCAGAGCAGGGATCTTCTTCTAGAACTTAGGCAAAAACAGAAAATGTACGGACATTGGAAGCAAGCACAGGCGACATGGGAGGACAGAGATGCTGCTCACCACTGTAGGGAGAAAATTTGTGTGGCCGAAGCTTGATTAGAGTTCAAGCTGGCCGGCACTGTAAAGGACAACAAAAAGGGCTTTTTTAAATAAGTTAACAGCAAAAGGAGGTTCAGCGATAACATTGGTCCGTTACTTGATGAGGTCGTAGGGACACGCAGGTCTCACAAATAGGGACGTAGACAAAGCAGAGAAGTATAACACCTTCTTTGCCTCTGTCTTCAACACCGATGACGGGCCCTGAGGCCCCCAGAGCCCTGTGTTGGAAGACCGTGACTGGGGGCATGATAAACTCGGAGCTGACCTTGAACTTGTTCAAGACTTGCTGCTCCAGCTGGTTGCACATAAGTCTATGGGGCCCAACGGGATTCACCCCAGGGTACTGAAAGAGCTGGCTGAAGTTATTGCGGGACGTCTCTCCATTATTTTTCAATGGTCTTGGGCATCTGGAGAGGTCCCAGTCAACTGGAAGCTGGCAAATGTTGTCCCAGTTTTCAAGAAGGGTAAGAAGGAAGACCCTGGTAATTACAGGCCTGTCAGTCTCACTTCAGTGCCTGCTAAAATTATGGAGAAGGTTATTCGGAGAGTTACTGAAAAACACTTGAGAGACAACACAGTCATTGGTCATACCCAGCACAGGTTCATGAGGGGAAAGTCCTGCTTAACCAACTTAATTTCCTTTTATGACAAGGTCACCCATCTAGTTGACCAAGGGGAGCCAGTAGATGTGGGATTTTTTTTATTTTAGCAAAGCTTTTGATACTACCTCTTCCAGTATCCTGCTGGACAGAATGTCCAGAACACAGCTAGACAAGTCCATAATACATTTGGTGAGCAATTGGCTGACGGGTTGGGCTCAAAGAGTTTTAGTAAATGGGGTTACATCAGGCTGGTGGCCAGTCACCAGTGGGGCTCCCCAGGGCTCAATTTTAGGGCCAGTGCTCTTTAATGTTTTTATAAATTATCTGGATACAGGAATCGAATACATTAAGTATATTTGCCAATGATAGTAAACTAGGAAGAGCTGTGGACTCCCTCGAGGGTAGAGAGACCTTACAGAGAAATCTGGATAGACTAGAGAGCTGGGCAATCACCAACCATATGAAATTTAACAAAAGCAAGTGCAGGATTCTCCACCAGGGATGGGATAATCCTGGTTATACGTACAAACTGGAGGAGAGGCTGGAGAGGAGCCCTGTGGAAAGAGATCTGGGGGTTTGGGTTAACGGCAAGTTGAATATGAGTCAACAGTGTGCCCTGGCAGCCAAAAGGGCCAACCGCATCCTGGGGTGCATCAAGCACAGCATAGCCAGCCAGTCGAAGGTGATTGTCCCCCTCTACACTGCACTGGTGCGGCTCCACCTCGAGTACTGTGTGCAGTTTCGGGCACCTCAATATAAGGATATCAAAATATTAGTGTGTCCAGAGGATGGTGACCAAGATGGTGAAAGACCTCAAGGGCAAGACTTACAAGGAGTGGCTGAGGTCACTTGGTTTGCTCAGCTTGGAGAAGAGAAGGCCGAAGGGTAACCTCATCACAGTCTACAACTCCCTCAAGGGGGACAGCGGAGGGGGATGTGCTGATCTCCTCTCTCTGGTGACCAGTGATAGGACACGTGGAAATGGAATGAAGCTGTGTTGGGGAAGTTCAGAATGGGCATTAGGAAAAGATTCTTCACTGAGAGGGTGGCGGGTCACTGGAACAGGCTTCCTAGGGAAGTGGTCATGGCACCAAGCTTGTCAGAGTTCAAGAAGCCTCTGGACGACGCCGTTAGTCATATAGTTTAGTTTCAGGGAGTCCTGCAAGGAGCAGGGAGTTGGACTCGACAATCCTTATGGATCCCTTCCAACTTGAGATTTCTATGATTCTGTGATTCTATGGGTAGAAGAAGAAACGTGAAAACCTGGCAGTCAGTAACAGTGGAGAATGCTGTCCAATCAACCAGATATAGTGCTGTAGATACCGACTTCCTGAGAACAGTATTTTCACAAGAGAAAACTATAATTGAAATGGAAGAGGGTCATGAGAAGATGAGTCTTTGCAAGTCTTCATCTTAAGGAGTGCTGACTTTTCCCAGGATAGGGGACTGTATAACTGCAATGTTTTTTCGCTGAGCAAATCAGCTTCAGAGTTGAGTATTCTTGCTTTGTCTTTGTTAAAAAAAAAGAGAAATTTTTAACTAAAATTACCTTAAAGAATTTATATGGCTCTGTAAGGCCTCAGTGGATTATTTCCTACCTCACTAGAGGAACTGTTCATAGATTAGTAGTTTTTTAAGGTCGGGAAAGGCCTGTAAGATCATCTATTCTGACCTACTTGAACAATGATCCTAGAATTTCACTCAGTAATTCTGCCATTGTGCTAAAAAGTGTAGCTCAAACTACTTTAACATGTTGGAGACTTGAAATAACATGCTCAGCTATCTGTAGGGAGTTGCACTGAAAAATTACATGGGGGTTTGTTTCAAAGGTTGCAGCCAGGCTCTTTCATTAACCTTCAGTGACCTCTCAAGGTATGTTGACAATGTGGAAAATACTGCTAATGGTGATTATTAATAACATAATAATTATTGATGTCCTGTTTATCATATTAGGGCACTCAAAAAACATTATAGGGCTGAAGGTAGACTGACTGGTTGCAGTGTCTGCTAAAACTGTGAGGGTCACTCAGGGAGTAGGAGAATTAGGATTCTGTTCTGTCTGCCTCTCCACACACCAGTTCTTTATAAAGACTGATTGTCAAAAAAAAACCCAAACAAAACCCCCCTGAGCTAGAACTTTGCCAAAATACCAGATCTGCTCAGAGCTGAAAAAACCTTCACTCTACCCTTCATCTCCACCCAGCTCCATTAGTTAGACTCAAATGCAAGCAGCAGTGAGCAAGAGGATCCTTCCTGCTCTGTGATTTCAGGCATCTTTGCACCCTACCACCCTGGCAGACTTTCTCAGCCCTCAGAGTGCCATGCTGCTGCTGAACAAATGCTTCCCTGCTTGTTGCTTTCTCTATTTCTGTTTTTTTTCCACTTGCCAACTCTGCTACTGCAGCCACCCAGAGGGTGCTTAGACAGGGCAGACTGAGTGGGAAGAGAGGACGATTGAGGGGTGGACTAATCAGTGTCACCCAGCCACTCACGTCTCTTCCTGCTCACAGGTTACAGTGGAGCTCATGTGCCTGTGCAATCCCCTGCCTCCACACATCAGTGTTGCCTGCACCTACAAGGAAAGAGAACACAGAGAGAGAACCAGCTCCAGACGTAGGCAGAGGGACAGGCTGCAAAACCTGACTGGGGTTAAGTTGGCAGCTTGGTACCTGAGCAGTTAGGCTGTGTCAACCAAGGCAACAGCAGTGATGTATGTCCAAGGGGTGTACCTGATGGCTGCAGCAATGTACATGAGCCCAGGGACCTAGGACAAGCTACGTGAGCTACCATCGCTGACTGTGTATCAATGTATCCTTGTCAGTATCTCTTTCCACCTATGCCACTCCATGCTATCTCTTCCCTTTCCCAGTGAACTTCTGCTGATGGTTGCAAATTGCAGCTTTTTAAACAGATAAACCCACAATGTTTACTGTAGCTGGTCCCTAGATGCTTTTGCAGGGAAATATCCCTGTCATGATGTCACCTAAAAGCATACTCAGGCAGAATTACCTGCAAGGAGCACAGCAGGAGCTAGTCAGCCAAAGTCCAGAGCAACTTACCCCAGCTGTTAAACCTGCATCATGTGAGGTGCATTGGCATCTATGTATGTACCAGCTCTTACTAGGCACTAGGCACATTCAAGGTATGATTCTGACTACACAGCTGAAAACACTCTGAATTCTGCCCTAAACTGCACGTTTGAAGCTATCAGAAGACTACAAGGAGTATTTTTATACAGATGGTGTTAAAGAATAGCAGAATAAAATGCTATTCTTTTGATAAATATGAAAGGATTATAACTAGCAGGGGGTAGGAAGAGCGCAAATCTCTGGGCAGCAACAATAAATGATATTGTAATGGATTGATGCCTGTTCTATTAAATCTTGAGCCCAACCGTGTGTTGTTTGAGGGCTATGGTTTGGCTACGATACTGAAATGAACTGTGAGAGGGAAAGCCAGAAAATATTGATTCACTATTTTGAAGAAGCCACGCTGTAACAAGAGATGAAGTGAGGCGTAGGAGACGTGGAGGATCAGACAGAGAAAGCAAGCCCCATTTTTCCCTGTGTTTTGACTCTATGTGCAATCCAAGGAGTTTAGCCCGTGCAGTCCCTGAGAGATAAAAAGAGACCAAGATCCACGATCCTGGATTGTTTTGTCTTAATTTGGATCTGCTTCAGGCAACTGCTATACAGCAGCCACTACATGAAAGAAGAAAGAGGAGGGTCTTCAGAAGATGACATGCACATGCAAGCTAGCTTTTCTCTGGAATCCCAGCAAGAGGCAAGCCAGTCTTTGCGTAGGCATGGATAGCAGTAAGAGAGCAGCGCTAGTAATCTATGCAGGCAATGGGTCACCTCACACACGTATATAGACACCGACACAATGAGGGGAGAGATACCATAGTGAATCAAAGGCTGCCAGTGACAGGATATATGGGCATAAAACACTCTTACACTTAGGAAAAGAAAACAGGCATTGCCTCTCTGCATACCAGGTATCTCCCAACCCGTGCAAGAGCTAGCTAGTCCCACAGTGGGCAGGAAGGAGCTAATATGGAAAACAGGGTAGCATAAACATTAGATAGGATTAAACCATACTGCAGAGAGGGTCCCCAAATAGTCTTGGGTGTACTTTTTATGATCTGAATGCACATGAGCCTGAGGGTGCAGACACGGCCAAAGTTACCAAGGTATATGAGATCAATAGGCACCAGCTGAGCCATGGAGACTGTACGCAAGCTCTGAACCCACAGCAAATGCAAAATAATGCAACTTTCACTTAGCCCTCTTGCATTGCAAGCTGAAGTAAATTCAATGCCTTGTGTTTGCTACATGCTATGGGTACGGACAAAGAGACCACAGCTCTGCTTACGTGGAATGACTTGCTAAACTGTGGGGATCTGCCCATGAGCCTGAGTCTTAACATGCTCAACAGTGATACCTGTGATGTTCAGCAGGCTACATATCCAGAAATAGCTATGTGCCTGGTGGTTTATGAGAGTAGACAAACTGTGGGGAAATAGATATATCTAGCATGTGCTTCAGCAAGTCAATGCAAACAGTCAGTAGCAAACATGCATATGAAAAAAAGACACACAAAAAAAGAACAGTACCATATTCCTCTAGCTTACCCTTTTTACAGGTGGGATGCTGAAGAACTAAGTGATTTAACCTGGAAACAAGCAGCAGAAGAATCAACCAGTATTTTCTGTGTTGCATATTGCTGGGCTTTCCACTGGGCCTTGCTTACTGTATGCAGTGGCTCATTCACAAACATTAGCAGCTCTTCAGACACAGGCAGCTGGTCCCAGCCATGCAGTGAATACAAACAAACATTAAAAAGCACACAACAGCAGCAGCAAGAACAAATTTTACTTAATGAGTGGGAATGAATATCAGCTGTATGTAGAGAAGCTGGAAATACGCTGGAAGCATAGGTCAAACCATGACAGTAACACAAGTCTAAGGGTGTGGGAGGGGTGGCCTGTGCAATTGACAGGCTTTATGTTTTCTGAGCATTACACTTTTATGGGAATAAGCACTTTTCTTGCTGACAGAGTTCAGCTGCCAGTTTTGCTTTGAGAATTTGTTTTGTACTGCTAAAAGAGAGAAAGTATGGACACACATACAAAGTGTTTGCACTTCCTCTCTCTCCCAGGAATTTACTCTTGTGGGTTTTTTCTTGTTTTGCTGTTTTCTTATGTATGAGAAAGGCACTTTTGACTGGCAGCATACACTGCTTTTCTTTTTTTAATGTGGAAGGACCCTGCACAAACAATAGTGCCACTACACCTAGCAAAGACCATCTAAACCTCAATAGTGATAAAGTCAGAAAGTGGAAGCCATAGATGAAAGTCTGTCGTGAGGAACAGCAGTCCCTCGGTTCACACAGCCATTCCTGGCCTGCTGAACAGCATGGCATGCATTCCCTTTTCAGACTTCAGCATCCCGCGGTGGGCTGGACACCCACCTGTCCCATGAAACACAAAGAGCCTCCTGAGTCTGTAAGCTGCATCATCCTGGTACTGTTCCAGTCAACACTTCCTCCCTTTTCCCTGTTTGAATTCCATCCCTAGCAAGAACCAGCCACCCAGGTCACAAATCTCAACCTGACATAGTTTATGATGATCCATATGTCAGGATCCTGAAAAAAAAAAAAAAAAAAAAAAGACAAAATAAAGAGGTACATTCAACCTTGGATTCCTTTTGGTGGTATAATGGTGAGTTGTGTTGGACTGAGTCACACGGCGATCTGATAGAGGCCATGGCCTCTGGGTAGGCATTCCTCATGATTTATGCATTCTGTCACACACCGTGCTGAGAACTGCTGATTCTTTACGTAGACGTTACTGAAACAAGCTAGCAACAGGAAAAAAGACAATTCATTCATGCATGTTGCATGCAACAGGACCACACAGACTTGGAAAGGGCTTAATGCAAGGCATGTATCCAGGAATATTTTTCAAGACCACTGACAGTCTTCTCCAAGTTCTGTCCCTTGACAAACATGTCCGTTGTCGTAACTTTTTTTGATCGTTCCTTCTTCTTGTTTCCTTGGGTGTGACTGCCCCTCCTGAGCCTTTCCTATCCCAGTACTCCAAGCAATAGTAAATTAGCACAGCTCACCTGTCTTCTGAACCTTTGCTTGCTGCTTTGCAGCTGAATTACCCTCATGTGCAGGTCTCATGCTATGCTGCATCCCAAATCTGAAAGAACAGCCTGGCATCTGCCAGGTCTGTAGCAGACAAAGATGTACGTCCTCCACCTCAGTGTACTTACAGGCATATCCAGCTTCACACCAGAGCCTGAGCATTACCTCTGAGGAGGGGAGAAGGGGTGCCACACTCCTTGAAGTGAATTTTCCGACCCCATACTTCTAAGTCGTAATCCATAGTGGATTTTCTAAGGCTGTGCTATTGTGAAATTTTGTTTGCTTCACGCATAAGCATGTCACACCTCTCCCTGTCAGTTTGGGACTGCAGCTGTGTGGCCTCTGCTTTTCTGACATTTATTTCGAGAGCTGGTTCTTGCTTCCTTCTCTGCCCACATTGTATCTGCATTGTACTACCTTGGTCCTGTCTGTCTGCCTGCTTCACAGCAGCAGCTCCTTCTATAAAATCAGTGACACCAGCACTCTTCAGTTTTGAGCAATCTGTATATATACCTCATGAAGACTTTCCTATCCACAGCATGCTGGAGGGCTCATCTCTTAGTTTCATTATGAGAGTTTAATACACTCTTTTACTATGAAGTTCATGGTGTTCTGCATTTAGCACACAAATTGAAATATTTATCTGCAAAATTATTAGTTTCCTTACACACAAGAAAGATTGGTTTAAAATAAACAAGCTACTTCTGGAACTTTTCAGAGGAAATTAGATAACTTCATGGAGTGGAAGAAAAGATTTCACTCCTTACTGAGATGCTTCATTCAGACCTAATTGTGATTTTAAATTCCAGGAGATATTTTCCAAACACAAACACAGATTTATAATAAAGCTTTCTATCTACAAAGTTACATACCAAAGAACCATCAGTTCAGGGGCAGAGCAAGCTTTTGCAGCCTGGATTTTAGCCAGATTTTATGTGTATATGTGTATGGTTGTACACACACATATTTATGCATATGTGTGAAAATCTGTCAGCAAGATTGCTGTCCTTACCCCAACCATATGCCATTTGTAAATCATTTTAATACAGTGAGCTTGTCAAGCATTTAATGAATATAGAGTTGAGTGGTTTTAACAGGTTATCTTTTATTCTCTCACTCTCACCACACACTGCACAGTACTGGCTTCATTTACAGGCTAAAGTTTTCTAGAGGAGAAGAACTCAGTTTCCAACTCTGTAGTCCTCTGCTGGATGCACTGCAAAACCCAAAACTTCTTTTTCTTTAGTGTTCTCAGAAATTGTCACTGTTTGGAGAGTAAACAAGACAGAGAAAAGATCTTTTGCTGATGTTGCCTCTGAAGAAATAATGAATATACCTTTGAAAATCTTCCTTTGATTTTGACTTCTGGCAAAAAAGAGGTTCTTCCCTTCTACTCCCCTACCCTCAAAGGCTGGCAAGAGAAATAAACAGGTAGAGCTGCATGACTGCAGAAGGTTTTTGAATGTGACAGAGTACCAAGTGCCTATTTAACCTAATCACTAACTTTGTCAAATATTATTTAGAAAATCATCGTAAAAATTAGTTGTTTTAGAAAATACACTGTGCTCTGCTGTTTGAAAAACAGGTCACAAATCCCAATTTAGCAACTATGAATGCTAATTTTGCTATTATGACAGGTGAATTGCATGATGCTTTATGTCAAACTGGAGTTGCTGTGTGATCTAAGACCTCTGTACACAAGATGATTATTTTCAGATTTGCTTGGAAGACAGTATTTAGCAAATATTCTGCAGAAACATGACATCATCGCTACTGAGGATAACCGTGGATTAGATCACTGAATTCACAGGTCGGGGAAAAACCAAATTTGGTGTAGCTACTTGAGGAGAGTTTCCCCATCTTTTTTTCATCAAAGGCTGATGTTTGTCCCTGTTGTTCTTTGCACCTGTTTAGAGATAGAAACCTCGATGAGAACCATGCTGCAGTGGTTCCCCTCCGCCTCCTCCACGGGCAGCATCCCCAAAGGACTGCTTTTACAGCTACATGCAAAAGTCAAAGTGGTGCCTCACTGTACCAATACTGACTTCTGCTGAATGATAGTGTCTTAGCCTGCTCCTCTCTTACTTGTCTGGGCTTGATTTACTACATACCCCTATGCACCGTTTGTGTCAGGTGAGATATTGGTATTGCAATGGCATTGCAGCAGTTTACTTCAGCCTATAATCACGCCTAATGCTTTTGAAGCACTAAAGTCTCTTTCTGGTTACCACAAGGCAGTGTAGTAGCTCAAACATGATATTAACATCAAGGTTCAGAAAAATGTTCAGAGGAGAGAGAAGAGCTCCTTGGGACTTTTTATTCTTCACTGTGATTTTGCTTCTCTTTTGTTTCTACTGAAAATCAGTCCATGCTGACATCAGGATGGCATAATATCTAAAAAATACAGCTGCTACCTGTGAAACTGGAGTTCTGTGAGAGTTCTTCAGAGCTACCACGTTAGCCTGATGTATACTGCTTCACTGTGACAGAGGATTGCAGAAATAAAGATCTAGATAGCTTAAAAAGCACTATCAGCAGACTTGCATTTTACCTCTGTAAGCAGCCTTAGAAGAGTGAAAGATAGTAAAGAAAGGTGATTCATTGTACCACCAATATGATCAGGAGTGACTTCAGGAAGTCAGAAGAAAAAGTCAGGCATAGGTGAGCTTTTCCCTGCTGCAAGTGCAAGCGAGTGGCATGAGTGGCAAGACATGGTTGCCTGGATTAGATGGGCTTCATTGCAGCTCAGACTGGGGTTGCTGAAGCTGGGGTTCAAAATGGAAGAGCTGTGTGAGGATGGCTTAGTGGAAGGAAGGAAGGAAGGAGGGAAGGAAGGAAGGAAGGAGGGAAGGAAGGGAGGGAGGGAGGGAGGAAAAAGCTTCCCCAACAAGCTGGCATGGGGTGGCCTGAGGCAGCAAAAAGGAGAATGAGAAATGCAGCTGGGGAAGTGTACAGTTCATTCACAAATGAGGGAGATTTGGGAGAAACAAGCCAGACATAACTAACTGATAATAGCTAATGTAGGACCTTGGCAGTGTAGCAAACAGTGATTTGCCTAAGTTGTCAGCACCATTGTTTGAAATCTACTTCAAGGAGCTGGAAAGCAAAGAAAAAGTGTAATTATGCTGCATGTTAAATTTTTTGATGTGGGTTTTGGTGATGCTTACAGGACCAAGGGGCTGGAGTTAATGGCCAGGAGGTCCCTTCCAGCATGATACTTAGCTTATGATTATTCAGTCATTTGTGATGGGTCAGGCACTTTCCAGAACATGCGTGTGTGATAGTTTCTTGCCTCAGAGACCATATGGTCCAATAGACATTTTCATGTCCTGTCACTCAGTGATTTCCATAATATGTACAAAAGAGCTTTCTTTCTCAGTAACTTGCTAAAATCCTCTGCTAGGACAAGTGGGTCCTGAAGGACAGTTCTCTGTCACCATTCTGCTTCACTAACTCTATTATGTTATGTCTTACTTCATTAACTGTCCTCTGTCCAATGTTTTATTTTGTTACCAGCTTAATTCTCCACTGGCTCATCAGTGTAGTTCCTATGTGCGTGTATGGCTCATCATCATCGCAAAACTTGGCTCTGTGGGGTGAAGGTGTCCAGTAGTCTGCCAGGCATAATTTAGCTATGAAAAGTGTGGGATGCCAAGCTTTAGGTAATTGTAGAGGGAGCTAAGAGTGAAGGAGAAATGATAGGGAGCAGTGGCTGCAGATCAGAAGGACCAGATGAAGCAGGGAAAGGAGACCTGAGGTAAGCTAGCACATGCTGTTACACAGGTGTATTCATCTTTAATCATTTAGTGGGGAGCGAGGCAGGCAGTGCGACAGGGGGAGATCATACTGAATCGCTCTAAGACTCAGGAGAGTGATAAAGAGGGTGTTTAAGCACAGCGCTCTCTTTGTTACACTTTCCTTTGTTTTCTGAAAGAGGAAATGATCCTTTTTGTGATTCTTTACTACTCTATGGTATAAAGACAACAAGTTGCACATAGGATTTTAGCCACTCTGGGGGACAGTGTAAGCAAGCATATCACCACTAACACAAACACATCACCATGAATGGCAGCTTTAATATCTTTGAAGTAGAGAACAAAGGGAAGAAACCTTCTTGGATTGCTCTCTTTCCTGGTTGAAAGCAGTAAGGAAGCCTACACCTGGTGACGAGAACCTGCTCAGACTCTGTGCACTGGGGGCACAGTAGTAGAAGGCAGCAGGCAGCACAGGAATGACAGTTTGCAGCCAACGGACACTGATGGACTGAACACCAAAGAACAGGGAAGATGATGAAGAAGTACCAAAACCCATCCTCATCGAAGAATCCCAGGAAATACAAAAAGCAACGTGGTTCATCCAAATTTAATTAAGATTGGAGTTTACAGCAAGAGATGAGGTAAGTAATGCATACATGGGAGAAGGCTTACAGTGGGAGTGAAATGGTTGTGATCCCTGTGATAAGGAGTAGCCACAGCTCATCATCTACCTCACATTTGCTGGCACTGTGGTGGGTTTTGTAGGCCTTGGGAAGAAAGTTTAATTTTAAAAGGATGGGAGCTGTTTAAAGAGGAAGTTGCTCTCTGAACTGTTTTCCTAGTCTATTTTTTTCTGAACCTTTGCAGAGGTAGCTTCCAGAGTTATTATTCTCTGTCCTGGCTCTTCTTCCATGTCTCCCCATTGAGACGAACCGACGTGTTCACACACAGTCTGCTGGAGGCAGGACAACGCAAGGGAGTCATAAAGCATCACAGGGCAGCTCTAAACTTGCCACACACGCACTGGAGCGACATGCTCGACTTCAAATAAAGTATTTTTCTTAGAATTAGATCACCATTTGGCTCTCTTGGTTGAGGGTCTGGCAGTTCAGATGTTCCCACTACTTTGCCACATGCTCATCTTCTTGCTCCTGTGTGTCACTGGTAGACACAGCCTCTCCCGAAGCCTGTGATGCTCCATTACAAACAGTGACCTGCATACCGTTGGGGGAACATACATTACCCCTTGGCTACCCTAGAGGATAAGAGGGGACTTGGGCATACATTACAGAGTCCTGGCTTGCCGTTTTTCTTGTGCTCAGTTACGAACTGCAGTTTGTTTTGTTTTGCTATGAACTATGCTTTAAGCTAAATCTTGATCTTAAATTAACCCAGTGATACATCTTTAGCTCAGGAATTCCTTGCACTTTCTTTTTTTCTGCTTTTTTTTCTCCTCAGATATGAGCAATTGAATACCCATCGTAGGCTGGCATAAGTCCAGAGGGACTAAACTGTAATGATCGCAGAAAAGACATTAGAGCCAATTTGGTAAGTGAAGCAGCATACAAGGAATACCATTTACTTGACTGCAGCCTAATTTGTAAGTTAAAGAAACACACACACACTCATATAATACATTTAACAACAGATGGCATAAATCAGTCTGCTTAATTTAAGTGTCCAAGTTACAAGGCACTAGGGAGGGAGTTCAGAGCGCCAGGGCCTGCGGGGCAAGCGTAGCGGGACCTGCCTCCTCAGCTGCACCACCACCACCTCCCTTCAGCAGCAACAGCGCGGGACCTGCAGGCTTCTGCTCCCCGGGGAGCAGCACCATCACGCCCCTAACCCACACCCTGCCCAAACCGCTGCTCTCGGGTGTCTCTGGGAGGCTGGTGCCAAGTTTGGGTGGCTGTCCCTGTATCCCTGAGTACCCCTCAGGGTGGGCAGGGGTAGCTTGGTCCCTAACCCAGGGTGCAAGGGGAGGACCAGCAGCAGGAGCTAGGTTAGCATGGGGGGAACAAGCTAACTAATTGAGGTGCTGTGTTAGGTAGTAATGGAAAGCAGATGGGTTAGACTGCTCCCTGAGCCTCAGCTGAATTTTAAGCACATAGAGTCCATCCTTGATTGGATTTAGGCAAGCTAAAGCTGCCCCCCCCAACTCAGCTGTGGTAGCAGAAGCAACTCTTCTGCAAGCTTGATCCTCTGTCCAAATAAACCAATGTAAATCAATATGATATTGTGCATACTAGAAGGGAATGCAGCTTTAGCTGCAGCTCTAACAAGTTATACTGATGGAAAATCTGGGATGATGGATTTTTAGTTCATTTAAGATGAATTGACACCTTGATACTCAGACAGTGTAAGAGGTACTAATAGATGTTAATAGGTCACTGACAGACAAATCGCTTTTTAGCCTTTTGCCTATGCAAGCTCCCAATGGAGTTCCACCTTAAAAACCAACGATAACAAGAAAATCCAGTGGAGGAAGGATTTAAGTACTCAGCATTACATGTTGTCTCTAGTTTGAAGTGAGTACGACGCATTCAGACTGCAGCACCCTGGGAGCTGCAGAGGTTACTTGCATGAGCAATGCAAACAGGATCCGATGGCTCATACATGCTGATAATGATGACTGACAAACCAAGAGGTGGTTTTGTGGGTTTTTTCCTGTTGTTGTGACTGGATGCCATGGTGACTGGAGGTATAAATATGCAGATGGTTTAGATGGACAGAAACATTGGCTCTTTATGGCATAAAATGTCAGTTCAGCTAAAGAATCCTCTGCACTTCAGCATAATGCTTGCACAGCACATTTATCTACCTGAGAGATCAAAATTTTATTTTTAATGAACCAGACTTCGTCTCCTGAGGAGGAGCAATACCTCATGGTTTTTAGAGCATTTCCAGGGACAACCCCATAATGTCAGAACCCCAATATATTTTGGGAGCGAAGGAGCTCCTAATAAGAGCCTTGAAAGAGAAAATCTCCCTCAGAGTAGTTTGGAACTGCAAGGTCTGGGGATTTGCTGACAGAATCTCAGCAAAGTGCTTGATAGAAATATTACACTTGTCATTTTTCTTCAGTAATGCCCTAAAGGGAAATTCCATTTATCAGGCCTGTTCACAGGAGAGTTTATGTCCTGTCTAATGAACTGAAAAAGTGGATTTGTTTCTGTATTTTAATTTGTTGTGTTAGCTGCAAAGTTAAATTATATTAATTGTTTACTGTGTTTCTGAGAGCTGGAGAACCTTAGGTAATTAATCACCCTGGAGTTATTGCTGCTTTCTGTGCGATAAGCATAATATTTAGTATGTTGATGAGACCAGACACAGTCTCACTCCCTGCCTTAGCGAATTCAGCAAGATGGTTAAAAAGCAAGACTTTGCAGTTTCCCCAGCTGTGAGCAGTAGGTGAAAACATGACTTTGTGGACAGGAAGGAAACAGCCAGCTTTGGACATGACTTGGCATGGCTGAGTTGTGGGGCAGGTCTGCATCTTGGCGATGCGGCTGAGCAAAGGCTGAGTCAGGTCGCCGGGTGTGAGGCTGAGGGTGTCCTGGTACACCGAGCTGAGAAATTCAAATTGCTCTGTTGCTAATCCCCTTCTCAGCTTCCATGGAGAAATTCACTTCAGTGTGGGACCCCACTAAAAGCTCTGCTCACATCTGACCCCAGACTCCTGTTGTCCATCGAGTGCCAATGCAGCCCTGGGTTGTGCTGCCAGTCATTGTGGACGGGTGTCATGGTTTAGGCCCAGCCGGCAACAAAGCACCACGCAGCTGCTTGCTCACTCCTCCCCCCGCCAGCTGGATGGGGAAGAGAAAATACAACTAAAGACTCGTGGGTCGAGACCAGGACAGGGAGGGATCACTCACCAGTTATGGTCACAGGCAAAACAGACTCGACTTGGGGAAAAAGAAACCAATTTAATTTGTTACCAATCAAATCAGAGTAGGATAATGAGAAATAGAACCATATCTTAAAAACACACCTTCCCCCACTCCTCCCTTCTTCCCGGGCTCAGCTTTGCTCCTGATTCCTCTACCTCCTCCCGCCAGTGGCGCAGGGGAATGGGAATGGGGGTTGCGGTCAGTTCATCACACGCTGTTTCTGCCACTCCTTCCTCCTCAGGGGGAGGACTCCTCACACTCTTCCCCTGCTCCAGCGTGGGGTCCCTCCCATGGGGGTCAGCGCTCCTTGAGCTTCTCCCATGCGAGTCCTTTCCACGGGCTGCAGTCTTCCACAAACTGCTCCAGCATGGGCTTTCCCACAGAGTCACGGCCTTCTCCGGGCCCAGCCACCTGCTCTGGCATGGGGTCCTCCACGGGCTGCAGGGGAATCTCTGCTCCACCATTAACCTCCATGGGCTGCAGGGGGACAGCCTGCCATCTCACCATGGGCTGCAGGGGAATCTCTGCTCTGGCGCACCTCCTCCTTCTTCTTCACTGACCTCAGGGTCTGCATGGTTGTTTCTCTCACATCCCACTCCTCTCTCCGCTGCAGGTTTTTCAGCAGTCCTTTTTCCCCTTCTTCAATACGCTATCCCAGAGGCACTACCACCGTTGCTGACTGGCTCAGCCTTGGCCAGCAGCGGGTCCGACTTGGAGCCAGGGAAGCTTCTAGCAGCTTCTCACAGGAGCCACGCCTGTAGCCCCTCCCCCGCTACACAACCCCCTGCCACACAAACCCAACACAATGGGCTTGATGGGGACGGTCTTTCCCCTGCCCACAGCTGCCGTCACCTGCCTTGTATGTTATCCCTGGGGGATAGTCTGCCCTGAGTGTAAGGTCCAGCCTGCTGCTCTCTTCGCGGAGCAGCTCCTTCCTGCCACGCGTGCAACTACATGTGCGCATGTGTGCGCGTGTGTGTGTGTGTAGTGGATGGGGACAGACAGAGCTGAGGGTTCACACATGCCCTGACGGTCGGTGCAGGCCTGAAGTAAATCAGCCTAACATTCCCCCAGCAGTCTAAATTTGGGGGGGAGGGAGCTGATGTGCTCTCATGTGGACCGTATTGTCTGCATGAAGGAATTCTGCATTTCCTGTTCCTTAGGAGTGGCTAAATCAGCAATGGCTCTCAGCCTGGGGAGGAGATGGCTGAGGTGGCAGGGTGATGACAAGATTGTGCACAGTGCAACGGCGGTAAGTGTGGGATGCTCAGAGATTTTTCCAGAGTTATGGGCAACAAATGAAACTGCAGAGGTTCTCCTTTCCACAACAGCTTGTAAGGCTGTTGTTGCGGTTTAACCCCAGCCAGCAACCAAGCACCACACAGCTGCTCCCTCACTCCCCACCCCATCCTGCTGGGGGGAAGAGAATTGGAAGCGTAAAAGTGAGAAAACTCGTGCGTTGAGATAAGAACAGTTTAATAACTGAAATAAAATAAAATACTACTACTACTAATAATAATTTAAAAATTGTGATGAAAAGGAAAATAACAAAGAGAGAAAAATAAAACCCAAGAAGGACAAGTGATGCAAATGAAAACAATTGCTCACCGCCAGCTGACCCATGCCCAGCCAGTCCCTGAGCAGCGGGCCCCTCGCCAACCTTCCCCCTAGTTTTATTGCTGAGCATGATGTCATACAGTATGGAATATCCCTTTGGTCAGTTGGGGTCAGCTGTCCCTCTTGCGTCCCCTCCCAACCTCTTGTGCACCCCCAGCCTACTCGCTGGCGGGGCAGTGTGAGGAGCAGAAAAGGCCTTGACTCTGTGTAAGCACTGCTCAGCAAGAATTAAAACATTCCTGTGTTATCAACACTGTTTGCAGCCCAAGTCCAAAACACAGCCCCGTACTAGCTACTATGAAGAAAATTAACGCTACCCCAGCCAAAACCAGCATAGGTGTGAAGCCCCTCACCCAAAGACACTGTGGATGCTAAAATTTTCATGGCTCACAAATGGGACTAGATGAATTCTTAGAATAAAACATGAAGGACCGTTATAAAGGAAGACACGGCATTTAAGTGAGAAAGTCCTTGACCTAGCAATCAGTAAAGATTGGTTGAGTATTCTGGCAAAGTACCGCTATATGATGTCCTTAAATTCTCCCTAGGCACCCACAGATGGCCCCTGCCAGGGACCAGACAGTGGGTTAGATGGATCTCTGATGTGCTCTGGCACAACTGATATTTTCTCCTCGTGTGATGACCTTGTCCATCTGCTATATCTGTTGTCTGTACTCTGCCCATAGACAGGAAGTTACGAGGGCAGAAACAGTCTTGCTGTTCTGTATTTATAAAATCAAAAGGATACGGGTAAATGTTTGGCATTCCTAGGCATGAGACAATACAAATAACAATGTTGAGAGAAATGATAAGTAGCTAAGTGTGGCAGCGCACATGTTCTTCTGTAGTTGGTATTCATGCAATCGTGCCAGCTCCATTTCTGTCCTAATGACTTTCGAATGTATAGCATGCTGCGATCCCATACTCAGCAACCGTGTCATGTGAAGGGTTATAAAGAGTTAGTTTAAACAGAAAGCGGAGCATATTCCTCTGCTGAGGAAACATTTTATAGCCTGCACAACTTAAAATTGTCCTAAGGCTGGTAGACTGCAGCTGCTATTAGTTGAGAAATAGGAAGCTAAGGGAACCCCTTTGCATTTGCGTTTGCGTTTGCGTTTGCCTTTGCCTTTGCCTTTGCCTGGTAAAGCGGATTTATGCCTGAGGATTGCTCCCTGGGTCAGAGAGGACATTTTACAGGCATGTCTGAAATAAGACCTACAGAATGTAATTGTGAGAATGCAACTTGTCTTCTTTACGGCACTTTTCACTTGTTGCATTGAGGACACAGTTCTCCCAAATGGTTTTAAAACACTTACATGATTAGGTAAAACATCTGCAGGTGTGTAAAACCTAAGCCATGCAGCAGTCCAGAAAAATGAAGCACAGTCTTGCATTATCCTAGTGTGCCATCTTGTCAGTTACTATGTGTACCACCAATTCAACAGCCAAGATGAAGTACTCTCATAGGAGCTGGCTATCATGAGACTCCATATGGCCCTTCCTCCTCCTTGCAGCACATAACCTAAATATGTAACAACTCATTCACCATCACACTGAGAATCTGTTACTAGAATGACACAATGAAATGAACTGCTGGAGAAACAAAAGACAGTTTGGGGACTTTTGGATAATGTTCCCTTCTGAATTTCAGTCTCTTAAAAAAAAAAAAAAAAGTGTTTTATTTCAGCATGCCTCATGGTATGAAATAAGTAATTCACAGGAGAATGTGCCTTCGTCGCTCTACACCTGAAAAATAAGAGGCCATTGTCCAGGAACAAAAGTTGCTCTTGAGCGAAGAGCCAGTTTATCAGCCCGCACTCCCACCATAAAGTCATCTTTATTCACCTAACTCTATTCAAATTATGGCTTAAAGAGAAAAATAAGCTTCAGATTTTTTGACTGATGAGGTATGGGAGAAAAGGCAGGAGATATTTCAAAAAGCAAAACTGAAAAAAGTACTGTGATCAGTGCCTCCGGTCGCAGGTGCACACTTGTCATTTGTGTGCCTCAGGGTAAGAGGGAATCAGAAGTGCTTTCGATTTACTGTATTTGATTTCGCTTCTGAGAGTAACAATCTGTTCAGGGACTCAAACTGTGACAGTGGAAGTATGTCTGATTTTGGTTTTGCATTCATGAAGGATTTAGAGAAGAGAACAATACAATAGTCACCCTAGCAGTCTATTCACAATATCCTGCTACAATTATCTGCTTGGCACAGGATTGCAAGTGCAATAACTCCTGAGGTAAAATGTTTCCCAATCATAACTCATGTCTGCTTGGGCCAAAATGTGAAATTCCTCAATGTAATTTGGAACCAGGAGAGTGAATACTGACAGGGCGTGTAGGGCATAAGATAACCTGAAGAACCTTTATGGCTGGTATAGCGCTGAGCAATTTTTGGATAAATCATTAAAAATGAATAATAAACTGGTTGAAGAGAATAAGGATTCCAGTAAATGTTGATGTATCAGCCAGAGGAGCTCAGCTGACATCTTTTCCTCAACTCTCCTGTCCTCTGAGAAAGGAATTTTTTGGCTGTGAATAGCGTGGTGGAAAGTCTTTGAATGTGTGTACATTTTTTTAGCTCCCTTGAGAACTGGATGGATGTGCAGAATTTGACATTACGAGGCTTTCTTCACTTGCAGCATCCAAGTTTGAATCAACAGTTCTATAGACGGGAGGTTAGTACAGGAATTACGGCACACTTTATAGCCCTTTTTCTCTCATGGCAGCTAAATGACTGTGAGTTGTTCAAATCTGGTTTCTGTGAGGTATGAAAATATGATGCCATTAGACCTCATTAATGAACTGCTGAGAGCCACACTCCACAGTAACCACCGTCTCCATTTTTCCAGGGAGTAAATCAACACTACTCCATTAAGTTTAATGGGCTCAAGCTAATTTACACCAACTGAGGATATCATCCAGTAAACTCAGGCTCCCACAGTGTATGGATTGCCTCATTCATCACAGAATCACAGCTGTCTCCAGCTGGCAGAGAGAACCTATTCAGCTCCTTAGCACCGCACAATAAAGCAGAGTAAAGCAGGAAATGAATAAGAACATGAGGCCCTTGTGGGACTGTACGGTGCATGTACGTTTTCTGAACATCATATGGAGCATGGCCAGGGTGCTCGTGATTCAGCCGCTGCTCTTGGGGATGGGGGAAAAGTTTAAAATCTCTGTAGGATCTTAAGTTGTATGTAATGCAATGGTATATCTAACAGAATTATAGGACAACGTAGGTAGTGGGTTAGTCCGTTTGTGCAGTCTTTGAAATCTGACAGAAATTGAGCATAGAATATAAGAGATTTTTATATGCATTATTGCAACTTTTCTGCCAGTTATAGAGCTGAAATGAAGGATAATGTTAAAATTCCAGCCGAAAGAGGCAGGCGTTTCTCATTGGGCCTTTTGTTCTCTTGTAGCTTTTTCACAGTTTTCTTAGTGGTGACTGTAATTTAGTAACACTCAGAAAAGAAACAAGGAGTAATACAAAATTGATATAAATAGCAATTATTTCTACTCAATTAGAGTATTTCTACCTTAGATAGTAAATATTTCTACTTCTATCCCTATAATGGGACTCCGGCTTTAAAGATCAACAGCACTACCCTGAAGCTTTAAGGAATTCAGAGGCCTTTGTATAGACCATATAAACATCTGTGAAAAAATACAAATATAAATATTGGCCAACCAAAAATTTGCCTTTTTCTTCCACTCTGCATAAGTTCCAGAAACCAGATCCTAATAGAGCTGTCAACATTCAATCTCACCTTTCCAGGACAGCTTGAACCCACTGCTTTGCACATCTGTGGTAACAGGAAGATACTACCTGGATTGTAGGCACCCTAAGTATGCAAAAATGAGCAAACTGAGCCTCCTCAGCCATGTCCTTGGTATTGGTTTCATAGAGTACATATGTGTTAACCATTGAAAAGTTAGTTAAGATAATGAGGAGAGGTTTGGGGTGTGGGGAGGAAAGAACTGTTTGCTTTCTTTCCCTCAGTTTTCAAAAAAAATAGGTGTCTAACGTTGGAAGAGTTTTGAAGGCTGAGGTTTTCAAGCAGAAGAAAAAGGTGAATCCTGAGAAAGGGGTGGAGTGGGCATAAGACACATCCATCTGTGGAGTTTCCTACTAGGCAGTTCTTAGGTTGAAGAATGAAGAGGTGGAGCAGTTGGTACCTACGAAATCAAGCTTGTCAAGGGGGGGTCTGAAAGAGCTTTACAGACAATAGTAGCAGGGGAGACAGAAAACGTATAAGGAATAATGGAATAAAAATAATCCATTAAGAAAATACTATGTGGCATACAGCGTCTATGACCTTAGTATATCCCCAGAAAGCTTAACAACAAATCTTATGTTCTTAAGTCTAAGTAACACCTGTAGGTGCACCTCAAGGGCAAATCTGTTCTAAGCTCCAGAGACTCCATCACAAAAGGAAAGAGAGCATCTTGCTGCACCTGCAGGTAGGAGTCTCGACTTGAACAGCAGATGATTGTGAGACATTTTCTCAAACAAGTACCCAGCCATTAGCTTATTACCAGTTCTGCTCATTAAAATACAGCTGCATCAATCCAAATACAACAAATCTGTTTTATGATTGTGCTCTGGACTTATTCGGCCTGGAGCTGAAAAATGCTTTTCCAACTTCTGTTTCTGATGCTTCCTTCTATACCATGGCTCCTTTGGTTCCCATTTTCCCTGTTACATTTTGACCAAACATATGCTAACTTATGCCTATGGACTCTTTAAAAATTGCCAGAGGTCTGCAAAACTTCAGGGGCACCATAGTCATCATCACATTTTTGTTGGGGGAAGGCAGGTTGGGGAAATCCTAACACAGATATCCAGCTCTCCTCCTCTTCCCCTGTTTTGGGAGGAAGTCTTTCAGTACTGCTCAGGGCTCTGGTTTTTGGAATGATGTCTGAAGGTTTATCTTTGTGGCTCTAAGGATTGTGATATGCAGTCCAGTTAACAGATCTAGTCCTGAGTATGGAGAGCATGGCTGTTATGATAATGAAACAAGCATTTTCTTCAAGAGTATTATGATTGTATATTTTGCCTGAATGTTATTTGTTACATTACACTCTGTTCCCAATGGACTGGAAATTCTTTAGGGTAGAATAATTTTTCCTGTTCCTATCCATTATTTAGTACAATGCAGCCCTTACTTTTATGGCAGCTTTGGGCTATGCTAAAATATCAATAACATCAAAATAAAGATGACATTCTTGCATTCACTTTCCCTGCTAATGTGCAATAGGTGCTATGTTGTCAATCTGTCCTAACTGCCTAATTGTTGTTTTCTGCCTTGGAGACAGCCCCTTCAATGCTACAGACTTCAGACGTTCCCCAAATAAAATCATACAGTGGCCACACCGGCCACACAGCAACATTAAAATGACAGGATGTGACCATAGCCAATTAAATACCAATCATTTTTATCAAAGAGGATTGTAATGATTAATGCTGAATTGGATAGGAAAAGCATCTGTGCCCTGCTACGAAGTGCCCAGGGATATCACTTCATTTTCTATTAACTGGAATTCCAGTGTGATTTCTCAGCTCAGACTGAAATTTCCTCTACTTGCTGTGGGTGTAAAAGTTGAATTCTGACCCTGGTCGCTGGGACGGGAGTTCCCTGCTGTCTTGCCTTCTGCATGCCTTTCTCAAACGTGAATTTCTCATGTGAGATCTCCCATTCAGGGGCTGTTCAAGCACGTTATTGAACCTAATTAAAGCATAAAAGGACCGGCAAGACAGGGAAATGAAAGAGAGGAAAAAGTACATCCTGTGTTTTCCAGTTCTCTGTTAGCTGCTAGTGGGAATGGAAATGGCCACCAGCTGCTCAGTGATCAGCCAATACCCCAAACAGACAGATTTTACAGCCCACAAGTTCTGGTTTAGGTTGTATCACTAAAGCAGATCTAGCCCAGACTCGTAACATCAGCACCTAACATTTCAGGCAGCCACTGATGCTGATTCTCACTGTTGTTTCTGCCAGTTTGAACCATAGCAGTTCAACCACCACTCCTGGTCCCCAGCTCTACTGCCCTTGCAGACAGCCACCAGTGTGTGAAGACACTGGGCCTTGCCTCTCCAAGGCTACATGTGCTGGAGATGTGGCACAGATTTCCAGTCATTATTTATTATTTTTTTTTACACAGCAGCAAAAGGCTGAATTTGTAATGCTACACAAAAAGTCCAATAGATATATAGGTAAGTTGGATTGATTGACTGATTTTGTCAAGAAAGATAGGTATTGACTTTAGTAACTATATAAATATGTGGTAAGCAAAACCGCTCAGCAACTTTAAAAATAGATCTATACAAATGCTGTATAGTATTTCTTTGCTTTTTTTGGCAGCCACAGGCTGTGACCTTATACTAAGAGTCAACCATAACATTCATTGGGACCCTAGATGGTCTTGCAGGTGATGCATCCATAAAACTGTGTTTCAAGATCAGAAGAGTTGTTATTCATCAGCTTTTATACCACGGTAGTACCTGGAAGAAACTCAGCTAAGGAATAGGGGCTCACTGTGCTTTCTTAACATTGATAAACCTTGAACTAGGGATATATGAACACATTTCAATTCTGTGTGTAAATAGCTGTAAAATTATGATCTGCAGAGGAAGATGAACAGTTTAGAGGACTCATTATAAGCTTTGGAAGTCTCTGTTCCTTTTTTCTGCTCCGGTTTTCGCTATGGTCAATAGCGGAGCAAAAAATATTATGATTTCTATTGTGGTTTGGCCATCACTGTGAAAAATAAGTTAGCGGTCTCATTTCTTTTGTTTGTGAATGTGCTTCAACACTCCAGCATTCATCAGAAGGTGCACTAATGGGCGCTCACAGCAGAGACCTCAAAGATCTGGCTGCCAAATCACATCATTGGAGCAATGAAATGAAGTTTGTGACAGGAAATTACTAGTTTTTACAGCTACCACTTGATTTTTTTTACCGGCCTTAAGTTCTCTTCTAAGGAAAATGTCTTTTTAGACAAGAAATTATAGCCTGCAGAAAACATCTGCTAGTAAGTTGATTAATTAAAGACTACATTCCCTGAAAGCAGCTGTTGTGTCGGTCAGACTGGAAATGAGAGAATATGGAAAGTATGGCTGAAAGGCTGGGGGAGAGTAGAAGTAATTAATGGTAGTGAAGGTTTCTGAAAGGCCTGGACTTACATGGGCAAGCCGTGGTTTAGCAATAGGCCGAAAAAGTAAGAGGCTTATCATTCTTTGTAACCTGAGGAAGTTTAATTCATTAAGACACAAACACCTGAAAAGCTGTCCTGGGCATACAAGCATGTCAGACTCGGTGTAATTTTCCCCATTCAACTACCTGCCAGATGGAAAGACAGAAGACCAAACAGCCACTGAGGGCAGGTTTATTACTTCCCTGCCCGCTAAGTGTAATGTTCCTTGGGTCTAATTGAAAGAGCCATGGCAGAGGTTTTAAATCTCGCCACCTGCACTGTGCTTTCTCAGGTAACCCCTGGCGACTGCCGGTTTTCCCTGAGCAGCCGTGGGAAACAGAAGTGCCTCTGCCAGGTCCCCTGCCTGCAGGTGAAAACAGCACGGAGAGCCCTAAGCCCCGCAGGTGCACCTGCAGCGGAGTAACCCAGGTGGTGGCATCTCCTGCCTCTGCCTAGTGGTGTGCCAAGCTCCAAGCCCTTCACTGCATCTCTATGACTTTCCAGGGTCATTTTAAAGGAACCTAATGAAGTCACCTGAAATTATACTTGCTGTGTGGAGTCAGTCATGGGAATCTATGTTTCATACTCTGTTGGGCGCCACATCGCTGAGTGTGATGCTAACACAACCCACGCTGCCATCGTGTTTGTGTCTTTAATGGCACACTTGGCTGGTTGTTCAGGAATTGGTCTTTTTCACCGTGTGTCTTAGTAATTAAAAAATAATAATGCTGCAAGATTTATGGCTCATGAGGTTGGTAATAGTTGCAGACAATGGTTCAGACATTTCCCAGGCTGCTGCTGAAGGGCTGAGGGTCACTGAAGCCCTAAAGCTGAGATTGTGTGTAGCCATACTGGGATGAGCCAAAGATCTACATGTTCTCTCTAACCTTTCCCTCGTGATGGGTTTATTTGGTTCTTTCTGTCTGTAGTGTAATTAGGTGGATAAATCAGTCTGAACACATGTATTTCGGGTCTAAATCAGGCTTATTTTGGCTGAATGTATGTAGTAGTTCAGCCAGTTCAGGGCAGGTTTAAACACAACCGAAATAAATAGCAACACCAGGGACCACAAATAGTTTTGCACCAGTTTAGCTGAACTGACATGTTTTTGTATGCGAAAATCCATTACACACACTTCCCCACCTGTCAGGGGACACCCAGCCTGCTCCATGGGGAGGAGACCACAATCACAGCCTACCTGAGGGATTCAGATCTGCGGTAGTAAAACAGCTCATGGACTTTCTGCTTCAACGTTCTATTTGTCGTCTTTGAATTATTTGAGCAGCAAACTATCTGGAGAGGCTGTTTTTTATTCCACTTTGTGGCATGATGCTTGGCCTCAGTCATTACCAGTTACAGGACCCAAAAACTTTCTGTTAAACAAGTGAAATCTCAGTTTAGTGATGTGACCCCCTTTCAGCTTGTCTAAGACAGACATATAATCACAAGAGAATTGTGCTGGTACAGAACAAGCACTTGGATAAAAATCTACAAGTATAGGAACAACGGTCCTATTCTAATTAGATAAAACAATCATGTAATGCCTTTAAAACATATTCTATAATTAAAATAGTAGAAAGTGAAATAAGATTGCCTCCTTATTGCAATTAGCTGTTGGGGATTCCTATGCCATAGAAACATAGAAACAAATGTTTATTTCAATCACGGGAAAGAAACTCTATATATTAATTTCTATATAGATAAAATATTTTTGAACACATGGTCTATGGTGGAAAAGGAGTTGAAAATAGTCTAATAAGGATCTATCCTCTGATGCAGAATTAAGCCTACAGCTTAATACTCAAGCGTAAGAGCTAGTTGTTCAGAGGAATTATTATAGGTTGCCCCATAGCATAAGGTGCAGCCGTGAGCCTGGGAAAAGTCATTAACATGAAAGACAATGGAAATGCTAAACTGGGAACTTATTATCTCCTGATTTTCTTTCCCCTCTTTCTTAAGGAGGAAAAGAGGACGTTAATGCGATATAAAAGAACAAATTTAAAAGGGCCAAGAAAAACCTAGTTCCAGCTGGTCTAACAACACTAATTCACTCACTTGTATATTTGGCTCCCCTTAAATGGAAAAGTCAGCATTACTTCTGAGAGTGAAGTACCGTAACCACTTTGTGTGTTTGTGCGTGTGTATGTGTGCGCACATGGAGAGGGCACATAGTTAACATTTTGGAAGCAGCATCAAACTGTAATTTCTTTATTTTTTTGGCAGCTGGAACATAACTTTGCCTTTTAAGTAGATTTTCTTGCATTTAATTTTTTGGATTAACATAACTAAAATGGTGGTCATGGGCCAGAAAAACATTGTCTCTCTGTCTTTATTTCTTTATTGCCTTGCCCTCTGACAATATTATATTTCACTGTCTGCCAGCTGGGTGACAGACTACCTGGTTGAGCTTTATCATGTTGCCCTCTGTGGTGGACACAAAGATGTGTCATAAGCAACGCATCCATGATGTCATAGTTTCAGCCTCTGGTGGATGTACGGCACAGAAAATAAAAGCTGTAAAACAGCTATTTGTCTATGCAAATTTCCTTGCTCCTGCTGGTGGCTTACGTTCTTATATTTATTATTTTTCTTCCATTAAATGTTTATGCTCTGTTACATAACAAAAATTAAATCATATCCTTTCCTTAAACCAATCACATACTCTTCTGTTTCACGGGTCTTGATATTCAGGTTTAGGGTTTTTTTCGAAGCCCTGAACTAACATGGTTCTTTCTGCTTATTTAGCTGACATATCCTCAAAATCAGCTGATGTCTCACAATAATACTGGATGGACAACCGTGCATCTGAATACATCAGAAGATAAAATGTTGCTTCCAATGACTTTTTTTTTTTAAAGTAACATGGATAATTCTACCCAAATATTTAAAGCTATGAAGATGTCCTCTTTCACTCAAGGCAGGTTGAATTTTAGAATGTCACTATTTAAATATGTCATATGTGTTTTCTTTGCATAATTTCAAGTAAGAGAATCCCTTCCAGCATCCGACACTGTGTGCTAACAATAGATTGCTCAGCCCGAAAAACAGAGGAAAACTTTTTTTCATTTCTTAAAGGCAGATGGAAATTTCCCTCAAAGCTGAGGGATATTCTAAACTCAGGGTGTGACCTTAAAGCTTCACTGGTTTCTTAAGCTGATATAATTGTGGCAAAGCCCATCAAATCAAGAAGATTAGATTGTTATGCAATAAATATACACTCCAGACCTTTACAGCTTCATAGACATTTCCCACTTGTGCAAAGACCGTGTTGTATTCTGCACAGAGTAGTCAACAAGCTACCTGGCAATTAAGTAAGATGGAAAACTTTTGCTGTAAAATTTAAAAGTGATTCATCTTAATAATCTCTTCATTACCATTACCATTTAGGCTATTCTGATCCTGGAGACTTCTCTTCTGTAAAATGTGTCCTGCTGAACTTACTTAGTTGACTGTTACTTTCAGGCTCTTACTGTGCCTGTAAAGCTGCTACTTTGAGGAAACCAGGTTCCAGCCCCAGGCTTCCAGATTTTCTGTGGATGTTTGAGGAGTGGTTGTGCTCCAGAATCCGAGCAAACGTATCACACGTGTAGGGTCTCAGACACAGAAAATTATATTCTTATGCTGTTACGTCAATATAATGGAAATGACACCTAACTCTGAAGCAGGATCCATTAAAAAAATATATTCCTAATACAAGATAATTCTTTTTGTAATCTGTGACATTCCGTTTTCCCCTTTATCCAGAGCAAATAACTTTGCTTTGGTTTTGTTCAAAACAGGGCAAACTTTCATGAGCATTCAGAACAAATTTTTTTGTTCCACCTAAAGTGTGCACAATACTACCCATAATTTTGATAGTTATGCCTGGATACAATCATGCATATATCTTAGTATGTGCCTCTCCTTTTTTAGTTGCATGAAGTGAATTTTAATTAATTGTAGCTAGGACGGAAATGGCAACAATATGGCAAAATCTGCAGGTTGTTTTACATCAAGCAAGCTATTCTGTTTTGCCTCTTGTATAATCACTTGTCTGTACACAAAAGATAGAAAAAGTTGGTCAGAGTTTAGTGCTGTTTGACGACCATTTGGCATGCCCATTAAATTACTGCACAAAGCAGACAACAATGCAGATTCAAGCCCCGAGTCCTGTGTTAACTTGACTGCATAAATGGGTCTCCAAGTTTAAAAACAGTTGAACAAAAGAGCCACCATCGAGTGATTAAGATTTATTTGGGTGCTGGAGTGCACAGCTGCTGCAGGGAGGAGGGAGGGAGACAGCACGCATCCTCAGGGCTCGCCTGTGCTTGGCACAGGTCCCAGCTGTGAGGGAAGGAACTGAGCAACTGTACAACCTTTGTGCTCCTCCACTTCCTCAGGGCTGGCCTAATCCCCAGCACGAACCGGATCAGTCCCACAGAAGTACCACTCAGCACAGAGTTTGCCAGCCTGCAGCAGCGCTCTGGTTAAGTGCCGTCTCCTGCCACACCACCTTCCAAATTTGTTCAGTTCCCCTATAGGCAGATCTGTGGTCCTTTTGCATTACTGCAGCAGGGCAAAGGGGTACAGGTTAGGTGAGGAGTGGACTCCCAGCTTTCCGGTGAGTTTTATTTCTTCACCACAACAACTTGAATCCTCAGCACTGCTTTCCAAAGTGAAAAAAAGCCTTTGACTGTTTTGCTATCGTCAACAATACAGGGGCGACCTAGCCTGCAGCAGAAGGCTGTCTCTTGCTTCCTACATTACTGATTATCCCAGGCTGCTCATGTTTGCTAATGACCTAAGAAGCCTGTTGAGAAGGCAGAGTAGCACTGGAGAAATTAAAAATCAAAGCATCATGAGGGCAATATTAACACAGAAGCAAAACACTTCATTGTGACTGTTTTAAAAATGGTCAGTTGTGGTGGAAATGTGTCTGCTTGCAGGGAGTAGGCAGTGCAGGATTTGAATTAAGATAGGCAGAATGAAAATAATTATCTTCCAAGTCAGGGAGCCATTCGCATGTTCAATAGTATAGCTTTAGCAAAAAGCTAACAAATTGCTGATTTTTTTTTTTTTTAATGCCGTCAGACAGTTTTCTAATAGCAGATTCTATTCAATTGTCCACTTTCAATGCAGCAACAGATGGGCAGGCTGATAACAGTACATCCAGCTTCTACGCCGGTGTCCTTTGTCCCTAAGACAAAATGGTATAGTGATACATGTTGCATTAATTTGATTTTTACTTTTTGTCTTTGGGATGAATAAGCTAATCAGCCCAAGACACTTTCATTTTTTCTCCTTCAACTTACACTTCTGATAAAATCTCCACTCCTTTGGGATAAAGGCGGTTTAGCATTATAGTAATGTAAAGGTCACAATCACAGCAATGATGTATCATGATTTTGTTAAATTTAAGAAAAATCTTGATTTTTAAAAACGTTCTTAGTGGCATAGTCTTATAAAACTGAATAGAAACATCTGAAGGTCAGCAATGCTACTTCCTTAAGGCCTTTACTTATACTATTAGCTTGCTGCTTTTGAAAATGTACTGATGTTGAGTATGTCACTGCATGACAAATGCAGTAGGCATGTATATGAGACTTCCAAACAACATAAAGCAAATCCAGATTATTCTTGACCTTCCCATGTAACCTGAACAGATTAACAGATCAGTCTCAGAGCTACCGACTGAGGCTGTGAGTTAACAGAAAACTTAAGTCTTAAGCACGTAAACATATACTCGAAAGCCTCACTGAGCCAGATCCTGAAGTACATTTACTTTCATTAAAAGCATTATGTTAGTTGGCCAAAGAATAACACTTTCTTACTCCCTGTGGTGGCTGACATCTGCATTTGGATCCATTACTGTTTTCAAAGAACAATGGCTCGTTTTGTGGCCCTGTACCAGAAAGGCTTACTGACTCATTGCTAAAAGAAACTAGCATCTTAATGATATGTTGATCAAGAACTGAGTCATAAAGTCTGATCTGAATTGCAAACTGTGAGATACATACAAAAAAAATCTTCAAAATTCTTGAGGGTGTGAAAAATTCTTGAGGGTGTGAATGATGCAGCCGTGCAGCAGACTGCCCCAAGGTTATGGCAACTCCATCCCCTGGATCTTCAAAACTTGCCCAGATAAGGCCCTGAGCAACCTGATTTAGCTTTGAAATGAGCCCTGCTCTGTCCAGGAGGCTGTACTAGATGACCTCCAAGGATTTTTCTGTGGTTCTCTATTTGAAATCCTGTTAATGACACAATATTTTCTGTTTACTCTTCTTGTTACTTTCAAACTTGCTGCTTGCATCTCAGACTAATGTAGTACATCTTGTGGAATGAACATATACACACTTAATTTATGTGGTTGGATTAAAATTCATATATATGTAATTTCTCTTTTCTCTCTCCTTTAAGCACAACATGCTTAATGCAAAATCTTACAACTAACAGTGAAGTAAATGTCCTTATGCTGCACATCACTTACTCTGCCTACTGGAAAAACCACAGCAGCAAAACACTACAAGAACTCACCTCAAGTCTTTGCTAAAATTTGGTTAAATGATGGCATTGGGCATCTTTAAGTGAAATCTGCTTATACATGTGTGCTTATGTGTATGAGTGCATATGTGTGCATGTACCCATATTCTCCTAGAGCTTTACAAGCTCTAGTTAATATTCACAATGGCCCTGCGACCTGTTACAAGTGGAAAAACTGAAGCATAGAAAAGAGATTTGCCCTAAATGAAACAGGAAACAAATACCAAAATGAGTGGAATATACTCTCCACTTACTTACCACAACAGTTATTTAATAGCCTTTCATACGTACCTAATCTGAAGGCAGCTGTGACTCCTTACGAAGCACGAGACGGTATTGTCTGGTCATACCTCTAAGGTCCATGAAGCTTAGACAATCGAACATAATGGGCTGGAGCACAGAAACTCTGGAGTGCCAGGGGATTAGCTACCTCTTTGTAGCTAACTGTGTCAGCTTGTGTGCTTATGCTGAGCAAGGCATTTTCTTCTGTGCCAGGCTGAAGATTTCTGTGACTTTTGCACATTTGTTTCCTCTCTCAAGAATATTGTACAGAGTAAATTGGACTCTTTGTTGGTATGCTTGTCTATATGCCTCTTTTAAAAGCAAACTGTAAGTTCCAAGCAAGTCAAACTATAAATTTGTCAGGCTGAAAACAGACATTGATTTTGTTTCCTTCCTATTTGTACCAACTAAAAAGGATCAAAATGAATTAAAGCCTTGGTAATGTATATTCCCTACTACTGACTGGTTATGGCCTTAGTCCTCATCATTTTAGTAGCTGGGCTGTGCCTAGCTGGTCTTCTGGACTTTCATTCATAGTCAAACTAGAGAATGGCAATCCTTTCCTCTCCTCTGTGTACTTAATGCAGCTCATAAAGTAACAGCCTATACTGAGAAGGATCCCCTGCAAGACAAGTTACTGTGGCAGCTTCACCTTTGACTTAAACTGATTTTATGCTCTAGTCTGTAATGTACTGCTCCATTTTTAATATTCATTTCTGAAAATCTTCAATAATACAGGATGTCTTTCTGCCTGCTTATTACTCCTTGTTCCTTTGTTTCAACAGATGGATGAGGCATCATACGCTGCCCTTAGAAGAGGGCTGGAGCCTTTCCATAAGCCCCAGACTCTCTGGCATGGACTCATCCTTCCAAGAGTACCTAAGGATGTTGCTGCAGGCTTTATGGAGGCCTCCCAGACTTGTTGTGCTTTTTTTGGTTGCCTTACCTTTTGCAACATGAGCAGTGTGTTTTTTGCATGTCTTGCTTGTGTTCTTGGATTTACCCATGCAATTGCTTCTGATCGCTATGGATTTGGGTCACATTCCTTCCTGTGATCTGTGGTCAACACGAAAGAGATTGAAAGTTTATCTAAGGGTATGGGATGACAAAAACAAAACCAGGAGATAGCCCAGACCACCACCTCACAGTGCATTCACCACTCTGTGGTTACTGCCCACAACAGGATCTTCGACACCAGGGAACTCAGGGTTGCTCATCCCTTTGGTTTCCCACCTTGTACTCCTTTGTTTTACAGACCTTATTTCAGAACATCAAGAGTCTTCCAAAAAACTAAAAGGGGAAGTGCAGGCAAAGGGAAAGGTGCCACATGTCTAGGTGCACCACAGGCACTGGAATATTCTCTACTGATGACTAGCTTCCCCATGCCAGACCCATGGCTCAGCCCCATCTCCTGAGGCAGAGTGAGAAGCTTCACTTCCTCCCTACGGGGAGAACAGAATGGGCTCACTGAAAAGAATGAATTGACTTACACAAGTTATGATTATTTAAATTCTTCACTGATTCATTAATGTGATTGTTAAGCTCTAAATGATCAGGCTGGCTGCTTGACTTCCTCCCATTCTGAAATAATTTAAAGGCAGATTCATTCTCTCGGCTGTCCTTACACTACCATGTAAAAAAGTGCCACATAGTGTTTGTTAAATTAACTAACTGCTACTGAAGCGTCAGACAACAAGGAGAACAAAATAAATGTCAGGTCTAATTATTAATGCTGATTTATTTCACAGCCACTAGCAGAGGCCATACTCTGAAGTGGATCCTTTTAAGTCCTGAATGCTAGATGAAACTGTTGGGGTAGCTCCTAGTGAAAGTCACGTTATAGTAAACTATCTTTATACATGGAGCACTAAACAGTCTCCTGCTAGAGATTCTCGCTGGTCAACAGGGGACTTTCAGGTGGTGTCATATAACTGGGAATGCCTGTTGCTCGCATGTGACCTTTGAATTATGAAGACAGCTAACAAAATGTTAGTCTTCAGCAGTTGGTGGCTATTTGTATCTGGCACCTAATATGGTGAAAAATGGCTTTTTTGAATGGTTTTTCTCTCAAGTGGATGCACTGTATCAAATATTGAAATGCAATTCTCATGACACCATTTGAATTATGCTCCCTGTAAATAAGCAGCTTTACAGCTTTTCCTTCTCTGTGTTCACTTACATAAATTACACCAGCAGTGGTGGCTGCCAAAGAAGAAAAAGGGCTAGGAAGATGTAGCTATTTCTCTATGCATAGGTCATATTACAAGCTGTCAGCTATCCACTTCCATCCAAGCAACTGTTCAAACTCTGTTTCTGAGGCAAGATAATAGGTATATTACAATTACAAAATTGCCAGGCTTTACCTGGTAGCAGGAACTTTATAATGTGTAGGGGTTACAACCAACCACTTAGAGATAAATTCTATGGACAGCCCCCCACACCCCCAATTACTTTGTCCTATTCTTCAACCAAAAAAAGTCAGGGGGGAGTGGGTTGGATGTTGTTTAATTAAAGAATAACCAATGTTTCTTCTTGGAAAACCAGAATGACCAAGTTGCTCCTGCATCAATAATTGCACATGTAATTTGAATTTTTGTACTGAGGCTTTATTAAGAAGTGTCATTATTTGAAAAAGGTTCATGGGGTGAACTTCTTTTACCACTAGAGGCACAAGCAGAAAGTTAGAAACTCACAGTATTTCTCACTTACACAGTGGGAATGCTTTCACCAGGGAGTAAAGAAGTTTCAAGCTTCATTTAACTTGCAGACTGCAAGAGCCTGAAGCAGAAATACATACTCAAATATAAAGTTCTTGAGCTATTCATTTCAGCTGGAATTGGAGAAAAATATTTTGTTATTCATCTGATTCTTCTAATCCTCTGCAGAGATTATACTTTCCAGTGACACTACACCAGGCAACAGCATTGCCACCTTAGGAGGACAAATCAAGTTCCTTGAGCACCAGGTTTTTTAGCCATTGAGAAGCCATGCTTCTACTTCGGTAAAGTTCTTTACCTGGCCAGTTAGAGCTGCAAAAATAGGTTTGAAGGATCACAAAGAAATCCCACAGACACAAGTGGACTAGTGCCAACCGACATAGATAAGAGGTGGAATACTGCATCATGTGATAGGCATGAACTTAAACTTGCTGCCAGCAATTGGAGTGCTCAAATGACTGAGCCTAGACCATTCTCTGCAAAGGTGGTATGAACGTTTGCTGCTTCCTGCCCTCCATTTTATCCACCACAGGAACTCTCATATACAGGAATTATATTTACCTCCATTTTGAGAAAAAAGTATATTTATTGTCAAAAGAGCAACATTTTGCAAGGTTGATCAATTCCTTTGTTTCCTCAATATTAAAAAAAATCACAGAATCATAGGATCCTGTTCAGACTAGTGGGGACCTGGGGAGGTCTCCAGTCAGAGCCCCTGCCCAGAGCAGGCTCAGCCCTGCGCTCAGACTGGGCTGCTCAGGGCTTCACCTAGTCAGGGCATGAAACCCCTCAGGCTGGAGAAGGCCCAACCTCCCTGGGTCCTGTCCCCACTGCTGGGCTGTCCTCATGGCGAAAAGGCTTCTTATCTGCAGACTGAGCCTCTCTTGTTTCAGCTTGTGCCTCTGCCTCTTGCCCTCCCACCACACACTGCTGTGAAAAGTCCAGCTGAGTCTCCTCCATCTCCTCCTGTTGGTGCCAGGGATGCTGCTGGGTGTCCCCAAAGCTGTCTCTTCTCGCAGCTGAACCAGCCCTGGTCCCACAGCCTCTCATCCCAGGCCAAAGGCTCCAGCCCAGGACCGTCTTGCCGTCTGTTTGCTGAACTTGGCCATGTTTGTCGACATCCTTCCCCTGTTGGAGGCCCAAAAGCAGATGCAGCACCCAGATGTAGTCTGATGAGCATTGAGCAGCAGGGACAGTCCCTGCCTTCTGTAAGGGACTGAAAGAGTTAACGTATGTCAATGTCTCAAACATTGTAGCAATCTAAGCTACCCTCCGCATAGCAACAAGGGACAGCAGCAGCAAGAAGTGGGTCCGCATGGACACAGGGGGCGGGTGGGAGGGCGCGCAGTCCTGTGTTCTGACAGACCCAGCCCGGTACCACACCATATGAGGCCCGGGGTCACAGAAAGTTTATTTGAGGAGGGGGCTTGTAGCTCCTTGGAAAGTCCCTAAGACCACCACGCCAATAAGCCGCATATGCTCAGTAAGTGAAGAACCATCTGGAATACCACCATATATGTCAGGAACTGTCTAGAAGGAACCCATATAAGTCTTCAGGAGGCATGACCGTGGACGAAGATTAGACTATAAAAGACACAATTGCAAAGAGCCGCGTTGCGCACCTGCCACCAGAGGACGTTAAGCCAGAGCAGAGACTATCACTGGATCCAAGGGTGGTGATATTTTTCCTTTTCTCTCCCCTTTTTCTTGTATCTCTCTCTCTCGCTTTCCTGATCTGGTTCTGGGCACATAAGGGTAATATAGTTGGGGACTTGTCGTGGTAATATTGTTGTGAGTTTGTCATTGTTATACTGTTACAAGTTTTGCCAGGCCACTATCTGCTGTTTTCTGCCAAGTTTTAAGCAAGTTTCAAGTAAAGTCGTGATCTGATTGAACCTCTCAAGTAATTGTCATTGCTCCGGATTACTGCACAGAGAATCAAAAGGTTAACCTTACCCTCTCCCACTGAGTGGGGGGACACTCTCCCCTGCCTTTCAGGGCCATGTCCTGCTCACACCACCACCACGGGCACTGCTGGCCCTTGTTGCTGCCTGGCCCCAGCCTGCATCCATGCAGGGCTCTGCCTTCCCAGGGCAGGGCTTCGCTTTTGCCCTTGCTGAATTTCATTGGGTCCCTGTTAGCCCCTTCCTCCCACCTGTGCAAGTCCCCCCAACACAGCAGCTCTGCCTTTGAGTGTATTCAGTGGTTCTGCCTCCACCGGTTATTTGGTGTCCTCTACAAACTTGGTGAACATGTCCTCCATGTGCTTTTCAAGGTTCCTGATGAAGTCATTGAGCAGAACTCATCCAGGATAGACTCTCTGGTACCCCACTTGTTACCCACCTCCAGGTAGAGCACAACCCCTTGAGCACAACCGTCGGACCCCAAATCTCCAACCAGTTTTTACCCATCTAGTTGTCCTCCCATGCAGGCTGTAATGTTCCAGTTTGGACAGAAGAATATTGTGAAAGACAGTGTTGAAAGCCTAAAGGCAAGCAGGCTGGTAGGGCACGATCAACCCTTGCTAACTCTATGCAGACTGTTTCTGATGTGTCCATCAGTGTGTGTGGAGTTGCTTCATATGATTGAATAAATCCATCAAATTTTACCACAGTGATATCAGTACCTTGGCATGGGGCGGGGGGGATGAGTAGCTAAAGCCCAAATTAAGAACACCAAAACTTTTCCTTAACTGCCCCTCACCAAATAAGTTCCTTATCTTTCTAAGTCCTCATGAGACATGGCCTTCTAAGCACTTTGTCAATCCAGGCCTGAGAGGAATGAACAACTTCTTAAAGCATGTACTCTGTTGCTGAGTTCATGAGCTGAAAACTGCAACCATAATACATTATGCAACTACCAAATCACAGGCTAACTTTCTTGAATTAGAAAGTCTAAGTCTTAATTTAAATGGACAGGTGAGTTTTTATGTATTTAAGGGCCAAAAAAAGGAATAAGCACTAAGTTTTCCAAATAAAAGCACCAATTCTCATTTCTTGCATACATCCACAAAAGGGACCTTATAGCAGGCAGCACTGCTTCTAGATTGTTATGGCATTCACTGTATTCAATGATCAGCCTTTCCAAGAGACCTTTCAAAAATAAATACTTTCCACTGGGGGGAAACAACTGTTCTGACTGTCAATTTAATCCTTTCAAGTTGGATTGAACTTATCCAACTATCTAAATCTATGCACTGACAGTACAGTAAAACATTTCCATTTCCATGTGTTTTGAAGTTTGACTCCAAAAATGCATGTCTAGGGAAGGTGGGACCAAAAATGCATGTCTAGGGAAGAAGGACCTGAAAACTGCTTAGTTTTTCTACAGAGGACATCTCTACAGCAAAAAAATATTTCTACTAAGTATTTGGTTTTATCAGTCATTTGTCTTGATTCAGTGCTTAGTGTTTCCTATGTTCAAGCAATTCATTATAGACCAAAGAGTGTCTTAGTTAAATCGGCCTTCAGTAGTCTGTTCAGGTTGTGGTGCTTGGTTTTTCCATGTATGATATGAAGCATTTTCCATTGCTTGACAGGTGTGTAAGTGTTCTGACCAGGGCTGTGCAAGGGAGAATTAAGACCATCATTCTTTCCACAGGCATTTTTTATTTTGGATGTTCAACAGCCTAGATATTCAGCAGCCTAACTGTGATTTCACAGCCCCTCTGTCCCTCCTCTGCTCTTAAGATCTTTTCATTTGATATGGGCAAATTGTGAAGGTTTTTCAGGAGGAAAAAAGTGAAAACCAGCAAGCCAGAAATGTATTAAGTTGGCTTTTGCCCTTCAACAGAGCACACCTCTTCAAGCACCTTCTTCCAATAAGTGACAATACCAAGCATTGCTGTAAGCCAGCTCAAAGGAGGAATAGGAGCATGTTTCTTCACTGACATGCTGTGGCATATCTACAGAAAGTACTGGCAGGCCTTCACTTGCATCCAAGCTTATGGAGTGAAGAGTGCTTCTGTAGCTGTAAGCTTTTTTCCTTTATCTGAGGTCTCCCATCCTATTTCTTCGAGCCTGAGTCCTTGTCTCTGTCCCTTTTCCCTAGTCTAGCAAGATGCAGCACTTACACAAAAATAGATAAATGGATCTTTAGTGTTTCAGCAAAGATCTGACGGGAAAAAAAGTATGTCCACTAAAAATGTAAGCAAATACAAGTTGGGCTGGGAAAAGGCACACTCCAGCTATCTGTAGAGGAATGAGGTGCAGAAGGGGAAGTGAATCACATGAGCAACTTCAATTCCCTTTATGTTCATTTTCCTCTGTTTTTGCTGGCATTGTAGATATTTTACATTATTGCTCAAGGCAAATCAAATAGGAGGCAGAAAAGAATGTGGGAGCAGAGGGACAGTATTAAGAGAAATTTGAATATTTGTAAAGGAGAGAAAAAGCCAGTTTCAAAACTAGCTTTGCACTCACACTGGCTAGCAGACACTGAACAGAAATACGTGGTATTTAGAACCAGAGGGCTTTGCATTCAGCTGGGAAACAAAAATTATGCCATTACCTTGAATATTACTTCAATAACCAACTAAAGCCATATTTATGTATCTATTAGCAGCAAGTTCTTCAAGAGGAATACAAAGCCAACTTAACAGTGAAACCTGACCAAACAGGTTATTAATGTCCCATTGCTCTGGGAGCCCATGCGACTGCGGCAGAGGAGCTGAGACAAGGACAATCTCTCTGACAATTCATTTAGTAGCCACCAGCACAGCCACAGGCTACTGCTGCAGGAGTGCTTACTACAGCTACACCACCTTCATTAGAAGCCAAAAGACTCACATGACAGAGCAATAAACCAGTCATACACTTGCAGATGGCAGGGGAAAAAAATTGTTCAAACATAGTAAGGCATTTGTCTATGCAAGTTGGATCTGTTTTTACAGAAGGAATCCCTGACTACTCTCCAAGCCTGCTGTTGAAGTAAACAACGATTTCATAATACAAAAATGAAGAGGGGCACGGCAGAATAAACCTAGTGAGATTAAGAGCCAAACAACATCTGCAACTAAGTACAGGCCATCTTATATCATCTCCTGCTACTGCCCGATATTCCCCACTCCTCATCCCTCCTGGTATTTGAAGGCATAGAAGTTTCATCAGGTAAAGTGTTAAGTTTCCTATAGGCTACAGAAACTACTTTTATGCGCCAAGGTACTCTTCTGACAACTTTGTTCAGCACATTGGACTGAAGTCAGAAAACAAGTTCCCAGAGCCCACGGTTTCTGTAAGAACTAACTCAGGTTCCCAAAATAGATTTAAGTTGCTACTTCAACTGAATGTTAACATCAGGAAGAAGTGTCTTTATTGGTCTATTCCATATGCCATTTGGTATGATACTAGTGACAGCAATGAACTTTAGCAAAAAAGCAGAGTTGTTCATCTGTACGAAGACTAAAAAGGCAGAGCATTTTGCCTCTATTTAGCTGCCATGCAAATTTCTAACAAGCTGAGAATTATGTTTTAGGTTTTGTCACATTTCAACACAAACACTTTGTAGTATCCCAAGTTAGACATCTAACTGAAAAAGTTGAAATCTATCCAATAACTAATAATCCTTACACATTAGGCTGATATGAAAGGCACTTTATCCCAGAAAGTACTCAGCCATAGATACAGTATTCTTGGGCCAGAAACTTTAGAGGTCTCCTTATATCCTAATCTTTGCAAGACGTTTTAGTCTACATGCATTCCAGATACTGAAAATGTCAGACAGGCAAGAGTTGCCAGGGATAGCTGGCTAGAAGCTTCAACTCCCTAAAGAGTAGTGAGCTTGCTAGAAACAACTTATTTTAAATCTGCAGAAGCTGGCAGCTGTCTTCATCTGTCAAGAAAGGAGTCCACAATACACAGAAGACCATTAAGAGAGCAGACCCCAGCTGTAACTGCAATGAGAACAGGCATTAGAACCAAGCCCAGGAACTGATCCAAGTTCTGACTTGATGATTTTTATTGTTACTATTTTAGAGACATGATAGATTGAGAATGATTTAAGAAGTCATCACTAAAGCACAGCCAGGAGATTCTCACTTCTTCCAAACTATATCTTAGCCTTGAACCTGCATCCAATCAGAAGTAATTTCTTCTTCACCTTGAAGGGGGAAGGACTAGCAACAGTGAAGTAGCACCTCCTGGTACAGTAGTCATGGGGTAGCAATTCAAGGCCAAGATCCTGCAGTGTCAGGGAAGAAACCACAACTTTATCCCAGAAAAATAATCTGTCATTAAGGAAACTACTAATGGCTAGGGAAGCTACCTTTTACTCAGTTGGAGACTATCAAGCAGTTATGCCACAAAGACCAAAAGCTTCTTCCTTCTTTATTCCAAACTTGATCAGGGCAAAATGCCTGAAGACCACAGAACCTGCAAGTTAATTCAGTCTTAGTCCTTCTCTATTGCATGAATGAACTATACATGTACAGTGGATAAGGAACATACTTGGTGCTACTAAAATTAGCACTCAAGTAGTATGGTACTAAACAGTTATCATCGAGATGAATATCACCTTCCTGGACCCAGAACAGTTATACAATTTATTTTTCACTCCTGTGGTCACCCAAGAGAAAGGCTCCAGCACTTCAAGTGATCAGTATCTTAGAGCCATTACAATGAATTGAGTTCCCACAGGGAAGGGGACACTAGCTCATTGATGCTCATTGCAGGAGACTTCTCTCATTACACATGTAGCAACAGGGGCTTTTCAGCACCAAGACTCCAGGAGCAGGCTGCCATGATTACCTGCCAAGTCACAGCTGTGCTATTCCTTTGTACAGGTGTAGCAGCTGCCAAGATCCAGCTTGCACTGGCATTGCCATGAGCTATGCCACTGCTAACAGCTTGACACCACGCTGAGCTTGTGCATAACATCCTTTGCAAGGACCTTACACTTACCTGGCAGACAATGGTTTGACCCGTCTCCATGTAGCATCTCTGTCAATGCTACCTCTTAAGAGCTTGCAATAGTAGTTGAGTATTTTTAGCCACTGTCAGTCCTAACTTAGGAGTCCAGCTGGACTCCTATGAAAGGAGACCCATTCAGTCGAGTACCCTGCAGAGTATTAGTCTCAAGTACAAACCTCAGTCACCTGGCAAGTCAGTACTGTCTTAGCAGTCTGGGGTACTGCTGAAATAACTTAAGAAATACTTCATGTTCTGGCTAGCAGTAGTCGTGTAGCCCACTAAAGCTTCCAACTTAGGAGATACTCTATTTTACTTCAGTGCTGACATAATAATGGAGACCAATACTTTAACTGCTTCATTTTTTTTTATTTTTCACCTCCTCTGCATTTAAGATTTACAGTGGTTTCTTAAAGAGCATTCATACCTGTATACCTGTAAGAGGTAACAGACAAGATTGTTTCAATCATACATACAAAATTACTTAGGTTTACAAATTTTTGGCAATCATAGTAACCCGTTTTTTCCTATTGCCATTGCCCCAATCATTGAAAAAGACAGTGTACAATAATTTACATCTGAACTAGTTCAAAGTGCTTGATAGTGATTTTCCAAGAATAATATTTACAAGTGGCCTATACACATATGTACAGGTGTTACAAGTTGTGGCTGGAATATGGCTTTCTATGGAAAGTGCTTTATATTTGGTCAGTGGTGTTACTGGCTGACCAATCCAAGGGTTACTGATAAAACAGTAACCACTAAAAGCTGAATTGTTGTGGACAGGTATTTACAGAGTTTGTTGTTAAGCTGTATAAAATAGCTATTTACATAAGTGTTCCATACATACAGAAAGTATCTTCTTTCTTCCAAGAATGGAGGAAGTCTTTCAGCCACAAACCTGGTTACTATCCCCAAAGAGTGTAAAACACAAGTAAACTGGAAGTGATTGCTGATCCAGTGCTCACACCATATCATCATCTGTGCTTACAACAGATATCTGTACAAAATAAGCACAAGTTAGCTACAATTGTACTAATAAAAGATGCAAAACAATGCATATCATCAATACATGGCAGTTTGAAAGGGGCTAGTTCTGCAGGCTAGCGAGCACATTCAGCACTGATTACTCCATCCCAGCTATAGGACAGTAGTCGCCTGCTACAACTTTAACCTTGATTAAAAGGACAAGTTCTTAGCTGATTCAGCCCAGTGGTTTGGCTGCAGCCAGCAGCTTTCAAGAGCAGAGACCTCTCTAAAACTCAAGTCAGACATCATTTGGCAGTCTTTATGTCTACTCTGAGGATTAACCTGGAGCCTCAGACATGTCAATAGGTTTACTTACTGCAGGGTAGGTGTGTCCTACTGAACCGGTGTGCCTCCCAATATCAATTGTGAGGTCCTCTTCTGTAGTTTTCAGGTAGACAGGATTATCAAAATTCATGCTTTTCATGTTCTTGTGCTGCCAGTTACGCCACATGAAGTAGCCAGCCACTGCAGCCATCACCAGCAATACTTTAGGGAGAGAAAGAGATTGCAAGTATGGAGTAGGGTCAAGTCAAGCTCCTGACTAAGAGTGGCTTGTCCCACCACAATGGGTCCCAAAGGCTACTGCATGCTGTACTCACAGACAGGAAGAACAGTCCAAGCTGCTGATGTTCCTCCAGCTGCAGCTACCTCAGATGTTGTACCACTGATGTTGAATCCTGCATGGGAATTTGAAGTAGTGAGCTTGCTTACTGACAGGGTGGCAGACTTTGTCAGAAGGAAGCACTTCCCAAGCCCAGAAGCTGCTATCATATATTAGCTTCTCAGTAACACACTGCAAGAACAGCTTAACAGGCTTCATCCTATATTAGTAGAAAGCTTTTTTTATTGTTTGCCTTCTCTGAGCACTCCTGGGATATCATGGAACCTATAGGTTCCACACTGTCATAAGTGAACTAATTCTGTTTATCACATGCTCCAGCTGTTGCACTTGTACTACACACATGACCTGGCCTGTGTTCTCTACTTGCATGCAAAGGAGAAAACTTCAAGTAGGCTAGTGGGTCAGTTTGCATTTAATTTCTCTCATGTTTAGCAGTCTGAGTTATTGGGACCAGTACCTCCAGGAACTAGTCCAACAGTTGGAGATTTTTCTGTTGTGCTGGTATCTTTAGCCTCAGTGTAAGCCACAGTTGTTCCAGTACCTGAAACTAATTATAGATCAAGAACCCAGTTAATCCTGAAGTTCTGAAATGGCTTAGCTATGAGAGCCATGGTAGTGAATGTTTAGCAGATGGCAGAATGATCATGCATCTTGTTAGCTTTATTGGAAACACTGACATTAGTTATTTCACTAGCACACCCTCAGCTGAGGGTTTTTGATCAAAAATAATTCCAAGAACAAGGCTAGACAGTTAATCAGGCATGAATTACAGGTATTTAGAGTCATGACAACAGTAAGCCACCCCATCCCTCATTTCAGGTTTTCTGAGTGAGATTTTAGTTCCACAACTTTACTGGTTAGGTACAGTCTTTGATACCTATAGCAACCCTTTAGAGCAGCCAACTGAGGACAGCATCCTTGCATTCAGTGGTCTAACTGTGGCAGTCAGAATCAACATGCAATATAGTAAGTGGCACCTTGGAGTTTCTAGTTCCACTCCACTGGACAAACAAGTCTGCCATACAGTCAGTGCTCAGGGTAGTAGCAGCAGCATGTTTGTTTGGACTACAAAAGGATGTCCAAACAAACTCCCTTGGCCAGCAAGATTAGCCTATCAGCTTTTCAACACTGTATTTATACACTGTAGAGCCATGTTAGTTTATACCCCTTGTTTTATAAGAAAGGGGCTTGGTATGTTTTGTGCGTGTGCTTGCTGTCTGCAGAAAAACATGGACGTACAAGGTCTTGTTGCAAATGATGATGATGCAGAAGCCAAGCATGGACTTTGAACAGCACCTGCAGACTTTGAGGGTCAGCTTAATGCATGCTAGAAGACCACCCCCTCCAAGATTAATTACATCAGATTAACTCATGCAAAGCTGTCAGCCTATACTGCCATATTTGCCTCCAATAGGTTCAGTACCCCTACTCCTTCCCCATCCATCCTGGAAAAGATTTCAGTCATGTTACCATACCTGCACATCTCAGACCATCCTCCTGCAAGGAGTATCCAACAGGACATGCACAGGTGTACTTTGGAGAGTGTTCATTTATCTGAGGAGCAGGCAGGCACAGGTAGCTACAGCCTCCATTTGCCATGTTCTCTTCACACCAGTTCCTGCCTGTTGGTACAGCAATTGACAGGAGTGAGCCTTCATACTCCAGGTGTATAGCATAATCATTTGCTCAATAATTGCTCTAGTACAGTTATTGTCTCTGCAGGTTATACATTTGTACCTGCTCTGCCCAAGAGCAAGCAATTGCAACTAGACCTTCTCTCAACCCCAGCGGGGGTGCCTATGTTAGAAGCTCCAAGCACTCTAAGTAGAAGTGAAGAAGACAGTTATAAAAGGGAGGGGGTACCATTTGCCACCACCCAAGCAGGTCAGGCTCCTTACAAGTATACACTGACATAACTACAAACTGTATTAGAGTTACCTGAAGGCTGAACAAGTTCATGATACACAATGATGTCCTGTGCATCATTGAGGTTGTTCACTAGGGTAACCAATTCAGATCCAGTAAATTTGTTGGCACCATAGACTGCCTCATTCTCTCCATCAATCCAGTACACACGGTCCTAGAAGACAGAGTCATTGCATCCCATTACCTCTGTGTTGCTATCAGCAACATAATTGCTAGCCACATACTAGCAAGACGAGGATCTTTGACAATTACTACAGGAAGTCATTCATACCTCAAATATTGTTAGAGCAAGAGGATGAGGAAGGAACATATGAGACTTCAGCACAATTCTACGGTCCTGGCCATTCAAGTCCACACTTGAGAGCATATGTAGTTTAGAATCAAGCCAGTACAGACGGCTTTTTACAAGATCTAGGAGGAAAAAACAAAACATATTTACTATCTACATGGAGAAAACCTCCAAAGCCTCCTGCAAAAGTTGAAACACCCACAGGTTCAAGAATAGTTGCAGTGTTGCCCTAGTTCCTTACCATACCAGGATGCAGAAGGCTGCTGCAGTGCTGCCTAAGTGGCCTGTGCCTCAACTATGATAGAGCAGTGCAAGAAAAGTTACCATTTCAGTATCTGAGAAGTGCTATCTGTGCCTGTTGCAGTGTCTCCAGGCATGCAGGAACTTCCCATTCTCAGAAGCTGAAAATAGTTCTCTGAAGGATGACCTTGGCTTTTGTAGCAAACAAACTGCTAAAGCTCCAGAATACCTCTGGCACAGAGACAAGTTCAACATACCTAGAGCAATTCCATTAGGCCATTGGATTTCTGTTGTCACAAGCTGCTGTCTGTCAAATCCATTCATTCCTGCTTTTTCAATTTTTGCTGGCTCACCCCAGTCTGACCAGTACATAAAGCTGTGAAGCAGAATTTATGTTGTATGATGCGCTATAGTACTGTGTAGTATCACTCTTAATTATGACCAATAACTAACAAAGGCTACCTAAGTCAGTTATCAGGACATGGAATAGCTGGTAGATCTGCTCTTTTAAGAGAACCAGGATAAATACTCACCCAGAGAGAGGATCTACAGCAATAGAAGCTGGCTCTCTCAGCTCAGAGAGGAACAAAACCTTTCTTTTTGTGCCATCTAGGCTAGCCACTGAAATTGTCTTTGCAGTTGAGTCAGACCAGTAGATGTTCTTATAAACCCAGTCAACAGCAATTCCTGCAGGGCTGTGTATGTTGTCCAGGATTTTGACGTGTGTTCCAACTTTATCACGAGTATCAATAGAGGCACTGGAAGACAAGAATTACTTGCTTTCAACTCCTTCCTCCACAGATACCACCACTTGGCATGCCTCAGCAAATACTGCACACAGATCTCGGGCAGACAATGTAAAAGATGCACTTGTGACTTTCCACAGAGTGCCTTTTGTACACTTGTAGCAGCAGTTACTAGGAAGTGCAATAGGCATACACATTGCCAGTTGTGGGAACTTGCATCTACTGTACTTTAGGACATCAGGAATCTAGTTCTCATCACCAAAACCTAGAGAAGCATCTTGAGTAAAATGTGGGAAGGTTTAGGGGAGCACACTAGGGTTCAGAAGCTGAATCCACTTACCTGAAGATTGCTTTTTGGCTGAAGTCAGCCCAGTAAAGCTTTTGCTCAGCAATATTGGCATCTAGGGCTACAGTGTTTCTTAGCTGCTCTACTAGCTGAATGTATTCTTTCCTCTCAAGGCCGATCTTCCTGATATCCCGGCGGTTGGTGAAAATTAGACATGGTTCTTTCCCTGTGAAAAGAGTGTAAGTGTTATCTGTACTTCTAGACATGCAGTCACACACTGTTCTTTTATGAAAAATTTTAAGAGTCATCATATTTAGTATTTGGCATCCCACACTTGCTAGTGGATGCTGACAGAGGTCTTGGCTGTACCATACCTCATCCTTTTCTCCCTCCACAACTTGATGGGTAGGGTTCTCCTGCCCAGGGAGCAGACACAAGCAGTTTATGTCAGGCAGCTTTAAGTACTGTATCATGGCATTGTTCAAAGTGTTAGGAGCGTTCAGGTCTGTACAAGTTATATTGATAACAGCACAACAACTAGTGTCAAAACCACAGTAGCATAAACAGTACATCACTTGCTACCTCATTTTAAAGTGAGGATACAGAAGTCTTATGCCAGTACTCACCCACTGCCTTGCACACCCCAGTAGCAAGATCCATCTGATAGCCACGGCTACATTCACATTTGTAGCCCCCTTTCAGGTTGATACAGATTTGACTACAGATACCAGGGTTCTGGCATTCATCGATATCTGTAAAGACAACAATTTAATTTGTTCTCATCTCCAATACCATCAGTAGGGTCCATGTTAACCTACTTGATACTTGCCTCCACAGGTTCTCCTGTCTATAAGCTCAAACCCAGCTGGACAGTCACATTCATAGCCAATAACAAGATCTCTGCAGATATGAGAGCATCCACCATTGTTCACCAGACATTCATTCATGTCTAGAAGAGAAGAATTTGCCACTTCTGAGACAGCACATATATTTAGTCTTAAAGTCTTAGTCACAGAGTGCTTTACCAGCTACCCATCCGTTTTCTGATGATGCCTGCCACATCTGATAAACCACTCTGGCACTTGAAGTCACATGCAAGAGACCCTCCTCACATTCATATTTGCTCAGCTATCAGCATGTTACTTGTGTTACAAGTTGGCAGCAGCAGACACAGATTGAGTCTCCTGAAAGTTTCAATTTTAATGCCTTCAAGTGCCTTCTGGCCATGGAGAAGTCATCCCAATAGCCAGTTTGGCTAGGATAAAACTAGCCTATTGACTATGTTGCTGTTCGTTGTTTGTTTGCCACCAAGGAAGTGCAGACAGGCATTCCACACTCACATCAGACAGCTCAGAGGCTGTATCCAAGTATGTCTAGTGGTCAGCATTGTGTAATGAGTTTGTTCACTTACTACACTCCTTGAGGGGCTCATCACTCCAGTCCTTGCAGTCTCTCTGCTGATTACACACTTTATTGACATCTATACATTCTCCACTTCTGCACTTGAATTTGCCAGGTCCAGAGCACTGAATAACTGAGATAATGAAGATTGTGAGGGCGACTACCAGCTTCAACAGATATTCTGCAAAGACTTTATTCTTGCTCAGTTCCACGCTTACCATTGTTACAACTTGCTTCATCAGTGCCATCCAGACAGTCTCTCACACCATTGCACTGCCGACTCCCATGGATGCAGTTCCCATCTTCACATCTGAACTGGTCTGGTCTGCAGGTCCGAGAAGCTGAGGACACAGCCATTACAGACTTAAACTCCTGAGGTCTGCTGAAGGAAAGAAAATAGAACAGGAGCCAACCAGCACCTTCTAGAGAAGGACCAAGTTAACTTACGGCAGTTGACTTCATCACTTCCATCCTTGCAGTCAGGATCTCCATCACAGCGCCACTTTTTGTGGATACATTCACCTGAGCCACATTGCACCTCACTGGCAGAGCACTTCACAGGAGGTGCAGGCTGGCGGCCACATTGCTCTAGAGATTCATCTGAGTGGTCAGAGCAGTCGGCATCATCATCACACACCCAGCTGACAGGTATGCAAGTGGAGCTCTTGCACTGGAACTCATGAACTCCACAGGTAGGAGGTGCACACTCCAGCTCGTCACTGCCATCACTGCAGTCATCTTGACCATTGCAGACAAAGCTCTTGGAAATACACTGCCCACTGCTGCATGTGAACTCTGCTGGACTACAAGTCACATTGCCTGGAGTAACAGGAGTAAGAGAGATTAGCAGATTATCACAAGGAGGCAGACTTTTGTATGAAGGTGTTTTGCTTTGCAGGTTCTTCATCAGCTGTTAGCTGACAGATCAGCATCCTGTATAAGGCTCTAGGAAAACCTAACTGACCACCTACGGGACACTTGGGCCCCACACAGACTGTCCTCCTTGCCTTTGGATGTTATGACTGAGAGGCATCAGTTTTGAGCTACTGAGTGAAAATAACCTCCTTCTGAAGCAGCTAGGCTGTTCTGCCTCAGAGTGCGAGCCTTTCGGAAAACAGGCTCAAACCCTGTGAACCAGAGACAGAAGGTAAGAGAATTGCTAACTCTAGAGTACAGATTAAGATTAAAGTAGCCAGATGGTCAGCATGCACTGTAGTTTGAAATTGAAGTGTTTTGTGCTGGTCCCCAGGACAGCAGCAGCCCATTTGCCTGGACCACTGGGGATAACAGATCAAGATCTTGCACCAGTTGATCCTGTGGTATTAAGCACATCCCCACAACTTATGCCAGTACAAATTATGCTGGTTTAATAGCAGTGTAGCTAGCAGCTCGGTATGCCTAGGCTGATAGTTTTATCAGCTTCATTAGAAGTGCTGTCTGTAGATTTACTTGTCAGATTAAGGCATTTGCTTGCTGAGCAAGGCAGCAACTCCACAGACACATAGCAGAAGTCTGGAGATCTGCGTCTCATTAGCCAATCCAGGTAAGGTGGCTCTGATGGAAGCCAGCCCTGTGGCTTTGGTTACAGCAAATTTTTCTCAGGACACCTCAGACAACTCATACATATGCAAGTTCATTAGAACAAGCCAGGAACATTGCACTCTAATGCTGGCAGTGGCAGCTTCACTTATGTACTGGCCTGAAGTGGCCCCCCAACACCTGAAACCTAGCTTCCCTAGTCTGCACTTTCAGACAAGTGCACAGAAAACTCCAGGATAGGGCTATAAAGCAGATCAGCTGTGCCCTTGGCTACAAGTCACTACTGCATTTTTAGGAGATGATTTGTTAATGTAAGCAGCAACTAGAGTTACCTTTTGAGAAACTCTGCAGAGAACAAGTTCTGATGGTTTGCCTGACATGTGACTAAGCCTATGGCTATTGCCAAAGTTAGCCAGAGACCAGAGATAGATGTTGAATAGCTTATATTGCTGTAGTTCTTAACTTAGCAGGATAGGAGTGCTAGAACAAGTCCGCTTTGTTAAGCGGGCTGCAATACAAGATGAATGTAGGTTTAAGGAGATATTGATACTATGAGAAATTTATCTTCCCAGGTATACTGCCCAGCTAGCTCCTTTCCAGACAAGTCAATTTCAAATAGAGTTATGCAGCCACCATTTCTTCCCTTACCACAATTCTCTTCATCTTCTCCACTGTCACAGTCTTTTTCACCATCACATTTCCAGGACACTGGGATACACTGGGTTGACTGAGGACCACAGCTGATTTCATTTACCCGGCATGTTCTCATATCTATTGAAAAAAGTTTAAGTTCAATTTAAGAGTTCTGAAATTTAAGAGCTACTGATCTTGGGTTTTAGCAGTTGTCCTGAAAGTTGAGACTGAAAGGCTTCAGCTCTGGACAAAGTTGCAGTTAATTAGATGCCAGCATCCATCTAAGTTGATTGCTCCGTCATGGAAGAGGTTACACTAGTTTGTAGTGTTCAGTAAAAAAAAGATGTTTCCAGCTCCTAATAGATTAGTATTTTACGAGTATCTTTGTAGTGGTAGTTTTGTGATTGCACACCAGTTACGCTGTAGAAGCTTGAGCTATAACACGTAGTGGCAGGCAGGAGTAATGCCAAACTGCAGTAGGACTTGGGGCTGAAGTATTCCTCAGTGTGGATCCTATTGATACAGAGAAATGAAGCTTCACGGATCTATATTCCTTGATTAGTTACCACAGTTAAGACAACTGGGGTTGCTAACCGCAAGATCTCACAGTCAAGTCTCTGCACTTCTGCTTCCCACCCCCCAACATGTGGTCAGTCACTCAGTTCCTACACTAGCTCTCGTTATCTTGCAAAGTAGTTGTCTTGGAGGACAGTGATCACTTGGTGAACAAGCCACAGTAATGGTCAGGCTTGCCGTGTTGTGCTTGCTGCTTCTGACTGTCAGTAAAGTCTTGTACTTGCTATCTGCTACCAGATACAAGTGCAGAGTCCCCACTCAGTTCTGCATCTTTTTAAGTAGTAAAAAGTCTTGTCAAGACCCTGATGTGGCCAAAGCCAAGCTAGCACTTAGGAAGGTGCTCTCCAACACAAGTTCATCCTTCCTTTAGGAGGAGAGCCGGGCTGCAAGCAGGCAAGAAGTCAAAACGCTACTCCCTGCAGGCTTGCCTGCACCAACAAGCCAGGCTCACTTACGGCACAGTTCAGCACTCTCGTCAGACCCATCCTCGCAGTCCGGATCCCCATCACACTGCCATCTGTTAGGCACACACTGACCACTGAGGCACACAAAATCAGATTCAGCACATGTCTTCTTCACTGCAAGGGAGAAGGACAGCCACTTGTTTAGAGACCAGAGCTTAGCTTGTTTGTTGCAGCTAGAGATAAGCTGCCTTGCCCTAGGAAAGTGATGCAATATCCTTGGATGTCTGGTGTCATCCTCCACCAGTCTAATGACAGCACTGTTTAACACTTCCTAGAGAGTTATACTGCGCACAGAGAAACATTTATCTTCCTGTAAGCAGGCACTGAAGGACTGCTATTGTTAAGGGAGACTATGCTACTAGAATAGCTGGTGCCTTGAACACACCTGATTTAAAGTAAGGTCTATTGATATTAATATTTGAATTTTGAACTCTGAGTTTATTATCAAGGCATTTGATTTGTCATTACAGAAGCATGGTACTATGTAACCCTAAGGTAACAGTTTAGGTCTGCTTGAGTAGACTGGCAGTTCAGCCACAACAGTGTTGGATATTGAGTCCGTTTTGCCTCATCTCTAAGTACATCTGGTCATCCATCTTGGCCTCTACGTCTGCTTAAAGCAAGAGCTGGCAACCAAAGCTAGACTTAGTGTTTGTAGAGGACTCAGCAGAATCACTTTCACACATAAAATAGGGCATTTAACCATTGAATAGCCAACAGCTAAGTGCTAATAGCAAACAGTTTCTACTATGTCTTTAAGCAACAACTGAGAACAGGCTTGCATTCTGTTCTTGACAGTCACCACCCTCGCAAATAAAGAGTTTTGGTCATGAGCTCTTCTCTCAGTCACCAATTCCAGGAGACTTTCATAGCACTCAGGAAAATTCAACTGCCTCAGATGGATACAAGGCATCAAGATAGTCCCCCAGCTGTTCTAGGGAATTTGTCCTCTACTCTGTGTTCTGACTGTCAGAAGTGCTGGACGGGATAAGGGTCTCTCCAGCTATCCACTGCTAAGCCCCCACTGCCAACTAGCAAGTACTACTACAGAGGTGTTATTTATTTTGATTACTTACCACAGGCATTCTCATCACTGCCATCTGAACAGTCTTCATCACCATCACATTTCCAGAGTAAAGGAATACAGCGTCCATTACTACATGGGAATTGGGATTCCTCACACTTTGCTCTCGCACCTTCAATGAAAAAAGGGAACTTAAGCCCCGATACTGTTTAGCAATACTTTCTTGCTTTCCCCCACTGCTGATCAAGAAGTTACCCAGCTTAATAAACAGCATAACATCAACATGAAACCAGATCTGAGCTCCAAATCTTTGGAATCACCTTATTCAATCATGAAAGTAGAGCTAGAAGCTTTCCTTCACAGTACAAGTGCAAAGCTTAAGCACTACAATAGTCCACCTGCCAGTTAACAGTAAACCAGCCTCAGTGTTCTTCTTACTAAGTTTTCCTTTTCAAGGCAAGGTCAAGTTTGCAAGGCAGAGAGATGCGTGCACATAATAACTTCTGCTGTCTAGCACCTAGCATTGCTTTCTCAAAACTCTTCAAACTTTAAACAAACTGGGTTTAAACTTGACTAATGTCGATCTGGATTAGCATTTCAGTACTCTGCTAACTCATTACAGCAGAATCCAAGATATCTGTAAAGATAGCTTACATATCTGCTCTGTAGTTGAACAACAAGTTTTCATGATTTAAGTTACTCCTCAAACAAGGGCACCCAGAGACATTCCTTAGTAGACACAAAAAGAAGAGTGATTACTTATCTTGATCTTGCTTATTAAAGTTAGATCAAGTGTGATGCTAAGACAGCAAGATAATTTATCACTCCCTTGTGGAATCAAGTCTGTTGTCTCTCAATGGATAACAGTCTTGATTTGTCAGCACGCTTGAGTAAGGTACTGCTTTCTGCATGGTGCTTAGAGTGCATTTTCCAGAGTATCTTCAGCTCTAAAACTGTATGACCCCATCCCTCAAGGGAACCTACTTTGTCTTGAAGCTGTGTTACAACTGTCACTAAAAGCAGTAGCCTGCTTCCTCAGCAGCTGAGCCAGAGCTGTTCCATGTAATGCATGCAGGCAAGCGTGTAAGCTCGTGCATTAGTATTGGCTGCACATGTCTATGGCATAACACAAGACTCCTGCTCCTCCTTGGTTTATTGCATCATTTAGTGGAGGTGCTTTGTCTTGGCATCCCGGGGCTCACAAAGGGCACCAAATTTTAGTAGAATGTTACTTGTTGTTTTATATCTTCTGTGTATGACATGCAAAACGCAAGACAGTTCCCAAGTGGAAAAGGAAGCTATTCAGCCATTTCACATTATATTGGCCAGCCATCAAGCACTAGGCAACGGCAAACCCTGGACAGTGTATTAGCAAGGACAACATGGGCAATTTTACCAGCTGTCTCATGTAAATTCATGCTAGAAGTAAAGGATTTGAAAGAGCAGCTTATTGAGCTTTGCTAATGTTTTAGCAGTCTTACTGGTTGAGTAAAACACTAACTCACTTGTCAGACAGAATAAAGCTGTAACAACTTTCATGGGAACTGTGTTCAAAGAGTGCCAAAAAACTGAACATCAGCTCTTGTGATCTGTATTTCCATCGCTCCTTTCCTCTTCAGGATGGAAGTTACACCAGCATGCACTTTCTAATAGCATGGTTTTGTAAAGCTACTACTATTTGGTCAAGAGCTATCAAACAAGTAGCTTGCCTTGTGCGAGAAGGCATACCCCAGCCAGCTTAGAGAGGGTGCAGAAGCCACAGCTATCAGCTTGCTCCAAGCCTGACATCACCTTGTTGTCCAGTAACCTCTAACAGAAGTAGCCTTCTGCTTGCAAGACCTGGTCACATGTTATTCCAGTTATTACTGTACTACCACCTAACATATGCAATGACTGACTCCTGCTAGTTTTGAGACATTCTCATCCAGGCTTTCAGAGTGAGAACAGTCAACCTTTCCCAAAATAGCAGACTAGAGATATTAGACTAAGCCTGTCACTCAGGAGATCCCAAAATAACTCCACAGTCCTTAGTTACTCTATTTCAAGCTAGAATAACCAGAAAAGGCTTGCTAAGACTGCCCAACACAGTTAACTTAAAAACATAACATCACTTTGACCAAATGCTACAGGGAAGCTACACACAAGGCTAAATGAAACAGTAACTGAGCTTGGAGTAACAGCTATAACTTTACAATCACAACCCTTACAACAAGCCATTCCAAGAAGGTATCATGGCTTCTGCAGCTGATACCAAGTGAAATGTCAGAGCAACTACTCGTTAGCACACAAACAAGTAAAGAACTGACAGCACCTAACACCCACACAGGTGCACAAAGGTAAAGGTCATCATCTGTTGCTACTCCTGAAAATGTCTGTCAAACTCTAAAGGCCACTTGGAGTGAGCTCCCATTAAGATGAAGGTTAGTTCCAGCCAGTAACTGAGTGTGGTCCCCTGTCTTACATGAAGCACAGTTCTGCAATGCCAGGTAACCATTTAGTCATGACATTACCAGTCTAATCCACTGCTATTTGAAGCAACAGAGTCATACCTTGGCTGCAGCTTCAGTCACTAGACACTTAATGATTTTTAGATCAGCATCAATTAGCCACTAATTCAAAGCTTCTCTTCATGCGCTACTCATACACCAGAAGCACCTTCACACCTTTTCTCCTCCTTGGGATAAGGCTCAGGCAAAAGATGCAGAGAACCAGTAACTTCACAGCCTGTGATTGCTAACATAATATTTTACTGTTCCCCAGGTAACTACTTACTAGAAGCTGGCTCATAAGCAGCAATGTGTGCAGGGCGAAGGAGCACAGTTACAATGACTACCCAAGTTAAACCAGCTTTCTCCATACCTCTACTGTCACTGTTTGTCTCAGCCCCTTAAGAAAGTTGTCAGATTACTTGTCTGGGCAGCCTCAAACATGTGACACTTGTGTGCTGTCATCTGACACCAAGTCCCAGAAAAGCTTGCAACAGTGATTGGGAAACCTTGCGAGAGCTCATACAGGAACTAGCTTAGACTCCCCCAGACCCTGGCAATTGCAACTACTAGTAGGAGAGAGCTGGTGGGGCCACTAACTCAAATTGAGGGAAGAATCAGACTAACTTGGTGGACTAGAGTTGCCCTCATCTGCTGTTACACTTTCTGACTACAGTGCACTAGCAGTTTCAGTGCCACTGAAGCAGCTTGGTCCTTCATACCACAGCTGTTTAATCATGTCTGGTGTAGACCAGACATGGGAGCAATCTACATGACTGGGAATTGAGGAGTGACTAGGCAGACATTTCCCCTGTTCTTCCTTGTATGAGGACTGGATGCAACAATCCGCTGGCGGGGCTCTACCTGACAGACCCAGTGTCGGAACTACCGCACACAGTTAGGACTACAAGGTCCAACTACCCTTAAGTATATCTCACCAACACAGCCAAGATCTGACACTTAGGCCTACTTTAGGGCACTAGTCAGGAGATTAAGAGCCACACAACAATGCAGATATCAATTGCCCACCTCCCACCTAGCAGCCTGGACCTCAGTTCCTGAAGGAAGAAAGGAGTCAGTCAATTGATTACTACCTCCACTCAAGAGGAAAATATTTTTAATTGACCATGCAATTGGCTTAATGTGCAGGTCCCTCTGCCATGGGGGTAGCACCTTCTATACTGGGAGGCAACCCTGGAGCTCGCCACGAGCAGCACTACTAGTGAGAGCCCAGCCGGCAAGAAGGGATCCGGCGCTGGCAAGACTCAACCTTGCCACCAGGTGGAGATCCCTTATGGTGGTTACCGCTGGCCCTGAACTAGGGCCATGCCAGTGCTGCTGGATGCCACAAAGCCAAAGTTGCACAGTAGTTTGACAGCACCTTTAACGCCGCGGGCTTTCCGAGGGCTCCTCTTCCTTCCTCCACGGCAAAGCCCCAATCCTCCCCGACCCCCCGGTAAGCCCCAGGCACGCAGATCCTCCTCTTAGCACCAGGCATCGCGCAGGAAATCAAACCCTCCCGCGGCACCCCGGCCGCTCCCGGGAGAGGTGCTCCCCGGGGCGGGAAAGGCCGGCCGGGCAGGGGCTCAGGCCCACCCTCATCGGCCCTGGGCGCCGCCCGGGGCCCGGCGGGGAAGACGGCGCCTCCCCCGACAAGAGGGGCGGCGGGGCAGACCCCAGCGGCAGCGCCCCCCTGTCCCCCCGGGCCCGCCCGGCGGCCCCTCCACGGAGCCCCGCTCCCCCCGGCGCAGAGGGCAAGCAGCCTGAGAGATCGGGGGGGGGGGGGGGGGAAGGAAAGGGTGGTGGGAGAAGAAATTATTGCGGGGGGCGGCGGCGGGAGCAGCCCCGGCGGTGCGCGCCCCAGCCCCCCCGGGCCCCGCACTCACCGTCGGCGGCGGCACGCAGGCAGCTGAGGGCGAGCAGCAGGCACAGCGCCCAGCAGCACGGGACCGCCCGCCGCCCCGCACCGCGCCCGGGGCCGGGGCCGGGGCCGCCGCCGGCTGCCGCCGCGACGCTCAGGTCTCCGCGCTGCCGGTCCGACCGCATCGCCGCGTCGGGGACGGAGAGAGACAGGGAGGGAGGGCGGGCGGGCGGGCAGGCAGGCAGGCAGGCGCCGCGGTCGGAGAGGCGAGGAGGAGAAGAGGGTAGACGGAGACATGCACGGGGGGAGGGTGTCCCCGCGGCGCTCTTATACCAGCCGCCCGGCCGCCCTGCGCGGCCGCTGGTGACTCACGGCGCCGCGCCGGGCCCCGGTTGGCTCGCCAGCGCCGCCCGCCCCCGCTTCCTCCTCCGCGGCACCTGCGGCCGCCGCGGCGCGCCCGCACACCGGCTCGGCACGGCACGGCGCGGCGCGGTGAGTGGTGCTGCGGCGGGGCGAGGCGGTGTGCGGTGCGGTGCCGCGCCGCGGGCAGAGCCCCTCCCGGCCGTCCTTCCGCGGGGCGGGGGGGCGGTGCGACCCCGCTGCCAGCCCGGCACCCGGGGCGGCGGTGTGGGGCAGCCCAGGCGGGAGGGAGCTCGGGCGGCGGAGGGGGGCGCGGGGCGGGGTGCGGCGCGGCGGCGGCGGCTTTGTTTCGCCCGCTTCCCCGAAACGCCGATGTCGCCGTCCGCGCCCCGCCGCGGGGAGGGGGCGTTGCGGGGCCCCCCGTCCTGGGCGGCACAGCAAGGCGTGCCGAAATCCGCGTTGCGGGCTGGTTGCCTCCAAAGAAGCGTTTCTTCCACTTGGTGCCCCCCCCGCCCGCCGCCCCACGCGCACATGCTTGCGTGCCCGTGGGTTTTTTCCTCCCTCCGTAGCGGAACTCGACTTAAAACGAAGCAGGCGCAGCTCTTGAGGAAGAAAATCACTACTTCTGCATTCTCTGATCAGGGATCGTAGTTAATTAGTAATTGCACAAAATGATATGCCAAAGTCGTATAATTACAAGCTTAACCTTTTATTTTAAGGAGGAGAATTGGTAGTTTTATTCCACATTTGTAGCGTTTTGAACATCCAATTATGTCTTGGTGAAATAAAGAAAGACGAGAAGGGCTGGTAAAACGCAGATTTGGTTTTGTTCATGGCACTCTTAGAATTTGCAATTGAGGTTTAGTGATCCTCTGCTTTTTTTCATTTATTTTCATGGACTTGCTATTTTATGGTAATACTGTGTGCTGTGCTATTAATACTGTAGTGGAGACATAAACCTCAGCGAGCTGCTGCATCCAAAAATGATGAAAAGCTGGTTGCTGTTTCTTTCCTTGGAAATGAAGTCTTGAATTATTAGCCTAATATTTGAAGTCTTTTTCAGTAATGCGGATGATTCCTCCAATGAAGCAAGTATCTTTGAGACGCCATATTTCCTAAATGTCGTAACATATTTCTTTATACATTATTTGCAGAGTGAAGCCCCTTTTGAATCGCATCGAGTTGTATCATGACTCCACTAAAGACAAATCATACCACTGCATGAATAACTTCAGAGTGGATTATCTCTTGCAGTTCATGTAACGAATGAGTGTCGAGGTCATCCAAATGGGCAAATAGTTGATGTGTCAGAGACTTGTTAAAGAAGTCAAGATTTGATTTCATGTAACTGAAATACATCTGGGAATGATATTTCTAATATGTGTGTAAATGTGAAGAGACCAGTTCCTAGTGTTTGCCTTCCTACAGCCCCTCTACCACATGGCCTCAGGGGCAGCGAGAGAAAGACTGCTTTCCCAGCTTGCCTGGTATGTGGCATTAGCTGCTACGGCATTGTTCTTGCAAACATAATTCTGCTTCAAGCAAGAAACATCTATTGTGTACAAGGGGGGTTGACTGGGGTCCTCAGGAAGATGACTTAGTGTAGGTGGTTCGCTGAAAACATCGTTCTCACAGATCTTCAGCATGACACATTGCCTTCAGTCGGGTGCTCACTGTTGCATGGTCTGCTGTGCTTTGGGCTGAACAGCATTTTCACAAATGTCCTGTTACCATTACAGAAATATTTTATAAGCCATACACTGAGTGCAGCAATACACAAGAAGACTCCAGTCATGCAGAAATACAGGGCTGGACATAACTCAGTGTATGCTGGTAGTTGATGGTCTTCCTTTTTTGTCTATGGAAGATACAGATTTACTAGAGGGAGGAAAAGTAGTCTTTGTCCCCTGCATTATCACTGCTTCGTGAGCACCTGCACCTGGCTTTGTGATGGGGAAGCAACTTTCTATCTTGGATGTACCTAGCTCTTTGCACACCTGAGAGTTTGGACTCCAAAGCAGAACTTGCTGTAAAAGAATTTTTGGCATTTCAACTAAGTTAAAATGCATGAGTGAATAAGTAAATACATGAGTCTGATCATTTGCAGGCTCTGGTGGAATCTCTGGAAAAGCATCTCAGGCAGAAAAGGTCTTTCCCTTCCTTAGCACCATCCTTACAGGAACTCTGTTTAAAAGGACAAGTAGCCTGCCAGCCCCTACAAGGAGATCTGTGAGATCCATGGGAGCCGGGAGCCATCTGCAGTGAGGTTTTGTGCCTTTGTGGCAGCCGTAGTCTTGCAAAGGCTTGCTTCGTGTGGGAATGGGAAGGTGTGGGAATGGGAAGGTGTCTGGGAGGATCTGCTGTGTGTGTAGTGAATTGTAGTGTCACTTTGTTCATACACACAAGGATATAAGCCGGAATAGATCTATACAGGAGAACTGGAATAAAATTGTGGGTTTCTGTTGGAAATATTAGGAGAATAGCAGTCCTACTATGCTAGTGATAACGTAGGAGCAAAGCGCCCAGGAGGGTCTAAGGTTTAGGAAGTGTGCTGAATTTTGTAGAGAATGTGAGCTGGCTTTTGTAACTGTAAGTCCTTTCGTTGTCGGTCTGGGAAATGCATTAACATTTGCTGTGTTTCCATCTGTGACCCTCAGTCTCCTTTGGTTTTTGCCATGTCTGTTTGAGTTGAACTTCTTCAGCTGTCGGGAAGTCAGGAAGCTGCAGACAGAAGGTGGATGAGAAAGTGGGCAACCTCAGGGAGTGTAGAGAGGGAGTGTGATGGGAAAGCTGGCATTGCCACCTCAGTTAAGCAAGTTCCCGCAGTCAAGAACAATCTCAAAGGGTGCTCTGCTCCTGTACTGCTCGCAGAACCGGTCTAGGTCTATCTCCTGTTATTATTTGCATTAATACGTATTTGTAGTAACGTTATTAAATATGCACTATAAAGATATATGATGTGCAGAGTACAGGGCTAAAGTTTCCACAACCACTTAGGCATTACGCAGGAGTAGTTTCTAACTAACCAGACTGCCTGAGACACCAGAGAAAAGCATTCCTAAACCACGTTTCTAACAGTGGTTTCTTGTATTGTACTGAGCAGACACTCGGATTCAGTGGAGTTTCACCAGAAATGAAGGTTTGTTGCAGATCTCTCGTTTGTGATAATAGGATATGCCATCTTTGCTGGGACATTGTACAGAACAATCTGTTCGTGTGTGTGCAAAGAACTGTAAAATGTCAAGTGGTATATGGTATTAAATATTATGCATACTAGTTTTATTACTGCTAATTGTTTTTAGAGAAGTCTGCAAGTCTCCATCCTGTTTTCTCACCCGTAACTGGTGAATATTCGTGAACATCTAGTGATGTTCCCTTGAAAAAAGCTGGAAAAGATTGCGAAGAAGCTAAGTGAACCAGTTAGGCATTGCCTTTGCCTTAAAGAAACGACCCAAGTAACAAGCAATGGCATCGTATTACCTTTCCTTTTGGGAATTCTGGTGGATATTGGGGCCCCAGAGACTTTCCAGCATCAATTCACCTGATAATACCTTTGGACTCATATTAGGTTTGGATCCTTTGGGATAATTAATTTACCCTGTTGGTTATAGAGTGTAAAGTCAACTTACAAGAGAAAATAAAGAACAGAAAGGACCTTCTGGAGTACACGTAATATGAATTAAGTGTGTTTTGTGTTCCTTTCTCTTTACGCCTTAAAGACCGTGTAGCCTCCATTTCTAAATGAGTTCCTGAAGCACTGGGATTACTAATTCACCCTCAGGTCTTAAATCAATGGGACTTTCGCTTCCAGCTCCTCTGGTGAAGGACATGAAGCGAGGATACATCTACAGTATGCAACCTAATCTAATAAAGAAGAGGAAAGCCTCATGGGTAGAAAAAGCAGCAGCTACATATCATGGGATAGCATCCTGCCTTAGGATCGCTTGCAAAAATATTTTTTTCATTGTGTGCTGCCATCAAAGACATAAACTGCTCATAAGATCATTGCATGCCTGAACTGACAGTAATCGAAGGAGGTGTATTCATGGCTGTATTTTGGAAGTGCAGAGCCAGGATCTGTATTACTGACTTCAGAGGAGTTGTACAGACCATGAGAGAGACAGAATGCATCCTTTGGGAATAATTTAAAATAGGTATGTGCGTGAATCCTTCTGATCCATGTGATTGTGTGGCTGTATCTAAGGCACAAATTAGCCTTTTTTTTTTTTCTTTTTGCAAGGCTGCTCTGCAAACTGTGGGAAGGTTTATACTGTTGTTAAAAGTGCTACTCACATCCATGTTCTGTGTTTTGCCTGCAGCTTTAGGGAAAAAAGGACAAAACCAAACAACTTTGCGCTAAGAAAGTGCCTTTCCTGTGGTGTTCTCAGGATACCTAACAAACAGTAAATTAAGACTCACAAAAAAGTCCCCCTTATCATTCCTGTCGTCATCATCTGAGTTGTAAAAACGAGGCAGAGAGAACTGATGTCTCGCTAGCGATTTTAGTACAAATTTTTACGATTTTTTTTTATCATTAGTGGTACAAGAAACGTGGATAGTTCATCTCTGAAGGAGGCTAGAAAATACTTGTCTCTTTTGGATGTATTCTTCACAATGGAAAAAACATTGGATACAATTCTTGACCTGCCAACATCAATTGGAATTTGCCGCTGGTTTCCTTGAGGACAGGATTTCCTCCTCTGTGCTACAAATTAGTCAATTTTCTTTGTATAGTCACTTACTAACGGGTTTCCCCTGCTTGCGAGGATCTAGCATGTGTGATATGAGCATGAACACATTTTATTTAGTGTTACAGTATTGGAAGACATCACAATCGTTGAAGTCATGTTAGGATCAGAACCTGGAAGTATTTAATTTGTTTTCAAAACCCAAATCCATGTTTCATTGGTGGTACTGTGCTGTGCATGCAGTGCATAAACTTGCAAGTGAGAAAGTTGTAAGTCATGCATTGGAACCAAAACTTCCATTATACTTTTTTTTTTTTTCGGTAATACATGATAAAACTTTAGTTGTGGTGGAAAAAGAGCTTCCATTTCTATCAGATGTGGGACAGAACGTGGCTTAAAAGTACAGCCTTGCCCATTTTGCAGCTGCGTGACTACTTCCACTTTTTAATGTTTATCTTTACAAATGAGATACTCTTTAGAATATCATACCCTCATGTGACATCAATTCTATATGCTTAGTAATAAACCAAATATAAATTGATCTTGCTGATACTGCAAGATTTATCTTCAGTATACATAGGCTGGAGTATATTCTGATGAGTTTTTCCTGTGGGACTTACATCTGTTAATACAAACATTTATTAAAATTCCTCCAGAAGTACATGTTTGTAAAGTTTTCCAGTGGAAAAAGAGGAATTTGAAGTTTGTTTGCTTCTTTTTAATGTACACTCATGACTAACACTGTATATGTTCGCCTTTGTGGAAGTACACTTGCATATTGGGAAATCTGATGTTTGTGTTCCAAAAACTGTATATTAAGTGGAGGAGGATATTAATATTTGTGTTCTTCTTTGCAAAGGATGAAAAATGGCCGTACATGTTAAAAATAAGGAATATGACTAGTTAAACAGGTTAAAACTTGAGATTGTGGTGGTGTGCCTGTAGAGCATAGGAAATAAGATGAGGAACAAAAAGAAATGTTACTGGAAAGCTTGGAGTGGGCCATAAGGTTCTTGCATGCTAGCAGAGAAATTTTTAATCAGATACTGAAATGATGAGGGTGTCACTGCAGATGTGTGAGAAGAAATATTACTTTCCCTTCACATGAACATGTGAGCGGATGATCTGGAACATTTT